>NC_140527.1:28818535-30018535 GCF_057382185.1 Mchenga conophoros
GTAACATTTAATAAATTATGTTAGTATAAGAGCATCCCAAGTATCCCATTATAATTTTATCCAAATATCATGGCACATTTAAACTCTGACTTGACATCTGCCTTTCTCTTAAGTTGGCATTTCTAGTTGTTATATCTTTAAATAAAATACTGCAGAGTCAGATAGAAATATACTGTAATATAATATAATTAAGCACAAGTTATTTACGTTCAGTTATTTACAAATCAATACATATTGTCCATTACCTACTCTAGCATAATGTTTATATATAAAATACAATACTATTCCCTTAAAAGTATATATTACAGAAAGAGTGTGCTGTCTTGGTGGAGGTTTGCATTCTCCGAGTGGCGACAGGAAGAAACCTGCAGCAGAACCAGGATCAGGATCAATCAAGATAAAATATATTTTTATTGAAAGTTTGACTTTGTTTGATCTTCAAAACGAGGTCAGAGATTCAAAGTAACATGGTATTTAGAATGCCTATATATCATTTCCTATATTCAATATGTTTTCAGTATAAACAAGGGCAGGAAGAAACATAAATAGCTCTATACAGAATTATTATCAATTTGACCTTCACATCAGTCTATTGACCTGAGAATTATTTTTTCAATCTTTTTAAGCCACTTTCTATATGTTGACAACACAGATTGCACTTATAAGCATTGTAGATTTTAATTTATTAGGCTGTTCGTAAATTTTCAATCAAGAAATCGTCAAATTGACATTTACAAACTTGGTGGATATAAGTGAAATTTTAAAGGATTGCTAACATGACTCCTCTCTACACCCCTACAAAGTTTTATCAGAAATCTATTTAAAGCTTTTACCATCCAGCACAACACTGTAATGAAAGTCCTAAAATCCGGTGCAATCCGAAACAACAATACCTTTGTATTCGTCACACATATGAACAATATCTGGAAGAATGTGGTTTTTGTGTGTGAATGCATGTGTGTGCGAATGTTATTTTCATGCTGGTCTGTCAACTTGTAAAATGATTCTGTTTGTTGCAAAACAATTAAAACATGTGACCTAAATGTCAAAGGAGGCCCTTGGGTCTAACAACGCATCAGTTTTAACTGATTTGCCTCCCATCC
The DNA here is from genome assembly GCF_057382185.1 of Mchenga conophoros. NCBI lineage: Eukaryota > Metazoa > Chordata > Actinopteri > Cichliformes > Cichlidae > Mchenga > Mchenga conophoros. The sequence goes on from NC_140527.1 coordinate 28,819,639, forward strand.
GTGCGAGGAATGTTTTTGAGACATGCCTCACCTCAATTGTCAGGTAAGGCTTCATCAAATTACAATCATGTCTGGCATTTTTCATTCATTAAAAGAAGTGTGACCTGTCCAGGTTGGATCTTGCCTCTTGCCCTTTAACAGCCGAGATAGGCTTCAGCTCAGTTTACCAATGAGTCTCAAAAAGTCATATTGAAAATGGAAAAGGATTATCAAATATTACCAACACACTATTACTGGTTTTGGTAGCACGTGTGCATTTGTTTCTTTTGATCTGCAGTTGCAGAGGTGGCAAAAGTACAGTACAGCACTACAGATACTACTGTTAAAAAATATTATTACCTATTCTATTACCTATTTTTGTTCAAAGCTAACTGAACCTTGTTCCATATTAATGTAATAGTAAAATAATAATAGCTTCTAATAAAAGCACTCATCTTGAATCACTTAAGTAGAAATTTAGCAGATGGTGGAACCCTAAAACTGACTGCAGTGGCTCAGGATGGGGAGAAGAACCGCAGTTTCTATTGTGGGCTCTAGTAGATTTTCTTAAACTACAGGCTGGCCGTTCCATCCTCTACACTGTCAGTACACTGTTTATGCTTTCTTTATACTAAACATTATTAAGTGGGAATTCAGCAAATGAATCTAAGCTTCAGATTCATTTTTGCTATACTCAATATAAGCTAACTCTGACCATGAGCACCACAGCCACTGTGCACCAGTCACACATAATGATTCATTTTAAATAAAGCTTTCAATTTCCAGTTTATCAATGAGTAGTCCTTGCCTTTAAATCTAATCTCTCTTCTTCCTTTACTTGTACTTCCTGTCCTGTCTGTCTTATCTTTCTCCATCTCTGGCTGAATTTAGCTCTCTTTCTTTTCTCTTCCTTCGAAATACAGCAGCTGGAGCTTTAGCTAGCAACACACTGTGTGACAAACACAAACAGTTTGTCTGTTTGCTGATGTTTGTTGAGCTGATAGAAACATTGCAATTGAAGTTACCTGCTGCTTTAAAAGTTACTTCCTTTCTGCTCCTCTCTCCCTCGTTCCTCGCCTGTAGCGCTAGCTAGATACTGAAATACCATAATCACAACTTATGGACTCTACACTCGTGCCGGTCCACTTTAACCCCTGACTATGGTGCACAGGTTTGCCTCTTTCATCTCTTTTTATGCAGCATACATTCGTGATTAATAGACAAATAGGATTGCCTTCTATGTTTTACTGTTTAGAGTCAAATCAGTTTGTGTCACGATCCGTGGGAGTGTCTGGGAATTTTCCTGTCTGAGTGGCTTTGGTTCCTTTTTGACAAAAGGGTTATGACATGGGGGATAGAGAGCTTTTGGTGGTGAAATTAGCCCTGGAGGAATGGCACCACTGGCTGGAGGGAGCCTAGCACCACTTTATCATTTGGGCCGATCACAAAAATTTAACTAACCTCAAATCTGCCAAAAGACTCAACTCATGTCAAGCCCAGTGGTCTCTGTTCTTTGCTTGTTTTAACTTTTTCCCTCTCCTACCATCCAGACTCCAGGAACATCAAGCCGAAAGCACACTCCCATCAGTAATCCTTTGACTCCAAACTGCAGGAATCCTTCCTTCCACCTGCAGGGTGGTCTCCCTCTCCTGAGAAATTAAGGAAACCATCCACCAGGCTCTCCAGAATGAACGTGATCCTGATACTGGCCAACCCGACTGGCGGTTTGTACCCTCTGCCAGTTGATCAGTCATCATTCACTGAGCTCACACAACAAGGTTTGCTTGCCACTCGAATATGAGTAGAACAACAACATTATTTAGATGTCATTTTTGGTGGGATTCCTTGGATAGAGATGTAAGGCATTATGTGGCAACCTGTTCCATGTGTGCCTGTGGTAAGACCTCCTCTCAGCACCCATCAGGTTCGCTCCAACCATTAGCCACAAAAAACCGCCCCTGCTCCCATATAGCACTAGACTTCGCTACAATTGAACGGACAGACGGAAAGGTTAAATCAGGAGCTAGAGTCAGCTCTCTGTTGTATAGCATCCTAGAATCCTGCCACTTGGTCCAACAAGCTATCATGGATCGAATATGCTCATAACTCACTCACCTCCTCCACCACAGATGCCTCCTCCTTCTAGGTCTCCTTCAGTTATCAGCCACTTTTGTTCCCCGAGAATGAGACGGAATTTCCCATCTGTCCGATGAGTGCAGCATCACCTACAGCACTGTCAGCACGTCTGGATCAGAGCGCGAGAGGCCCTCTTCCGGACTGTGGAACGCCAGCGGGACGACTCAGACTGACAAATCAACGTGGGCAAAAGGTATGGCTGTCTGCTAAAGACATTTTCCTGTGGACACCCTCTCCCAAACTGGTGCCCCGTTTCATAGGACCATAAGAAATCGAGACCATCACCAGCCCCTCTGCAGTAAGACTCAAACTTCCAGCATCCTGTCACAACCACTCTCCATGTCTCTCAAATCAAGCCTGTCCACCCTTTGCCGCTGTTCCTGCCAATCCCTGGTCCCGCTTGCTTCCCTCCTACCCTTCATGCTCCACCTGGACATTTCTGGAAATTCAGGAAACAGACAGATTCTCAGTGCTTGCCCCCTGCTCAGGACAGTCCCGCGGTACCCTGTCCGAAGTATCTCATTCTCGGCCTACAAGTAAGCAAACTCCCTTCCGCCAATACTCACCTCTACATTTGATCAACTACCCACCGTCTTTGTAAATAAAGTCTTGCTGGGAATTGAGTCTATGCTGAGTCTCCCTTTGTGTCCACGTCTTGCTCGAACCTCAGGTTTGTGACAGTTTGATATTTGAAGGCATGCAGTGACGTGACAAAAATAGTAGAAAGTAGAAAGTACAGATATTTGTTAAAAAATGTAGGGAGTAAAAAGATAGCTCAAACAGTTTTGAATGAGAAAAACTAAATACTCAATTAAAATACAGATACCTATAAATTCCACTTAAGTACAGTAATGAAGTATTTGTACGAGGTACAGCTGTTTTAGTACTTTTCTCTCTACTCTCTGTTGACAGGTTGAGGGTGAGGGGAGGAAAATCATCATTATCCTTTATTTATATAGCACTTTAAAAACACACCTGGTAGACAAATACAAATATAAATATAGTAATAAAATAGCAAAAACCAGACATAGGAAAAAAGGAAAGTTTTAAGCCTAATCTTAAAAGTAGAGAGGGTGTCTGTCTCTTGAATCCAAACTGGGAGACAGGCCCTAAACCTCTGACTCCTATTCTACTTTTTAAATACCCTGGGAACCACAAGTAAGCACACAGTCTGAGAGCGATGTGCTCAGTTGGGACAATATGATATAATGATGTCTTTAACCCTCTCAAGGCAGGCGTTGCAGATTTGCAACAAGTAAAAGCTAACAACCTGATTACACCACATACATATTTTATGAGTTTTTTTTACTCAGAAGTACCACTGCAGGTATTCTTTGGTGCATTAGCAACAAAAACTTAATTTGAGCCTGAGAGGGTTAAGATAAAATGGGGCCTGATTATTCAATATCTTGTGTGATAAGGGAATGATTTTAAATTCAATTCAGAATTTAGCAGAGAGTCAATGAAGGGATGCAAATATGGGTTAATATGATCTCTATTTCTAGTCCTTATCAGTGCTCTCACTGCAGCATTTTGAATCACTTCTCCAGAGCAATTAATTAGCACCTGTCTATTGCCACTTACCAAGCTAAATTAGTTGCACAGTATACTACTAATGATGTCAACGTACAGACAGATTACTTTAAGCTCAGCTAGAAAAAAAATGCAACTATTTTCTATAATGTTTGGTAATAATGATAGTAATTTGAGTCCTATAACACTCTTTGATTAGCTGGAGCTGTGCCAGTTCACATTTGTTGCAGATCTTATTTTCAAACATGTTAAAACAGCATTTGTAATAGTTTGTTAACTGAACTCTGCTCCTTTAAATGTTTTCATGTAACACACTCAATATATTATACAAGCTGTCATTAATATTAGCCTTCATCTCACTCAGCTGCTTGCTTTTAGCCTTCTCTCATTCTGCCTCTGCCTCTGCAATCCCCACTCGCTCACAAGTTCTCATGCTGCCTGTGGGGTGACACAGCGGCAGTCTGCACTGGAGAGGTGTCCGTTTTGAAACTGAAAACTGACTGTCTGATTTTTTAACACTGAGGGCCCTGAAACACAGTAAGTGTGCAGCTTAGGCTGTTCAGCAGAGAGCAAAATACACAGGACACATAAAATAATAAATGTTATTATAATAATAGCAATAATAATAATCTGTTTCAGTGGGACGCATACAAAACAAATGCACGTAGTCAACATGCTACCAATCAGGTGACAATTAGTTGGTCATACTGGCTAAACCATGTCCCTGATCACCAGCTCTGCAAGTTAGCACAACACAACTAATTAGCTTCTGGGTGGTTGTTTTTCTTTTATAATATGACTTTTTTAGACTCTTTGGTAAACTTTTGTCTACTCTAGCTGTCAAAGGGCAAGAGGTGGGGTCCACCCTGGACAGATCAAATCTGTCGTGTCTTTTCATATATGGAACATGTAAAATGTGATTGTAATTTCATGAAGCCTTAAATGTCACATAGGGTGTGGTATATCGCAAAAACATTCCTCCACAGGTGGGAGGCAAATCAGTTAAAACTGGAAAGGGCCGGATGTGCTATTAGACCCGAGGGCCCCCTGTGACATTTTGGTTACATATTTTAATTGTGTTGAAACGATATTGAAATATTGTGAAATATTTTGCAAGCAGACACACCAGCATAAAATGTAAACATGAGCACACACACACACATGCATATACACACAGAAACACACATTGCAAGAGGGGAGGGGAAAAAAGGCTAGCATCCAGGCAGCTTGCCGAAGGGCAGCCTGCCAAAAGAGTGGGAGAGAGAGAGAGAGAGAGAGGAAGACAGACAGAGACAGACAAAGAGAGAGAGAGAGAGAGAAGGCGGGAGAGAGGAGAAGCAGGAAGGTCCTTACATAGCCTACAGGAAGAGCTGTGTCAGGGCAGGAAACTCCATGTTTGGGCACGGTGGTTTCCTGGCTAGCTAGAAGACTGACATTTCCTCTACTAGTTGGCTTCTGCAGAGTGGATCACATGAAGGCTTGAAGGAGGCTGCAGGGGTGGTGGTGGTGGGCCTCCAGTTGGGAAGGGCTGGGCCCGATCTCTGGTTTCAACTCCAGTGCTCCCTCCCTCCCTTTCTCTTTCTGTGCTTCGCTCCCTGTTAAGACTACAGCTCGCAGCTTATTGCTTTAACAGACACTTCACAGGTCAGCATACATTCTTTGCACCAATTACAGTTTAAGTGACTGCAGGAATGCAGCCAGGAATTTTGCATGACATTTTGGTGCTATGTTAGCATAGCCATGCGTCTACTTAATAACCCATAGGAGTTAATGACAGCATGATCAACATGTGGATAGCATCTGCATATACCTCTACAGCATGCAAACCATGGATCCACTTAGCTCTGGGGTGTCTGTCTGTTTTGTATTTCCAGAATTACTGGATGAATACTCATGAAATTTGACGCAGATATTTGTGTTTCCCAGAAAAATAAATTCTTGGCTTTTCTACTACCACAATAATTAAATCATTTCTTAATTTGTCCATTTTAGGTTAAGAAAAATAGGCACCCTGACAACTTATTATGTTCCTGCCAGTCTTGGATGTAAAATAATTCACACTGGCCTACAATAAACCTAAAAGGGTATATGACAGCGATCACCCAGCTAGAATTTTTGTAGCGTTCTATTAGCTTCATTAGTAGACTCCATGCTGATGTTAGCTCAAAGCACAACTGTACCAGAAAATCAGCGCCTCTGTGCAATGCTAAAAGTTATTTCTGACTCCCGAGTTCAAAGAAAATGCACACACAAGCGCTTTTACTTTAAACTCTGGCATTCAAGTGTGTGCTGTTTCCGTTTAATTTTCAGCAAACAGACTTGCACACACAGAAAGACATCTCCGTGTTGTATTTAAACTCTTCTCAGTCTGACTTTAATGATTCCGGTGTTTTCTCTCCTCCTTGCTTTCCCGTTTCAGAAGACGTGGAAATGGAATAGATGGGTAGAAATCGGAGCAAATACTCAAACCCAGATACTTTCAGTCAGTGGCTGAAACCACGTCGAGGGCTCATGCTTCACTGCTTATCGATCGAACATCTGTGCATTTGTCTCAACAATAAGCTTCGACTGCACCCAGACAGACAGACAAATATACAGACAGATGTTTCCTGGTAAACAGCTAGTGCTCCAATCAGACATAAATCTGCAAAAGCGACAAGTTTAAGTCGTGCACCTGCCCTCTCGCTCGCTCACACATGCTGAGGAAAAGCAGCAGACTGAGGAAAAGGAATTAAAGGGGAGAAAGAGGATGGACCGTAGACGAGCAGGGTGTGGAAATATAATCTGAGACACAAAAACTCACAAATAAACAATAAACACATCCTGTCACGTCTCCCTGGGAGATTACGTTATAACTCGCTGCAGAGAAGCAGAATAGTGTAGTTCTGCTGCTTCATACCAACGCATGGATGGAGTGGTGATGTTGGTGTTTGTGGCGACAGAGGACAATTTATGTGTGCTTGTGCGATTATGTGAGAAAACACTTCAGAGGGAGAACAAACGATTGTTTGTTGTTGATTTATGAATGTTAAAGGTAAAAGTCTAATGTTGTGCTTTTACCTTTAACATCCCCATAATGTTGGAGGAAATGAATGAAAGATGGGACAAAGTGTGTTTGGGCACGGCAAAGCGGAAGAATAGCCTTTCATTTAACGACAATTTCTCCTCATTTTTTACTGCCTTGGAATAACAGAGAGACCCTCGTTCTCATCTTTACAGCAGCTTTTAGCCCGCTGGTCTGGATAGAATAACAGAAAAGAGCTGGGGTCATTACTCACAATGGAGGACTCTATTAAGCAGCAGTGTACAGAGCTAAATGCACACACATGCAAGCACACACGCTTGCACCCTGAGGTGCAGAGACAGCACAGCGGACCGTGTGTGTGTGTATGTGTGTGTGCGCGCGCATGTGCACGTCGACGGGTCAAATGTGTGGCCCTCTTTGTATAAATTACACTTAACTGCAGGGATATTTCCGAGCTGTAAAAAAACATACACACACGGGCTATGCGCACTCTTTGTAATCTAGCACCATTATTGGCGGCTTCACGTACATTAAAGGATGAAAATGATGGAAGGCAAGAGGAGATAGGGCTGCTGAGGGGTAATTTCACCGAGGGGGCATCCGAGGTATTTATAGCCAAACGATTGAAGCGTTGAAAGCATACTGAGTTTATGATCTGATCACAGATGTATCCTAATGGAAACATGATAGCCAGGGAACAGTAATGTACAGCTTACCCTAGGCTTAATGTTTTGAGTCGACTGTATAGAAAACTTTACTTTTCTATCACCTTGTCAAAACATTTGAGCACCCAGCCAAAAATTTCCCAGGTTAAAGTTGGGTTATAGCTGTGGTCAAGGCAGTAATAACCTGTCAACTGTTTCACATTAGGAAGCGTAAAAGCCTACATACACACTTGACAGAGCTGACAGATGCTGACATGCCACTGCATGCAGTCACAGGCCCTAAATGAGGACCTAACGGTGCTGATGTGACAGAGATGTGGCTGTGCTCGGCACGCCACACACTGCTTACTTTTAACTAGCTGGAGGCAGATGAGGACAGGCACAGAGAGGAAGCAGAGGAAGAGATTATTAGATTTGTATTTAAATAAATCAGCAGATAATTCGATTAGATTAGATTAAAGGAAGAGTACATTTTGGGAAAATGCTCTTTATGACACCACGCTTCCCGGGTGTCTGTAAGGTAAATATGAACAGAACTTCCCCCTGCTTTTCTGCTATGTTAAGTTCACAGGCTATTGGCTTCATATTTACCTGTAGCCATAAAAGTGTTATTAGTTTTCTAATTAAACTTTCAGCAAAGGCAGCAATCCATTCTTTTAAACAGACCCTTGAAATTTCCGGTCCTCAGAGTTTCCGATGAGAGCATCAGGTATAAAACGAGCGAGCTCATGACTTCATATGAGCATTTACATATGTGCGTGTGTTTGTGTTCATGTGCGTGTGCTGTTGGACAACAGAAGCTCCCAGCAGGTATCCCACACTCCTGCTCCCCAGACGCAGCACGCTGATGACATCAGCTGGTGTGAAAGTAGCCATTAGTTCCACCTCATCACTGAGGGACAAATATAGCAGCGCAAGGCTTTCATCAGACATGGAGGACAGCTGTAGTGAGGGGGAGGGAAAGAAAAACCTGGCCAGATGATGATATACATTCCCCGTATCCCTCCTCCACCCCAGTTCTCACTTCTCCCTCTCCCCCGCGATCATGCTGTCACCCCTGAGACTCATAACACCTAAAAGGCTCCTGCATATAGGCACACATGGCAAAAACACTTAGGTATGCACTCCCACACGCACACACAACTTACATGCAGTCACACACATAAACCTGTTTGCCTAAAATTACATTCATTTGAAACACGAATATCCTGTTTTGTGTACGTTATAATGCCCCCGCTTTCAAATGAGGTTTAGCAGCAGGCAGATGACAAGGGGTGCTTTTGTAATACCTGGCGCTGCATTATGAAAGCACAGCAGGCGCAGCGCACCGAACTATTGTTAATGTTAGTCAAAACTATAAAACACCGGGATAAATTATGTCTCTTTCTACTGCTGGTAGTCCTGATGCTCTTATCTTTGGTCCTGAACTAGTAATGCAGGTTTTCTTTCCTGTATTAGCAATGCAGTTTTGGGGCTTTTTTTGTAGTTTTGTAGGCCTTCACTTCAGTCATTATTGACTCGATCCACAGGTATTACCTAACAAGTAGGTTACGGATCATTTTTGGCAGTGGGGTAAGATTAAGTTATAGTCAGTGCTGATGTTCTATGGAAAAGCAGCGCACTTACCGGTGTGTGTGTGTGTGTGTGTGTGTGTGTGTGTGTGTGTATGCAAGTGAGCGAGTGTGTGCACTGTATCTCAGAGCAGGTGGCTGCGGTGCTGGAACAAACACCTGGCCTCCGCCTTTTGAGTGACAGGTGGTGAAGTCACTGCAGGGCACATCTGGAGGGTGAAGCGAGATTTTCTGTTCAGCCTCTGTCTCTTTCAGCTTTTGATGCATCACGGTGAAGCAAAGGTCGCTCTGATCTGACCCACGGAGCACAGTAGTTGATTTTGTGCCTGTTTTATGGTTCTATTTCCAGTCTATAATAGCTGCAGCAGAAAGCCAAACTATGTAATGCAAATTTGTCTTGAGTTATATTCAGTCCTGAAACCTGCAGACACACAATCACATAATCAGAATATTGTAGCGCGCACCTATAATCCGGGCTGCTGTGAAAACTGAATGGCGCTGAAATATAACTCTGTTGCTTCATTTGAAATGGGGAGAATCTCAATAATAATTTACACTCCTCACCAATCTAAACATTTATATGAGTCTTTTTGTTTAAATGATTGTTGTTTAGGAACTGAGGTCTTGCACGGTGCTGTCAGAAGCCTCTAAAGTGCACTTGGAAGCCATCCGCCGCACAACACGCGTCCCCTTTTGATAAAAAGAGAAAACTCTGAGAGGCATGACTGCATTTATTTACCCAGCCTCGCAGACCCTGCTCAGGGATTGCATATGATGTTCCGACTAACAGACAGAAAATAAAATAACTCAAGCCCACTTACTAGCCTTGACACATAAAGACTTATGAGGGCCTGTTTGCATTTCAGAGCCACCCAGGTGCCTTTTGTAAAGCTGTAGTGTTGTTGATGCTGAGTTGAAGAGGTGTCATATTTGGAGGTACTTAAGCATGCACTGTTTTGTTGTCTGTTCAAAGCCATGTACTTCAAACAAGCATGGCTTATTAAGTAGAGCTAAAGTTGCCAGGACACCTGTAGATTATTGTGGAAGTGATACGTCAAAAATCTCTTTTGTGTGCCGCAAATAATTTCAAAGATGCTTGTAAGCTACGCTGCTCTTATATCTCGTGTGTTTGAACAGGTACACTGCAAACACACACATCCACACATCTTAACCTAGAAACCGTGAACAGATTTGTGTTATTCTGACAATCTATTATGCGCTTGTGTGTCTTTAGATTCACAGAGAGGATCTGTTGTTTCAGGTTTACTGGAGTCTTTTTCCCCCCCCCTTATTTGCAACCCGAGAAGACATCTGAATACAGAACGACTGCATTTTTGTCCAGGTGTGTCATAACTTATGGAGTTTTTGACTCAACTCCTTTTCAGCCTGTGCACATTTCCTGAATACCATATCTGTAGAAGTGTTGCAATCTATGTGAAATGTACATGTGAGGAGGTTCGAAATCAAGCAGTTTCAATATAACCTACTTCTCCCCCCAAAAAGACACAACAGGTGTCGAGTGCAAGAGGCAGAACAGGAGAAAGCACCTGACGACGACTCTGCATTCCCTTTTGGCAAGATTTAAAAAAAAAAGCCATCCCAGTGAGGCAGAGTGAGGCTCTGAACATGAGATCAATGGAGCATATTTAAAAGACATTAGAGAGCAGTCCTCCTGTCACATTCCTATGATAAAGTACAGGAATCTGGCCCCGAAGCATACAGTACCATGTATCTATAAAAGCGATCCTCCAGTGTCATTCCTCATGTGCTTAATCTCCAAGTGGAGATAAAAGATGGAGGATGGCCAGCAGGGTCTATGGGTCTGGGTCATCCTACCCGGCACTGGGATCCCCCCAGCGGGCCGGCAGATGTCAAGGGGTGAAGGTAGAGGAGAACGGATAGCTGCCGGCCCTGGAGCCCCTCATTCACTTTCTAACTTGCTCACATTAAAGAGAGCTCTAATCACTGCAGGGACTTGGCCAATGATGTGCGTATCAAAAGGCATATTTCAAAAAGGCATCTTAAAAGGCCCGAGGGCGAAGAGGCAATAAGAGCACATTTGTATGTGGATGAAAGGGAAAAGTGTAGACAGACCTTGCATCAGAATACAGCGGGGGGAGATCATTAGCATCTCCAGCAAAATATGCACTAGCAGAGAGGGAGAGAGAGGTACAGGCAGAGAGGGAGAGAGAGGCAACAAGGTGGCAGTGGGACGGGGTTGTAGGGCTGAGGGAGAAGGGATGGTTCTCTTCGCCATTCGTTCTTTTTTGTTTTACACAGTTCCCGAAAAGAATAAGAGAACAAATACATTTTTGAACAAAGGCAGGGCTCTTGAAATGGAAGCCCGCTGGGGGTGTGAGGTGGCTCCATTGTGAGTTACAACAGAGTGAAGCCACAACGCATCTGCACTCCCAAATCCTCTTACACTCCTCTCTCACCTCCCTAAAGAGAACAGACCCAGTGCGTGAGCTTTGATATGCGACGAAGAGCCTTGAATCAAAGGATGTGATGGGGTACACAATTCCCTAATACATTGAGCAATATTGGCCCGTTTCTCTTTCTAGCATTTTGGTTTTGGACTCTGACAGAGTCGCGGCACAGCCTCCCCCGTCTGACCAAAACTGGTTGAAATTGAAATACTGTCTCCTAACATGAGAAAGGACTGAGAGAAAAGCGCCGTGTGTGGTTTTCACATTGAGTGAAGGACTTTCCTAAAAGCAGGGTAATATGAGAAAGTTGTGATGCAAAAGCTGCTGAATGGCTTTTTTTTCTTGCAGCCAAGAACCAAAATAATTCTGTAAACAATGACAGGAAATGACAGATTCTGGGATTTTAAGCCACACAAGGAGTTTCAAGATCTGCCTAAAAAAAGGCTAGATATGGCTCTGAGTGAGGAACATCATAATTTAAACATCAAGGTGTCTTAACTCAGCACAGAGACCAACCACAATGCTGATTTGTGTTTGTGTGATTTTCTACTGCACTTTCAAATATTTATGAAAGTGTAGCAGCGGTGAAGACAATATCCAAGAAAATGGACCATTGTAACTTTATAATGCATTTTTTTTCTCCTTTAATTTTACACATAATTCAGCTTACACACACACACAAACACACACACATAGTGTCAGCAGAAGTGAGGGTGGTGGACGCCGAGCTTTAAAAAGACAGTAGAATAGAACAAAAGCTTGTAACTTGGCATAGTTTGCACACTTGTACATGAGCAGCATGCAGACGTACAGCGTGAAGTAACTACAGTAGTTTGAGTCGTTAAAAGATGTCTATATTGCACAGAGATGCCTGCGTACTGTTCACGCACAAATACCCACACACCGATATACAGACACGCTCATCAGACCAAATTTGGAAATTTGGTATCAGGAGACCAATTATCTTAATTATTTTCCCTTTCCCTCCATTATTCTCCTCTACTTGTTTTCCTGCTTTCTATTTTAGCTGTGTTTGCATTTGTGAGTATTTTGGTTAGTGCATTTCACAACACAAAATTACTCCAAAGCTCTGCGAGAGGAGGGATTGTGTGTGCGTGTGAGTGTGTGTGTCTACATAGGCTAAAAAATCCGGGCTGTTTTATTTCCATACTCAAACATGTAGCAAGAGTTCCTTGCCTAGGGAACAGTGGCAGATGAGTAATGATGGTGCGAGTAAGCTGTTATTATATTCTGCTTGAAAACCCAAAGAAACAGCATTTAAACCTTCAGGGCCATTCTGTTCAGCTGCTGCCATGCAACAGTTCAGACTAACCTACACAGATATTGCCCAATTGTGTGTTACAGCTCATTCACTACGAGGTGACAGCATCTCGCCAACCACGGAAAGGAAGGTAATTATATTGTGATGGATTTCACCTGCACCCCATGAAAATAACCCCGTGCATGTCTAAGCACAGCTGGTTTCAGACATCCCTACCTAAAACTCATTTCGCCATCATTGTACAGACGGGAATATTTCTTCTTATTTTTTGGTCTTTTGCTAAAAGATCAAATTGCTTGTAGGCTGTTTAGTCAACGGTGAGGGCCAGCAATATATCCTAAAATCTAAAAAGAAATGGAAATTTAGATAAGCTGGGTATCTTCAAGAGCAAGTGGGATCTAGATAAGAATTCCTCATCTTCAGTGTTTACAGGCATGGGAGTCATGGGTTAGCGTTATCATTAATAAGAGGGTTTGAAATGGAGACTTTCCACAAGATCATGCCTTGCAGATTTGCCCTTAAATTAAAGGGGAACTTTCTGTGATGTAAAGCTATGCTGTAAATCCACTGATAATCTGCCGGCAATTAACAAGTAAGCTGATGAAATGTATACCATTTAAGCACGAGCATCATGCATGGCAAAATCAAGAGTGGAGATTTGATGCAACGAAGGTGGCCTGAAGAACCAGTGAAAATGTTCAAAAATGCACATGAAAACAAATATACATATATATTCAGATTTTTATTTATATTTCATTTCTGGAAGGATATCTTGTACACCAAATATCCCGTTGGCAGTTAAGCGCATTCAATGTGTTTAGAAGCCAGAAACAGTCACTTGTTTTAACAAACACAATTACAAAATAAAGATAAACCACAAAATAATGAACTGCATGTATATAACATACAAAAGAATCCCATGCCTACTCAGTAGGTAACTTCAACATTCCAGCTCTTGAAGATGTAGATATTTACATTTCAGTTTTACAAAAATAGACTTTATAATTTTTATCCTTTTTTGCTTACATTCTGATAAAATGAAGCGGTGCCCTCGGAGCTCGTCCCTTCACTCCCTCTGTGTACATTCTGTAACAAAAATAGTCCCTCAACCCTTAAGGCGAGATGCTGTGCATCGTCTCTCGCGCTCAGCCATGTCACACAATCAACAAGGCTTCACAAAAGGCACCAAATAACAGGAGCGTTTAAGTTTTTTTCTAAAAAAAAAAAAGAAAATGTTTTTTTTTTCTTTTCTCTGTTTTTCCATATAACTGAGCGATATGTCACATGTGAGAAAGAGAGAAAGAGATAGTACCAGTGGATGATATTTACAAACAGAAACGAACATCACTCTTACTCATGCTTGAATACTTAAGTGCGGTTTTTTTTTTCTTCAAACAATGTCGAAACGTATCACAGCATCATCACTACATAATAGAGAAAGTATGTAGAAAATATGGCCCTGCTCACTTCAAATAATACAATGCAAATATGCAAACAACTGTTCACATCAGTGGTACCAAAGAATGATAAAAACGAAACGTGGCACATGTACAATATACATATATGATAGCTTATGTATATCATTCATTGTCTTTAGTACTGTATGACCGCCTGCAAGGACGAACATGCCTCTGTACTTCAACTGCAGGCGATCTGTTTGTCTCATGGTTATTGTGTACCTATAACAGAGACTTGCCAGTTTCTCTGTCTCCAGAGTCCCATATGCACTTGAAGTGCTGCATTTGTTTTAGAGACAGAAAAAAAAAACCCTTTTCATCTTCTATTGTCTTTGCCCGGTCCTTGACATGTGTCTTTTTCTCTCTTTCAGGTAAATCTCAAGATTCACCTAACACTGCAAAGGGAGCAGAAAAGTGCTTTTTGGAGGGGGAAAAACAAAGTCCTTTTGATGCTGATTTCTTTCCCCTCAAAAAACCTTAAGGAAAGAGAGGTACGGAGAGACTAAAAAAAGTTCTTGTCTTTGCTCGTTCTTAGCAGATCTCGATTGTCCTTGGGGAAAGGGTGGTCTGCATGTCTGGGAGCGGGGTGGGGACAGGGGAGCTGTAGATGTTGGATGCCACTGACGAGGGGAAGGAGGAGGCCACCTGGGATTGAAAGGTGCTTGACATGGACACCGATGGGTAGGTGGTGGCGATGGATGGAGATGGGTAGGAAGTGTGGACGGGAGAGGAGTAGCAGGAGGTGACTGGAGAGGGGTAAGAAGACACTGGAGAAGGATAGGAAGTGATGGAAGAGGGGTAGCTGGAGGGAGGTGAGGCTGCTGAGACCGGGGTTGCTGTTGCGACCACTGCCCCCACCTTCTCTGCTTTCTTGTCCTTCTGCCGTAGGTGGATCTTTGTGTGTCTTTTCCTCTCGTCGCTGCGGGCAAATTTGCGTCCGCAAATCTCGCAGGCAAAAGGCTTCTCGCCGGTGTGAGTACGGATGTGCGTTGTCAAGTGGTCACTGCGGCTGAAGTTACGCATGCAGATGCGGCACTGGAAGGGTTTCTGACCTGTGTGGATGCGGATGTGACGCGTCAGCTCATCAGACCGTGAAAAGCGCCGATCGCAGGTCTCCACGGGGCAAGCGTACGGCCTTTCGTGGGGTGGTGTCTTGCTTGGCCGGGTGGGGTACTTGCGCATGCGGCTAGGCTTGATTAGCTGGGACTGGTAGACACTTTTTAAGTCCTGCGAACCAGTCTGGGTTGCAAAAGCCTTGATGGTAGAAAGAGGAGTCAGGGAGGGCTGGCTTGACTGATTCTGGAAGGGCTTCTGGTCAGGAGGGACCAGGCTGATCTCTCCCTGCTGCTGAGGGAAGAGGTAGTCAGGAATCATGGGCACAGGGAAGCTTGTGCTGCAGGTCTTGCTATTGGGATAAGCAGGGGGTGGGTACTGCACTGTTCCAGCTGAAGTGGGAAAAGCCTGGCCCTGGTCTGGGAAGATATCAGAGTTGGAGCTGGAGTAGGTTGGGGCAGCTGAGTAGATTGGGTTGGGTTCACTGTGGTGAATCGAAGAACTGAGGCTGGAGCTCTGAGATGAGGACGAGGAGGTAGAAGAAGACGAGGAAGAAGAGGAAGATGGGACTGAAGAGGAGGAGGATGAGATGGTCTGTGAGGCTGCGGAGGAAGAGCTAGAGCTGGGCGCAACATTGCCTATCAGCCCAGAGAACAGGCCCAAGATCGGCTCTGCCCAGAGGCTGTTGCTGCAGGTGGTGGCGGGCTCAAGGGTGAAGCTGCCTGTATAGGAGATGGGGGGCAGCCTTTGGGTTGGGTAGGTCTGCTCCACCACTGGCTTCTCACAGTTGAAGGGGATATCAGGTAACGTATCTGCAGGGAGCACAGAGAAAGCAGAGACATAAATCAAACTGTCAATATCCAGAGGGAGGGAGAGGGAAACCTGCCAGAGCAGTGGACAGTGTGTCACCCCTCTCTCCTGTCACAGATCAGACAGGTGCCCACACAGAGAAACACCCTCAAACTAAACTCTTTACCCCTCAACCCTAGAAGTGTGTCTATCTAAACAGCAACAGAAGCCGCATGCTTTCTAAACACATTGGCTCAAACTCTCTCAATCTTTCTTTTATTTTCCTACTTCCTGTCTTTCACAAGCTCGAGCACACACACACACACAAGCACAGCGTTCGGATTCCTAAAACCCATCACAGAGCCAGAGGCGATTGATCATCGAAACTGCAGTTCAGCCGTTTTTGGAAATGCAATTTGAATTGAGCTGTAGGAGTGTTGAGAAGCATGCGGTAGCAGAGCAGAGTCTGAGTCTTTAGAGACCTGACAAGGATATAGAGCTATCAATAAATTAGTGTTAGGTAAGGTGTTTTTATTTCTCTGTATTTAGTTTTAACAGAATTATAATATTAAACAATATTGTTCAGTGAGCTAAAGGGGAAGACTGCAAAACTACATGCAGCAGACTTATAACTAAAAATCTTAAATGTCAACTTAAATCAAGCATGACTGTTTAATCCAGTGAAATAGCAATAAACAGCAAACATAAATAATATTTTTGTAAGTTGCATTGCTGTTTCTGTCAACTCTTTCTTGGTTCATTATAGCTCTACAGATGCGTTTAATTCGGTTTTAAATGCAGCATAAACAACCAGAAGCAATAGAAAAAAAATCTCCAGATCTTACCTCCAGCGAGGTGGTCATACTGGTCTCCTGGCTCCCCGGAGCCAAAACCGGCACCTTCTGGTGCAGACGCAGAGAGGAATGGGGTCCCTGCAGAGCTGAGCATCATCACCTCCTCCAGCTTAGGGTAGCTATCCATGGGGGAGTGAGAGAACCTCAGGGGCTCGGAGTTCTGCAGGGCTGGGAGAATCATCTCAGTCTTGGCTGCAGCCATCCTCTGCTGGTGCTGAAGCTGCAGGGCTGAGACTGCGCTGATGGCTGGTGTTGAGTGCGTGGAGGCTGGGCGCACGTTAGCAGAGCGGTGCCTCGCAGGTGGAAGGAATCACTTAGCCCCGTTCAGGGAGCGCTGCACACTTCTTCTGATGCCGAGGAAGATGCAGCTTTTCTGTCTTTAGTCCGTGACTCTTGCTCTCCCGTGGTCCTGTCGTTGTCCGTGTTTCTCTTAGAGGTGAGTAAAGATCCACTTGTCTTTTCGGAAAAAATCAAACGTCTCCTTTATACTCATTCCCTAAGATTCATCAAAATTAATCTGTTGATTAATTTCGACTTTTTGTAATAAATTACTTCTCCAATTCAGGCTTTTTACCTTTTTGGATTGATGTTGTTTTGAGTTGACGTTTTACTTTTTAATGTGATTTTTCTGTCAGTGAGATCTATTTGTTTGTCTCTCTATCTCGGCTCTAACAGTTGCTCTTGTGGGCTCTCAGGGCTGTCTATGAGCCGAGAGGTTTCCCCGCTCCTTTTATATGTGCTTTGTGACGTAGATGTCCATATTTGGAGCATAGGAAGCCCATATTTAGGCACTGCAGTGGAGGACACATGACGCTGGCCTGGGGGGGGGAAACAGAGAGGAGAGACTTTATATTAAGCTCTAACAGTAAATTGTGAAGACAACGCCGCTCTTCCTCTCTCCCGAATCAATGTATCTTCATAGACAGCAGCATTATTCTTGCGCTCTCCCGGTCGTCCCATAGATTTGATTTGGATTTCCCATCTGTGCAGCAGGCAGCGCTGCTGCCGGAAAGCCCTGCTCCGCCGTGCCTTATAAGGTCGTGACTACATAAGGACCTATTCCGGTGGGTTTCCATTTCCCCTGTCCTTATTTGGAGCTTCCTTTGGCAAAGCCGATCGCTGTTTGGCAGCGAATGAGAGAATGGAGTGCAAATCATGTCCAACGCTCACAATAACTAATGTTAGCGACAGAATTACGGTCCTGTGTTTAAAAGCGCAGCTTAACTCGCGGTTCGCCTGTAACCACTCTGTGAAACAGAAGAACTGCGCTGCGTGGACCGAGTTAGTGTTTAAACAGACACACAGAGCAAGCCAAAAACACGACGAACGCTTTTTAAACACAATCCCAACAACTTGTACAACAATTTGGGTCCAAAACACGCAAAACCCAACTGCAACACCAGCTCACGCACAACTTTAACGCCCTTTTTTTCAACAACTACTGATACTTGTTGCATGGACGAGCGTTTCTCTAAAACCTCTGCTTAAGGACTTATTCCGGTGGGGTTATATATATATATATATATATATATATATATATATATATATGTGTGTGTGTGTGTGTGTGTGTGTGTGTGTGTGTGTGTGTGGACAATTCTCAAGCAGCGGTCTGAGAATTAGGAGGCTGCAAACTGCTGGATGGCAGCAAACTTCTCCTAAATTAACTTTCCATCTCTTTCGGCGGTGTCATTGATTAATGAGGACAGATAGGTGCGGCTGCTGACGAGGTACGGACCGATCTATCTAATTGAGGGGTGTCCCCTGCTCAATATTCAGGGAATCTCTCTGCCACTCAGCGGCTTAATGGGCCGCGTTAACAACATTGTGCACAGCTGCCAGGACGCCAGCGGGATACCGATGTTACCCCGGCTGCTCCAGTTTCGGCTAGGGCTCCTACACTCCTCGGTGGAAGCTGACGGGAAATCGATGTGTTTCCCTTGCTGCTGACTGGATCTATATGTGAGCAACCTTATTGGGAAATATCGTGGGCAGGAAACTTTGAGGTGGTCCAAGAGAAGGAGAGGGAGGGAGAGAAAAGATGCTGCCGATGAATATAATTTGATTTACATTCAGGGTTTAGTGAATAAAAGGCATTTGAACTAAGTTTAAACTGCCCCATCCAGATGCCGCTGTCACAAGCATGCTATCACAATCGGACTGATTGAAAAAACTGACATAGATCGATGGATCGATTGATGTGGTAACAAAACAATCATTCAGGTACCCACAACTGGCGTTTGGTCTTTGCTGGATTGCATCCCCTTGCAGGCATTTTCCATTCAGCCTCTGGCAAATGTCTCTGTTTACCCCTATTAGAGTGATAGCAAAATTCTGTCATATATTATGAATGATCTGGAGCAGAGGCTCCTTTACAAAATCCAAATATGCCTGGAGTAGATGTCGCTGCTGGAGAATGTGTAATTCTGTTTATTCATCCGGATACTGGACATATAAATCTAATACATTTTGAAGGTATGTGGCAATGCGTAGAAAAAAATGCTAGCCTGTCACCGTGCACACACACAGTTAACGTTTGGATTTACATTCTGCTTTTCAGCTACAAGAATTCTCCTCCTCCATGGGCCTGTTACTTTGACGATAAAAGACCAGGAGACAGCCTACAATGATGGTGAGTTACACAAAATGATTTTAAATGTGGCAAGGTGATGATACCAAATCTAAACTCCTGTCTGCATCCACCACCGCTGTCATGCATCAGCTACCAAGGTCGATAAATTTGTGGAAAAGCAAAGAAGAAAAGAGCAGAGAGCAGCAGATGAGAGAACTCATCATCTGATGACAATGTAATAAAATCAGGTTAGGGAAAACTCTCAGAAAAGTAATAAAGTAATAAAGATGATAAACAGTTCACAGTGGTTGTTTGGGCCTCTCTTCACTCTGATGCATGGAGGGGGTGGAAGCCAGATGCTGTAAGGGCAGGAGAAGGAGAATTAGTCTACGTGTGTAGATGCTCAGGATCTGTGTGTACTTTTGCATATTTGTGTATGTAGGTCAGCGGTTTCTTCTCATCGGTAAGTTCAAAATAACTGCCCACACAAACCAGGCAGAGGAGTCCTCACCCGATCAAACTCCGGTGACCTATGAGGAAAAAAAAAGATAACTAACATTACACGCAACAGTCATGCCCCTGTTCTCTCTCTCTCTCTCTCTCTCACTCACTCACTCACTCACTCACTCACACACACACACACACACACACACACACACACACACACACACACACACACACACACACACACACACACACACACACACACACACACAAGCATATCCTGCACGAGCATTGGTTAATATTTAACCATGTCCTGATTTGAAAGGAAAACACGAGGAAGTAGGTAGATGTGCCAAAAAACAATAGAAAGAGCATCCATGAAGAGGAGTTGGAACAATAGAATGACAGGGAGGTGAGCGCAATAAGTAAATATGTGAAATTGAAAGAATCCCAGGCAGGTGGAGAAAAAGAGATGAAGAAGGTGGGTAGGAGGATAGAAAAATAGAAAATGAAAGAAAATCCTCTCACCCACGGTATCTATGTGGGAGCAAATATCAAGCTTTGTGTTGGCATTTTTCAGAACCCAGTGCCAGGCAGTCAGTCAGGTAGACAGGGCAGCCAGGGAGGCAGGCACTCCCACTCCTCCGTCACATCGCCTCACCTCCTGGGCTGCCCACACCGAGCCGTGGTGCAATCCCTCCCCATTAGCATACAGGTGTGCTCCCCTGATGGGCGGACCAGGATTAGAAGGTGGGTGATGACAGCTACTGAAGCCTGGATGTTACACAATCTGGCAGAGGAGACACGAGGGTGGGAGGGGTAGTGTAATGACACAGAGAAGAAAAAAAGCGGGTCCTGGTTATTTTGGAGCACAGGATCATAGTTTCATAGTTTTATTCGAGCATGTGGGAAAGTGTGTGTGTGTGTGTGTGTGTGAAGGGGGGCAATTTTTTATTATGATAAAAATTAGATGTGGCCTGGATGTGTTATATACACAGCCAGAGTTGATAATTAAATGGGAGAAGAGCGGAGGCCTGATCGTCTCGGGCAGAGTGACAGGCTGAATATTAGCCC
Organism: Mchenga conophoros; assembly: GCF_057382185.1. Taxonomy (NCBI): domain Eukaryota; kingdom Metazoa; phylum Chordata; class Actinopteri; order Cichliformes; family Cichlidae; genus Mchenga; species Mchenga conophoros. The sequence goes on from NC_140527.1 coordinate 28,840,499, forward strand.
ATAGTCACACAGTGATGGGGAGAGAAGCTGAGAACATGATAGGAGGCTATTTGATAAATGTCATTTTTCTCTCAAAGTTTTTTTAAAGTGACATCAACAAGAGTATGCCTCCCTGACCTTTTTTTTTAAACATGTAGAGAGAATTTGGACTAATTGACACGCGTGACAAGCCAAATGGATCTAATGGGATTCTGGAAACTGCCTTTTGCCTTTTGGGGAAGACATCCAGCAACGTGTGTCTGTTTAAATACTTGACACCGTCACTCTGTGCTCCAGTCATCATAAACCTTGGCTCGCTTACTGAAATCTAACACAGCCCATGACAATACAATGCAGAAGATTACAGCACACCACCTGTTGCTACTCTGAAACAGTTATGCCCCCCCTTTTGAGAGGATTTCAGGAATGCCAGTGTGGAAGGCAGGCTCTGTGTTTAGCGGCGAGACTTTAAGATCACAAGTTTTCTTTTACTATGGGAGCTGACCTACTAAAGCTTTAGGCCCCAGTGATGTTTGAAAAACAATCTGCTCGCTCTCTCAGTCAGTGCAAGCATCCCTCCTTGTCATATTACCCCGCAGGCTGTGGAGCAGGAATGGCTGTGGTGTATCACGGAGAAAGAGAGCTGCGGCATCCAATAGCTGCTCCATCTTCATATCCGTCTGCTGCTGCCTCGTGAAGGTGGAAGGTGACAGAGAAACAATTACCAAAAACATCACACAGACACCCCCCCTCCCAACCCTGCCATGTGCCCCAGAGGTTGTGTGTGACTCACAGAGGACCCAGCTTGTTTGTTTGATGCTTATGACAAAAGAGCTGACCCCTGACCTTTCAGCTCCGGATGAGTCACCGGCAGCACACTGAAAGTCGGGGCTTCCCCACACTGTGCAGCATTCACAACAACGGGTAACATTTAAAGGTTGCTACAAAACGCTTTCTTGTGCCATAATCCGTGGGTGACCCCAGCATGCTGACAGGACCGATGGATACAAAAAAACAGGTCAGCTCAGTATTCATCATCCACAGCGAAGAGGTTCTGTTTGATGAAACATTATAGACTCGAGAAGCTTGTGTACATTAGTTTTTCTGATCAAAATAATAATAATTAGTGACTTCTGATTCGACTGCTTGGAAAAAAATTTATTCAAAGTCATATTGAATTGACAAAAGGCACCTGTTGTGCTGTTATTGACTGTTGTGAGATCTGATCCAAATAACCTTACCACAAACTGTACCTGAGATAACAACTGAAGGTAGTTGCTGAGGTTAGCATCTAGACTGCAAATACTTTTTCCTTTCCAGTGTTGGAAATTAAGTAAATACATATGATTTCAAAGTTAAGTTTTTTGTATAAACAGTGCACTTTTTACCATGCACTCTATTTTTTTAAAAAAAATGGCAAAACCTTTATTCATTTTTGCTCATTAATACGTTTAAAATACACCCATCCTCTTCAGTCACTTTATGCCATGCAGTTTGCAGAGAAAGAAACCAGGCAGAAACCAAATTTATTTCAAGTTTACATCACACACTGGGTTAAAACTCCTCATTCTGGCTGATTAACTGAGCTGGCTGGAAGTGCTGCTCACAGTGCTGACGTCTTCACATGGGCAGAGAGACAGACAGGAAGAGACGGGGAGTGAGGGAGGCAGAAAGATGTGGCCTCAGCGTCCAGACTGAAAAGCAACTGATTTGTTTTCTTTAGTGAAGATGTTTGGGCGTGACTCGTGGCACACGTACTCACAGCAGACAGAAAACAGAGTTGTTTTCATTCCACTAAAAGTCTTCGGCTTTTTGTCAGGAGTCTAAACTTTGCTTTAGTCCGCAGTCTGACAGGGCTCTTCCCGGCCACATCTGTTTCTGTGGAGGAGACGCTTTATGCAGTGTGGGTTTAATATTGCATCAGACGGCCACACCGTCATCCCGCTCACTTCTTGGACCTTCACATTTATTGAGAAAATGGCAAAAAAGGGGAGACGGTTTGGTTTTTATCTTCTCCTTTCCGGAACCAAGAGCTAAAAACACATTGCCTGAGCTACTGAAAATTTGGTAAACTTACCCTGAAATCACACCCGTCTCTCAAAGGATGACCTCTCTAAACCCATTGTCATGCAAACAGTTAAAGCACACACACACACACACACAAACCTTTAAGTTATTCTCCAGAGTTTATTTGAGTTTTTGAGTCAGATCAGAAGTTGCCAAGACAAATAGTCTCCTTGAGTCCGATGGCCAAAGCTGTTTCCAATAACTTGCTGTGAAGTGAAAATGACAGTCTGAGAGAGAAAGAGAGAGAGTGAGGGAGACGCAGACACATCCGCTCAGGTGAGAGTTATTTGTTTTTTGTGTCGGAGCAGAAGTGAAGTGAATGAGTGGAGAGGGTGAGAGGCAGGGAGATAAATGAGTGAAGAGAGATACAGGAGCAGAGGAAGTGATGGAAAAGAAGAGCCAGAAAGCAACAGAGAGTGAAAGCGACTGTTAGTGGGTTGTTGACAGGTGAGCCTGAGGGCAGGCATGACGGGCTGATTCAGGTAAAGCCCCTCTCCCTCCCCCTTCCCACCTTAACCCCAGCCCTCCCTCCCCCCTCCCATCTATCCCCAGCTGGAGACTGCCGATGTGGGATAGCCTACAGGGCTGGGGAGACAGGTCTCCATCAGAAAGCCCCGCAACTCTTTGCAATCACACAATAATCATTTAACTCAGAGTGCCGTGTGTCAACAGGCATGACGGCTGACGAGGCAGACAGACAAGACGACAAACAACAATAACTGCAGCGGCCGTTGCAGAGAAAAACAAATGAGAAAATAGAAAGAGGGGCGAATGAATAAATGAATATCTGTCAGAAGCATTTGGCTTACGGGACAATGGTTTTTTTCAGAAGTCTATGCTCGAGGGCCAAATGTCACTTTGGGTCACTTAGACTGAAGATTCAACAGCACATCTTGTAAACTCAAATCCCGCTGCAGCCGGAGAAGAACACATCTTATGTGATACGTTGATACGTAATTACCGGTAATCTAATTTACACTAATGCTTTAAATTATCCATTACAAATTAAGAGGGTCAGAGTTGTCTCCACTTCTCTTTATGAAAGGCCTTGAAAAAGACTGGCGGTGCGGGTTAATGGCGCAACTGGATTAAGGAGACTAGATTCATACATAATGCAAGCATTTACCTTAATGGGAGAAACGTGACTAGTGAGCCGTGTTTACATTAAAGGAGGGTGAGAGTTCAGCCGAGCTGAGGGAATATTTTTCTGCCTACGCTGGCGGCAGTGTAATGAATTTTTATAAAGCGCACTGCAAATAAAACTAAAGACACACAAAGGAGATTGCATGTTGATGGTTGTCGGGCGATGCTGACAAGGAGAAATGGGTGAGGACGCTGTTGAAACTTGTAGCGGTGCACAGTCTGGAAAGAAAACATCCAGTAGCCTGACGCTGAACTCCAGATCTTAAAAACAAAACAAAACAAAAAACTTACCCACAACATCGTGGAACAATGGACTTCCATTGAACCTGGGCTTTCACGTGTATAAAGAGGAGCGATCAAACAGGAAGTGAAAAGTTTGAAATAGTTTTATTGCCACAAGAACTGCGACAAAGACAAACACGCTCCGTTATTTGTCCTGCAATCCGAACACACAAACGCACGTGGCACATCGAACGCAACCTCGTTTACACAGGCGTGATCGTGTCCAAGGGCCGACACGACTACATGTATCCACAAGTGTGTCGACAGCACACACCCAGCATATAGTCTGACATTCTCCTGGCCACAATACACCACACAATTAAAATAAATCTTGTACGAGGGCCACATGGTGCTGCCTTTCTTTCTTTTTTTTTCTAACAAGGGAACAACTCCATAGCAACACCAGAGAAATGTTTACTTATGAATATATTTGGATTTGCACTGTCGGAAACATAAACAGGCTTAGTGTCATAATTTAGTTAGGAACAGGAGTTGTCTTTGTATTGACTTAAAGAGTCAAAGAAAAGAAAATAACGTGAGCTGGAAAGTCATGAACTTCCATTTTTCTCGCAGTGGGATTGTGACAGTGTGTGTTCTCATTACGAGCACACCGACAGCCCTCCGTGGGTCTCACTCTCTGAGTTTCTCTCTCCCCCATCTATCTCTGCATTCCCAGACAGCTTTAGCAGTTCAAACCCTCGCACTGCGGCATTGTCACACACTACACTGGTTGCCATGGAGAAATAGTCCTCCTGGTCTCCAAGGTACCCGAGTCTATTGTCTTTGGCTTCTTTATTTAGATGAAAACATGATTTGTTGGAAGGGATCTACTTGTTTTTTCACTGCTTCTCTTTGCTGCTTTCCCTTTCTTCTTCTTCCTCCTCACGCGCATCAGTGTAACGTTGCATGATGTGCATTGTTTCATCCTTCTCCTTTCCAGGAGTTTGACTACGCGCATGTGTGCGTCAAGCTCGTCTGATGTTTTGTAGCAATTAATTTCAGTGTGTCTGCATGTCAGCGCCCCAGGAGGGGGGCTGTATAAAAGTTTTCCCCATTGCCACAGCTCTTGCCAGGGCTTATAATTGCCTTCTATTACCAGGGCTGGGTGTCACAGTGCCTGCCTGTCTGTCACCAAGAGACTCTCAACTAACGACAGATGATGAGGCAAAGGAGTTGGAGTTTTCTTACTGCCGCTCTTTTTGGCAGAAGAGATAATACAGGATATATATATATTAGGCCAGCGGTTCTCAAAGCAGGGGCCAGGGACTCTCAGAGGTCTGCAAAGCGATTTGGTGTAAATGATCAAATTGGGCTATGATGTTTTAAGTGCAGATAAACACACGTGGACCAATTTATAGCAACAACTTGAGCGTACTGCATCCATTATATTTAGCTCCACAAAAAACCTTATACAGCGGTGTCACATCATGTCATGCCATGAATGCAAATAGCTTTGGCAATGGCAATGAGAACTACAAAGGGCATTAAATATATGTTCGTAACTGGTTCTTCTTAGAGAGAAACTCACTCTTAGAAATCTGCAGACCACAAAACACAGAAGACAGAACCACTGGATTATGAAGTAAGCAAGAAAGTGTGATATGTGTATGCTCCTGGTTGTTGTGTTATGCAAATATATCACCCACAGTGATTTCTGAGATTTTGCTGCTGCAAAAGTTGATTTGGAAACACTTATGTAAAAGCCATGCAGTCAAAAACAACAAGCTTAAGTTTAAAGCAAAAAAAAGAAAGAAAGAAAAAAGAGTTAAGTGATTCTAATGTGGCTTTAAAAGCAGCTGTGAGAGCTTACAAACACTTACAATCAGCCAGCTTTAACCTTTGACCCTGTTTATTTGCATGTTTCCAGCTCCACTCGCAGCTGTCACCAAGCTGCTACTTCTGTGCTTGCTTGCAGTGCAGCTGAAAACCAAACAGGAAGTGACATCACATCCGTTGCTCCGTGAGTGGAGCAAGCGGCTGATGGGTGGAAAGAGGAAGTAGACTGTGTTTCGTTCTCATTCAGTGGCTGTGGCTCAGACGTCCCAGACTCTGTGGTCTTGTTTAAGGGCAGCCAGACAAATAAAAATATCTAATTTAAGTCACTTATCTGCTCAGTCACATAAAGTTTCCCTTTTACTCTCAGATGGCGGTCTTAAAACACCACATATAACATTTTTTATAAACATTCAAATCTCCTGAGAAAGACTTTCTTGAGCTGTGACTCACTCATTTCTGGTACTTGCTTTCTTGCATGTTTTATAAATTACTGACCTTAACTCAGTGTGTTTCCCTCGTCTAACTCAGCCATTCTGTTTTATCACAAACTCAATGAGCAATATTTGCTTTAACTATGAAGTTGACACTTTTAAACCAAAGTTTTTTCAGAAAGTGGAAGTAATTTGGATGGAAGTGTGTGTTTTCCTAATTCTCTTCTGAATCTACTGAATGTAACTCTTAAACGGAACCTGTTAGTTTACTAATACTCCTACTTTATGTTTTCTCTTTTTTTTTTTTTCTTCTTTTTTTTTTGTCATGCATGGTGATGCAAAGGTGGAAGGAGAGGTTTCGGAAACTGTGACGCGGTGCTTCGTCAGCGCAGGGTGCAAACCAGGGTAGGTTACTGTTGTGTGCTGATGTGGGAGAAGCGTGCAGCAGCTTGTTGTTCTGGCACGAAGGCTAAGTGCTGAGTGAAGTGGGTGCAGGTGAACATGCTAAGACAAGCCAAGTCAGTGTTTGTCTTGCCTTGCTGACATGTATCATGTTTGCACACCTACTGTTTTTTTTCTTTATCAGTTTCTCGTATCTTTCTGTGCTGAAGGATTTAAGCTTCTACTAAGGGGAAAAAAACCCAAACAGCTAAGAGTAATAAATCTGGATCATATTATAAATAGACTTGGTCTTTTTAATAATTTCAGATAAGGCATGGATGACTCCCTTTCAATCTCTGAATCCTGTAAGTTTTTGCAAGTGTCTGCCCACCTAAACCTGAACAATCCTCTCTCTAGATTGAGCAGTATTTCATCATCGATTTGTTGCTTTGATGATGATGGTGATGATGATGATGATGACGGTGGTGACGATTATGCGCTGATGATGATAGTCTGACTGGGCTAGGATAGAGCCACAAATAGGCACAAATTGTTTTTAAAAGCTGCCTTCATTTCTCATTTTCGGAATGGGGAACCAGAGAAAAATGAGTCAGAGCAGATGTGGTGAGCTGCTGAGACAGCAGACGCTGATCTGGGATCAGTTCTACATAATGGTTTTATAGGGAAACAGAGTCTATCAGGGTTAAATGAAAAAAAAAATGGTCCAAAATTTGAGTTCTGCTAAAGGTTGGTGTGTAAAGTGCTAAAAAAAAAAAATTAGAAAAGGAGATGACCGACTGTGAGAAGAAAAAATAAACCAGGAGTTCTACAGTACAGGCTGTTGGGAAAAATGTCCACATGGACACACACACGCACGATATCACTCATGAGTGAACGAGCCAGCAGGAACAAGGGGAAGCAAGTGGAAGTGAGGGGAGAAGGAGGGGAGGACTGTGGGAAGAGAGGCAGGAGGGAAAGAAGGTCTGGAGTGAGTCCAGGGGAACTCCAGACTTCTGTTACCCAACATTCTCTCTCAACAGTGGCTGGGAGACTGCTGCTGCTGCTGGTAGAGAGACACAAGGCCCAGAAAGTGAGCAGCCACACACACATTCAAAATTCACATAAAACCCTTATTCCTGGATACACACATATGCTGCCGTGGCTGTGTCACCATAGTAACACAGTGACCCCGGCCTTACAGTTGCACTCCCGAGCCTGATCTCCTGCAGGGTTCTGAGGACGGGGTGGAGTAAATCTGTCTATTTTTAGCTGGCTCACTTTTTTTTGTGCTGGTGACAATAAGACTTTCTCCAAAGTCCGGTTTACTTTACATCAGGCTATCCAAGTTCCATGTACATCCACATGGTGTGAATTAGGGATGAATGTGGGAAAATGAGAAAATGAAGAGAAGGCAGGAAGTACTAACAGGGGGGGAAAAAAGAAAGGCAATAGATGTAAACTAGCAGACTGAAACTATTAAGACTATTATGTGTTCATATAGTCTTTCAAACAATCTTGATTCTACAATGTGAACAGACCAGCAGTGTACTCTGAGTGTATTTATGTGTGTGTGTGTGTATGCGGCGAAACACACCCCCACATGAACGCAGACCAGACTTTGACCAACATGACTCGGCAGCATTTGGGTAATTGCCCCACAGTTGGCTTCTGCTTCCAGCTACACTGAGCTAGCAGAAGCGGAGTGTAACTTTAGCTGGACTGAAACCCACTCTGGCCCTGGCCGCGGTCCAAGTCCGCCGGTCTGTTTGTTCAACCCGCCTCATCACAGCCGCACTGATTCTTTTTTTTTTTTTTTTTTTTTTTTGGCCTGTCCCGTTTGGCTCTTTTGCCATCAGAATTGTTGTCTAAAGGCAAAGAAAGATGCCCAACGGATTTACTTTACCAAACTGACCATCCCAGCCTTGCCGTAATGGTCCATTTGATTCACCTTTTATTGTTTATTTTATTTTCACTTACTGAATACGGGACAGACTTGACTGGGGGAAAGAAGGGGAGAAAGAAAGAGGGAAAGAGAAACAGCTGAGAAGAGGGACGGGGGAGAAGGGCAAAAGACAAAAACCAACAGAACGGGCAGAGAAAAAAAATGCATATATCAATCACCTGGATCACCTGCTGAGAAAGAAAAAAGAAAGCAAGCAGAAGAGAACAAGAGTAATAGAATAAACAACATCACAATGATATATGGGAATATGACAGTAAATACTAAATGTTAAACATTATTGTGCAGCACATAAGATCAACAGAACACAGTGTGCTTTGAGGTAGGAGCCAAAAAGGGTGTAGTTTGTGGGTGTGATCACCCGTGTGTACACCTGTGAGCATGGACGCGCTTGTTTTTTGTTTTTTTAAAAGGTTCCTTCATGTAATAATCTGCTAGAGGGTGTGGGGGGGCCACAGCCCCGTCCTCCAGGGCGTGAAGCAGGTGTGGAGGAGATCAAAACTCCAGACATCCAGAGGCCCCCAGAACACAAGAGACCAAGGAAGACCAACAGAGGGGCAGCTGCGCCACTGTCCCGGAAAGAGCTGAGGAGAGTCCCAGATGAGGGCTCACTCAGCAGCCGCGGAGTTGGGGGGGAGTTGCAGTGACGCGCCCGTGAGCTCCGCCGGCAGCCAGCTGCGCCTGAGTGACCGAGCCCCAGGCCGAGAGGCCGGGGGCACCCCACCTCCGAAGTGGCCCGAGCGAGCCCCAGGCTCCAGGCCCCGATAAGCGGCCGCCAAGGAGTGAGCCGGTGTGTACCTGGACGCCCATCCCCGGACACAAAGAACCACCAACGCACCGATGTCTGAGGGGGTCCGCCACTGGCAGGGGAAGTGATGGTAGGGGGAGATAGGCCTCCAAACCTTGGAGGGCCTGAGATGTCCCCAGAGAGGTGGCGCCTGACACCCAACCTGACATATAGACACAGACATACAGGCACACACAGACACAAACATCCATTCCCACCCTCATGCTCTCATATGCACTTACTCCACACTCAACCAACGTGGAGACAGACATAAAGAGACGTTGTACACACGATCACACTCCCCAAGCGTACTCTACAAACCGGGTCTAGGTGCCCTCGCCCCTGGAGGGGGGAACTGCACCCAGACCCAGGTGGTGTTTCCCTTTTCCCTGCAGTGGGGGGAGGCAGACCGCCCCGACTCCGCAGCAGCAGGAAGGCTCCACACTCCAGACCGCAGTCGGACGGCCAACTCCTCCTCCTAGCCCCCCTGCTCCAGCAGGTCGCAGAGAACGGGGGTGAGAGAAGACTCCAAACCTCCCTCCACCCGCTCATTGTAATGTTGATGCATGTGTGTTCTAAGGTGCATTTAAAACCCAGGAGGGCATGGAGCTACCTGCCAGAGAGCAGCAGGTAAGCGCATGGTCCCTCCTGCTGGCCCTCAATGTCTACGTGTATTTAAAATTGAGAGGTGGGCAACGATGCCAGGGGTGGGGTGTACACCCTGATGGTACTTTGGACTCCGTGTATCGTGCCCACCCCCAAGATCCTATATGTATGTGTAATGAGAGTGTGAGTAATGTGAATGTCTAAGTTGTGGGATAAAATTGAGGCAGAGGCAGCCAGAAGGGGACAGAGGGGGGGTAGCCTCCTCTGCACCCTGGTGACATACCCCTACTCCAAGGCCCTGCATGTGTGGGTGGTTGTGGTGGAGCGGGAAGAGGGAGGCAGCTGGAGATGGGGAGGGAAGGAAGGGAGGGGCAAGTGACCCCTCCCTGGGGCCAGCTCCCCCGCTGACCCCAGTAGGCACCCCCATACTCCGCGACCCGCCAGGGAAAGGGGGCCCAGGCCCATCCAGACCGGGCCCAGTGCAGCAGCGCCGCCCGGCCCCACAGAGCCCGGGACAGTCCACCCAACCCCACCACAGAGAAAACTGCACCCACCCCACCATCCACTCATCTTCCAGACTACATAAGACAATAAACACCCAGGCTGAGATCTTCCTCCACCTCTCCTGTATCTCCCCCTCCTGCAGAGGGAGCTCCTGAGGAGAGGAAAGCTCCTGCAAGATGTGACAATCTCCCCCACCAGTTGAAGAGCCCCCCAGGTGGCTCGACCCACCGGCGGCACCCTGCTCCAGGGCTGGGCCCCCATGCACCCACCCGCCCACAACCCCGGCAACACACCAACCAGGACCCAAGCCCCCGAGGCCCGGTCCGGGTCCCAGCCCAGAGACGGAGCGCCCCCAGAACCTCACGCCCATCCCGGACCCACCCAGGGCCAGTAACCGGAGAGCCAACAGAGCCCCTAACCGGACATGACCGCTACCCCGGGTTGAGCCCCCCAAGGAAGATGCCTCCGGGGAACCCCCCGACGCCCTAAGCCTGTCCCTACCCCCACACCAATCACAACAGTGAAGGCGGGACCAAACTATGACCCCCCACCCCCACTAGGTGATGGAGCTGATCAAAGGAGCCCAGAGCAATTGATCTGATGTGGTGGCAGAGGCTGTATCAAGACTAATGTAATCTAATAGATAATTTCTATATTGGTTAGAATTAAGATTATTTTTATTTTTCCAGTTCATGAGGACTGTTTTCTTGGCTATGCATAGGGCAGTGAAAACCATATGAGCGATATTCTTTTCTGAAGTGACATTATCTAAGCTGCCCAGTAAACACACTAAGGGGGAAGTTGGAATGTTACATTTCAGACACTTCGATAAGTCTTCACATATCTCGCGCCAAAACTTCTGAACTGGTGGACAGAACCAAAGAGCGTGGATATAATTGTCCGGTGAATTGGTTTGGCAGTGTGAGCAGTTGTTGGTAGACGTAAAGCCCATCTTGAACATCCGATGACCTGTATAGTGTACTCTATGTAATATTTTGTATTGAATTAATTGAAGACTGGGATTTCTAATTAGATGAAAGGTTTTTAAGCAAATCTGAGACCAGAAGTTTAGGTCTAAGTTAACTGATAAATCCGCTTCCCATTTTGCAATAGGAAGTGATATTGATTCATCTGTTTTAGAAAGCATTCTGTATATTTTGGATAGTAATTTGGGGGGTTTAAGAGTAAGAAATTGAACCACACTTGGTGGTGTTTGTAGTTCAACTTGACCCGGTTTAAATTTCTTTTTTACTATGGATTTAATTTGTTGATATTCTAAAAATCTTTTCTTGTTGATCCCATATTGTGTAACTAGTCCGTCAAATGAAATAAATTCTGTTCCTTCTAGTATATGTTCTAAATATTTGATTCCTTTATCACTCCAATCTGAAAAGTTTATCATATTATTGTTTTGTAATATGTCAGGGTTGTTCCAGATAGGTGTACGTTTGCATGGGATTAATGAAGACGCCGTCAATTTTAGAAACTCCCACCATGCTGTCAGAGAAGAGCTGATGTTGATGCTTTTAAAGCATTCATGTCGTTGGATGTTTGAGCTGATAAATGGTAGGTCTGAGATCTCTAGATTATTGCAGAGTGCTTGTTCTACATCTAGCCAAGGTTCATCTAAGAGGGTGTGTTTTAGCCATCCTGAGATAAACTGAAGCCTGTTGGCTAAGAAGTAGTGCTGAAAGTTAGGCAGTTCTAGTCCTCCTTTATCCTTGGTCTTTTGTAGTGTTTTTAAGCTTATACGTGGGGGTTTATTTTTCCAAAGGAATTTGGACATACATGAATCTAGAGATCTGAACCAATCTTGTGGCGGTTTAGTTGGGATCATTGAGAATAAATAATTTATTTTTGGTAAGACCATCATTTTTATAGCGGCAACCCTTACCATGAGTGATATGGGTAGACATTTCCATCTAGCCAGATCATCTTCTACCTTCTTTAAAAGTGGGATATGGTTTAATTTAGTTAGATCTGCAAGCTTGGGAGAAACATTAATACCTAAATATTTTATATTTCCCGATTGCAGTGGTGTAGAAGAGGAATTATGGAAGGAGCAATTAATCGGTAGGACTGTAGATTTTGACCAGTTAATTGAGTAATCTGATATTCTTGCAAAAGAGTTTATCAATTCAATCACCCCAGAGATATTGGTTTGTGAATTTTGGAGAAAGAGTAACACATCATCCGCATAAAGGCTGATTTTATGTTCCACGTTCTTGCATTTTATGCCCTTAATTACTGAATTCTGTCTAATTGCTGCTGCTAGTGGTTCAATAAAAAATAGTGAAGGGGAGAGTGGGCATCCCTGCCTGGTGCCCCTCAAGAGACAGAAGAGACAGAAGCTGGAGGATGTCTGGTCATTTGTTCTAACACAAGCTGTTGGGGAATTATATAATATTTTTAACCAGTTTATGAAAGAGGATCCAAAACCAAATTTGTGTAAAGTTGCAAATAGAAATTTCCAGTTAACTCTGTCAAATGCTTTTTCTGCGTCTAAAGAGAATATTGTAGTTTCTAGGTTTTTACTGTATGAGTAGTCTATCAAATTAAGTAATCTACGTGTATTTGTTGATGAGTGCCTACCTTTTATGAAACCAGTTTGGTCAGGATGAATTAAGAGGGGGGTTATTTTCTCCAGTCTCTTTGAGAGAGCTTTGCAGATTATTTTAAGGTCTACATTTATAAGGGATATTGGACGATAGCTTGAGGGATATACAGGGTCTTTGCCTGGTTTTAGCAGGAGATTAATGTTTGCAGAATTCATATTTGATGGAAGTCTGCCCTTTTCTTTAATTTCCAACAACGTTCTGTAGAAAACTGGTGCTAGAATCGACCAGAATTCTTTGTAGAATTCTGCAGGAAAGCCATCTGGACCTGGAGCCTTATTATTGTGCATACTTATCAGGGCTTCCTGGAGTTCACCTGGTGTCAGTGGTGAATCCAGTGCCATTGCTTGAGTGTCCAATAATTTTGGAAGAGTTATGTTGTCCAAAAACTGATCAATTTCTTTTTTAGATGGGTTTATTTGTGGTGAATACAACGTTTTATAGAAATCCCTGAAAATGTTGTTTATTTGTATCGGTTCATATAATGTGTTCCCAGATGAATCTTGAACAGCACATATAGTTGTTTTTTCTTTATTTATTTTTAGCTGGTTTGCTAGAAATTGACCGGATTTATTACCATGTTCATAATTTTGTAGGCGTAGTCTTTGTACTAAGAATTTTGTTTTTTTATCAATTATCTCATTTAATTCTAGTTTTGTTTTGCGTATTTTGTTCAATGTTTCCTGATCTTGGTGGGACGCGTAGGCTTCTTCTAGTGATTTGATGTTTTTTTCTAATTCCTGAATATTTTTGTTTTCTTTTTTCTTTTTATGTGATGAGAAAGAAATTATTTTACCTCTCATCACAGCTTTCCCTGCTTCCCATAGAACAGAAGCTGATGTTTCGGGAGTGTCATTATAGTTCAAATATGAAGTCCACTCTGATTCTAACTGAATGCCAGCGCACGGAGGTGGGTTAAGCCGAGGCCTCACAATACCCTTGACACAAAGGGTGGAGAGGAGAGCTGCTCCAGATAATGGGGCTGATATTGATACTGCTCTTTCTTTGCTGATACAGTCCAGGAAGTGATCTGAATATCTTCAGCAGTGTCACGCCGGTGCAATTTTAACGTTATTTTTTCCCCTTAGTTTGTTTTTTTTCCCCTTCTTCTTTTTTTGTTTTTTTCCATGTCATGTATTTGTAATTGGTCCCTCTTCTCTTTCACTTTGCATTTTCCATTCAGCGCCCATTTCTTAGTTCTCCTTTCCTGTGGTGTCAAATCATGAGCCACAAGGTTAAAATAGCCCATCGTATGCTATTTTTACGCTGACTTATGATGCCAGATTTGACCGATTTTGACGTGGCTGTCATTTCACTTCCTTAAATTCAGCAACTGGTCTTAGGCACATGACCTGACCCCAGTCATGATACATATCTATGGAATGTGTTGTCTTTGATACGAACAGACTTCACTTCTTGTGTTTTTGTCTGTCTTTGGCACACTTTCATGGCTAAGCCGTTAAAATGATCAGTGACATCACATCTACGTCAAAACTATGGTCGGTCAGTCTCTTTTCTGGCTAGACGTCAGCCATGTGACCGTCATGGTCAGTTGTGTCTTAGTGGCTAACTGTCCTGACTTCACTAGCTCCTCTCTAATCCTACAGCTTGTTAATTGGTTTAGGCTGTTTCCTTTGTGGCAGACTGCGTCACAAAGTAAACGTAACCTCAGCCCAGACATAAGTATATTAACATGGTTAAGTAAAAATAGCTACGGGTGGCTAAATAAAACTTCGATGTATGTGGAAGTGAGTATTTTGGGCACCTGTGATCTTGTTATTGGCGTTAAATTTAGCTCTGTGGTCCTCAGTGAGGAGTGGAAACAGTGACAGGGACCTGTTTTGCCACAACACACTTCCTGTGCACTGTGAGTAGTGAGTAAACCACAACCCAGTGACGCAACGTTCGGAAAAAAAAACAAAAAAAAAACAGAGCGAGCAAAAGAAAAAAAAGAAAGTAACAAAGAAGAGAGGAAAATCAGTAATCAGGAAGTTGTGGCTTCATTTGAAAAAGGAAAATTGTTGACTGAACTGTAAATGGATACTGTAAGTGAACTTGTGTGAATTTCCTGTGTGCGGACTTTCCCCTTTCAGATAACACAATGATAAGGTGAGCATAGACCTGAGTATAGGGCTGCTATTATTGCTGTTGCTAATGTGCGTGACTGAAGAGTCATATAGTCATATATACACAGGCATATATACACAGGCATACTGGCCTTTTATTTCTCCTTTATATTTTCGAACTCTTGAGCCGTTGTAGCTCTTCTCACTTCCTGTGGGCTATTCTTTGTGACCTGAGCTACAAACGCAGCACAAAGCCTTTGCAGGACCACAAAAAAGGGACTTTGTACTATAGACTCAAGCGTGCTGCAGCTTTTCCTGATAATGTATGATAGTGGAGTCTCATATTAGGAGGCAGTCTTCTGAAAATACCCCGTTCCTATAAAGTGCTTATTTACACGAGTGAATTTATAAGAAAACACTGAGCAAATGTTGCCTATTGTTATGTGATTATGACATTTATATCCATGACCACGAGCTGCTAGTCAGAGGAAATGTGAAATGACTGCATGCGAAGATATTTTTGGTTCATTTGTGTCAGTTACCCTAAAAAAGCATAAATGAAGATGCACACTTTTTTCAGTTTGTGTGGGAGTTGGAACAGTGTAAGCTCGGGAGTATATGTGTGTGTGTGGTTGTTTGTGTGTGTATATTTATGAGTGTGACATAGAGTGTTGGAAAGAGGCAAATTTATAGCGTGAATTTTCTCTCACTCTCTCAAACAACACTGAAAGTCATGAATCATCTCTGCTGCACAGAGCTAACCACAGGAAGTACCCATGGAACACACACACTCATATATACATGCACCACTCAGTATACAAAGCACAACCAAATACAGTGAGAATGATCTACTGGAACAAACTACAGGCCAGAAATAACCCATAAACACAGACCCATAAACTCTGAATAGCTCAAGAGTATCAATTCGTCAAGTTTGTTTCCAGGGATTTCTTCATATCGATTACAAGTCTCAACAACACAAAGCAAGATTTTTCTTTTAAACGGGCACCAAATCTTGTAGATCAATAAGCTTTTGTCGAGACCTCATCACAACATCTCGGCCGTTTCCTGCAAAAGACAAGGTTTCCATGGTGACCCCTACACACTTGGGAAGTACAGTATGAAAGAAATAGGAAAGTGTGTGTGTGTAGCTTGTGGGAGACAGGGAGAAAGAAAGCCAGTGCCAAGCCTTGACCCCTGAAGTCTCTCTTTTTGTGTATGCTTGTTTGGTACACTGCAATATAACAGAATAGTGGCTCATTATTCCTGCTGTATGAGCCTGGTCCTTGGAGGAGCAGTACAGGCTAGAGATGGCACGATACCACTTTTTTATGTCCGATACCGATACCGATATCATAAATTTGGATATCTGCCGATACCGATATGAATCCGATATAGTGTTTTTTAATCAACAAAACTGTTTTTAAAATATCTTTCTGCATTTTGTATAAGTTCATACTCAAGTTTAAAACAACAACTACACTAAAGCTATTCTGTTATACCTGTATGCAAAAAAAAAAAAAATTTCATAGTTCAGCAATACTGATCAATCTAATAAACTTAAACCTACACCATCCTCCCTATTCTGGTATTTTAAAGAGTACTTAGCATAAATATTAAGCAACCTAACTAATAGGGTTCCAACTCCCAGCAACAACAAAAATAAATAAATAAAAAATAGGGACCCACCCCTCACACTCCACCTCATGATGCTTAATCGACGTAATCAACCTTAATTTGATGCAGTGTGAAAAAAAATACACAGAAATCAATTATTTTTCAAGAAATATTAAATAGATTCAACATCTTTCTTCAACAAAATTGCAGACTGCACAGATGGTACCTTCCCAAAGGAAAAAGTACTATAGCTTACTAGGGTATATTAGACTTAACAGTTACTATATACAATAATGGACTTCTATACATTTTACATCAGATTAAAACTTTGGGTGTAAGATTCAGATAAATATTAAATAATTAAAAGCTAGACATTTTAAATGAGAATAAGAAAGAAAAGTATGTCTTTGTGCCCCCTTTTCCCTGTTAATGCCCTATCGGCCCCCCTGGCTAAACTTTCCTAGATCCGCCCCTGCACAGTTACCAGCCGTCAGCTACGTAGAAAAAGATCCTGGAGTAGAAAGTAATAATAAATAAATTCTAACAACAGCTGATCAAGCTTAAACGTGCTGCTGTTGTTTATCCACTGGTTTCCTCTTTCTGGTGCAAAGTGGGCCAAAAGCAAACAAGAGACACGGACTCGCGACAGAAAAGCCGATCAGCTGATCATTAAGCAGTTTCATGATTGAAGTAGCAGCCGGAGAGCGAGAGGCAGTCGCTCCATATATCGTTTGTTAAGCTTAACGCAGGAATGCTTTACAAACATTCAGAGATGGACTTACACACTTGCTTTACTTCTCTCGGGGATAACTTTGTCGGAGATGAAATGCCGGGTTGCTAGCGAAGCTCCAAATGCTATCCAGACCACCGACAGGTCCTGCATGCCACAGCCGCTCTATCACGTGATGCATACTGCTCCGACGTGCTAACGTTCTGAAGTGAGTTACGGCGTGTTGCAAGTTTTGTGAGGTGCTTTCGTGATATTTAATGGATCGGATTACATTTTTTATTTTTCTCCGATATCCGATCCAGTAATTTAGGTCAGTATCGGACCGATACCGATACGTAATATCGGATCGGTCCATCTCTAGTACAGGCACACGAATGGACACCGTACAAATCACGTTGAGCACCATCATTTTGCCTTTCTGTTTCTGTTGGTATCAGTCAGGAGCCTTGGGAGCTGAAAAATGAACCAGAGAAGGAAGAGCAAGGAATGCAGTTCCCCAACTGACCACATGAGGCTGGCTGCACATGTCAGTAGCCAACTTTACAGCAGAAATAAACATGTTTACAGCCAGCTACACAAATAGTTTGGTCTATAAAGCATGTAAAGCATGACCCACCTATCTGCATTTTATTAAGGCTTAGCATGACAGGCTGTACTGACAGGTGGGTGTATCTGCTACCTATTGGCTAATCTTTATCTTAGCTATTTCCTGCACTAGACCTGTTGACCATGTTTTAAGATTTTGATTACTTAGGAAGCATTTTTATAAATATTAGGTAATCTAATACTAAAAGTAGGAAATCTGTGCTCTGGTTTGTTAGGGGACATTCTAGTATTTTAGTTGTAAGCTAATTAGCAGGAGCGGTAGTTGGCACTGTGGCCTCATAGCAAGAAGATCTTAGCCTGTTCTCTTCATGTCTGCATGGGTTCTCCATGCAGTTAGTGGGGTTAGTTTAACAGTTAAATGGGCTGTTAGTGTGAGTGGGGGTATGAATGGTTGTCTGTCTGTGTTAGCCCTGCGGCAGACTGGTGAACGGTGCAGGGTATACCTGTAATTCTGATTAGGATAAGCAGAAAAAACAGATCGATTAGCATATGTTTGTGTCAATGTGATACAGTAACACAGTCTATTACTGCAGTTTGCTACCATTAATAAATAACTTAGATCTCCACCTTCTTCGCAAAATCACAAGTATTGGTGGCCCAAATGCAAAAAGTTAGAGCTAAAAGAGGTTTGCAAACCAATGGGTGAAGTCAGCGTTGTTGCATCTTCACTGGTTAGAATATAGTGAAAGATGGAGTTGTGAAGCACTTACAGAGAGTAGATGCTCCTGTCTTGTTGCCAGTTGATGCCATTATTTTGATCCCTCAGATGCAGCCACAGGGCTGGCATGCTTGGTTGTCCAGGTGATGGCTACCGTGCAGACAGAGGGCCTGACCGGTCTTGGCCCACTCTGTTACACCAACTGTGCCAACTTACCGTCAACTGGACACTAAACGGCAGCGACACATATGCCGCCTTTCTCTGCTTTAGACCGTGGGCACATGTTTTCCAATCTGAGAAAAGATAACCTAAAAAAGGTGCGGAGCCACTTGAAATCAGGAGATCTGAAATCAGATTTGCCACCCTCAGATCTAACCACATCAGTTAAAAGCGCGTTGAATTATCTGACCCGGCATCAGCGGTGTGGGGGGGAGACTTTGTTGCTGGTGGGCTATAAGCAACGCAGAGAAGAGATTTGCAGAGACAGCCCATAACAGCTCCCTTGGAACCAATGACTCAGATATGCAGATGTGTTTACTTCCCTTCTGTTTCCCACCTCAACCAGCACACAAAAGGCAGGGGGAATGAAAGTGCCTGATAATGTCTTTAAGTGTTGCATTTATATATTTATATACGTTATAAAGAACTCATTTTTTGCTAAAACTTAGACAAGCACTTCAAATGGGCTCTTTGCCTCTTCCCTCTATTCCCTCCCTCCCTTCTGAGGGTATTCATCTTTTGTCTAATGCGTAGCGCTGCTCTCTGTTAGTTTCTTTCTGACACCATGCCAGCAGAGTCATCTGCAAAGGGACTCATGTAGGGATTAAAAACCATCAACAGATCCCCTTTAACAGAGCAGCAGAAAAAAAAATGGTTGAAAAAATGCAAAAAAATAAATAAATAAATAAATATAAAAACTCCAGACAGTTTTGAGAAAACTTGCAGAAAGAGAATGCAGATTGTCACCTGACCCTGAGGCAAAGCAGCCCTAAATATAATAAAGAGAAGACAACAGAAGAAGACGAGGCGACACGACACGGGTAATGTGTTTTCTCTGCTGGTGTCGTCTGGCAGATCTGGGATGATTGAGTGCTGATGCCTGCCTGGGCTGCTTCAGAGAAGATCGTCTACCCCCCCCTCAGCTCATGCACACACGTGCACAGCCTCTCTGATGACACACACTGACACATGTGCGCACACACACGCACGCACACACAGATTTCTGTTGTCGAAGTGACAAAAACATCAAGGCGTATTAACTGTCATCATCTCAGCATCTCTTCATCTCTCTTTTTGGTCCAGGGAATATTTCAAGGTAACACATTATTATTGTAGTGTGTGTGTCTGTGTAGCAGCGCGTGTTGTTGTTTTTTTTTTTTTTTATAGTGGATGTGTGTCTTAATTAGAACGGGGTTTAGTGAATTAGGCCAGGATGTGTAATAGACTCAAATTTGCATAATCTCTGTTGAATAAATCCGAGTGACAAACATGCAAGCACAAAATCATACCTACTTACTGTACGGTGTGACTTCACTTGGAAAAAAAAGTGTTTATGACAGTAATCTATAGTCTTTGCTTACAGAATCTGCGTATTAATCTCTGTGCATTTCTATAATCGCCCTGTATTGTGAAATAACAGCAGCAGATACAGACAAACAGGTGCTGGCTACAGAGGAAGTTGATTGGCTTGATTCCACAATCCATTTTCCCAAGGCTTCCACACCCCTGCAGCTGTCCTCAAGAATATGAGAACTGTATGTGCGCACGAGCTCGTGTGTACGTGGGTGTGTACATGTGTGTCGTTGAAGTGCATGTTTGCGGTTATGACAAATTCACTCCTCGTGGCTTGCCAATAAGCAAGACAATGATCTTTATTGACAAAGAAAAATGAAATGCCGGACCTAATTCTGCGCCCACAAATGAAAGTGAAAAATTTTCAGTCCCGAGACCGATTTATCAGGACTGATTTTTTTTTACATTTTCTCAAAGTTTTAAAAAGTCTGACCTGCTTGAGAATGAGCTTCCTGATGTTCAAAGCAAAGTCATATTACAGGTTTGCGGGGCTTTTGGCTGTTTTGCATGGCAGAATGTTTTGAACTGAGCGGTGACAGCCTCAGCCCGACTGAAGAGTCTACTTCAACTCACCTCATTTCTATTGGAAAACACTTCCACTCTCTCTCCCTCTGCCTCCCTTTCTCTCTCTATCCCACTCCCTCACCGTCTTCTCTCTGAAGCTGCAGATCACTTGAAAAAGAAAGGGGAAGGAACATGAATAAAAACTGAAGGCACTTCTCTTAGATATGTCTCTTGATGCTCTTCAGATCTTTAAGGCTTCATCACAGGGAAATGCAGGGTTACTCCAAGAAACTGAAGGACTGTGACTTCCTAATCTACTGTACAAGACCTGAATTTGAGAACTCATCTTTATAGCAGTTTCTCCTTTTCCTCTCACGCAATTTTGATCTCTAGTGTTTAGTTTTTATTTATTGATGGGCAGGTAGAGGTGCGGCATCCTTCAATCAGTACTTTTTCGCTTTTTCTTTTGGATGAAAAGGAGAAAACCAGGGACCATATAGTCAAAAGAAAGCCTGTTTGTCCTTGATCAGTTCACACTCTACTGCCTCTAAAAAGAAAGGAAAGATTTAAGGAAATAAACTTTAGATTTCTATTTTTTTTCGCTTTCACATACCATAATTAATCTATTTTCTTCAAATGGAAATAAAAATAACTGTGTTTTAATAGGCTGGAGAAACAGTTGCAAGCACTCCGTTTTATTTAAAGGTTCAAGATCTGTAAGAGGACATTTGTTAAAGCTGCCCTCCTGATGAACATTTACAGAGATTGCTTTAAAGGAGTTGGAGCCAAACCCGTGTCTGCACTAAGTCCTATCTCCTCCATCCAGAGCAGGTCAGACGTAATGACTGATGTTCCAGACATAATGAAAACATCCTTGCAAAGTGAATCTGATTGGATATCAGCTATCAGTCATCGTTTAGCAACAGCGGTGCACATGAGCTGCCAGCCGAGTCCTTTTCTCTCTCCCGGTGTGTTTAAGCAGGAGTTCACAAAGAAGTGCAGCAGTTTTTACCTCTCCAATGTAAACTGTGTGTGCATCAGATAGAGACATTTTAAAATCTAGGGGAAAAAATCCTCCCAATTTTATTCAGTAAAGGCTACTTTCCATTTAAACGATAGTACAGAAAGTTACCTTTTTCTTTCATTTATCTCTTCAATGAATAACATCATCAGTTTTGGAGACTTTACAGAACACATGGTAGGGCTGTTTATTACAGTTAAATATTTAGCTACACCACCACAGTTATTTTTCCCATGACGATCTTAGAAAAAAACTAAACCAAGGTATCATTTACTCAGCTCTTCTCCTTAAATAGTGTCCAATTTAATGTGCTGAGCTGAAGAGAAGCAGGACTTTAGTCAAGGCTTGTGCCAGTATTAAATTAAATGTTACTTGGTCTGAGTCTCCTGTTCTTTACAATAAACAGCCACACTGTTCAGACCCTGTAAGATCATGGGAAACAGCGTCCCCTTTTGGAGAGCAACAGCACTGCTTTAAGGAGCGGCCCCCATTAAAGTGATTTGTGACCTTGCACTCAATTACTGTATATGTATTATGTCCTGCAGTCCGAAACATGAAGTTTAACTTTGTATGATTGTATTCTAGTTTCTTGATTGTCACATTTTTTGAGAGTGGACTATGTGCCCCGCTCTTAATTGTCCCTTCCTTTCCTCAAAATATTATACAACACCCCAGTGAAGACAGCTGAGACTGAGCTTTCTATTGTTCCTCTCATCTCTTGTCGCCGCCGCAGCTCCTCAGTCTCTTTTACACTCCCTGGGCATCGCATAGCCAACAGATTAATTAGACGAGTGATAGCAATGTTCTCTCTTAGTGCTGGCCCACTGAGTTTTGTTTTTCTTTTTCACTTCTTGTAAGCCTCTAATTTCTCTCTTTACATTAATGGAGCTTACTCGGTGTGCTGACCCATGGGAGAGGAAAATTAAGTCTCTTTTTCCCTCTAAGGAGGGGGGGGGCTGCAGTTTATTCCAGAACTAGTTTGTTTCATGCATTTGGAGAGGAAACATATTTTACCAGAGTATTATGTAGGATCGTAGACATCCTGAATTTAAAAACAAACAAACAAACAAACAAAAAAACGGATATATCAACCATCTATAAGAACAAGCGTATTGTATTTTGTGAAAGCGGGCTCTGTTTTAATGCTCCTCCATTCAATGTCTGTCAACCCTCTCTGGACAAGGGTCCTGGTTGGTTGCCTTGGAAACGAGCATATGACTATTCTGAGAGTGAGAGACGAAGCGAGTGTAGTAAAGGTAAGTCACTCAAGGACCCTCTGGTCAACCTGATAAAGTGTGATGAAAATCAAAGGCCACAACTCAGCAACGCCTGCGATTCAGCAGAGAAAGAAGAGAGCGAGAGAGGGGAATAAAAAGTTGTTTTCTTTCCTGAAAGATTTGAAAAGAAGCGAGCACAATGGAGCAAATATCGCACCGCTTTGAGAAACATGTCTTATAAAGTGTAGGAATCAATAGGAAAAGATCTTCTTTTTCATCCCATGTACGAACACAGTCAGCGCAGTCATGTGTGACCGACTCTCTGTCACTCATTTTCCTATGCACATTTCTTACATACGTCTCTGCACAATATGTGCATTCATTACACGTGTTTGGAGTTCAAGCCACCCTCTTTACACTAAGCCGTTATGTATGAGTCCAGGTGTCGAGCTCCAATGCTTTTTATTCATGTTCTTTGAGGAGGCTGTCAGGCATAATTACGACAACATGCTTCTAACCAGCACGCTTGGAGAGCCTCTGCTTCCCAGCCCCCTCCTCCTCACACTTCGCTCTCTGCTTGAATTTGCTGCTGCTAATGCACATGTTAGTATGTATCACAAAGCACATGTAAGTGGATGGTAACAGTGACTACAGTGCTGTGGTTTTAGTTAAGGCAACACAAAGCAGGAAACTGTTACGTGTTGCACTTGTTAACGCCTCACATCTTATTTAATGAACAGCAGTGCAAGGATTTAATAGCATAAAACCCATCTGAGAACTTGTTGCAGCTCTCCTACTATGCCTCGTGTATGAGTAAGATAAAGTGAATCAAGGTTGCGATGGAAAAATAGAGCAAGAATAAAAAGCAGGATGAAAGAAAGGATACTGTATTACTTTTGTCATAGTAGCCATTCCTGCTGCATGTCATGGAGTTATACACATGCGTATACAAAGCTGCCATGAGGTCAGCGTTTGCTTTCCGCCTTTTGTCTTCATCTTCCTTCTACTTTTGTGATCCAAGGTGACAGTGCAGGGCCAGGGTGAAGAGGGAGAGCGAGCAAGTGCAGTGCAAGGGCAGAGAAACTGGCCTGGGCAGCTTGGATTGGGAAATGTGGGCCTGTTGGTGACAGCTCAGTATCTAGATGGGGGGCCGATAGAGCCACTCCAGAGGGCATAATTCAATCGCAACTTAACCATGATAAAGACAGAGAGACAGAGTTGGGGAAATAAACCGAGAGAGAGTTGGAGGCAGAAGAGTAGAGAGCAGATAGAGTCATGAGTAGAAAGAATCAGATTACCATGCTTTTAAATGGGAGGGCTCGATGACACTCATCCGACCTGATTTAAACGACAGAAGCGTAAGGAATGAATTCTTCAGCTTGTCTGTCCCCTGACCCTGCCGGCGAGCGATGAGAGCGCAAGAGGGGAGCAAAAGAATCGCTCATGCTTGGAGTGAGATGGTGCCTAATCGTCCAGAGGCCGGGACTGAGTAACTGTGACTGGATGCATCCACCGCGGACGACGGGCAGGGACGATCTGAAAAGCTAAAAAGTCCTAATCAGGTTTTTTACGCAAATGGGCGGCCTGCACGCGGACCGCTCGGGGCTATGTATGATGAGGCCGTCAGCCGCTAGTGGTCCACAGACATGACACAAGTCATTTCACCTCAGCTCCGCTCAGCTCATGCACATTCACAGGATGCTAATCGTTCCCTGCTTTCCCCGGCTGATGCTGTCTGTGTGAATGTAGCAAGTCTGTGTAGCTGGTTGGCTGGATTGAGGGCTTTTAGTCTTCTTATCTGAAATTACATATATTTTTTCCCATTTCACCCTCAGTTCCAGACGCTCTTTGCTTTTGGGCTGTCTATTTTTACCTGTCTTCAACAATCAGGTATCAAATACTGGTAAGAAACAGTTTTGCCTCTACAGTAAGAGCCCCTGTGATTATAGTTGAAGGGCCAGGATATTTTCCTTCAAGGTGTGTGGTGTGTGCGTTTGCCTGAGTTTATGTCAGTGTGCGTGTGTGTGCGTGCGTTTATGCCTGCACATGTTTGTCTTAGACTATTGATCTGGCCAGCACACAGCAGGCATTAAATGAGAAGAGGCTGTGGCCGACAGATAAAGAGGGAAAGAGTGATGGGTGGCAATAAAAGAAGGGGATCTGTAGGCAGGGAGAAAAAAATCACCTTTTTTGAATTAAAAAAAGCTTTAAAGATATAACTTTGAATTGTTTTCTCTTTATTTCTTTTTTTCTTTGCAGTTTTCCACGTTCCTGGATTCTCACTGTGGTTCCTGCATCAAGCTCAGTCACACCTGCACAAAGTTACGAGCCGTGGACAATGATATGGTACATGACAAAAACAGTTTCTTATAAATCCTTCATACTCTGTACAAGCACACAAAATGTGTACCCCTCAACAAACACATAATAAATGTGCTCTTATAAATCAATTTGGCTCCACGATACAACCGGATCTTGGGAAGTGGCTCGGAAATATCAAAACAACCTTGGGGACTTTGGGTTCACTATGAATGTTGTGTGCCTTCGCTATGTGTGCTCTTTATATCTGCTCTTTATTCAATCAATCTGCTCCCTACTCTTTCATCCATTAATTTGGCCTCTCTCTCTCTCTCCATCCATTATTTCTGTCATTGTGCTGTTTGTCCTGTTCAGTGGGCATCATAAAGCAGTCAGGAAGACTAACTTGCATGTGATGCTCGCAGAGCAGGCAGTGGAAATGTCACAGTATTTCAGGTACCAAGGCTTATTAACGAGGTCTGTCTAATATGAGGGGACAGGAAATGAGCAGGTTCTCCTTAACTGCTATTGTAAAGATGATAGATGTGTGATTGCACTTAGAAATGCATGGAAAACATGCATGCATGGAGAAACCTATAGCTGGGGTTCTCAAACTTAGCAAACAGCCTCTAAAACCAGAAAAAATTAACTCAAACCCAAACTCTGTATGTTCACATGAAAAGAGAGACATGTTTGTCAGTTGTTTGCAGCTTATTCATACAATGTACTTCACTCACGGGAGGTCAAGAGCACCATCTGTGCATGTTCAATTCTTAATTAGATTCACAACAACTGAATAATGTATTTGTGCGACCAAAATAGATTTGAGGTGGGGAATACCTGAGATTAATATAGGAGTCTGTTTTTGACACATTTCCTCATTGACATCTTCGAAGTCGTCGTGTTTTTTCTTTTCTGTTTCAGGCACAGCTTGTCCCGTGTCAAGCCAATTAGTCGATCTCATTAACCAATGCTGTCAACCAGAAGACTGCGGTTTGAGTCCTGTTTGTGAGCTCTGTTTTTTGCATTCTCTTTTTTCTCCCCTCACAGTTTACTTTATATTCACATTCTGTTTGGTTAGCTATAGGCATCAAATATACTTGGTTCGTTTTAATGAAATATCACAGTTTGGGTAAAGCTTCAAAACTCCCACCGACAAATGATGGCCAAGCAAAGATATGTGGCCATTTTCCAGTGGTCCGGTTCATTTAACTCAAAGGTTTGCATGATATTAAAGTGATTTTCCCCACAAAATGTATTCCCTCTCTCATGCACACCCTGTCTTATTGTGGATTTAGCTATGATAGCTAATGACCGGAGTGTGTTTACACTGGAGTAACCCTGTTGTGGCTGCTGCTGTTCACCCATTGACTTCTCATTGGCACTCACACAGTATCTTTTTGGCGTTAACATGCACTTTAGTCCAACAGAGTTCAATAGAAGCTTCTTTACATCTGAAATATGTAGCTGTGACAAGTTTGTGGGCAAAAAAGTGGTCTGCTGTTTTCCTCTCTGTCATAGATGCCACACTGTGGTAAACAAGGGAACCTTTTTAATGTGTAGTTAAACTGAGCAGACTTAGTTCCAAAATCTATCCCCACAGTGAAAACAAATAAGTTTACTAAAATAAACGACATGAAAAAGTACAAATGTATAAATATTTTTTATAAAGAGTTCCCATTATACAATATTGTACCATCATTCCTTATACCTAGTGTTAGGAAGGTTGTTGCTACAGTCGCACTAGAAGAAAACAGTGGCTGAGACCAATTTATTGCCTTTATGATGGAACCAGGTGTGAGAGCGCCCACAGTTAGCTGCTATGCTCAAAGACAGAGATAAAACAACAACAATCGCATTGGTCTGCTTTCAGTCTGTGATAACATGGAGATTAACTGTGATAAATCACTGAAAATTGCAAGTCTGCTGTCAGACTTAAGATAAGGTGTGCTAATCAGCACAGAGTGACTCTGTCTGCATTTATAAATTAGGAGGAAATTATTGGTAAACCTTGACTAATTTGTCTGAGACTCCACTCAATCTGAGCCAGACTGCAGTTGTTTGGAGGTTTCCTCCCACCAGGTGACCTGTGCAATCGCCCTTGCATCGAAAATGGTCATGCAGAAGTTTCTGAGCGCTTCCACGCTCAACCTCTGGGTGACCAGCTGGTCAGTTCAGCAACTTGCAATCAGCTGCCAAAAATTCAGATTCAGATGACGTCATTAATCTACAAAAAGGGCAATGTGTTTGCAGCTTACCCACACAACCTACAGCCTTTAAACACCAAAGACAAACACTGTTACATGTGAGGTCAAGGAAGGGAAAAAATAAATAAAAAATAAATTTTAGTTGCAGGGAGGTTGCCGTTCTTATTTAATTATTTAAGTGTGACATGTCCATAGTATACATGCCTTTTTTTGTTGTTTTTCTGTTTGTTACTGAGAAAAGAGTTAAAATGGACTGTGATGCAGGAGGATTTTAAAGGAATCTGAAATCTAAAGTGTGAAATTTGAGCTAGTTAAACCTCCCCACAGCTGCTCATTTCAGTCAATGAGATTAAAACCACCTCTCCAGCGTGCAAAGGGGTGCTGTTTTTACTGACTTACACCACATTTGCCACTTAATACTTGATCACTTGCCGTCATTATGCATCTGACAGATGGCAGAAGATGACTAATGACTATTTGCACATTAATGCTTTTTGTGTCATGAAGAAGTTGATTCATCGCTACCAAAGTCATAGTGTGTGTCACAGAGTGTAAGCGCAGGTTATGTAAAAAGTGTGTCAGCTTTGCATCTGTTCTAAACTGCATGCAAAACAATGCCGAGCTGTGCAGCAAACAGATATTGTACCAAAATTGAAAAAGTAGGAGCTTTGTAATGCCGGTGTATCTCCTCGCTGTCAGCGCTGACACGCTCATAAAACACAAGGCCTCATTTTAAGTCAAACAGGAAATAGCCTGCACAATCCTGGGAACAAACAAGAGAGGACAGCGTTGCGGTTTGATTGGACCGTGAACGGTCGCTGTCGTTACAAAGCACCACTGTAAGCTCCATCGATTATCAAAGGGCTCCGAGCTCAGACGGGGAGTCTACTGATCTTTCCCAAGCTCAGACATGAAAAGCCCCCGGTGACAGCTCATAGCCTGGGCTAGATCATACCGCTGAGCTGAGGAGGGAGGGGGCTTCTGTGTTGCCTGTTTTCTAACCACCTGCTCCACAGGCCGTGGCTGTGTTTTCTTGTTTTCTCTCTCTTAACGCTCCGCTTTGTCAGAGGCGACGAGGATGCGCTTTCATGTGAACTTGGGGCCAGCAATGACATCGGCGTGTGAGAGACACTTGGTACAACAACGCAAGGCAACCTTTTATTACGGCTATGCCTCATTACTTTTTAACCAGTGTAATCGTATGTGCTGCTCCTCATGAATTATTCACAGGTGAGCTCTCGTCACAAAATGACAGGGGGAGATGGCAGAGAGCTGCAAATGAAAAACAAAACAAAACAGAAAACAAGCATAAAAATAGGAGATGGTATATGTCAAGAACGCGAGGCTCTGATACGTTTCCTCATGCTTGCCATTAACTTTCTTTGCAGAGGTGTGAGCACACAACACTGTAGAAAACATACAGACACGGGTTTCACAATATGGATCACATGCTGAGAGTTTGTTTGTTGCTTTCAAATGAAACAAACCAATCTGAAAAGTGGTATGAGGCTTTAGCTCCAGTGTGTTCGCCTTTCATCAGCAGCAGCTTGGCAGCGACTGGAAAATATAAAAAGAAAGAAGGAGTTTCCGCCAGTGCCTGTCTACACAGAGACTGCTCGCTCCCTAATAGTGCCAGCGTGCAGCAATTCATCTACGGCGCACTTGCGGGATAGTCTTCAGTGAGTAGGAGTGAATGGAGCTGCAACAGCTGAAAAAATTATTTACACCTTTTGTTTTACGTTTTTACAAATATAGTACGTCAAATTTTCAAATTCAAAATTGAGTTTAGCAAAGCACTTATGTGTTTTTGTTTTTCCCCACAGAGAGGCCGCTGTTCATTAGCATTACGCTAATGTATGTTGATTGGTCGGTCAGCATTCGCTTCAATTGTGAATTGATGGCTTCAATCAAAACAAAGTTGATCAAAGTTGCCAACGGCTGAAATTCTATTGCGGGGCTAAAGAAAGGTCAGAAGATCACCTGAGGTCCTGAGGTAAAGAGTTTTTAGCAGTGTTGATGAGTGTGTGTGTGTGTGTGTGTGTGTGTGTGTGTGTGTGTGTGTGTGTGTGTGTGTGTGTGTGTGTGTGTGTGTGTGTGTGTGTGTGTGTGTGTTTGAGAAAAAAGGAAAACCTGTATGAAAGCAGTCAAACCCACCGTCACTGCTCTCTCAGTCAGCTTCCCCTCATAATTTATTGTTCTTCTCACTCCTTTAACTTCCACATCTTCTAAGTCCTTGGATCAGATCTTGCAAAAAAAAGGCTCTTTATGAATCCCTCTGATAAAAAAAGTGAAGCTGGAGTTTCTGCAACTTTATTAACAGAACAAAAATCTGAAATGTAAGACATGTTAAAGTTGCCTGAGCTGTTTTTTGTACAGCTGTGTGGGGCAATATTCATAGACGTTTGCTGACTCTGAGGCTCCCCTGAGCGTCTGCTGGTGCTACCACACACACCCCTGAGGATCACAGCTTTCTAAAACATCCATGATCAATTAGACACCAATTAAACAACGTGTTAATGAGCTGCCTAATGACTTAACAGCCATATTTCCTCTGTGAGCTTTCTCTGCACATGCTTAGGATGCCTCCCTTGTGGGCAAAGACCAAGTGCCAGGAGTCGTAGAGTGGGTGTGCACTGTGCAGTGTGACTTAATTTTGGTGATATTACATCTTATTCTCTTGGCCCCCTCTCTCCATTATGTTTTGGTAGAAGATGTTTGATCCCTTTAATCATGTATTGGCTGTTTGAAATGTCTTAAAGTGCTTGGTGGAATGGCTCGTGAAGGATCTGAGGAGCATACTGTAAAGATTTGTAGTAGCACAGGAATAACATATTGGCGTTTGTTACATAATGTGGCCTACTGCTAAATTCGATCCTGCATGACTTGCAATGTGCAATATTGGAGCTCCGCATTAGTCGTTCTACTGACCAGCAGTGCCCACGTGGGTTAGCGCAGCCAGGGCTACACACAAGTTGCCGTGACTCAGAACTCAAAAGTGTGAGAAAGTAAAATAAAATGAAAGGTGAGTTCTGAAACCTCTAGTTCACCCGTGCTATTCTCTCGCTCCACTCCTCCACTCCTCTGAGTCAACCGCCTGCTTTTCAAGGCTTTTATCCACAGAATGCAGAGTGAATCACTCCGTTTATATCATTAGATATTTTTTTTTGGCCAAACTTTGTTTTAAAAAGTTGAAAATGCTAATGTTATGTAGGGGAGTGAGAAAAGAAAAGGAGCTCAGAGGGAGATGACCCACTTAGTGTAATTATCACTAACGAAGAGATGGGAAAGTTGCGAGCTGGGGAAAAACACCCGGGCCTAAATGCGTTAAATTAATCCAGATAATTCAATAGGCGATGATGAAAGGCCACAATCAAGCCCCTTCTGGCTGTGGTGTTTGACTAATAGTGCACTCGCCTGTTTTATGCAAATAGTTTTCTATAACCTTCCTCTTCTCTGTGTCAGGTGGTGTGGCTGTGGTCACTGCTGCTGGGGTGTGCCACACCACACCACAAGTGCATTTACATCCATGTATTAACACGCGCGCACGCACAAGGATAAGCACGCCACCGTATATTGTCACCCTCGGACATTTCCGGAGCCTCATGTGAGATTCATACAATGCGTTCAACCGTGGCTTTCCCCCCGGGGATATGCAAGTGCAGCGTCTTGAGGTTTAGTAACAAGATCATTAAAATAATCAAATTATGATAAGAGAAAGTCATTCGTGCTGAAACTAGTTGTTTTGAGTCCATCAGAAGCGATGCTGTTAGTGCGCAGAGCGACGACCGAGGAGAGGGCATCATCAACATTAGCTGACAGCATGGGAAAAAGCCTGCGGTGGGTCTGAGCAATAATAGCATTACCAGCGCTTTCTCACAATAATAACATCGCAGGAATAAAAGAAAAGTTCCCCTTTTTTTGTAAGTTAAGTGTCCCACTTTTAAGCCTTGGAGCAAAACAATCTTCACTCATCAGATCCTGTCTTAATATCTTGTCAGAGGAGATGTCTGACTGGCTCACCTCCTGTTAGCAGGCTGCTGGTCTCTTTCTGGAGGCAATGCAAAACAAAAGTGTCTCTTCTTAATTCTTCAGCGCGAAAACAGAGAGGGAAAGGAGGCGAGACTCGCGAGTGTCGGCACCTTTATCTCCACTGCAAATATTTGCCTAATGAGAAAAATATTATTCCGCCTTTAATTACAAATGTGCCTTTCCCTTCTGCTTACAAACATCTCCTTTGAGACGTTGTCTTATTACAATTGCTGTTTAATCTGATACGGAATTAAAGCAGCAGTAATTAGTTTATAGAGGAGTCTAATTGTCTTACTGTGCCTTTAAAAAAAACATTGCTTCATCTCCTCAGGAACTTTGAAAGTAGGATAGTGTCTCCCCGCTTGCAACCCCGCCACCTTCCCCCAATTCAACTTCTTTACTGCAGCTGTGCAACAAAACTATTAATTTAAACCATTAATCTCTAAGTCATTACCACTTATCAAAAGGGCTGCAAATTAATTATGTTAACTGCTGGAATTTTTCATTAGATCTTTAAATGTGTGCACTTCATCAGTTCTGAGAACTCAGCAATTTGATTACAGTTGATTTCTCTCCATTTAATGAAGCGAGCATTTTGTTTTTTTTCCCGCTGTCCTTTTTTTTGTCCGTCTCCCTCTTTTTTTTTTCATTAATTGGATTATGATCAATGCGAGCTTTAATGTTATGGAAAACTTAGCCAAAGCCTCTATCTGCTATGACACAGTTTCCCGCCAGAAGATTAGAGAATGCCGTATCTTCGGTCGTCAAATATCAAACTGTCTTTCCTTAACGATGTAAGAGTGAAACGTTGCTAATCACTGCTGACAAACGCACACTGCTGTTCTACAAAGATAATGAGTCTGCCAGAGTCAAGGGGAGAAACAAACAGCCGAAAGAGAGAGCAGAGGAGATGGGGAGAGACGAAATGTGACAGATCAACAAAACACAGATACTACAAGTGCAAGCACAGACTGACAACTCATGTGTACAAAAACACTGAAGGAAATGAAATAAAGGGAGATATGTAAAAGGGTGTGAGGTGTTGGTGGGGGGAGAGACCGTCACATTGTTTCAGGTTAGAGAGTTGACCTAAATGAAATTGTGAGACAGAGCTGGAGAGACAGAGTCAGAGACATTACTGAGACATGTGTCAACCACCAGGGGATGTAAGGTGTGAAAGAGAGAAACAGAGTGAAGAAGGGTAAGAAAAGGGGGGAAAACTGAGGGAAGAGGAGGGCGAAGCGGGAGCCGTAAGGGATGAAGACCGACTCTGAAATCGTTGGCGAGAAAGAAGACAGCCGAGTGAGCCTCGTCTTTTGTGTCCACTTTTGAGAACTTTTTTGCATCAGTCGAGACCTAAATAGAGGATTTCCCACATGAATCGCTGAATTTAATTACACCTGCTCGTCACTGCTTTGGTTTGGCTGTAAAATCAAACCGCCGATCCACACCAGCTAAGAACTTTAAAGTCCTGATGATCTGTACACGTTTCACATCCCCACAATTCGCACATAGTTGATTTATAGACTTGTGAAATGCACCTGTGTGCTTTAGCCTCCTCCACCCTGGACCCGAAATGTCACCCGGACGCATAAACGCACACAGACACACATGAGCGGACGCATCTACACACATGCACAGGTGCTGCCGGGTGGACCGTGGGGAAGAGGTGAGAGCGCTCTCGCTCCACTGAGTGGAAAACCTGATCTTCTTACCTCAGCAACTTCAGATGGAGCAACTCAGTGGAGAGACATCTGTGTGAGCGTGAGTGTGTGTTGCGCGAAGGGGAGCAAGGGCTGAGGAATAAACAGAGAGATTGAGGAGGAAGTGAGAGATAGGCAGACGGAGCTGGAGACACTGGGCCCTCGGCTGTTGTCATGGCAACACATTAGCGAGCCTTAGGGTAAACAGGTGTCTCCTTTTAACTTAATAAGTCCAGCTAAATGAGCTAATCAGCACTTGTGATATGAGCCGCAGGCCTGAGGAGGAGCTGAAAAACTCCTTGAGCCTCCCCCAACCCAACCTTGTTTCTCACCAGCGCGTCCGGCGGCCAGCCCGTCCGGGGTCAAATGGATTTACACAGCAGCCCGCCATTCAATTGAGTCAGCACTGAAACACCAGCTACTGCTGTTTCTGTGTATGACCACCCACTACTGTCATTAGCATCAGAGAGAGAGAGTACCGGTTTGTGTGGATTATCATTGCTACGCGTGCCCATTATCATAACAGTTACGATAGCTACGCCTTGTTGAATGGATAATCAGCAAGGTATTATGTGCTGGGATAATAGCACCATGTGAAAATGGGAGATGCACTCCCGGCTAACGTGCACAACCGTACCAATTATTACGAGCAGGGTTCATGCTGCATTTCGTTAAAGCTGTATATCAGCGCAGATCTGATTACGATAACAACAGAGTGTCCTGTGATGATGGTTATTAGGACCGTTGCGGCAATGATGAGGGTGTTATTTCAAGGGAGGAACTTACCTTTGTGAGTTCAACAGCTTTGTGTGTATGTCTGTGTGTGTCTTACCCACTGAAAATCATTGTGAATCTGTCACAAGACTAGCATTATCGTTTGAACAAAACACTTTGTCTGAATGGTTGAATTATTTAGTTTAAATAAAGTCCTTCTCCAAGCAAGTTTTCACACTCAGCCACCATCTTAGCAAAACCGTTATTTAATGTTAACAAAGACCAAGCTCCTTACTAAATGGGGGACATGTAGCACTTCACAATCTGGTGAAAACTGCATTAAACATTTGGTAAGTGTAAGGGCCGCAGTTTAGATGATTGAATTGAATTTGATTATATTTGATTTATATAGCGCCAAATCACAACAATGGTCACCTCAAGGTGCTTTATATTGTCAGGTAAAGACCTACAATCTTCCTCCTAGCGTTTTTCCCGCTCGGTTGCAGGGTCCGCTTTTCTGCAAAGTCGTCTCCACTTGGGTCGGTCAAGGGCGTCGGTCAGATCGGCTTCGATCTTCTTCACGTCGTCCTTGATTCGGTCCATCCATCTCCGCTTTGGTCTGCCTCTAGGTCGACGTCCTTGGGGGCTGAGCCGCAGTGCTGTTCTCACCACTGAGTTCTCATCGCTCCGTACCACATGTCCGTACCACCGCAGCCTCGCTTCTTGCATCTTATCTGTGATTGGCGCGATTCCCATCCTCTTTCTAACGTCGGTGTTCATGACGTGGTCCCATCGTGTTAGGCCTAGGCACCATCGCAGCATCCGCATTTCCATCGTGTAAAGACCTACAATAACACAGAGAAAATCCCAACAATCAGGCAACAACCTGTGTGCAAGCATATAGTGACAGTGGGAAGAAAAAACTCCCTTTTAACAGGAAGAAACTTGCAGCAGCACCAGGCTCAGGGAGGGGCGGCCATCTGCCACGGCCAGTTCATGGTGAGGGGAGGGAGACAAGACAAAAGTCCTTTTTCCCCCCGTCCCCTTCTTCCACAGGTGAGACATAGCAAAGAACAAATACTTTCTGTTACTGTGCTTAAGTAGAAAATTCAAGTATCATGTTTTTTTTTTTTTTTTACTTTTATTTCCTACTCCCTAATACTAATATCTCTACTTTCTGCTCTTTATATTTTCAGTCCAGTTTAAGTTTAAGAATTATTATTTCTCATCATATTTCTCAGATACATCTGAGAAATATGCTCTGATCTGCTCTGATCTGCTGCTGATCTGCTGCTGTTGTTCTCAGAACAACAGCAGATAAATCCTATTGGTGTATCCATCATCAGAGCTTATTGCACAAGAAAAGATGAAAGAGACAAAAATGTAATTTATGCATCTTTTTTGGCACTATACTTTGCGGTTTACATGGTCAGAATGATTCAGAACAGCATTTATGGTGCAGATGTCCATAAATTGTGGTGGCGGTACCTCAGCATCTAGCTGGATTATTGCACCATATTTACAGTACACATCATCTGACCCAAGTGAAGGAAAAGCTTAAGCTTAAAAAAAAAGAAAAAACTGCAGGGGGAAAGAAAAAAATAATCAGGAATCTCCAACTTAAACATGACACCCATCTCAGTGGCAGTACAGCCACTGAAACCGTGATCCAACTATTAATACCTCTCAGGAGGAGCTGCAACTCCCGTCAGTTGATCCTCCCCCTCCAGGAAATAACAATTAACCAACTAAACCACACCAGTGCTCAATCTATCACTGAAAATACAACTTCAACAGTGAACAGTGGCAAAATTGATGTAGTTATATTAAGAGAAAGTACTCAATATGTAACACCTTAAAATCAACACATCCTTCAAACCTCAGAGAACAGTCTTCCTGGGACGTCCCAGAAACTTCACCATAATAGATGTCCTAAAGGACCTGGACTGGTTTGGCACTTCCTGGGTCTGAACCAGTTGGAGTCCAGGTGCAGTCTGAAGAACAGTTGAAAAACAAATAAATTACTCAAACACAAACATTAAAACAAGCAATTTTAGCAAGACTCTATTTAGCATTTCTTGTTTCTTGTTGATTTGATGCACAGGCATACAGCACAGCTCAGTTAAAACCATTATGTATTGTGCATAGAGGTCTCAGGCCTCCCCATGGCAGTGACTTCTGCACAATAAGACAAAGGTTTAGTATATTAGATATTGGATTTGTGTTAGTTTGCATAGGTATTTGCCTATGCAGAGCCTACACATCCAGTGTAAACATGTTTGCGTGCAGTTCTCCAGTTGCTTGACGTTGATGACGCAGTACATAGGTCAAAATCTGATTGGATTAAAAGTGGAACGGTAAAATAAAAAGCAGCAGAGTTCACGTGAACTGGATAAGCAACAAACAGCAACTACAGTGGTCTGCAAAGCTTTCTGTAGAGCTTATATACGCTATTCTAGTTTCTGTCCACTGAGGTTCACTTGGGTCAGAGTGATGGAGATTTTGTAAACCTGTCTGTGATATCTCCAGGTCATGTCCCCAAAAGAGTATAACTGTCATTTATGGTTTAAAGAATTTCCTTGTGTACTTAAGCTAATCATTCACATAATTAATATATATCTATCTATATCTATCTATATATATACACAACCATCCTAACGCCACCATTTTTTTTTGAATTCTCACATAGATTTCCCACTCAGGAACCTCCAAGCGTCATAACTAAAACCTCATAATTTCTTGTGTTCTCACTTTGCAAAGTCCATAAAATCTGTTTGTGCGTGAGACGCCTGCATCTGTGGGACTTGTAACTATTGTTAGCAGCTGTCATTAGGAGAGACTTTGCCTTAATTATCTCATCACTGTCTGCCTCATGGGATTTTCATATGTCCTGCAAAAGCTAAGAAAGCCAAAGCCATTTCAGTTCTTTATTGGCTTTAATTTTCAACACAAAGGTGCAGACACGTGATGACAAAAATATGATACTGAACAAAAGCGTTTGGCAGGTGAAGTCACAGACTTGCTGTTTTTCAGTTGAATCTGCTGAAACGGAAGGTTCACTCTTCTCATCTCATTTTAAGAGGGCAGCATTTTTGTTGCCTTATATCTTGCCGCCTCTGTGGGCATGTACACATTATTAAGCTGCTCAGGCCTCACACCAGCACCAGGCCTCCACCCCTCTACCCCGCCATCACTCTCCTACCCAGCTCCCCAGAGATAATCACGGTATTACAAATGAAAAGTCAGAGCCATAAATCAGTACTCCTCCACCCCCGGCCCACCTCACAACACCACCGCAGGTTCTCCGCATTCCTCCCCATCTCCCTCACTCTCCTCTCCAGCCTTCATTTAACCTGGGAAATTGCCGGCTTCGCCCGTTTTAGTGTTGCAAAAAAGACACACACACAAAAACAGAGAAAGGAAAGAGGGACGGATTGGGGGCTGGGAGGGCTGAGTAATCCGGGATTTCCACTGTGTGACTTCAGCAGTTGGCCCATGGTATCCATCAAACTCGCATCTGTGTCACACACATCCCTGTGTGTGTGTGTGTGTGTGTGTGTGTGCGCGTGTGTGTGTGTGTGTGTGTGTGTGTGTGTGTGTGTGTGTGTGTGTGTGTGTGTGTGTGTGTGTGTGTGTGTAAGTGTGAGAGAGTGTGAGTGAGTAAGAGAGAGAGCTTTGCAATCCTGCATGACTCAGATGCAGCTGGTCTGCTGAAGTGGATGTGCAGGGACAGTCGAGGGTGGAAAAATACACAAAAAAATATAAACCAATTTTAGGAATCTAATGTCCTGTGTGGAAATCACACATCAGACTAATATGATTTTAGATTTAGACAAAAGAAGAACAAAT
Organism: Mchenga conophoros; assembly: GCF_057382185.1. Taxonomy (NCBI): domain Eukaryota; kingdom Metazoa; phylum Chordata; class Actinopteri; order Cichliformes; family Cichlidae; genus Mchenga; species Mchenga conophoros. Next base: position 28,877,821 of record NC_140527.1, read on the forward strand.
GGCACAGATCGGGAGAAATCAGTGCATCATAGATACTAATATACTCTTGTTTTATTCACACCTTTAACAACCCGTGTTGTAAAAAGTGCCAAATGAAGACACCTTTCTTCCCAGCTAGTAGCACTCTAGAACCCAAGTTGATGAAAAACTGATGTAGAACGGTTGAAGGCGTCAGACGTCGCTGGCTACAGATGAAAAGTTACTGCTGTTGTATCAAGCAAATGAGGACAGAGGGACTGACATGCAGGCTGATCCAGGTGTCAGGCTGTGCAGTACAGCAGCTAATAGCAAGAGAAAAGGAGAGAACAAGAAAGGCAAGGAAGAATAGATAGCAGGAGAGAGGGATGTCTCCCCCCCTCCCCAGCTTGTCAGTCAGTCACAGAGGGGGAGAACGACAGGCCACAATGGGGCCCTTCAACGGCTGGCTGAAAGTTGTAATTTAGCATGAAGAGCCATCGAGGGGCGAGCCTAAATATAGCTCCACATATACATTGTGTCTTGTAGAGAGAATAGCAATTAACAGCCAATTAAATGAATGACTGGGGTCAGCAGCAGCAGCAAACTAATGGTGGGTGTGTTGCTGCGCTACCGGATAATCCGAAGAGACAAAGAGAGAGGTTTGGGAGTGAGAGAGGGCGCATTTCTCAACATTTTCTTTTGAGCAAGGCAGCATAATGAGATTTGAAGGGTTCCAGTAATGCGTCACCTGTCCATCAAATAAATTGTGTGCTTGTATAAAGAACTCATATAATAACTACTTTATGCATGTCATCCTACATGCATGCACTCAGACATCAATGCACTGTGTGAACTGGGACTTGCAATGGAAATGCAGGGCCTCCAGCTCCAGCAGGAGCTTTTGCAAGTCGGGGGTCTTTATTGGTAACAAAAGACCTTTAATCAGGTGTAGCAGGGCTAATGTCATATTCAACTAAGGAGGTTGATTCAACAGAGGACTTAGCTTTGATTTGATTTGAGCATGATCACTTAGTTCATTATATTGCCCCACACTGGGCTGTTTTATTCTATACTATTGTTTTAGGAGCAGTAGATCATTATTTAGTGCGGTTTTTAAAAATTAATAGAACTCGGTGTGACAACACTTGCACAGGTTACTTTGACTATTGTAATTACCTTGTCCTGGGTGACACACATAGGGTACAAAAGCATGTATGTGATCTTCATTCAGATTACAAAGAGGTCGTATGCTCATGTGTCAGTGTACTCATAGCCTGTATATAAAAGATAGAGACCGCCTACTTACTGGTTTCTGGACTCTACGTTACAGAGTTTTGGTTTCTTTATACCTCATTCTAGATACTTCAAAACTAATGAGTGATGTGGCAAGTTAGCACCTTCCCAAAAAAGCGAGGAAACACAGTAGCCACATTCAGGTATTACTAGCAAAACCAAGTATTTTTGTCTTTTGTACTTAAAAACAGCTCTGCAGCACATTCAAGGATAGAGTCTGGTCAGTGCTCTATGCATGGCTTAATTTAAGAATCACAAATACACATCAATAGCAGTACAGAGTTTACGTGGATGGTGGCAGTACAGAGTGCCACCATCTTGGATTGCTAACCCGGGGTATTCGACAAAAACATATCTTAGTGGGAACTGGAATTTCCAGGAAAGCACCATTATCAGGAGCAGAAGATACCATATTTGAACAAAAACAGCATTATTCAATTTAGGTTTAGTTGTATAGCATCAAGTCACACAAAAAGATTCTACAGTGTTCATGGAAAAAGCCCTAAGGATCAGATGGTCTCCTGTGAGCAGCACTTTGCAACACTGGGGAGGAAAAACTTGCTTTTAACAGGAAGAAACCTGTGGGAGAGCCAGGGTCAGGGTGGGGCTGTTTGCCCCTTTCAGTCTTTTCAAGGTGAGACGATAAAGCAGAGGAAAGACAGGGATACGGAGCAGAACATGCACCGTGGGAGAGAGAAGACAAGTGTTAACGACTTGCAGTGGTGGTGTGTAAACATGTGGGGACTGAAAAAAGCTGAGTGGAGAAGATATACTCAGCGCACCACAGTGTATCAGCTAAGGAAGCTTAGTTACACCCTATAGTTAATAAAATCCAAATGGGTAAGTTATAAACATTCACTCATGGCATGCAGTTGCTATGAAGGGATAAACTGTCCACAGACCAGACTGTGCTGTGAAGTTGGGCTTTTTAATGTTACAGTCTACAGGGATTGAGCAGCTTGTTGAACAAGCCTGAAGTGGCCATTAGAGGAACTGGTTAACGAATGAGTGGAGGACACATGATGACTCATAAGAATCTGTAATTTTTTTTTAATTAATTTAATTTTGGGCATCTGTGTTATCATTTCCATAACTCTCCATTTCTGTCTGTCGAAGCTAATGCACAATCCCAGAGTTTTAAGGATCCTGAAAACGGTGGACTTACGTGGAGTCCAGGATTAACATATCAAAAGCTCCGGGTTTACGAAAAAACATATTTGTGTGGACGTGGCTCGAGTCACTGCGGTAGCCGAAGAACATCGAAACAAGTCCCCATCTAATTGCCTCGCCTTTGAAAAGGCAACTACTTGCTTCAAAAAAACAAGGCGAGTCATTAACGCTGTTCTGGCAGCAATCCCACCTCCCCTCCTCATCCCCACTTCTCCTGCTCTCTCTCTCTGCTGCAGCTGATAACACCTTGTTCAGAGCCAGTGATCAAGGCAGAATCATCTCCTTCTCACCCCCATCTTTTCTGCAACTCCACCTGCGTAATTGCCGCACCTAACCTTTTCAGCGCTGCCTCCACTGGGAGTCAGCCAGCCAGCCCAATTGGGCTGCGGGTATTAATAGAATCTCATTTCATGCCTCCATCGGATAAAACAAAGGTTGGGTTTCATCGAGCAAGTTTGATCTTTTTACTGCGACTGTTGAGAAGGTAACTGCGCAGTGTGGATTCAGAAAAGCGTGTTCTTGTGTGTGTGTGAGAGAGGGAGAAAGTCAGCAGGGCCACGTGGGGGTTTGGCGCAGGCAGCTGGGTGGGCAGGAGGGTTAGCCAGCAAAGTGTATAATCATGGTAAAAATCCATCAACAACTCCTGCAGATTACATGATAAGATGCATAATTTGCTCTTGCCCTCCAGAATGACACCGAGTCTGGTATTTGCTTTTGCCTTTCTCTCTTCCTACTCCTGAAAAACAAATCTCTTTAGGCACAAAAACAACTTGGTTAGACGATTCTGGCAAAACTAATTCATAATTATGGCGACAAGGTGACAGAATCACAGCATGTAGGGATTCTCAAGGGAAATCATCTCAACATCAGGGATTACAGTCACTTAAATGCAAACAGAGGACCTCATATAAACTTAGTTCATGAATAAAAGTATTAAAAGTATATATATATATATATATATATATATATATATATATATATATATATATATATATAACACCTCCTGGATGAATCCACACTTTGTCACACATGTTTGTATATGGTCTAATTATGCCTTTTGCCCTTTGTGGTTTTAATATCCTGGATTGCCACAGTGGTTGAAAATGGATCTGTATGTTATTTCATGGTGAAATGGACCCAGGCTGAGATTTCTGACCTTTCAGTGCTGAAGTTAAATGAAACTCATTAGTGGCTAAATACTCCATGACGTATTCTCTGTGTTAACACATTCTTCTTTTATTTATTTATTTTTTCGCTGAGCTTCTTCAATGTGACTTCTTTTAATTAAGCTCCAAATTAGGGCTGGATTGTCTAGTTTGTAATTGTGCCACAAAAAGCCGTTCCTGCTCACAAATCATATGATTTTCCAAAGATCACGGCATAATCAGCGGTGTTTAAAGGTGCTCTAAAGGATATTTCAGGTTGCGTGACATGTCGTTTTTTTTCTAGAGCTTAATATGAGGTTGCTCAAATGGCCTTTATTTAACACAGAGCCCTTTGACAAACCATATTGTAACAGTATTGTCCTCCTATTTAGAGATCAATGCAGCCTCACCACGCACACTCTGATGTGAGCTGCTTGTGCCTGAGATGCATCACGAGCAAGGTGTGATGTAGGTCCCCGGGGCCTGCTGGAGGTCCAGGTCCATGCCCGATGTGAGTAGCAGCAGGGCCAGCGCGCCCAGGAGCACATCTTTTTCGACCGTGAAGGAGACAGGAGGCCGACTCACTGCCTCGGCTAAATGGAGAGTGTACCTGGGAAATCTCTTTAATGAACAAACAAAGCAATCGGCAGAACAAGCTTTCTGGTTAGCAGTCACATTACTAACATACTGAGGAATGCGTGCCCACATTACCATTTAAAACCTTTGCCTTTTATCATTAGTCTCTTTCTGTCTTTCTCTCTGCTTTTTCTTCTTGTTTCTTGCTGCTTTGTGTCTTTCAGCCCTGTAACCAAGGCTGTGGCAGACACTTTGCGGGCTGTTTTTTCCAGCCTTATTAATGCATAGATGTTGTGGATGATGTGGCAAAGACATCTTTGTTCAGGGAATCCCTGGTGTGACACAAATTGATGGAGATCTATGAGAATCCAGCTTGTTACGAGGGAGCCAGGGCTATTTATGAGGTGGGTGTTAGTGGGGAGGGGTGTAAGGGGGCAGATACAAGGCAGAGGAGAAGGAAGGGCGCAGCAGGTCTCCGAAGACCAGGCAGCAACTCTCATTTAAAAAGCGATTGAGAACGAGCAAAAAGTTTGCTTTCATCCAGGAACAGAGTAGAAATCATTATACGACATAAGCATACACCCTATGCGCGTTTCACACACAAACACACACGCGTGCACGGTCGCACAGTTCAGTGAGTCTGCTATCCTCAGCTCAAAGCTCAGTAAATTAAAAGTCTGACCAGAGAAAGCATTTATGTGCAATATGTGCAATAAGGAGGTGTGTGTGGGTGGGCTGCTGTCTTAATTGGGAATTAATGAGGGGGACAGGGTGACAGAGGAAGTGGGGGCTGAGGGAAGGTTTGTAGGGAGAGTGCGACAGAGAGAAAGAAGCAGAGGAGGGGATTACCTTGGAACAGTATGGTGAGTGGGAGGGCTTTTCCTGTCAGTCCTGCCCTCTGGTACGCTGTTGGGACCGGGATCTCCCTTGAAACAGCTAAGATTTTCCTGTCAGTCCTGCCCTCTGGTACGCTGTTGGGACAGGAATCTCCCCTGAAACAGCTGCCACACCCTTCTTTTCTGATGACACATTAAGTTTCTACCCGATTAAGACTTTTGAACAAGTAAAACAGTAAAAAATGGAAACACATGAAGAAAATTGTTGCTGTGTTATGGTGCCACCTTTGGGCTTGGGTTACACAGATTATTTGCAGCCCTTTTTAAAGTCTGTAGGAACGGCTTCATAATCCCTCATTTTTATTCAAATCAGAATAGATTAATGAGAAATGAGAGTCTGACTTATACTTCATGTTTCAGAGAATACTAAATGTGATTATTCATATAGCAGTTTTCTTTCACTCCTCCTATCCTTTCATCTCCCGCTCTCTTTCCTCAACTCTGTTTCCAAACCATCTTCATTGGTTCCTTTCTCCCGTCTATATTTATGTACTCCATATTGAAAAGTTCTTCTGCGCTCAGAGCGAAGCTGTGCGTGGCTCCTCACTGCAATTACTGATTAATTACAGGGAATTAAAGCAATTAGAACTGCTGAGATATACAATTAACGAACACACGCTTCATGACGCCACGCACAGGCTGTGCAATCACTAGATTGCAATGCAAATACGTCTCTCTTTTAATCTCCCTCACAGTTATTCTTTCATTTTCTCATTCTGCTCTCTAGCACTTGCCCAACACGTACACACACACACACACAACAGGGTGGCAGGTTTTCCAGTTCATTAAATAGTATTTAATTTGAAAATACCTCTGTGCAGAGGGAGATGTGAGAACCCCAAGAGACAAAAACTAAAGCAGGAGTGGGCAACGACAAAGGGAATCCTCCATCTGTCGCCCTCGATCCTGTGAACTGGGGAAGGCAGGAAACAACAATTCTTCAGCAACCACAGAAAAATGGTGAAGAGATCTTTGTGATGGCATTTTAGGGCACAGAGGGCAGGGCCACCTTTGCAAATGTATGGCCAATTTAGATTTGCCTAGAAAACATAACCCCATCCATGTCTTTAGACTGTGGGAGGAAGCTGGAGTAACCAGAAAGAGCCCGCCCAGACATGGGGAAAACATGCAAACCCCACACAGAAAAGCCCCAGCTACCAACTAAGGGATTCAAACCCAGTGAGGCAAACCACCGCACCACCATGCTGTCATGATCTAAGGTGTGCCAGGCTGTAATTGTGGAGCAAAAATGGCAAAAACGGGGAAATTTCAGGAAACTTGCCTATTGTATTTCTTGCTCATTGAATGTAGAACACCAAGAACGATCATGTTTGTAGGGTAAATATGAAGCAGAGCCAGTAACCAGTTTGCAAAGATGAAGGATGGAAATATAAAGTAAACTTGACCACAGACAGTATATGAGAGTCTAGAGTGCAGAAGTGTCGTAAATCTATATTATTTTTCATGTGGCTGCTAAAAGTAGATGCATAGATGCAAGAAAATGAGTCTACTTCTGTCTCATTAAACATTTTCCTGGAGGCTTCACTTTCATAAGTTTCAAGTTTTGTTTAACATAGAAGTATATTTATTCTGTACAGCACTTGTTAGAGTAGAGTTCACCTCAATGCAAGGTATGGCTGAGGGCGTGGCTACACTGTGACTGGTAGATGCTGCTTTATGAGAGTGAAGAATCCTCAATTTGTTAGACCCGGTCTAGCTGAAATGTATAAGCTGGGGATTTAAAAATATCCATGAATCTAACTTTAGCTTCGTCTCAAAAACCAATGGATTATATCTATTCTTTGTATACGGACTATAGGTTTGATGCCCTGCAGTTTAAAAAGCTTCAAGAAACTGGACCAAACGCAAAGCAAATGCACTTCTTCTTTTTCACTTGTCTTTGTAAGATGTGTTTAACTTATTTTGGATATTTTTGCGATCAACCTGGTGTCAGGCCCATTTTATAAGCACTCTTTAAACCAGCGTAACACCATTACTGTTTGTGCTAAAGAGAAAATTCAAACAGTTTCGGAAAGAAAATGAGATGAGCTTTACGAGGACATTTGGTACATCAAGGTAGCAGAAAGTATTCACAAGGTGGTGCTTTCTGAACACAGACAGAAAAATCAGATCTGCCCTAATTTTACCGTGTGTGCTGCTTCACATTACCGTAACTCCTCAACCAGTTTGGGTTAGAGTGAAAAATGGTTCCTGGAAGATGAGAATTATTTTGTAAGTTTACAACATTACAAAATAAGTCCAGACGGCCTGCATAATTCTTCTGAGATGTAGTCATAAGAGTGTAGCTGCATGAGAAAACACCCCGCCTGGCTCATATTAAAACCATTCATTCAGTGTTTTGTTGATTAATTTAACATTCACTCATAAAGGTGTCATGGTGCCATAAACTGCTTCAGATTGCTTGATTCCCAGACTGCTGTACGGGTTTCCTCATGATGCTCTGTTTCCCTCCCACACTCCAAACATCATTAGGTAAGAACCGCAATGTGAATATGAGTGCGAGAGCGTGTTTGTCTGTCTGCGATGGCCCTGTGAATGTCTGACTGGTGATCCTTCCCGAATCCCTGGTGACTGTGCAAAAAGATTGAGTGGGTAGAGACTATAAATGAAGTTGTGACTTTCTCACCCAGTTCAGAGGAAATGCGATTGTGTAAGTGTTTCTCAGGCTGTGGTTGGAGCGACGCACCAAGATTTCCATCATCTGTTCTGTCGGGATGCAACGATTAATTTCAAACGCAGGGAAAAATGGTTGCAGAGGAGCAGAGGTACATGAAAAGGAGAGCATACAGTAGCAAACACACAATTCACTGAACTAATATAAGCATAAACTATACTGTTATTGTACAGTAAGTGAAAACTGACAAGGATAACTCTGACAGCCCAAAGACAAAAAGAGAGACTTGCAGCTTGGGGGACTTATTGTGCCCTCTCTTGAGTTTCCACAACAATGACATACTTTCACATACAACAATACGTGACTTGAAAAGCAGGGAGGGTGAAGGGAAAACAATTCGTAAAACAAATAAAACTTAAAGTGGAGAGATTGATAGGTGACAAGATGCTCCTCTACTCCTCTGTCTCCCTCTTTCTGGCACGCTGAGTGTGATGCCCTGAGGCGGTGCCCACGGATATACTCTCCTTTTTTCCCCCCTAACCTCTTTGCCTTCACTTAACAAAAAAGCACACCATCTCCATGACTCGTATGAACTTTCTCTTAAAAACTTTTCTCACCTGCACGTATACATCCTGTGCGTTCACACCTATCAAAAGCTGTACACTGAGATAAACCATTTCAAAGTGTATTATAATTTCCAAAACAAACCCTCACTCTTTCCGAGCTTACATAAATGTTGAAATATTCATATACATACATATTTCTTCTCTTCATTTTTTTCCCGTTTGCCGAGTTTCAAAAAGGAACATTTTTCTGCACTTTAGGATTTGCTATATTTATGAGGAGTGCAGGAAGTGTCCCCAAGGCAACACAGTGACTCATCTCATGGTCCTGCAGCAGTGAAGAGATGAACCTTAGACCACATACTCACACCTTCTGCAGCACACAAATACAAATGCACAGAAAATGTTATGAGTGGAGAGAAGAGGTCAGCGTTCTTTGAAAGCGAAGGAGGAATACTCGCAGTCAGTGTCATAAAAGAGGAAAAGAATGTGTCAGTAATATAAAGCTGATTAGCCTGGTATCTCTACTACCCACAGAGAGAAGGATTTGCCTTTAAATCTATGCAGATCCTTTATACTCGACTTAAAATCAAAGGGTAATGAAAACAAGCGGCTAATGGAAATGAGTTCAGGTTGGTCACTGGTAAAAATAAAACCACAACCTGTCTAGCGTTGATGCTTTTAAAGACAAGTCTGTAGCTTGCTGAAGCAAAAAAGATGAGGCTTATATAATGTCATCAGTTCTGCAGAAATGTAGTAACAAATCAAATAAAAATTAACCTGAGACTGACACTATAAAAAGATGCCCTCTTGAGATTTTCAGCACCTCTAATTGATTTTTCTTATTCGTAAAACATTTGCAAAGCAAGTATTTTAAATCCTGCATTGCTGTACCAGCTAGCGGTCTTCACAATCTTTATTTATATGGACAACGTTTGGTACTCTGGGCTTTACCCTCAGTAGATTCCCTGCTGCTTTATCCTATTGATGCTTTAGCTTTTAATCACAATTGTCACATAAGCTGGTTGGGAGCTAGTTATGTTCAGAGTTTTGGTTTAAAATCCGTGCGCCCAAGCCGTCACACTGCCTCCACCATGTTTTGGATCATGAGCTGTTCCATGACTTCTCTATACTTTTTCTTGCCATTATTCTGGTAGAGGCTGATCTTGATTTTTTCTGCCCAAAAATGTGGCACATGTTAAGGAGCTGAAACTCCTAAACCCTTCATCCAATCGAATGTGGATGCCCTCAAATGAAGGCTGAGAGTCTACACATAATGTCCATGTCAATTATATACTGTACCTATAATGGACCTAGCTGTAAACTATTGACAATAAATTGGACTGAATTGAAAACACCACTGCGCTGTGCTGGAAAGGTCAGACCCGTCTCTATTTCCTGAGGCGGCTGAGGTCTTTTAACATCTGTCGGACGATGCTCAGGATTTTCTTTGAGTCTGTTGTAGCTAGTGCTATACTCTATGCTGTTGCACTGAGGCAGCAGACTGAGGGTTGTGGATGCCAACAGACTAAATAAACCAGCTGGCAAGGCCACAACACTGTGGGGTCGGAGAAGGACTCTCTAAAGGTGGTGTTGGAGATAACTTAAGGACAATGCTGGCCAGCCACAGGAGCACATTCAGTGAGAGACTGAGATTACACAGATTAGAACATGGATCAGGCTATTCATCACCAATTTAATACCCAGCCTCTATTAGGCTATTGGATAGTACCCTTTAAATAAATCCAGTTTAAAGTGTCAGAGCTCTGATGTGCAGCTGTCATGTTACAAATAAACAGCAGCAATGAGAGCGCACTCAGCAATAAAAGAATTAACTCATGTTAAATTGTTTATTTTACTGCTCTGCACACTAGATCACCAAATCACCAGCGTTAATTGCTTGCTTTATTTGCTGTTAGGTTTTATGTTGTTTATAGATTGTCATCACCATTTTATCATCGTCATCTGATAGTGTCTCTGACTGTAGAGGGAAGAAGAGTCACATGATCCATGAAACACCAGTTTTTTATGAGCCTGTGTGGGTGAGAAACCTGAAACAGACCGCACAGCTCAACAGCTAAAGTTGATAATTGTCTCCAGCCGATCACTGTAAAAAGTGACGCTGAAATGTCTCCTCCACCCGGAGGGTGCCTGGCTGCAGGACAGGTCTTCAATCCTTTCTCCTTCATGTTAGTGAATGGAACAAGGGTCAAACTAAAACAAGAAATGTTCACCACAGATGCATTACTACTTATTATGCAGTACTTTACTTAATTACTCACTGGAAAAAGTACACAAATGAGGACACACGTATAACTTTCATTGTGCTTTTTACATATGAAAAAAAAACTGACACCACAAAGCAAAGTCAAAAACCTTCCCAAAAAGATTTAAAGGTTTTTCCATAAACATATAAAGGTAGAAATGGAAGCGACGGAGCTGCTAGCCTCATCACTGCCTTTGTTACCTGCTCGAGTTCAGGTAACCCCGAACCGTCCCTTAGTTAAGCTGTAATAGGCTTAGCCATGTACTGCTGGGTGGTTTACCACGATTCACTGATTGTTTTTTGTTCACTGATCTCTTTTCACTCTGTTTACTGCATGAAATCATTAGCAATTCTCAAACTCTTTCCCCTCACCCTCAACCAGTTGCAGCAGATTGCTGCCCCTCGGTGAGCCTGGCTCTGTCAGAGCTTTCTTCCTATTAGAAGTTCTTCTTTCCCACTGTCACCAAGTGCTTGCTCATGGGGCAGGTCATGCGAATGATGAGATTTCTGTCTAGAATTGTGTTTTGTGGATAAGTGTCAAACCTTGTCAAAGGACTGGCCCAAATTTCATATTTTTCTGTTCTCTGCCCTCTCCTAGTGATGATAGAATAATGTAGCATTTACAGCCACCGTTTACATTATATTTCTGTACTTTAATTTGCATTTGGACATTTTCCAGGCAGTCGTATCAAAGATTGATGAGTTGTTCATTGAAATTCTGCCAAATTCAAGGTTAGAGCTGTGTAAGTCTGCCACTGCTCTTGGCTCATTTGTGCAGTGCAGTGAAGAGCGCTGATCTGGGTGCTCTGTCCTCTCTGTTTGCACCTCTATCCTAATGTTTCTTTCCTCCACTGAACACATTTTATATGTCTACTTTGTCTCTCTAAACTATCTAAGGTGCTGTGATTTATGCTACATGACTTAACCTTTGTGCAAAGTTCTGGCTTACACTCTCTTCGGGATGCTGAAGAGAAGAGTGGCTTCCCTAATTTACTGGCAACTCCCTTCACTGTGGTGGATCTTGGATATCTCTGCTGTTCCTCTGTGGAAGTGGCATTGGGATTAAGAGGGAAAAAATTGGCCTAAATTGTTGTGAAGCATAAAAATGTATGCTTCACAACAATTTAAGACAAGCTCCCAATACTTGACTCATGTCTTCTTAAATCTGAAATGTGTGCCACTGGATCACGGGCATTGATGCAACACAGACACACAGCTCTCCATCCACATACTCCTTCCCCACCAGTTTAAATTATTAGTCTGTTTTACATTGGGAAACTGATGCTACTAGATACCCAGCTTTTATTAGGCTATTGGATAGTAACCTTTAAATAAATCCAGTTTAAAGTGTCAGAGCTCTGATGTGCAGCTGTCACATTACAAATAAACAGCAGCAATGAGAGCGCACTCAGCAATAAAATAATTAATTCATGTTAAATTGTTTATTTTACTGCTCTGCGCACTAGATCACCAAATTAATGATTTTCTGTAGCATTAATTGCTTGCTTCATTTGCTGTTAATTTTTATGCTGTTTATAGATTTTCATCACCATTTTATAGTCGTAATCTGATAGTGTCTCAGACTGAAAAAGAGTCACATGATGCATGAAACACCAGTTTTTTATGAGCCTGTGTGGGTGAGAAACCTGAAACAGACCGCACAGCTCAACAGCTAAAGTTGATAATTGTCTCCAGCCGATCACTGTAAAAAGTGACGCTGAAATGTCTCCTCCACCCCGAGGGTGCCTGGCTCCAGGACAGAGCTTTAATCCTTTCTCCTTCATGTTAGTGAATGGAACAAGGGTCAAACTAAAACAAGAAATGTTCACCACAGATGTGTTTTTCCCAAAGATGCTTTATGCCATTGTGAGTAGGTTTTATCGTGCTGTCTTTGGGGGTCTGTTTTATCATAAGTTTGATTTTAATTACTGGGTGCTGTAAAACTGGAGTGTAAGGTGAAGGCTTTGACTGACAACGGCAGTGACAGATTAACGTGCCTATTTGTGTTCAGTAATTGCAGCTAGTGGGAGGAAGTGGAGTCAGGTCGTCCATCTTTTATCAAACCAAAGTTGTTTAAAACAAGCCACAGACTGAGCCGATCTGTTGGCCGAGGGCGGCTAATGTTTAGACGCTACATCCAGAATCACATTCAAAATCCTTCTACTCCAGTGTTGCGGTCATTACTCAAAAATACTAATGTATTTTATGTTACGGATTACTCTTTTTGAAAGTACGTCATTCTTGAAGAGCTTTGCAAGTTAATCATTTAAGCCACATGTTGCCTAGATTCTTACACTGTGAATTCATGTCTGTCAGATAAATGCATAGTGTCTTTACTGAGCTTTCTTTACTGAGCTTTCAGCAGATGCTGCATAGACTCAAGATGGAGCATCTGCTGCAAGGGCCGATGCCGCCAGTTGGTACAGAAGCCTGACTTGAATGGCCGTGCCTAAGACCAAACTCATATCTGCCTCATCGCTGATTAACGTTCACCGCTCACGCCATCCTTGAGTGTGACTGCAGGGCTTAACACATGCAAGGGACCAGTTGAAGATGTCAGGTCCTCGGTGAATCCACTAAAACAGATAACCGTTCTGTGCATGGCATGCTTTGCACAAATGTTTTTTGTTCAGCTGGAAGGAGCATCGTTTATAAACCCTCCACAACCTACAGACAGATGGAAGGCGGGGAGTCTTGGGTTTGTTTTGTTTTTATTAATGAGACTGTCTCAGATTTGTGCACAGGAAAAACTGCTTCCTGTTTGGTTGCTCAGGAGCTGCAATTTTTGTTTTTTGATAGTTTGGTGTTGTAGTTGTTGCCGGCTAATCTGCTGTATCATGTTGCTTCTGACATGTTAGTAAATTAATTTGGTTTCTTGGGTAGTGAATCAAGGCATATCCTAGTACAGAGCTGCCTTCTTAGAGTTGCAGAGATTATTGGAAAGAATACAGGATTAACTAAACACTTAAAAAGTATTGTGAAGATAGCCGTGCAGGTCCCATTCAGTGGGAAATGACTCAGTTAAAAAAAAATCTATGGGAAAACTTTCATCAACAAGGCGGCAAAATGTATGCTTGTTACAGGAAACAGAAAACAGAGAACAACAAAATTATGTACAATTATGTATTATATATATTTAAAAAAGAGAGATAATTAAAACTCTGTATTTGGGGGATATTTTGTGGCTTGGGTGTAACAAAAACAAAAGCTGAGAAACAGACCGTCATATTGTATTTGCTAAAGCTACACTACATATATAAACTATTTAATCTGGTAATCAGTCAGTCTGTCTGCTTTTATGATTTATTACTGTAAAAATTAAAGCAGTAATAAGCATGCTGATTCCTAATTATAATTTACTGTTAAGTGAAGATGAGGAAAATTTGTTTTTAAAACAATGTTAAGATTTTAAATATTATCATTAAATGATTTTTCACATGTCTGTTGGTTTTCAGTCTTAGACTAAACCATGTTTACTGATTGCAAAGCACTGCAAATAAAATACATTGAAAATGATACAAGTATCTGACTGCGTGTCCAGCTATGAAAGCAGAATGGCAGATATGTAATGTTTTTGTTTAAGTGGTTCCCAAAGTGGGGGGTGCAGAGCCATTGCAGGAGGGGCACAGTATGAATTACAAACCAACTTCCTTCCCCTAAGCCAAAGACTGGAAAATATGATGGGGGGGGGGGTTGACATCTTTTTTTTCCAAATAAGAAAGCGTAAAAAATTAAATCTAATAGTTTTCTCAAGTATTTTTTTTTCTTAAATTACTTACATAGCTTTTGCCTGTCTATTACTGTGTAATGCACAACTACTGCCAGAAGGGGGCAGTGATTTACATTTACGCTGTTTGCTAATAGCTACAAAATCAAACCACAAAAGCTTAAGACGATGAAACTGTCAAATCTGTGAGGCACAAAGAGATTAGACGCTACTTTACAAAAAGGTGAAAAATAAAAAGCCGAAGTACACTCATTTGAGATCGGTGGCAGTTTTAAATGTCGAACAGTATTTTTGCTTGACATCGAACCTCTCAGTTAAAAGTTACAGTTTTTTTCAACAACCAAAATCTCAATGTCTTCTTTGACTGGCTTTTGTGACTATTGTAGGATATATTGTCCTTCCCTAATTTAGCATTAGGGAAGGACAGACCCAAGTATCCTTCCTTGACTCCTTGGTACAGTTCATTTATAAGAAAAAGGTGCCACTGAATATAATCCAGGGAGGGATAACATTTACTGTGACAGCATAATTGGGAAAATGATCCCAATTATATTGTAATATTTGAACAGAAAGTGATATCTAGAGGACAGTGCGGAAATTGTCAAAACTGAGAGGTTAGTGCCAGTGAATGCTTTACTTTTTGTTTTAGTATCAACATTATAAAAAGGCATGTAAATGAGATGTAGATTTGTAGCACAATAATATGACCTTAAAGGCAAAAAAGAGCACTGCTGTTTAAAAATTTGCATTTGAGTGCCAAGGCCATATTTCCATATTGTTTAGATTTGCGTGTGTTTGTTCTTGTTCATGTGTTTGCAGTTTAAAAAAATGGTAATCTGTCTAATGTCATATATATTCTTACAGCTGTCACTGTTAAGAGCAGATTTAGTGTATATTAAGGTTGCACCATCATACGCAGACCAGCTAAAAACGCCACAGTCGCTCAGCGGTGAATACAAAAAAGAAAGACAAGAGGCCATTTTCCCTATTTTCATCTCCCCGTTAATCCTCACTCCTCTTTGCACGCAAGCTGCAGAATACTTTGACAGCGCCGTAAATGGAATGCAGTTTACCATCACTCTCCCTCCCTCTGTCCCCCTCCTGTCCCACTGTTTCCCACAGAACAGTTTAACACATTATGACCGCACTGGCGTACACTCGCTCAAATGACATCTAATGCATTCAGCTCGGATAATGTGCACCGTGGCATGTTGCATTTCCATACCGCTGCTTAGTACATCACCGTCACAGGAAGCCATTATGGTAATACAGCACCTGAGGGAAGAGAGACGGAAAGAGGGAAGAAGTTGTCAGAGAGTTTGGAGGGAAGGGGAAAGATGGAAGAGAGGAAGACGCAGGCTTACACAGATTAGAGAAGGGTTAATGGGTACTCACAGGGGAAAATGGTGTGCAAAGACAAGGACGTGTGATGTTCTGATGTGATTTGTAGGCTCATAAAGTAAGTTTGCTCGCAGGTGAACAATAAATGTGATACTGTAGCTTTTGAACTTGAGTACGGGAACTACTTAGGTTCCAAGAATGTGCTGTACACATTGTTGACTAAAAATCTATTTTTTAACTTGTCCTGGGTTCATGTGAACTCTCGGCCATCAGTCTCAGCTACAGTAAATATTAAACTTCAATACTTAAGCCAATCTGGTCTTGGTCAAGACTCATTTAGGTTGAACCAGCCTTTGCTCAGAGTCATTTGCTCATCTCTGGAGTCTTGGACTAAAATTCTTTACAGTAACACTAGTCTACATGCACAAGTAATCATGCAGAAGAGCATGTAATGCCTTAATACCAAGTGACATCATGACTTTAAATGTGTTATACACCAGCATGTGGCATAATGTGATACTTTTATAAAAACAATTCAACCTTTTAATTTCTATAATCAAATAGAGCGTAGAGCATTCACGTTCAAAGTCATTTAACTTGTCCTTCTTCTCCATTCTGATGCTCAGTTTGAACTTCAGCAGGTGATCTTGATCATGTCTACAAGCATAAAAGCTTAGCCTTGTTGCTGTATGATTGGCTGATTAGATATTTGCACTAGCAAGATTTTGTACAGGTGCGCCTCACAAAGTGAGGGAACATCCCCTTTAATATCACCTTGAAGTATGGATGCACTTTTAAGATAAGATAACATTTATTAGTCCCACACGTGGGAAATTTGTTTTGTTACAGCAGAAAGTGGACAGTGCAAAGTTACACAGCAAAAATTAGAAAAACACTGGAATAAGATAAGATGATACTGTACACAATAGAATAAAATAAAACTAACAAATTTACAGCCAGGCTAGCTAGCACTCACTCGTGTTTGGCGGCACAAACACGTGTTCATGTTCAAATATATTAAATTGAAACAAATATGCTGCTTGCCTGTTCATTTTAGGATAGATTTTAAAAATGTATTGCCTGCCCTCACAGCCCGGCTCCCACTTACCTGGCAGACCTTCTACACATACACAACCCACAAAGGTCTCAGACTGGCTGACTAATCACTTCTTGTTGTCCCCACGGCAACACTGAAACACCGGGGAGACCAAACTTTTGCTGTGGACATATTTCAATGTCTATTTTAATTCTATTTTTCCATGTTTCACTTTTATTATTTTTCCTTTTAAAGTGGATTAATATGCATTTTGTATTTTACTGCTGGAAAGCCCATTGATCTAATATGCAGGGTTTTTTTAAAGTGCTCTATAAATATAGTTGGATCAGAATAATGCCAGACCCAAACCATCAAGACATTATCTCATTGAGAGACATAATTATGGCTTCATCCATCTTTTATACAGTAATGTTAATACAATGCAGAGAAATGTATTTTGATCGGTGCTTGCACAGGCAGTGATAGTAGAGATATTTTTCACCTCTTTGCTTAAGTTTAGGGAAAAGGACTTGGTGAGGGTTATAGGCAGAGTTTTAGTTAAAGGAAATCATCCTCAAACAACAACCGACACAAGGTTTAGGTTTTGGGAGCAAAATGTACATTATGCATTGCTTTAAAATGGAAGAGGAGAACAATCGCTTTTGTAACCAATTCATAATTACTCTGACTACAGGAGGAAGCTGTCAGTATAAAAAATATTGTACTGGGTGATTTAGTTTTTCTTTTCTTTTCTTTTTTATTTTGAAGGACAGTCAGGCTCTCATGGACAAAATTTTCATGCCCAGCTGTGGATCCTTCAGGCCGCTACATGCTTTTTGCATACTGCCCTTGAAAATAAAGCTACAACACAATACTAGAAAATGCATCTTTATCACCTCTGATGCTCCATCACTCTACTTAACTCGCTCCTGATCCTCACTCTTTCCATGCGCCATTATCACAGTCTCACCTTTACTCACTTCCTTTTCAGTTTCTCTTCCTCTTCTCTTTCTCTCGTTCTATCAGTCAATAACACACAGTGACAGCTTATGTAACATGTCAAGTTCCAAACTGAACTCAACTCTCCTTGATCTGCAGCCTTTTCCCTCTTCTAAATGACTCACTTCTGTTATAACACTTCAGCCCGAGTGAGAGACACAGCGGAGAGGGCGGGAGGAGAGGGGTGGCAGACAGAGACATGACATGAGAGAAGAGGAAACGCAGGTTTAATTATTCATACCTACTGCAGCAAAAAGAGAGCAAGAGAGGGAGAGAGAGACACCGAGGGGAAAGACAAAAAGAGAGGGCGATAAAGGAGAGCAGGGTTGACCCAAATGGGAAGGTATTCCTAGTGCAGTAGTGCACTCTGGGAGCCAAAGCTGTGCCGCCCTGGGGCCATGAATGTGAGGGAACTCCACCTCAAGCTGCCAGAAGGCCGCAGAGAGAAATCAAGTGGGTGAGGAGAGAGATACTCGTGAAATCTATGAGAAGTAGCCCATTAGTTGTATTATGCTTCCTTAGCTCAGTCTGGCTGTTATCTATATTGAATTCCCTTTTTACTTTCCCTCGAGCCTAACATACCCTATGAGCACGAATACAGCAGAGAGTGGAAGTTTTAGTCGTAATTTTCACTTGGGACCGTATCCACCAAGGTGTGTGTGTGTAATGCACTTATGAAGCGGGAAAAATGTGAACCAAAGTTCCCAAATCCCACCGACCTACCCCGGAGACATCTCATCACGAGAGATGACGCGCCACTGCGGGGAATGAGCGCCAAGAGAGCGCAGGGCCCCCCCATTCATCTGCAGTGCTCCCTCGAGACCAGCTCTCTTTCATCTCCTCACATCCTTGGGGTGCCCAACAACAAACCTCCGATGGAGAAAGAGGGGAAAGAAGCACGGAGTAAGAAGAAAAGGGAAGCTGTGGCCTGAGGTGGGATGACAGCAAAGCCTGAGCATTCCCAGCTAGAGGTCAACCTGTTCTGTTTATCCTAGTTTGGCTGGTGTGCTCGCGAGCCGGGTGTCAACATAACCTTATTTTCCTCTCTCTTACCAGAGGTTATGTATGCGCAACCGAGGAGGTTTTGTGTGGAAGTCAAAGCACAATTGTCTTTATTTTAACACCGATCCGCTCACTGAGAGCAACAGCGGCTGCCCGGCCGAAGACGCCGAAACCATATTTAATATTCCAGAAGAAGAAGAAAGTGGGCCTGTGCGGTGGTAGGCCAGCTGATTAGCTGTGATGTGTCTTTGTTGATGGTGGGAGTGAGGGAGGATGGGAACGAGAGGAAAAGGGAAGGGAGTTTTACGGAGATGAGTTGTGGCAGGTGTTGGACAATGACGGGAACAAAAGAGAGATTTGAACATTGTACTTCAAAAAACTCTTTCCCCTTTCTATTCTGTGTGAGTCTTTCTTCCTCTCCCTTCTTCCTCTTTTAATTGCTGCTCGCCGAGTCCCTTGTTCTTTCTTCTCATCCCCCCTGTGTTCTCCTGTGTCTCCCTGCTCGGCTCCCCTCAGTCCTCATCCATCTCCCTGCTCTCATTTTAATGTTGTCCTCTTGGAACCCCCCCCCCCCTCACTTCGTCTCCTCTGTTCTAACTCTCTCCGCTCCATCTCTCATCTCCTTCATCCTTCTCTCCTTGGCTTTGCGCTCCTCCGCGATGAGCCGCTCACAAATGGCTTTTGAGGAGGCAGCGAGTCGTCACGGATGCAGTGACTAAACTTCCGATAAAATCAATGTTTAATTCAGATGACTGCAGGCCATTGACAGAAAAAGTGGAACCCTTTCATCTATATAAGGACTGCGAAAGAGGGGGGGATTGAGAGAGATGGAGGGAGAGGACTGACAGGATTAATGCAATTGTCATCAGTTGTTTCTTTAGCAGTGAGAAGGAACCATCAGCCTGCTGTTGCCACCTCTCAATAACATGTATTTACGAGCGAGCGAGCGTGCGTGCGTGCGTGTGTGTGTGTGTGTGTGTGTGTGTGTGTGTGTGTGTGTGTGCAAGTACGTAAATGATTTTTCCTCTCACCTGCTGTTCATTCTTCCTCCTGTCTTCCTGCATCCATCTGAATCATCCCCGCCTGACATTTATCTCATGTCATTCACAACACTCATCTCTTTCTTTTGGCATTTTTAGGATTCACATATATATATATAATACTGATCAAATGCTGCTCTCAAATCTACCTGTAAAATGTGAAACAAGGCTTCACAGCTTGACCGGCTCATACGTCAAATATGAAACCGCACAACTAGGGCGAGCCATTTCAGGTCAGGTTACAAACATGCCGAAATGTCGCGTGCACGCATGTGTATTTGCATCACGTGTACGTGAAGATCAACCCTTCTGGCTCCGCGTTCAAATGTCAGACCTTTAACCTTTTAAAATGTGACCCGAGGCGGCACCCAGGCATGTCAGTCGCCAACTGCCACGTGCCGGAGAAAAATAAGACGTAGAAATGAGATGAAAATGCCAGCACTCGATCCTTCTATGTGCTGAAGAACAGATTGAAGTGTCATGTGGAGAGAGGAGAGAATCTGTTCCCATACAGGTGGTGAACAGAAGGTGAAGGCTGAGGGGAGGACGGGGTGGAGAGAGGGAGGCGAGGAGTGAGAGCAGAGGAGAGAAGAGGTGCGGGAGGAGGGCTGTTACTCTCATTACATAATGAATGAGGTGAGAAGCCACACATTTGCTGTAGAGGCTTTAGTCATTTTTATTCTGATGCAGACTGAAGCTTTTGAATCCAGCACCTTTATGCGCTCTCACTTGTCTGAAAAAATACATGCAGGGACACTGAATATGAGGCATAAATCTAATCCTAAAACACTGCAAGGTGCATATGTCTCTACATTTTCATTGCATGCATGCATAATGATATAGTATATAAGGTATTACCACAATTATAGTGAGAGCAGACATGCATGTGGGAAATGTGCATGTGTGCTGCATATTTATGTGTGCGCATACAATTGTGTCAGTGCGAGCGATTGGCTGACAGACAGCTCAAAGAATGACAGGTGACCACGCTACAAAGATAGAGATGTCTAGCTCAGCTGGGGGTTGAGAGGCGGAGGGGCAGGGTGGGGAACGGCAGGAAGCCCGGAGTGATGACTACATCGCCGCAGCCCCTGTCACTTCCCATTAGCAGCCCATACACACGAGCACAGTGGCTGTGATTGTAATTAATGCCGGTTTGGGTTCTGTGTTTGTTGCCGTTTGTGCACGTGGCGGCGCACGAACCAGCGAAGATGTGTGTATGAAAGACCAGAGAGTCTCTGTGAAGAATGAAAGCTGACAGAATTTATGGTGGCGTGCTGTGTGTAACAGCAACAGGATGCTGCCGCACACACTGTGACACCATTACCCCTCTGCACGTCCTGTCATGCCGACTTATGCGTCTTGTATTACCCACCGGTCAGCTCTACAACTTCCAATGAGCACGTACCAGAAAGAGCAGGTAGCACGGTGAGGCGCTGACTGTAAACTTAGTCGAGTGAATTTTTCATCTTCTATTCTACTTTTATAGCTTACGGGTTTACTATCGTTATTGTGTTGTTGGCAGGTGTTCAGACAAAAGTTGCTTGAGGTATCACTGAGACAGTGATATATGAGTTATGTTTTGCCCATAACTGGTTTAAATCTAATTGATTGTTCTGTCAAGAAAGTGACTTTGTGGACTTCCAGACTGCTTCCAGGATAGCTTCAAATTTAGAAGCTCCCTGGAAGATCCTTTCTGACCACTGGATTTTAATTTGAGGGAGAGACTTCGTAGGGAGGCCGCTCTGGCATGTAGTGCAGCTGGTGAGAGAAGGCTGTACTTGTGTGGAAGAATACTCTGGATTTAAAATTGACTGCACGCCGCTGCACAATGGGGTGCATTACAGTTCGGGTTGTTTGAGCTGAATGTTTTCCCTCAGATGCCTGAAGATGATACAATACAACTCAACATTGACAGTTTGACCCTGTGGGAAAAAACGTAGCGCATATTTCACAACATAGCTGGTGAAAAGAAGAGAAAAAAAAGTAGGGCCTCTTTGTTGTGCTCCTGTCTGCTTCTCCACTGAAAACTGCTGCCTGGTCACTGGGTCATAGCTCTCATTGCTTTGATGTGAAATTCAGGTCAGGTTTACGCAGACGTGGATGTTTTCTACCTGTTCAAGTTTGAGGTCCTTGGTAAAACTGCAGATTTGCATATGGAAATTGTTCAAAACATGGCTTTCTGGGACCAATCAGAAAAAAAAACTGCAGCAGTGGTGGAAACGGTCCAGAAATATACAAGGAGAATGCTTTTTATGGGGAGAGCAGCCAGATTTAATCAAGTATGGTATTTTATTTTTAATATCAGAACACCAGGACTGCACCTTGTACAATACACAAGGTCCAGGTTGAATGAAAGATCCAAGAGGTTGAAAGCTCCTAAGACACCTGCATTGTGGAGGTATAATACTCTGAGACTGCGCAAAAAAGGTTTAAAGTTTTTATTCCAGCAGAATCCACCTGAAAGAAGTGTGCCTGTACGCGTGTCTAGAAGAGCCAAACATCCAACGTGTTTACAGCTGCCACCGGGGAACTAACCATTAACCCTGCATTTTTAAAGCATCCACTCTTCCTGCTGTGCCATTGAAGCTGCGCTCTTACGTGAGGCGATGCTGCCTCCAGCGCTCACCCTGCTGAAGCGTCCTTCATTGTTACCTCAAGTCCACATAACCACCAGCAACATCTCCATCACCACACTGACCCTGAGCATGAGTTAGAACTGTGGAAAAGCACGTGCAAACTTATTTTTATTATCAGTTCTTTTTTAAATATGTAAAGTTCAGGACCCTCTCTGTGGTTGTGTATATTTGTTGTTTGTTGTTTTCACTGTGGTCTTTGTTTGCTGTCACTGTAGCAGCATGGTTTTTCTGCCATAGGAGACACTGGAAATAATTACCAAGGGACTGCTTTGTTTTCTGAACTACGCGGACTTAAACAGACCCCCCCAAATGAGAAAACAGGACTACAGGCAAAAGGTTTTCGCAGTGCACAAGAATTTAAATCTTTATTCTACTTCTATTTGAACACACAGCTTAGTCTCGTACCCACAAAGATGCACTAACAACACAAGCCAAGCCAAGAGTCAGATACACAGAAAGGTGACATCCCTGTTTTCAAAGGAGAGCAGAAACAATATGATATCATGGACGAGCGTGCTCCAAAACAAAACAAAACCTCTGTGTCAGATCCAGGTCTGCCCAGAAATCTGTGGGTGGTGCTTCACGAGTAAGGCCCACTAATCTGAGAGCGGGCTCTGACCCAGATCTCACTGAGTGGGAACCACCCTGACCATCTGTGGGTCTCCACACCCTCCTGGCATCGCGCACACATGCTCGTACAATAACGATTCTTTCCTCAAAAAGTAAGGCAAAGAGGAAGAAGGACAGGGCAGCTTGAAAGAGAAGAGGCAGAAAAAAGAGACTGTGAAAGAGAGGAAGAGCATTACGGCTTAGAAAAATGTCACATTCCTCCGGTCGGTTTAATAGAAGGGCACTGCTATAAATCCACCTGCTCAACGACATACATGGCACAAGCTGGCTTTCAATACCATTTTTTGGCTCTCTTTTTCTCCCTGGCATTGAAGTGTGGGTCTGGAAGGCGGTATTGCAGGGCAGGCAGGCGGCACGGTCGAGTCGACCTTCTGCAGTGGCTGGGCAGGAGGGCAGGAGGACACCCTGCGCCCCAGCCCAGGCCTGCCGAGAGGCCATCTGGACAGGGGGAAACACATGCAGAGTACCTGGCCAGACCTGGAGCTCAACTCTGACTCACACACACACGCTCACTTACACACTTACACATGTATATATACACATAGCAGCACTCGTACGACAATTAGGAACAGACACACACACAGAGAAGTATAAATGTGGATCCCGATATGTTCGGCTGCTGAACGTTCACAGTCGATGTATATCTGTGGGTGAGTATATGACACACAAAATGCTCTTTGTAGATTATATGTATAATCAAGACTACATCAGTAGACTATATCCAGCTTGATACTCCCACTCAAACCCACACATGCTTTCCACACGGCACTCGTGAGTCTATGGTGATGTTAACGTTAAGCCCCTCAGATTCTGCCTGCCAACGAGTGTTTTACATTTGGTTAAAACAGATTCTGCCTGTGTTGCTTTGGAGAGTGCTACATTTGGTTAAAAGCCATTATTATGGTAATGTGAGGGTGCTTGAGATAATGGCAAGATGAGAGCAGCTCGACTGCCTCTGACATAACAACCCTACTCTATCTATCTCTTCAGCTTCTTTTCGCTCGCCCTCTCTCTCGCTATACTGTACCCTGCCCACCCTCCCTTCATCTATACCTCACAGTTTCTCTCCCTGACTCACCTCTCTCGCTGATCGCAAAGGTGTGGTTTTTTCCTCCCTTTTCCTGCTTGCAGCATAGCTGTTTTGTCATTAAAATCGAACATTATTGCGGGAGAGCTTTTGCTGTGGCCACAATTCAACTGTTTTTAAATGGACGCTTTTTGCACAATGCTGTTTTGGGGGGCGTTTTTGCACTGAGGGTTAACATTACACTCTATCTTCTATCTGTTGTCATCTATCCCGGGTCCTACCTGTGTGACAAGAGTTTTTCCCCTTGGAGGAGGGTGGATGGCAGATTTAGTGCTGCGAGCAGAAAACAGAGGATCAACTCAGAGAAGAGGAAAATATAAATCACTGGTTAGGAATTTTTCAGGTCACTGGCGATAAAAAATCAGGAGGCAATGATGATGATGACAGAAGAGGGACAGGGAGAAATGGAGGAAGAAAGTCAGAGAAAGAATGAGGGAGAGAAGAGCAGAAAGGGGGTAAGGGGGGGTGGGAAAGGGAGATTGGGAGCAATGTAATGCCATCCACATCGAATTTCCCTTAATATGATTTTGTGTTCTGTGTCTATTCAAGTCAGCCCTGATTTGGTTGTGTGTATAATCGCATCAGAGCAGGGATTTGCTTTGGCTTTTTCACTGCTGTTGTGTTGTTTTTTTCCCTCGTATTGGAGTTGGCATCAGCCTTCATGACACAAATCCCTTCTGATAAATTAAAAATGATTGATTCAGAGTCAAAGATGGAAACTGCAACGCAGGGAGCGAGCGAGCGAGCGATCGTGCCCCCCCCCCCCCCCCCCCCCAACTTGTGTCTGCACACAAGCGCATGCTTTTAAGTGCATGCATGTGCACGAATGCTGCGCTGCCCTTTTTCGGTTCATGCAAGCGTGCGAGCCTTGTCGCCGTGGACAATGTGTTAGCAGGGCCCCTACAGTACGCGTGTACATTTGCGGGTAATGCAAAACGAAGGATTGGCTTATGACATCGTATTCCTGACACCTTTAAAGAATGTGCGAAGATTGCAGATATCTGACGTGTGAACCTCAAAGCCATCAGTGTGCATTTAATGCTCTGAGCCGCGTATCTTGCCAACATCGACTAAAAGCGTGAAATTCGAGACCAAAAAAGTGTGAAAATCCACCAAGAACATAGAGTGAGCTGCGAATATCTACATGATCTCTATTACATACACCAACATACAATGTGAAGGCTTAATTGAGTGAGCATCTATATAAGTCTACTTTGTCTTACATTCACTTACTCCAACTAAAACAGATGCACATGCTTTCTGACACACACTCTCTGGTTGTGGGCTCTGGCTCTCCCAATTAAGCAGAGGAGTGTTGTGGAGCATCGGTGTCGGGGGATTCTGCTTTCTTCTCCTCTGTCAGGACCCATCGCAAAGGCTCCTCATTAGTGTCAACCTCAGCTGTGCCACCACTTTCTCCTTCCCTCTTCCTCTCTCCCTCTCCCCTATCTTCTTGACTTTTCCTTTCTCCCTCTACATCTCCATCTCTCTCCTGTTTGACTTATTCACATTTTTATTGATTGCTGACTACCTCTCTGAAAAGCTGCCACCGATGGCCCCATTGTTACCCCCGTTGGTTCTGCCGTGGCTCCGTCTGGCTCTCTCCACAGTGGATCTCATCTCTCATACAGACAGAGCAGAGCCGTCGGCTGCACTGTGCTCCCGTGACAAACGGCAACAAACAGGTGTGTTTTCACAGCACTTTAATGACAACAAGTGAAGAAACATTTCAGCAAAAAGACAGGGTTACAAAGTTGGTCTGATCATTAGACCAGCAGAGATGGTTCGGAAGAAAAGTTGATTTGTTGATTCGACGTGTGGTATCATAGACACATAATGATGTTAATGATCAGCGCGCAGCGAACGAAGCGGCGGCAACAACATGTAAACAAGGCGACAGGGGAGTTGGCGTGGAAGCGCGGAGTTCAAAGATCACTCGATGCACTCAGAGGGCGAGATGTGGAGAAAAGGCAGATAAAACAGATGATTGTTGTTTGTTGTTGCAGTTTTCCCCTGAGCAAACCGCTTCCTCTTCCCCTTTACCCCTACTGCTACCTAGTTCTTCTGATCCTATAATATAATAAAAACCCCATTCTGTTTGTGTGTGTCTCATTTCATTCTGCAATTAAGAAATTGAGCTTTGATTTCAAGGAAGGGTTATGGGTGCCATATTGGGATGCAGCATGAGATCCTCCACTCACCAAGTTCCACTCCCCAAGTCCCAGCCTGAGCCTCCCCATCGCTTGACTCGGCTCACTTTTTCTGCACAATTTGGTATCAAAGACATGATAATTAGGCTGAACAGAAGTTCATCTGGCTTCTATTATTTCTCTTTAATTAATAGTGTATAATAATGACTTACAGTTACTCCAGTGCACTTTGTGACTCATTGTGTGTGTCTCTGTGTGCGTGTGAGCGAGAGAAAGAGAGTGTGAACTGGAGCCTGTGCATGAATATCTTTTAGAGCACACATAACTTTAGATGCCGCACAGATAAAAGGCGGCAAGTGTCAAAAGCTCCCAAACTTTTCTCCGTTTTCTTCTATGTCTCCTCTCCTCTCCTCTCCTAACCTCCTTCCCTACCCTGCATTTGGAGACCTAATGAGGACATTTCTGTCACGCTCCTCAATCACACGCACAGCTGCAAGCCCCAGCCGGCTATAAGTCCCAGGTATTTGAGACTTCACTCCTTCCCCCCCAGATGATACAAATAAATAAATAAACAAATAAAAGCACATTTAATGTAATGCGGTGATGTGAAGAAGAAGAGGAAGGGGGAGTATAAGAGAGAATACTTAAAAGGAGACACAGTGGGAACAGAGCAAGGCTGAATTCACTAATCTCCGAGGAGGCATAAAGTGAACATGCCAACCACCTTCAGCTCCAAGGAGAGAAAAAAAAAACAAATTCCACTGGTTTGGTGATAAATAGGATTTAAGTTATGGTGACAGCTCTTCTGTATGTATGCGTATGCATGCTGTGAGCTTGACTGTAAGTGCATGTTTGTGTGTTTTTGTGCGCCTAAGCACATTCAACTGATACGCAGCAGTGGGCATCCTTCCAGCGAGCCCCGGATGCTTTGCTCCGCGCTCGTTGTGACTTATCTCTCAGAAACAAAGATGGATGTGTCAGTGCGCTTATTAAAACATGCTTTTAGCCCTGGCCGCCACTCTTCAGGAGGAAATCGCTTTCTGGCGGAGATTGACAGAACAGAAAAGAGAAAACAACATCCTCATTTAGGCCCAACATCTCGGACATGATTGCTCGCTTTAAGCTGGGTGTTCCTATTGAGGTTTTTTAATTGTTGTTTGCTTCTTTTGCTCATAGCTACATATTCACCAGCCAGGCAGTCATGGTTGGAATCTTTAATTACCTTCAATACTCATCCCCTTATTTCAAACAATTGCGTGATTAAATGGGCGCTGCATATATATGCGTTCCTCCTTTCTGCGTCCTCAAAAGCAGCACAGTTTAGTCAACATTTTAAGTTTTTTTCAGTTAGTTGGCTTGTTTGTTAAACTGTTGAGCTTGTGTTTTGTTTTTTAAAGCCACAGTGCACAAGCCCACAAAGACTCCACTCGTACAGTGGCATAGTGGCGGCCCGGCTTTTTTGAACGCACCCTGCTCAGATTCAATCCGGCTTCGCCTCTATCACATTATCGCGCAGACATGATGGTGTCAGCTTACAGAGAAAATAAAAAGATTGTTGTTGACAAATCAACGCTGACAAGAGTAGCTGAAGAGATCCCTCCAGCTTCACACAGGATTAGCTGTGTGCCATCTTAAAGACAAACACAGTGGCCCATGTGTTGCTATTTCTATCAGGGATGAAAACAAAGGCAAAGGGGTGGGGGGGGGAGGCTTGTCTTAAGTCTTGGCGAGATGATGGGCTTTCTTCATTCAGTATTAGCAGATTAGACATGTTTTATGAGCCAATCACTCCGGATGATGTGCTGCTGTGGGTAAACGCAGGAACACAGCATGGTTTGGTTCACTTATGGATTCATAATTAAAGAAGAAATACAATATGGAACGGGAAATGTTGTCATCTGTTGAGATGGAGCGCTGCAGCGATGTATCTGCTCCAGCTCCGTCTTCTGTCAGCTGAACTGAAATTCGGTGCACGTTTGATCTTAAATGGATACTTTATTCATGAACTGTGCAGCTAAACTGCAGTTTGCACACATATATCTGTCAGTCTCGTCCTTAACGTTCGCATGCATCTGACACGTTTAAGAAAGAAAAGAGGAAAAAAAATCTTTTGTTTGACCAAAGTATATTCCTCTCTGTGAGATGGCAGATGCCCACTAGCTATGATAGCGCTACACTTTTAGTCATGCAACAGTAATTCTTCGCTTGCTTGCTTTCTCCCTGTTTACTGATTTGCTTCTGATGTCTTGCCAGAGTAATCGAGGTAATCTCTGGGAGGAGAAGAGAAGATGAGGAGAGTGGGGAACAGGCAGAAAGGGTCTGCCAGCACATGAAATCAGAGCTTATATAAGTGTAGCCAAAACTCCTGAAATTCACCTCTCGCACACAGTCTTGGCCCACCGACGACCAAGGTTTAGGTTTTTTGTGCTTAATTAAATGCAAAGCTGCCTCATTGGAGTGAATGGAAATGCTACAAACAGCCATTGTGTTGACACATTGCAACATAATGTGTGAATCTGAAACTTTTCATTCCATCTCCCCTGATATCGGTTCTTAACGAAGTAGGAACAGGATCAGTCCACGCATGGAAATTCGCTTGACAGAAATCCAGCCAACAAAGACTTGGTGATGAATCAATCAAGAAATCAGAGTTGGTTTTCATCTCTGGGCTCACAATCAGTTAATGAATCAGTCAGTAATTATATCTTCAGAACCTTTTGTACAAGTTAGTGCAGTCCCTAATGCGTTACAGATGACTGACAATCCAATAACAACACAGTGCAATTACAAACTGTTTGAACCAATTGAAGACTAACATGAACAACAACAACAAAAAGAATTACAAAACAAAAACTTTGATTATGAAACTAATAAAATTAGTAAAAGGCAGTCCCAAATTAAATATTTAAACTTTTTATACTACAAATCACAAAAATGAAACCTGAATGTAAAAACATATACAACAAGGCCAATGTTGAAAATTATATTAATATTTTAAAAACAAGCAATATAAAATATGATTTCTTTTACAGCAGACGAGATGTTGGCTATAACAACAACAGCTGGTTATAAGCTAACGTTATTTCAGCTAACGCTAGGCTCAAGTGTCCTAAAAATCGCATTTTCAGTCTGATAAACAGTTTCATTACATTCTCACATGCATGAAAGTTTAACTGCCTGACTCTGAAAGTATTAGATCCACTTCAATGAAAGTTTCAGTAACACTGGCTAACAACGGCTAACACCAAGAAACACCAACACCTACTCACAGAGAAATTCAGGATATCTTCAACAACAATTGCTGTCGTCACATAGAAGTGAGCTTCACTGACTAATTGTTCCATACTGGACTATTTTCCTTAAGAATATATACATGCTTCACACCCCACATTTTGACAGCTGAGGTAAACACTGACCTGTCAAACTACACTCACTACAGATGAGCATCAGCCAGTGTTGGAGGTGACTTGCATTAGAAACACACAACTATTTAATTGACACACATTTTTTCCTGATTTATTATGTCAGTGTTTTTCAAATATATTCAAATATAGTGTCTGGAAAAAGTTTTTCATACAGACAACAGGAGAAACATCAGTTGATTACAGCTGTCATAGCCGACAGAGGCTTATTTAATGCTATTTAATGCTAATCAGGAAGGAGGTTCTGCAGCATCCGGTCCCGTACCAGCAGACTGAGAGACAGCTTTTTCCATCAGGCCATCAGACTGCTGAACACTTCATAGACACCTCAGCTTCACTACTGGAACTTTAACATTATGCACTCCATACTGTACAGTAACGCCACTGTTTAGCACATGTCTCACTTTATATATTTTATTATTGTTTACTCTATTTAATTTGTAAAATATGTGTACACACACACACACACACACACACACACACGTAGAAAAATATTTAGTATACACATCCAGAAATGCATATACTATTATATATTGTACATATATTTATTAGTTTCAGATGTAGCCATTCTTGTATTTTGCTTGTTTACATTATTGTATTTTGCTTGTTTACATTATTGTATTTTGCACAACTCTGTTGCTTGTGAAGCTCGCACACAAGAATTTCACTCACATGTGCTGTACCAATGTACCTGCACATGTGATGTGACAATAAAAGTGATTTGATTTGATTTGCTACAAAATGTTCATTTTGTGATTTATACATGTAGTTTTGATCAGTTTCCTCATTTTTTTTGTCAGATCTACTGCCATTTGTGATTTCTGGTTCCAAATATCTAATATGGTTCAATTCAATTCAGTTTTATTAATATCGCACCAAATCACAACAACAGTTTCCAACAGTGCTTTACATTGTAAGGTAGGACAAGACAAGACTGAGACAATAATAGAGATAAAATGCCAACAGTCAGACACGGCCCTGTGAACAAGCACTTGGCAACAGTGGGAAGAAAAAAACTCCCTTTTAACAGGAAAGTGCAGGGAGGGAGACAAGGCAAAAACTAAGTGAGGGTTCACAGCAGTGTTAATTTCATTGATTGTTAACTTTTGTCATAGTTTTCATGAACAGCCCTTTTTTTCATACGAAAACAAGATGATAACCGAATAAAACCTAATGCACAAGGACAAAATCTACATTAACATGTATTGACACTTTCATCAGTGAATAAAAAAGATGAAAATCAGTACTAATTAAATAGTGTGGAAAGACAGAAGCCTAAGCTTTAAAGTAAAGAGCATCTCCTGAATTTCAATGGGACCTGGTTCCACAAAAGAGGGGACGGAAGCACGGTCGCAGCTAAAATGCTAAAGTCAAGGCTTTAAAGCAGGACTTCTCAGTAATTGACATCTTGTTTATACAGTGTATAAACATGATGAATAAGTTGTACATCTGCACAACACAACAGCACCACTTATATACACACCCACTCACGTGGCTTTTTTCTTCTGGCCTCTTAACCTTTATTTTGCTGCATTAACTGATTAACGTTTACTACAACAACCACACAGCCTAAATCCTCTTATTCCTATCTTAACACTAAACTTACTAAACACTTACTTGAAGAACTGAGTGTTTCATGTACATAGACATACAGTAGCAGGTAACACACACACATATGTGTGCACACGTCTCCGTCAGGTCAGCCTTCATTATCAGCTTATAATCAGTTTTGTCAGTCTTTAATGTGGCTCCGTGTTTATAATAGGTCGAGTTGTGGTGGGTACAGCTTGCTGCCCATGATAGAAACGCCTCTGTCTGCTTCCTGCCATGTCCAGGGGGGACAGCCTGTACAAGCCAGCCCCGGCCTATCCCGTGCCCTCATGTGCCACCCTGCCTAGTCGTGTGGACATCTGCCATTCTGACTGGTGTCAGCGCCCGTTGCCTCACTTTGGCTAACGGCTTGTGACACTCCGGCACCCCCCGGGCACCACGCCGCGCTGAGTGGTGGGCATTTCATTTGTGTAGCGCATTTACAAACCAGCAGACACATTGACCTATTCTTTTGGCTTTAGCATCAATGTCAGACTGCTGCCCGCCGCTTGTTCACTCCAAACACCTCCAGATAGACCCAGATGCCAGATAACCCCATCAGTGGAAAACATCAAAGAGACAAATAAGCGTGCCGCCGAACACGCCTATCAGGGGAGTAGTGGAGTTAACCCTTTCAGCGGAGCACCTCTGGGAAAACTTCAAACGCTTAACGATGCCATGGGCAGGAACAGCTAGTGATTACCGCAGCAACTGCCTACAGTGGTTGCTATAGAGACAGCTGAGGAACCAAGGAAAGTCTAAACTCAGGCCTGTTCGAGCTGGTGGAGTTCTGATAGCAAAGTATAAACTTTCACAGAAGTGCTATCAGCAGAAGTTTCTTCTAAACTTTGAGGCAGTGGAAAATGTTGTGGGATGCATATGCGCATCAGCACATCGGGCTCCTACAGGCCTGTATTAAATGACTCTACTGTTGACCAGCAAAAGTATGGATCCTCTGTGTGCCATATATCCTAGACATATCGTTATATAAGTGTTAGCCTGGGGGCAGCTCACTCTCCTGTCTGTCTGCCAGTCCTGCTTTCACACTCACCCTGAGCACATATCTTGTATCAAACGACATAGCGTGCTTCTATTTCTGTGCACGCTGCTATGAAGACATGGTTTTAATGCTCCTGTTCCCTGAAGCGATCCCTCAGTGTAAACACACAGAAAGATGAGGAAAATATAGCACAGATGTTTTTTTGTGTCCTTTTCAATCTATGCAGCTCATGTCCAGCACAGATATGCGACACAGTCCGGAGACTGAAAAGAGCACCTGGTTACTGAATATTCCCGCTGGCTTCAAGACTATCAAGCCCTTTCATGTAGCCTCTATATTACATTACTGTATACACATTATTAGAGAGAAGGGGCCTAGGTGTATTTGTATGAGTCCCAGGTATGGGAAGTTATGATTACCTATGGTGGGATAATTCTCAGCTTCATAAAGATGGTGGGTGCGGAGCAGCATCCTTAGGTGCGTGCGAGTGCAAGCAGTCATGTATGCATTGGCATGTGTGTGAGTGTTAGGAGGCCGTGACCACACCAAAAGATCCATTTAGAGGTAATATGGTCTTTCTTTCTAAAGGTGAGAAAGTCCGAGGGAGAACGAGGCAGGATGAGAGAATGTGTGGACTTAAAAGCCTCTGGGCCTTTAAGAGATTACTACCTTATTGCTTTGAGACTATCCAATCTGACATCAGCTGTGTAGCACTAAGAACAGCTGACCACACACACAGACACACATAAACATACACACACAGAGTAATAAAGAGTGAAACGCAGGCTTAAAGCAATGACGCACAAAGAGATGGCCAAAAAGAAACAAAGCAGCATCTTTGATCGCCGTAGAAAAGTTAGCGCTGTTGCACTTTATACAGACGTATATCGGTGAACTATGGGGGGCAGCGTGGGGTAGGGGTCCATGACAGAGAAAGCTTGCATGAAGGACAGAATGAATAGAAAAGAAAGAAAGCTAAAAAGGGAACAGGCGGGTGGGTGTAGAGGTTGAGATACTGGAGAAAAGGTCTTTCCTCAGACTACCGTGGAGTTCGGAAATCTCCATTCAAGAGCAGAGGGTAGGAGGCCAGCGTGGGTGAGCGACCGAGGAAAACCCATAGAAGAAACCGAGTCGAGGGAGCGCGAGATGAGGGGACTGGTGTTGGAAAAAAGTGAAAGATTGTGTAGGTGGGAAAAAGAGAAAAGAAGCAGAAGAAGAAGAAAGGACAACAGGCACAGGAAGGGGGAGTGGATGTGAGCTGGAGAGACGGAGAGGGAGAGCGGTAGTCCCGTCCATCGCCCCCTCAGCCCAGTTACAGTGTCATGAGGAGAGAGGAGAGCCTAGCTGCTGGTAGCCACCCACAGAGCAACAGTAACCAGGGGAGCCCTGCTTCTGCCTGCCTGCCTCCCACTCTACATCCAGTAACAGCCAGTACCTTTCCTCCCACCACATTCTACTTACAGCTTCTACTTATTACCTCACCCACACACACACACTCTCACTCCACACTCTGGCAGACGGATGATTAGTCAATAATGGTGAGAACGAACTGATAAACAAATGGTGTGAAAACTGTCATATGACATGGAGGTGTACTGCTCCTCCATGGGGTTTCCTCTGGTATTTTACAGAGTGGGTGTCACATTGACACGTAAATTCTTGCAGCAAGTTTTTGTTTTTATGGATGCAGGTAAGATGATGAAACAGTGTTGTTAGTTTTAATGGCTGTGGATAAACTAGAACAAACCGGACAACAGGATGTTGCACTAGCTAATGATACAGAGTCAGAGCAGAGAGGATCATGTTCTCGTATTTTTTCCACTGATAAATCTTGATCCAGTTTCATATTTAATGCATTTAGCTGTTTTAGTCTTTACTCTTTAAACAGTCAGAAGCCATTTCTGAACTTGGTGACAGTGTCAGGAAAATCATATCAGAACATTATCTAGAGCTGCCTTTCCTGTAGCACACAGCAGGCTCTAGTCTGCGTTCTCACTACTGGAAATACTCCATTTGGTTTCGTTGGGGTTACCTCCTGGGTAGAGCATGCATTTGACATTCACTGTAGTCACTGTATAGCTGTGAACATTAGGTTTTCACATGGGTTCAATCATCGATCACATAGGCTGCTGGCAGGGTGAAGATCCTGACTTGGAATTGTACTTTCTTACATATGGCTCCACTGGGTTATTGTTAGCAAAGCATGCAGTGCATGTGTGAAAACAGTTTTAGTTTAATTGGGGTCACATAAGGAGCTTTCAGAGTTGATGGTGGCCACAGCTGTCAGGATAACCCACTTGAAGAACAAAGCACATTTCAAGTTCATATCCACAATTTTTTTTTAAAACAATGTAGCAACATTAAAAGCAAACCATCCAAACTCGTAAACTTTTAAAATATTGCAGCAGTCCTTCTCAAAGTTATTTTGATGAAAACTGAAGTATGAACTGAGAAGGCAACAGTGCCTTCTCAATGCAAATAAAAATCTATTAAAAGTTAATGCTGTATAGACTGAAAATAGTTTTCATTTAGCCTTAAATACTAAGTACTTTGTATATTTGTCATGCTTAAAAAAACATTTTAACATTAGAAAGCGATAACCCAAAACAAAATGCAGTTTTTTAAATGATGATTTCATTTATTAAGGGGAAAAAGCTACCTGAACCTACCTGAAGTATGAATTAACTGTGATTAATCACATTTTTTGGTTTGGGTTACAAAGACATTTCTAAGGCTTTGGAACGACTTAACAATACTGAGAGACCTTATCCACAAATAAAGAAAACTGGACCAGTGGTGAGCCTTCCTAGAGTTACTCCAAGAACGCATCAACGACTCATCCAGAAAGCAACAAAAGAAGTCAAACATCTAAAGAACTGCAGACCTCACTTGCCTCAATTGAGGTCAGAGTTCATCATTCAAAAATAAGAATGAAGCTGGACTAGAACAGCATCCATGCATCCATGGGAGAGATCCAAGGAGAACAGAGAGGTTTGCCAATAAACAGCTTGATCATAAAGAGTTGGGAAAACATTCTGTGGACTCACAAGCAGAAGTTGATCTTTCTGGAAGGTAGGAGTCCGGTTACATCTGGCATAAAACTAACATAGCATTTCATGAAAAGAACATCATACCAGAAGTCAAACATGGTGGTGGCAGTGTGATTGTCTGGGGCTGCGTTGCTTCTTTAACACCTGGATGACTTGCTGTAGTATGAAGTACGAATTTTGATCTCTACCATCTTCAATGGATTCAACAAAAATAGAAAACCTGTTGCTGGTGTTTTCCTTCAATGCACTCTTGCTGATACTTTGCTAGGAATGCAGTACACTGTTTTAAAGCCTGTCTCTGGATATACTTTTGATATTTAATGGCATGCAATTCTAAAAGCAAAAGCCCAAGTATATATTAAATCTAGATAGAGATTCCAAGGTACCTTATCAACAGTCTACCAAAGAAATTATCCCAGTATTTAGGGGTCCATTGATTGATACCATTTAATGGCATTTGAGTCATCATTCATAAGAGCTGGCCGTGGTATCAATCTGCAGCTTTTAGGTCAACAAAGGCTATTTAAAAAGGGGTTCTTCTTTTCTTTGTTGTTTAAATGGCTAGACATGGGATGTTTATGGCATCATGAGTAAAAATGCTGTGTTCCCCTGCACACACACATACACACACATGCACACTATGCTCTTTCCCACAGTAGTTGAGCTCCAGAGTGAAAAAACAGAACTCAAGCCTTGTCTGTGCCCTTAGGATGTGGAGAAGAGAGGGGGAAACGAGAAAGGGCAGAGCGAGAGGAAGAAAGAGACAGAGAACATTTGAGAAATCCAGAGGCTGATGGCTTTGCAAAAGATGAGCACAAAAGCACACACAATGATGCACAGACTCACACAGAGGGAGGGAGCTATGCACAGACAGGTATCCAGACACACTGAGTGGTTAGCCCTTGGGCTTTCCCCGGAAAACTGCAGCTTCATTACAAGAGTAAACAGACACACACACACAGACAGATGTACAAAGGGCTTCCCCGATGCTGTAACAGCTGTGAGGCCTGTCAAACAACAACACCTATAGACACCAGAGAGCAGGTGAAACGTAAAGCATGCATTATTCAGTGAATCAACGGATGATCCACACACATATGTAGACTATAAGCAAATAAATATGGTGAACAGTGTGTGATAGAGTTGTGTGTGAGCCTCACAACATCCAGAGTGCTACTCACAAGGTGTTTTTTTTACCAGGAGTTTTTTTTTTTGTTTGTCTAGCTGCTTTGAATAAATAAGGAGGCAGGATTACGTGGAAGGAAAACCCATTAATGTCAGATTATTGATGTAATATTTATGAAGCCATATCAAGAGGGTCGTGTTCATTATTCAAAGCTACAGTTTTAGTACGTGTGTGTGTGTGTGTGTGTGTGTGTGTGTGTGTGTGTGTGTGTGTGTGTGTGTGTGTGTGCGTGTGCGTGTGTGTAGGTGTGTGTGGACTCGGCTCTTGCTAACAGACTGCAAGAGCAGATGTGGGTGGAAAAGGGCTTTCCCGGTGCCATGAAACAGTGAAATGCCTGCTACTCTTATGTAAACATGGACTCAAAGGATCTTTTCTGTAAAGCACACACCTACACACACACGCAAATAAACAGCCAATCTGGATTCATGTCAGATGCTTAGGGCAACTGTTACATAAAGACAAATAATAAAATGCCTCCCTTAAATAATGCACACAGAAGTCGCACACACGTCGATGATCGTGAACAAACACAGACTATACAACGCACTTGAGTACATTAGTAACACACAAACACAGTGACATTAAGCTGAAATGCCACAAGAGGGGAAAAAAGTCACACACAAAAAAATCACACCAACAAGGACGAAACAAGATTTAACACCTAAGCAAAGTGTTAAAGCTGCTGCCCAAACTGGAGCTGCTTCAATAACAAAAGTTTCCACGTGCAGCAGAAATGCGCTCGTATATCACAGGTTATCTCTTGGATCTGATCTGCCATAAAGGGCAGACATTTAGCAAAAAAGTAACAGCAGATTTCGACTCGCTCCTTCATGACACAGTCTCAAAAAAAGCTGCATGTCAGCACTTTCACAAAGTCTTTAATCACAACATGGCAACAACAGCAGCAGCAGAACAGAAACCTGGAGCCCTGAGCCGAGCAGAAGTTTTGCCACAGCTACTCGATGTGAAGCGAAGAAAGGGAAATTTGCATCACTGTTGGCTGAAATCTGTCGTCTTGATTAAATGTTCTGGAAAGAAGCAGATTTCACATTCATTTCCATCTTAGTGTAAGGACAAGAAAGACATTGTGGACAAAAACAAGACACCCTCCATAATCTTTAGTTACAATATTATATTTGGTTAAATGTTCTGATTGTTCAAACATGTTATTTTCTTTGGTTGTTGTAAAATAATGTGTGCCCCAGTCTCCAGAAAGACATAGTGCGGGAAGGGTAGTTATTCCTCCGTTACACCACAAGAGGGAGTATCCCCTAAAATGAGCAGCTCTAGCGGGAGTAAATAAGCCCAGCTACTAACCATAAGGCAGTGCGTTTAAAAGAGCTGTGAGAGGTTGTACAACTGTGTAACAATGCACTATGTCTATACATTTGCAGGTAAGCAGATACACCATAGGAAAGAACTTGAGATGTATCTCAAGATAAGTCCCCAGGGTTGATGAGAATGTGGGAAAGTTGGCCGTTGATCCCCACAATGTGTCATTAGTATAGAAGTTATTGGTAGCTATGTAGATTAGCCGTGAAGCTAACGATTAGAAGCTAGAGTTAATTCACTAGTTTGTGTGGAAACATCATGGCGCTGTTGTGGACTTATACCTGTACTGGGCTGTGATCACAGCGAATGAAGACTGGTGAATCACACTATCTTTTGTTTATGTTTATTTCATTGATGTACTGTAAGAAGCTTTAGTGTTTTGGGTTTATACATGTCTATACATTTGCAGTAAAGGCAAACTCACAAAGCTACACTGGTTTCGATTCATCTTAATCCAAGTGTGCAACATACGTTTTTTAAGAACATTGTAAGAGACCGTTCTAAATGAACTGAACTGGGAGGCAGCTAATTGTTTTATGTACTTATATATTTAAGATATTCTGAAATGGCAAGAATTTTTTGTGTTTGATTTGTGCATTTTGACCACTTGGGGGCAGCAAAAAGAGCTTTTTTTTTCATTTTCTGTGCTTATCAAGTGAAATAATCCCATATTTCCAGAAATGTTTTACTGACATTTGCATATCATCAA
This sequence comes from Mchenga conophoros, assembly GCF_057382185.1. NCBI lineage: Eukaryota > Metazoa > Chordata > Actinopteri > Cichliformes > Cichlidae > Mchenga > Mchenga conophoros. The sequence goes on from NC_140527.1 coordinate 28,916,263, forward strand.
CCTTTAAGTCGAATATTCAAATTTTTTTAATCCCTTCCCACCTGTAAGCGTAAAGTCTGTCTCTTTAGGAGCCAAATACTCCACCATGTTGCTAACGAGCAGCTAACTACATCCTTTTTGCACATAGCTCACGTTTAAATGATCTCCATGAACTCCTTCGCACTTGTTTTCATGTTGCACTGTTAAACAAGCGTCAAGTCAGCCTTTCTTTTGGCAACTTAGCAACAGAGTCACAAGAAACACACCTTGCTGCTACTCACACTGACTGATGACATCAATTCACGCTCACTTCTACACTTCCTGGCACTAAAACGTATTAGCAGTGTGTACAAAATATTTTCAAAATAAAATGACAAGACAATTAGAAAGTATTCCCCTTCTTCTCTATAAGAGTTCAATTAAAATGTGGATTGTCTTATTTTTCGGGCACAACATTCACATTGTCACTTGATATCATTATAGGAATAGAGATCGTTACTTTTTCAACCATAAGTCTCTCAAGTAATTAATCAGGTTAACCAAAGATGAGACTATCAAGAGAATCATAAAAATATTTAAACTTGCTGTGTCAGTAGAATAATCATTAGGTTTACATTAAACTATGTAATCAAGCTTTTTGTTTGGTATAAAACTCACGCGATGGTTTTACTACAGACGCAGATGATCCTGTATGTCCTGTATGTGTATGTATTTCAACTCAGATGTAACGCACTAATGACAAAGCCAAACAAATAAGGGCAGATGTTGTGCTTTAAAGAGAAATATTACGTCAGTTTTACCGTAATTTCACAGTCGCATTAATGAATGTTAATGTAGACTCAATTGCTACATTTTGCATCTGCCTCTCAGTGTCAATGCAGTCCAGTGTTACATTATACTCATTTGTTACTGTTTGTTGGTTTTCTATAGACACACGCACGCACGCACAGGCAGGTGTTAATGCTACAATTTGTCTGCTCTGTTCTTTAGATCAGTGTGATTCATTTGCTCTGTTGTCTTTGAAATTCTCTCTTCTTCATTATTGATGAACGCTGCAGTACTTTCTTAGCTTGTGGTGCACGGTAAATCAAGCTTGGTGTGTGTGCATGTGTGTGTGAGTCTTACATGCAAATGAAATGTCCCCATAGTAATAACAGCCTTATTAAAGCACAGATTACTTTAAATGTTAATTAAATTCCTCTTTAAGTTGCATTATTATGTATTTATGCTACACTCCAACTGCAGTATCGCTTTCTTTGCCCCCCCACACACACATCCAATAATTATGTCGCCTCGCAAACATGGCGATCGTTGTCCCTTCATTTCTCCTCCTTTTCTTAACCTCCTGCTCTTCTCTGCCTCCTCCAGTCCCTTCTTCCTGCGTCTTTTTCGTTCCTGTCTGTTCAGCACATTAAAGCTCAGCGAATGCCCCGAGTTCTCGTGACTCACCCCTCCTGTGTGCCTGCGTGTGTTTGTTTATGCGCGCGTGTGCGTGCGTGTAGGCTCATCGGCCTGGCATGGAGAAACAAATTGGTTTGTTTTCAGTCCTCTGCCCCACGCCCAGAGAGGTCTTCAAGGCGACTGTCGGGATGATCCCGTGTCTGACATACACGCCTCAGCAGGATTTCCTCATTCATTATATACGTTCAGATTACTATTAGTATGTCCAGAGCTTCTGTGTAGTGTGTATGTTTATTAGATGTGCATTTAAAAACATTTTTGCTGCTTGGAGAGAAGAACTAGTTCACTCGGGTAATAAAATTAAGAGCAAAACTGTAGTCATGATCTTAACCATAACAAATATACTAAAATGTTAATTATTTATTTAATCATTTTCAAAGAAATGTGCCCCGGATCCCTAAAATGTAAGGAAACTCTACAGTCAGCTTAGCAGTGATCTCTACAGTCTTTTTTAGTGCACATTTTTGTCTTTCCTGATCTTATTTAAATGTCAGGCCATGGTACAGAATCCCCAGAGGTCTTGGATTCGTGGGAAGTGGCCAACTGAAATGTAAAAACACAAATTTGGCAACAATCTGACAGATTTTTTCACTAATCTATCATTTTGGTGAATCAGATTAACTCAACCATACAGCAATGGATGCTGTTGAGGAAGCTTTAACCTGTAAACTCTAAATCTCTCTACATTAAATATCTGCACATGGATTTTGGTAAGTATGCATGTTGATAACAGTGATTTTTTTTTTCCCAGCAAAACTTCCTTGACTTGAAAATTCAGTTTCGCTGATTTCTCTGTTGCTTTGTGCCTCTCGCACAAAGCTGCAGTAAAAATTAGCATTAAAAAGCACTCACAAATGACATGAACAAGATTTATTTCTCCGCAGTGGCAGCGAGCACAACACGCAGGGCTGCCGATAAATGTGCCGCATTCACAGGTTAACAAGATATTTAGGGCAAATGATAGCTAACGAATAGTAACTGAGACTCGCCCCACAGAGAAGAACATCAGAGAGCTGCTCATAGGAGACCTGCTAGCGCTCAGTGATAACACAGGTACCCACACAGAAAGTTTTTCATAAGTGCTTCTAACCAGTGTCAAAGCTCTGCCGCGCTCTTTGCCTTTATGGTGAAGAAAATGAGTGATATCGACGCTTCTTCTGGCTGTTTAGCAGTTGCTGTCAGCGCCATGTCACAGCCATGGTCTGACTATAGGAGCTCACTTTAGTCCCCCCCCCATTATCCTCAACGTCTGTTGGCCCATGAGGCCACACTTTGTAGAGTTTGCCACCTCATTACCCTGCTGCATTTACTTATTGTGCTTGTAATAAATAAGACAGGCTTCTAGCTGAATGTGAAGAATAAAATTACCGTGACACTAGAAGAAAACAACAAAGAACACTCTCTCCTGTGTAAGATCTTTAAAGTGTTGAACTTAAAGACGTATTGTAGAAAGAGATTTTTCAAAGATTGAAAGGAAGAAGCTGTTTTTTTCTCTTGCTTGACTCTCTACGGACTCTTTATTCCAGAGTTTAGGAGTATTGATCGCAAAGGCTTGATTACCAGATCTCGACCTTGGGAACGAGGAGAAGAAACGCATCCTCAGAACTAAGGTGGTGTGGAAAAACCTTTTTTTAGCAGCTCAGTAATATGAAAAATGCAAAGGTCCTGTGTTTAGCTTTAGTTTTTACAAACACTTAAATTTCTGTTCTGTGAAATAGGATCTCGCTTCTTAGTTCAAGTTGAGCTCCTGGCAGCTGAGTAGAAAAATATAATTCTATTGGTGCCAGTAAGTTTGGCAACAGTAGTCAAGATGGAGAACAAATTAATGCATAAATTACAGTCTCCAGATTTTTAGCAGAAAGCAGTGTTCTAATCTTAGAGCTGTTCCTGAGAAAATAGAAAGCCTAAGCAGCACTAGTGTAATGTAACACCAACAATCCTGCAGCCATGGGCTGAGGAACGGGACGGTGAGCCAATTCCGCTTGAAATCTGCCAGCAGATATGACGGTATGTGCCGCGATGGGAAAGTGTACATGTTATTAAGTTAGTTTTGTTATTTAATATGTGGATCCGTATCATATCAAACGAAAAGTGCCGCATCTCTGTTGCATTGCCGAATTGCCCCCCGGCGTTGAAAAGAAACGGGAACCTCGCCGTGGCCCCTTGTTAAAACTCCCCATGTGTGCACCGCTCAGCAGCGAGGGAGAGGGTATCCTCCTGTCTGCGCACACACATTAAAATTACACACCGCACACCTCACCCCTGGCCAATGCGCCGGCACCCCCACCCACCCCCGCAAATCTGTGTCGGTTATGTAAAACGTGGGGCGAGGAGTATGGGAAAAGGTCCCCGGAGAGCGACATTGTCATCATACATTAAACAGCACCCCAGGTCTGACTAAACACCCGCTCATTAATAAACAATGAGGGAAGCGGTTAAAAATAGATCCCTCTCTCCACACCTCTTTCCCCCCCTGGTTCTCCCCTTCTGACAGCAGCCTCCATATGGAGAGGCCTGCCCCGCTCTGCTCTACTCTGGGCTCCTTCATGTAGGGATCAGCACCATGGAGAGCGCCACTGTCACGGCTGCCTGTGTGTGTGTGTGCGTGTGTGTGTGTGTGTGTTGACAGCTCACCAGGTGTCCTCTCAGTATGAGTTCCACAGTAAACATGAGCAGAGCGGTAAACACAAGCCCTGCTGACGGTAATGATGTCAAACACACATCTAACCTTATCTCTCGTCTTCTCGCTCTCTCCGTCCATCCTCTTCCTCATCTGTCTGTGAGCTTTGTTTTTTGGGGGGTTTTTTGTTCTTTAACTCGATGCCATCTAAACGCAACTCTCACTCCTCACCTCACTTTTGCTGCCCTTTTTGACTCAGCCCTCTCCATCTTGCATTCCCTTCTTATCCTCGCCGTCCGTATAATGTCTACAGGTTATTCTTCTCCCATTATGAAGCATTTCAGTGCACCTCAGTGCTCCCATCAACACTTCAGGTTGCCCTGGTCTGCGTTTTTCCTCTATGTTAAAGAACTCTATCTATTCGGCTGTCTAATTTGAGATGCAGGGCTATTTTTTACCTTTTCCTCCAAAGGGCAGACGGATTTTCTTTTTTCATGAACCTGGGGAAGAAGAATGATGAGGAGAATTTGAAAGCCCAAAATGTGTTAGTGGGGTTAACATAGAAGAAGAGGGTGACAGTGTTTAGAAATCTGCAGACATTTTGGCAATCTTCAGTTCTTTGGAAGAAAGCAGGACAAACATGAGCGGTGCATTTAGACTTGTTTTTTCAGTTACATTTGGATGTCAGTACAAGAAAACAGAAACAGGTTGTGCTGATGCATGGAGACATTACTTTTGAGTATTTCCTTTTTCCCTTTGGGGTCACTTGATGATTTTAAACCATTAGTGCTTCCTTTTGAAACAACTTGACAACACAGAGACAGAGATCAAAAAGGAGAGACGCCAGACAGAAACTCAAAGGATCTTTCCACATCTGAGGAAATGCAGTCTGTAACTGTTGTGCGGCTTACTGCGGCTAATGCTGGCTTGATAATAAGAAGGTGTTTAAAATAAAATGTGTAATATATAGGACTTCTCTGAATGATCAAAATACTTTTGAGTTTCTGAAACCTTCATTAATTTCTTTTCTTTATCAAATCCAAGGGAGTGGAAACAAGCTGTGAATGCAAGTATGGCATTTTTAAAGTTGAGGTAAAGATTATAATATAATATATAATTTAGAGTTGTGTTTGTGTCCACCTGATTCATGTGATTCTCTCTGTTCACCTGTTTCTAAGAAAATTATCAGGATGTTCAGCTACTAAATGCTCCAGCTGTGTTTGATATAGAGCTGGTATTGTGTTAATGTGAGTTTTTAGAGCTATAGTAATGCACTGAGTATCAAAACATTCAAGCTAAACAATGGTCTTAAACCCAATATAAAGCTTTGTAACGTTGATTTCTAGTGATACGTGATCATTTCCTGGAGGCTCGTGACACTGAGTGTCACCTTTGACATAATCACAGTGTTTTACTGTTATCCATCCATTTTCTTGCGTTTATTAAATTCAGGTTTGCGGCATTGCCGGAGGTTGTGCCAGACGTCATAGGGCAAGAGGCAAGGTACATCCTTACACTGGCTGCTGTTCAGTTTTAGAATTGATTTTCAGATTTTGTTGTTTTTAAGGCAGAGGTTGGCCCCTCCTTGCCTCTCTGATCCTTTAAGCTTGCAAACTCCCAGTAGATCACTCAGATCTGCAGAGCAAGTGCTCCTAGCAGTGCCGAGGTCCAGATTAAAACATAGAGACAATCAGGACTTTATAGCAGCTGCTCGTAAATTGTGGAACAAACTACCTCTTCATATCAGGGCCTTTATTCCCTGACATTTAAACTACAGTGAGCTCTTTTGTTGTTTTCTCATTTTATGTCTTGCTTTATCTTGCTTTATTTTATTTTATTTTATTCCTTTAGCTGTCAGCAACTGTTGTTTTTGTATCTGCTATACAAATAAACTTGACTTGACTCGACCCCAGACAGGCTGCCAGTCTGTAACAGAGCATGTGACAGGCTGATATGACACAGAGACACCATTCACAAATGTCTTACACACTGTAGACTGTATATAAAATTAACATGGCTTGTTTTGTAGCCTGGAGTTTAACATTTTGGCTACGTGTGTTTCCACCTCTCATCTTCAATAGTCATCACTGTTGTTATTTAGCAGGAATCTTCATCCAGCTCCAGGGCCTTCTAGCTAGTTTGCAACCCTATTTTTGTAAAGTACTGATGCTTCTGTTGAGTTTTTGGTGTTTATGTACTTTAACTTTTGTCTTCACTTCAGAAAAATGTGGCTTATCTGTGCGGCCAGATCTCAAAAGGTGTAAATGATCACAAATTGTGATAGCTAAACAATCACAGTCAAGCGCAGAGAATAAAGTGATACAGAAGTATGAAACAGTAAGCAGAAAACTGTACAAGAGGCCAACTAACTAACAGAAATAGTTAATGAAATGAAACCCTGTGATAACCCCTTTAGATGTTTCTGTTGCAAACCTGTGAACCTACCATTTAGAAATTATAAAAGAGCAGCTGAGTGTAGTTTTTTTTTTTTTGCTTGTTAAAATTTATTCTTAAAAAACCCAACAGAAATCTATTTTAATTTGCCCGCAGAGATAGAGCCCAGAATGATTCATTTTTTATGTTTAAAACTCTCCTGTTTATCACTGCCATCGAGACCTCTACGTGCCTGTGAACATTTCCAGGTAAGTTAATCACACGCTGCTGCGGACTCCTGGAGGCTTTGAAGGTCAAAAGCTCCACCTCTGGTTGGCAGCCAGCTGTCAGTCTGCCCAGTCAGGTGGAGGGAGGGCGAGTTTTTAGGGATGGTAGCCAAGCCTTCTTGCAATAAATAAAACCAAAAGGAAGGAAGGAAGGAAGGAAAGAAAGAAAGAAAGAAAGAAAGAAAGAAAGAAAGAAAGAAAGAAAGAAAGAAAGAAAGAAAGAAAGAAAGAAAGAAAGAAAGAAAGAAAGAAAGAAAGAAAGAAAGAAAGAAAGAAAGAAAGAAAGAAAGAAAGAAAGAAAGAAATCACAGGGTGATGAGCACATGAGATCGGGTATTAAAGTAAGTGTGAGAGGAAGGTATGAAGAAGAGAAAGGGCAAAGGAGAGGAATGAAGAGAGGGGGGAGGAGGCAAGTAGAGAAAGAGGGGTGAAGGTGGAGAAGCAAAGTTGTCAGCAGAGGAGGAAAAAGAGCGAGGGATCATGGAGGAGAGGGTGGCAGATGATGCAGGAAGATGAGCCAATCGTCCTGCTCACTTGACCCTTCCAATTACCACGGCGACGGTTAATTAGCGCCGAGGTAAGCTCCGGTAATTACCACATTGTGTCTCGGACAAGAGGCTACGCACGCAGATCACACACACAACACGCACACACTCGCAACATGCGCGCAAACATGTTGCTATGGATACTCGCAATCCTTTCTATCACTGTGCTGAAAAAAAAAGTAGATAGAAATAGATAAAAGAGATGAGAGGAGATAACAAGAGCAGAAACAAGAAGCAAGGAGAAAGCAAACAAAAGCTCTACAAAGGCAAAAGAAGTAGGAACAGTGCTTAGTTCAAAGGGGGGTGGTGTCAGGCACATTGTCAGAGACACAGTTTAACAACAACTCTCACTGTCTAGGAATGACAGGTGGAAAAAAGAAGAAGAAGAAACTATAAATTGGTCACCAGGCGCACACAATAGCTATTAAACTCTAAAGTGCAGTTTTCTTCTCAGGGACGACAGGAAACTTAACCAGGCCAACTGTACTCCAATGCCTCTTGATAGATAAAGTTCAAAAAATATCTGCTGTTGGTGCCATCAGATTGTTAGTGGCATTTTCACCTCCTCAGTGTTACACCAGGGGTTTGTCTGGATATTTGAACCCTTTGGTAGGCTCTGACATACTGACCCCCTGCCACACACACACAGAATACAGTGCATCTGTACATGCAGTCACACATGAACAGATGCAGGTGCATGTGTAGCACCGCACGGGCCGCCTCGCACGACCACAGATGCGACAGATAGGTCCTGACACTCTGACCCGAATCTTCACCCCTGCCAACACCTTAAACCCTGATGCTGTATGTCCTGAAACACTCCTGTGCGCATACACACACGCCGAAACGTCTCCCCTGTTTAGCTGACAAGTTACATAAGCTGTCGAAAGCTGTATTTCTCATAGGCAGAGAGTAGTAGAAACAGTAGCCTCCTTACACGTCAGTGGATATGTGCTCAAGCAACCTCTGACAGGCCAGTTTATGGGGCCATGTTTGGGTTAAAAGACATCGCCTTACTGGTTAGGAGGATGACTTCGGGTCTGATCAAGCTTTAATGTAGTTGTAGTTAATATATTTGGAATCAAATGAATGGCTACTTAGTGAAAGTAATAAGTCAGTTCAGATCAATTTCCTCACAGTTTTCAATTAAATCAGATATCACATTAAGCCAAATGCTCACCACAGCTCAGACATGCTGCCGCACGCAGAGGAGAGCCTCTCCTTGGTTTCTTTGTTGGTAAGACAGCGCCACCATGTGTTCAATGCTTCTATTGAATCTGTTCCTCATTGTAACTATAGTCTGATTTGCACTCAGACTGAAATGTTTACTTTAAAGCATTTTGTCTTTATATGACACATCCTTAACAACAGATAAAGACAAAAGGGTGAAAAAAGATGGAAAAATTAGGAAAAAAAGACAGAATATTTTGAAAAAAAACCTCAAGCAGCTGTAATTTTCAGTCACTTGCTGCTTGCCTATTGGTATGTGTGCAAATCCTCCTGTAGAGTAGTAGATAGTAGTGAGAAGAGGAGAAGACCTGGTTTGTCTCTGATGATGTTAGAGGTTAGAGTAAATGCCTTGAAGGGGGAGCTCTGCATCATTTATATTTTCTAGCAGTATGGTCCACTGTTTGCAAGCCCTTGGCAGTCAGATCACTGAGCCATATTGTGATAGATTGAGCCTGTATTCTCAGTGCTCTCTATAGAACAGTGGTAGCAGTTACCTCCTCCAAAGCCTTTCAGCTTCCTTATAAATAACTGTGTTGGCTGAGCTGAAGAACCAGGAGAGGGATTCAAGTTCCTGGGTGAGTTAGACACAAAATGAAGCTGCTCCTTCTCTCAACAGCTGGACGGTGCAGTCAGAGGTCTCAGGGCTAGTTCAGAATTGTAGGACATGTTGTGTCCCACAGACAAATTCGAAAATAACGCTTTACACTTACAAAAGGTAAAATTTAAGTCTAATTGAAAGAAAATGCATACAAAATATTTAAAATACAAAGCAGTTCTTGAGCACATCCTAAAAATGCTCTTTTTCTCAATTTTTTCTTCGTAAAATTGCATGCCAACTATAACAGTTAAACTAAGTTATAAATCTTTTTTTTTTTTACTTTGTTGATACATTCTTCTTACAGTTGTTAAAAAAATGTTTTTAAAAGTTTCGTTCCTTTTCTTGTGTAGCTACATTTACCCTTGATGTTCACAATCCATTCCATCCCACCGTTTCTTTTTCTGTAAATTAAAAGAATCTGTTAAAAACATAAAACAAATGAATAAATAACATTTCTTTAGCATTTTTGTTACATTTATGTCATAATCTACATTCAAAAGTAATAGTTCAACCCTGATAATGTTGTGTAACCCTGTTGCTTCAATAATCACACAGTTATTTTATATCTTTTTTAATATAAAAAAAAATAAAAGACATTGCTTTTGGAACACACGGGATTTAATCCGTTGCCTTTGTAATAGTTTGAATGATTATATGAACAGTGTGTTTGACCAATGATCTCAAAACAAATGCTGAAATTACTAATTTACTAAACTTGATCCACACTCCAATAACTAAATATTATTGAAGTGTGGATCAAGGTAGATTTCAAAAGTTGCATAAATGAATGAGTCTTCAGTATGAATGTGACTTTCATTAACTTAATGGTCAAAAATTTATTAAGAAAGATTTTTAAAATGGGTTCCAGAGCATTGGTAAAAGGGTTCCCAGTCACAGTTCTTCAAACCTCTACTGGGGTCCAATTCTTGGATGACCACCTTGTTCTTTCAGAGGTCATTAATAATTTCTCTTATCTTATGATTGTTGAGAGAACAGTTGTTGGCCTGGCTCATGTGGTCAGGTCAGCCACCCGTCTTCTCTTTTTGTTGGATCCTGTAGAGGTGAAAGTTAAACTGCGCTGAATATTTCACCTAATTATACTTCAGATGACTGACTTTCCATGTTATGGAGCAGTCTGCATCAGAGGGTCGCTCTGACCTGAGTAACCTCACAGACTGTATGTTCAATCCCATGCAGCGCTGCTTATTTATGGATATTTACATTTTTATCTTTCAAACACTGACTGTCTCAAGTTTTAGTTCAGAGCCATGTTGATGCTGTTAACCATTTGCCACATGGTGGCAGTGTAAACCAGAGGATGTTTAATAATCCAGAAACAGGAGGATGGACTCATCGCTCACTCAGGCTGAGGCACCTGGGCCTCTTGGATTAACCTCCAGGGGGCAGGCACTCTCAGATGTGTCACTCTCCCATGTCTGGCCCCCAGGGTGGGGCCTCAATGGTTCTGAGCCGGGTGAAGTTGCTTAAATCCTTGTTGTCGTCACAGGGGAGTCAAAATTGTTAACTGTACTGCAACATAGAAATTCAGTTTTTAAGTTCAGGGTTATAAGGAATGCAGCTTGTATACTTTAAATAAGTAAATGAAAATAACAAATTACTAGAGATAAGACTAGTTTGCAAAATTTAAGATGGAAGATTAGCTGTTCCATTCTAATCTAATTGCCAATATAAATCAGATCAATCCAAGAAATGGAAGACCAAACAGCAAGCCCCGAAACCATGGGCAGACATTGTTTGTGAGGGGCTGCATCAATATGCTCAATAATAGGCTAAGGAGCTTGGAAAGAAAAGCGTCTGGATTTCTTTAAGTTTCTTGAAGATTTTTCACCTCTCATCCAAGAAGCTTCTTCAGTTCTACAATTAGTAGTTTTATTTCTTTAAATAAATGTTTTAATCAAACTGTGTGCTGTTATTCCTCCCATTAAAAACATGTGCTGCTAGTGTTTATACATTTGAATTAAATTAAGTGTGTAAAGTGGTTTGAGGACCCACCAAATGAAATGAAATCAATTTTAAACTCTGTTTTGAGCTGCCGCAAGGTAAATTCTACTTAATTAACATTACTAAGAAAAACAGTGCAAACCAAGAGCCTTTAAAAAAACTGTACAGGAAAAGTATGTTGTAATAACAACATAACAACAGTCAGTAAATGTTGCCTCATCTGATAAAATATTGTAAATTTCCAACATTTTAAAATGGCATTTTAAGTTTTACAGTTATAGATGTCATATATGCTATAACAGGTATGAACTGTCAACTTTGACAAGGGATCATTCAGCTAAGATCACTTTACTATTCCATCCATCCATCCATCTTCATCCGCTTTATCTGGGGCCAGGTCGCGGGGGCAGCAGCCTAACCAGACCTCCCTCTCCCCAGCCACCTCCTCCAGCTTATCCGGGGGAACACCAAGGCGTTCCCAGGCCAGCACATCACCTCTCTGGGGACATCTCAGGTCCTCCAAGGTATGGAGGCCTATCTCCCCCCAGCACTTCCCCTTCCAGTGGCAGACGCCCTCAGACATCGGTGCGTTGGTGGTTCTTTGTGTCCGGGGATGGGCGTCCAGGTACACACCGGCTCACTCCTTGGTGGCTGCTTATTGGGGCCTGGAGCCTGGGGCTCGCTCGGGCCACTTCTGGATTGGGGTGCCCTCGGCCTGGGGCTCGGTCACTCTGGCACAGCTGGCTGCCGGCAGAGCTCACGGGCACGTCACTGCAACCCCCTCTCTTCAGCTCTTTCTGGGATAGTGGCGCGGCTGCCCCTCTGTTGGTCTTCCTTGGTCTCTTGTGTTCTGGGGGCCTCTGGATGTCTGGAGTTTTGATCTCCTCCATACCTGCTTCATGCCCTGGAGGACGGGGCTGTGGCTCCCCCACACCCTCAAGCAGATCATTACATGAAGGAACCTTTTAAAAACAAGCGCGTTCATGCTCACAGGTGTACACACGGGTGATCACACCCACAAACTACACTCTTTTTGGCACCTACCTCAAAGCACACTGTGCGCTGTCGATCTTACGTGCTACACAATAATGTTTAATATTTAGTATTTACTGTTATATTCCCATATATCATTGTGATGTTGTTTATTCTATTGCTCTCTTTTTCTTCTGCTTGTTTTCTTTTTTCTTTCTCAACAGGTGATCCAGGTGATTGATATATGTATTTTTTGTCTGCTTATTTTGTTGGCTTTTGTTTTTTGCCCTTTATCCCCGTCCCTCTTACCCGCTGTTTTTCTTTCCCTCTTTCTTTCTCCCTTTTCTTTTCCTCAGTTAAGTCTGTCCCGTATTTAGCAAGTGAAAATACACTCAACAAAAATATAAACGCAACACCTTTGTTACTGCTCCCATTCCCCATGGGATGGACGTAGAGACCTAAAATTCATTCCAGATACACAATATAACCATCCCTCCCAAACAGTGGTCACAAATCAGTCCAAATGTGTGGTAGTGGGCACATCTGCCATATTGAGATAATCCATCCCACCTCACAGGTGTGCCACATCAGGATGCTGATCTGACATCATGAGTAGTGCACAGGTGTACCTCAGACTGCCCACAACAAAAGGCCACCCTGGAATGTGCAGTTTTGTCTCACAGCAAAATGCCACAGATGCCACAAGCAATGAGGGAGCGTGCAACTGGTATGCTGACAGCAGGAATGTCAACCAGATCTGTCGCCCATGCATTGAATGTTCATTTCTCAACCATAAGCCATCTCCACAGGCGTTTCAGAGAATATGGCAGCACATCCAACCGGCCTCACAACCGCAGACCTCGTGTAACCACACCAGCCCAGGACCTCCACATCCAGCAGGTTCACCTCCAAGATCGTCTGAGACCAGCCACCCAGACAGCTGCTGGAACAATTGGTTTGCACAACCAAACAATTTCTGCAAAAACTGTCAGAAACCGTCTCAGGGACGCTCAACTGCATGCCCGTCGTCCTCATCGGGGTCTTGACCTGACTCCAGCTCGTCGCCGTAACAGACTTGTGTGGGCAAATGCTCACATTCGATGGCGTCTGGCACGTTGGAGAGGTGTGCGCTTCACGGATGAATCATGGTTCACATTGTTCAGGGCAGATGGCAGCTGAGAATGTCCCAGTTCTTGCATGGCCAGCATACTCACCGGACATGTCACCCATTGAGCATGTTCGGGATGTGCTTGACCGGCGTATACGACAGCGTTCCCATGAATATCCAACAACCTCGCACAGCCATTGAAGTGGAGTGGACCAACATTCCACAGGCCACAATTGACAATCTGATAGACTCCATGCGACGATGTGTTGCACTGCATGAGGCAAATGGTGGTCACACCAGATACTGACCGGTTCTGGGTCCCCAGACCCCCAATAGCGCAAAAAAACTGCACATTCCAGGGTGGCCTTTTGTTGTGGGCAGTCTGAGGTACACCTGTGCACTACTCATGATGTCAGATCAGCATCCTGATGTGGCACACCTGTGAGGTGGGATGGATTATCTCAATATGGCAGATGTGCCCACTACCACACATTTGGACTGATTTGTGACCACTGTTTGGGAGGGATGGTTATATTGTGTATCTGGAATGAATTTTAGGTCTCTACGTCCATCCCATGGGGAATGGGAGCAGTAACAAAGGTGTTGCGTTTATATTTTTGTTGAGTGTAAAATAAAATAAACAATAAAAGGTGAATCAAATAGACCATTACGGCAAGGCTGGGATGGTCCATTTGGTAAAGTAAATCCGTTGGGCATCTTTCTTTGCCTTTAGACAATAATTCTGATGGCAAAAGAACCAAACGGGACAGGCAAAAAAATAAAAATAAAAAAATAAAATAAAGTTGATTAATCAAATTACAGAAAAGAAGAAAGTACTGTGACCTCTCAGGTCATTAAGTTCAGATCTTTTACTGTTCGCAGAATAAGATCCTGTATGTTGAAGGTGTTTTCAGTTATTGCAGTCCTGTTCTTTGAAACAAGCTGCCTGCTGACTGGAGATTCAGTTACATCTATGTGTGCATTCAAAAACAGACTCAAATCCTTTCTGTTCACACAGGCCAACAATTAATAGCTTTTGTTTTTCTTCTCTCTGTGTTAAGCACATTGAGCTCTCATGTAATGAAATGTGCTATACAAATACACTGTCATTGTCATTAACATGGAGTGGAGGAGCAAGAGTTTTTAAGCATTACTGAGAGAAGCATGACTTACCACAATGGCAGCAGTGGCCTACAGTGTAATATAAAACAGCCCTATGGGTGGTTAATGTGAACTTAACCACTAGTGTGTGTAATTCTGGTTTAATTTCTTTGATTTATTTTGTTTCATGGTTTTGGTTCTGTTTATTGTTTTCTGCTTGTGTTATATTTATAGTTCCTAGTCTTTAGTTTTCTGTCACTGTGTCTTCCCTGTGTTCCACGTTTAGTTACTCTTGTCTCCATTTTCATGTTTCCTCTTTTTCCCTACTAAGTCATGTCTCCATGTCACAGTGTCCAGTCCACGTCTTTGTGAATGCCTCATGTTTCCTGTTTTTTTTTTGATTGTCCCTCGCCTAGTTTTCAGTGTGTTTAGTTTTGCTTCCTCCCTGTCTCATTGTGTCCAATTAGTTCCAGCTGTGCTTCCCATCCCCTCGTTATGTGTATTTGTGTATTTAGTTCTCTCTTTCCTTTCCTGTTGCTATGTTCTGGGTCTCACGTGTCAGGTTTTCAGGTCTTTAGTTTCTATGTACTTGTTTTTTAGTTGTTTTTTAGTTGCTTCTTTTGTTTGTTTAGTCTTTGTCGCTTTATGCATTTGTTTGTTGTGTGTTCAGCCCCCAAATAAAGGCTCACTTTTTTTGTTAATCTCCTCACTCCATCTCCTTTGTCTGCAACTAGGTCAACAAAGGTGGTAAATGATACTGTTTACATAATTAAGATATTTTTCTTTTTCATGGTCCATGTCGTAGCTGTAATTGTAAGTGGCATCTGTTATTTGTGTTACTGATTTTATTTTAAACTGTGCTGCTTTTATTTTAAGGTACAAGTTTGCCTAAGCAATCATTCCACTGTTCCCTTCTGTGAGGGATTCTAGGCAGCCAGCGAGCAAGTAGCAAGCCGGGGCATGACATGTCCCTGGTAAAAAGTTAAGATAAACAAACTAGATCACATGGGGAAAGCTGTAAAGAAACTTTGAAAGAATGCAAAAGAGGCATTTATTAGTTTTATCTTTGTTTTACTAAACATAGATCCACATGCTGTCTTTATTTTGTGGATCTAGTTTTCATCGATGCATTTAGAGAGAAGTCTACAAATAAATCTGTTGAAAGAAAACCACTCTTGTATGCCTGTGCTTCAAGGGAATTACAACCCATCACACCTGCTCCACTCCAACTTTCTGTGCAACCCAGTATCATGGAAAAATGTATAATAGTCCACTGTGTCTGTCTATGGCCATCCTTAAGCTGTCAAAAAAGGGGAAAAAACATCTGAGAAACTGCTACAATATTAGGAGTGGTAAAATCACAGTATGGTCCATCCTGATAAAGACAGAAAGCACTGGTGAACTCAGTGCTTTCTGTCATAAAAAGATCTGGATGTCCACTGAAGACAACAGAGGTGGATGATCGCAGAATCATTTCCATGGTGAAGAGAAACCCCCTCAGAACAGCCAACCAAGTGAACAACCCAGTAGGTAGGTGTATCGATATCCACGTCTACCATAAACTGCATGGAAGTAAATACAGACGGGTTCACTGCAAGGTGCAAACCTCTCATAATCCTCAAGAATATAAAAGCTAATCTGGACTTTATAAATAAATCATAGTTTTACTTCATACACGATGCTGTGTGGATTCTCCATTATTGTGTGGATGCTTTAAGCATCCACACTATTGAGTTCCTGTTTCTCTTTATTCTTTATCTTTACTTTATTGTGTGGATGCTTTAAGCATCCACACTATTGAGTTCCTCTTGGGACTTCCGTACACTTTTTGGCACTTAACTACTTCCACAATTTTCAGCCGATTTTCACCGTTCAAATTTTAAACTATTCTGCTATTTCTGCTAATTATGGCTATGTCTTTTGGTATTTTTCACTATTATACTTTTTAAAATATTAAGCTTAATTTGTCCCATTGAAATGAATGGGAAACTTCTGCAATTCTGCTAAAATTTGCTTGTTTTTGAAACTTAACTACTTCCTCATATTTTCACGTAGAACAACCATTCAAACTTTAAAATGTTCTCAAGTTATTGGGCTATTCAGGTATAAATCAGCTTTTTCAAATCTTTTACCGTTTTACTTTTATGCCTCTTAAAGTTTTCAGTTGCAAAATTGTGATTTTTCACAAAATACATGCGTTGTTATGGTTGCTATGCACTTGGCTTCCAGTGTGCCACTGAAGGTTTTGCAGTCTTCTCTTCATGTCCGAACAACTTCTTGCTACTTGCTCAATTTTCACTCAACTTCCACAAATTATACATCAAAACGTAGGTATTTTTGCTGGCTTTCAGGAAATGTCACTATCATTGTTGTGGAATTTATAGAATTTTGGCAAATCTCCTCAGACCAACACAATGTCACAAAACTCTCCATAGAAAGTCAATGGAGAGCTTGTTCAAAATCACCGCTTGATTTCTGTAATGAGAGGCATATTCGAATTGTCATATCTCCTTAACGAAGCAAAGTTAAGACATAAGGCTTGTCCCAGTATATCTTCAGACACTCCTGACGCTCACAATTCAAGAATTTCTTTCTCACCTATTACCATTCTGAAATGAGTTAGACTTGTTTGAGGGTAGGAAATTCGTCCTTTGCTCAGATTTCTTCAGATTTCAAACTCTGGAAATGAACCACTTTTTTCTCTCGTCATATCTTTTTAATGGATTTCCACAGAGACCTGAAAATTTCCATGATTGTTCACCAAAGCCTGCTGTCTCTTACGGTGAAAGAATGATATTGATACTCCAAATAGATTTAGAGTTAGAAAGCGTTGTTTGAGGGCAAGTCAAGGCAGTTTTTGCTTTGCTCTACTCAGTTATGGTGCATTAGAAGTCAAATATCTTTAATAATTCATATTTTAATAATAAATTGTCAAGACTGGAAGATTCCCCCATCTCTTCTGAACAAAACGGTGTAAGAATGACCGCTCTAGCCCCTACGGTTAGGAAATTATGGTCATTTGTTTGAGGGGAGTCGTCACGATGAGAAATAGACTGCAAAAATCCTGTGTCTCTATGTGCTGCGTGCACCTGTTTTAGCGGGGAAAAGTACACAGCCTCTCTGATTGGTGGATTCAAATTCAGCAGCTCCCAGGCTGCTTGACTGAGCTAGAAACTTACTTCTCTCTCCCTGTGTGTGTGTGTGTGTGTGTGTGTGTGTGAGTGCGTCTATGTGGTATGGATTGACATTTGACCTGCGCTGTACCTGGGCTCCGGGGACATTTCGACTTTTTGCTGTGTATTCATGTGTCCCCCTAAAACATGACTTGTAAATGCATTTTTAAGTGTCTAAATAATAATTTTTTCTACTTCTTATGAGGTCATTATTTATCTTTTGACCTGTATTTGCTTAAACTGTAGTGTAAATTCATTTATTAAACTATAATTAAAAGATTTTCTGATTTTCTTAAAAGTCCACCTATACCCCCTCACCTGATTTTTGTGTATTCCAGTGTATTGCACAGCGACGTTTCGAGTTAGAGTGGATGTGTGTAGGTACTGCAATTTAATACACATTTTCAATACACACGGCCGGAAGTCATTGTGATTGGTAGGCTATATATATAGGCGGTACCTACAGGAAACGGCGCCACAACTTTCGCGCGCGTGCCCTTTAACAAGTGTATGTCGACGGCAATACGAAGACGGATTAAAAACACAAAGGTAAGCCTTTTTTAATGTAAAATGCACCATGACTTTAATACTATATGAAATTATAGGTGCACAGGCCTATATTAAACTGGTTTAATTTATGCTTTATGGACTGTTAGTGAGTCTTTGAAGAAGTAAAACGGCCCCAGCGTTTGTCATTGAGTAAATAAAATAGGGCTGACGACTAACCGCGTCAACGCGATAAAGCGGGCTAACCCGTGTTAGGATTTACTCGGTGTTAAAGCATTATTGTGGCTTAAACGTGTTAATGCCGACATCGCGACTAACGCGATTAACAATTAAACCAGCGCAGTCTGAGTCAAAATCCCTGATGTCGCTGTTAGCTAATTTCGGGCAGTTTGTCCAATGTCTGTCCATTCTGCTGACAGCCCTAAAATAAAAGCAAGGGTATAAGTGTATTTAGTCATGTATTTATTTATATGCCTGAAGAAAAAACTTCTTACAGTTTTGATGCCTAAGCTTTCTCAGTACTTGTATCACTCTCTGCAGTCGCCATTACAGAAATGTCACATGTCGCCATTTTGAGTACTAGGCCTTTAACATTTTAAAAGAAGGCATAAATTAGCACTATGAATAAGTCAGCTGTGTTTATGCTGTAAACTACACTACTGCTAGTTCTGCTACTACTGATGATGATGACAATGATGACGATAATCGTAATACTTTATATGCTTTGGTAATACAGCCAATCAAAACGTACAGGAGAACATGCGAAGGAGACGCATTCCTCCACGGGAGGATGCAGTCTGTCATGTTTCTGCTGGAAGGGACAAACTGGGACTTGATATCCACTACATAAATGCCTTCAAAGGTAAGTTGGTCTTTAGTTTGGATTAGATTTGGAGTTTGTCACTTTGTCTTTTGTCACTCACTTGGTATGCCTCTGCAATTCAGGTCGGGGCATTTTCACGACTGTTCCATTCCAAAAAGGAGACTTTCTTTTGGAATACAGAGGTAAACTCATAACAAAAGAAGAATGTGAGCGGAGACACAGAGTTTATCATGACAGCCTGAAGGTGTTCATGTTTGAATTCAAGTTTGATGGAAAACTCTGGTGGTGCGTATTATATCAGTGTAGTTTGATTAAGATTAAATTACACATTGCTTTTGATTTATGAAAAAAAAGCTTCCTAACTAGTTAAGCTAATACTTTTTTGCCTAACCCCACTGTGTGGATGCATCTCAAGAAGATGGGTCATTAGGCAGACTTGTCAACGACAACCACATCAGTCCAAGTGCTAAGATGAAAATATTAAATATCAATGGAAAGCCCCATCTATGCTTATTTGCAAGCAGAGACATAAGTCCAGGTGAAGAAATAGACTATAATTATGGTGACTCGGATTGGCTCTGGAGATGCAAGGTATTTCTACAATTGTACTTTTTGGAACTGATAAATTGCATACCCTAAGCCATTTTTACATTTGTACCTACTCAAATTGGCTTAACGTGACTTACGGCATCTAGTTTTTCACTGAAATTGAGTATCACCTACTGTGCCTGGGGTAACTATAGCAATGCAGCCGAGCATCCAGTGATATAAATGCCACAGCAAGCATGGACGTCAAGGTGACAAAATGCCTGCTGCTCAGTCTATACTTTAGTGTTCAATTCAGGGATCACGCTGTTAATTTTGGTCGCTATTTCAAACATTTCAGAGTTTCAAAAATGATGGCTTGGATTTTCACGAAGGAGGCGCACTCATAACTTATCGAGTGACACCATTGACCAGCCACCTGGTGGCATTCAGTCTATGTCAAATTTTCTGATCACTTTGGATCACTTGGAACCTTGGTGCAGTAGTTACTGAAAAACTACATGGTACTATAACCTACTGGAAAAACAGGGGTAGGTACTAATGGAAAACAGGCAATTGTGATGGCTGCCACATCAAAGCCCTCTAAAAGCACTAAAAAAATATCAGCAGGTATGCAGAAATAAAAAATGGCTTTCGGTTTCTAAATTTTAACAGTGATTGATGTTTAATGTGATTCTACACAGCAAAATCTCCAGTGTTAAATTAACACTGGAGAGTGTCTATAAGGGTCCACACCTCTGAGTGTTAAATACAACACTGTTGAGTGTTAAATTAACACTTTTGACAGTGTTATATGTTTAAAAGTAACCTAGTCAGTTTTGAAGATTAACAATGGCTAACACTGAGCAGTGCTGATTTTCTAACACTGGAAAATAACTCAAAATGTTAGAAATATTCCAGTGTTAGAAAATCAGCACTGCTCAGTGTTAGTCTTTGTTAATCTTCAAAACTGACTAGGTTACTTTTAAACATATAACACTGTCAAAAGTGTTAATTCAACACTCAACAGTGTTGTGTGGACCCATATAGACACTCTCTAGTGTTAATTTAACACTGGAGATTTTGCTGTGTAGCCTCTTTAGTTAGATTCATTTTAAATTTTGTCCCTCGAAGATAAATGGGCCCTAGTGACAGTTCGTTGCTGCTACAGGTGATTGTTTTACTCCTTTAGCAATGGCTTAAAAAATAAAGAAATCACACTGACTATTTGTCTCTTAATCATAGGGCCTTAAATTCTCTATACATGAAAGTGAATATTTTAAAGACAATAGCTTGAAACTTATCTTTCTCATACAGTTTATTTAATGTTTCAAAATCCTCTTCAAAAATGCACTGTATATTCATTTTCTATCTGTTACACACGAAGACGGAGACCAGCCAGATTCAGAAGACTGTGAGCTGCCTAAAGCCGCAACCAAACAGCTTTCCAAACAATGATCTGGACCTGAAACATCCAGAGCCTGAAAGGGTAAATATAATCCAGTGTACCACTTAATGAACTAATAATTTAATCTATCATCATTCTTTATGGATGCTGTGTGTGTGTGTGTTTGGCAGTCACCTGGGTGTGATGTGATTTACATGGACCGTGGCTTGTAGGTCCTTTTCATTGTTTCAAAGTGCAAGTCTGGATAACATCTGTGTGTGTGTGTGTGTGTGTGTGTTAACCACCCAAATGTGACTTAGGAGGACCACACTGTTATTGGGGGACTCCGTCAAAGTTTGCTTCATGGTGACATCACTCTGGTTTTAGGAGGGGTCTTCTCGTATGTCTTGACAGTTTGACCTACAGCATGCAGAACTGACTGCATGTGCTTTGTTTCTATGTTGAAATTTTTTTGAAACTCAGGCTTGAACATTAAGATAGATAGTACTATACAACTTCTTAACTTGTTTTAGGCACTTTTTACTGCTTTAGTGCATGGGCTCTCTCTGGCTGTGTACTCTGGCTTCTTCCCACAGTCCAAAGATGTAGCTTATGGGGTTAGGTTAACTGGTGATTCAAAACTGCCCTTTGGTGTGAATGCAAATGCTTGTCCTTCCATGTTAGACTGGTGATCTGTCCAGGTTGTACTGCCCTATGGTAGCTGGTATAGGCCCCAAAACTGCTACCCCACAATCCTGATAAGGATAAGTGGAAGAGGATGGATGATTGCAAAGGAATCAGTTGTTAATTATTGTAGCCAGTATTTTTTTCAGAAGAAAACATTTCTTGAGTGGAAAGCCCCCCCCCCCCCCCCCCCACACACACACACACACACACACACACATGCAAATTAAAAACAGAAGCACAGGCCTGCCCAGTACAGTTGCAAGAAGAGCACTTGGTCTAATCTTTGTGCCATCTTTTCTTTGTTGCAGGATCTTGATGAAGAAATGCCTCAGCAAGGCTCAGAAGCCATGCATTCTTCTTCAGTGCAAGATTTTGAAGAGGTAACATTGACCTAGGACAGATTTTAATGAATGTTTCTCATGCACGATGTGTACCTTACGCTATTTGCCGATAGTGAAATGGTTTATTCATCCTCTTGAGTGATGCATTTTTAGTAACTGTCAGATTACTGTTCTTTTGTCTTCATTCTCTATCTGTTACACACGAAGACTGAGACCAGCCAGATTCAGAAGACTGTGAGCTGCCTAAAGCCGCAACCAAACAGCTTTCCAAACAATGATCTGGACCTGAAACATCCAGAGCCTGAAAGGGTAAATATAATCCAGTGTACCACTTAATGAACTAATAATTTAATCTATCATCATTCTTTATGGATGCTGTGTGTGTGTGTGTTTGGCTGTCACCTGGGTGTGATGTGATTTACATGGACCGTGGCTTGTAGGTCCTTTTCATTGTTTCAAAGTGCAAGTCTGGATAACATCTGAGTGTGTGTGTGTGTGTTAACCACCCAAATGTGACTTAGGAGGACCACACTGTTATTGGGGGACTCCGTCAAAGTTTGCTTCATGGTGACATCACTCTGGTTTTAGGAGGGGTCTTCTCGTATGTCTTGACAGTTTGACCTACAGCATGCAGAACTGACTGCATGTGCTTTGTTTCTATGTTGAAATTTTTTGAAACTCAGGCTTGAACATTAAGATAGATAGTACTATACAACTTCTTAACTTGTTTTAGGCACTTTTTACTGCTTTAGTGCATGGGCTCTCTCTGGCTGTGTACTCTGGCTTCTTCCCACAGTCCAAAGATGTAGCTTATGGGGTTAGGTTAACTGGTGATTCAAAACTGCCCTTTGGTGTGAATGCAAATGCTTGTCCTTCCATGTTAGACTGGTGATCTGTCCAGGTTGTACTGCCCTATGGTAGCTGGTATAGGCCCCAAAACTGCTACCCCACAATCCTGATAAGGATAAGTGGAAGAGGATGGATGATTGCAAAGGAATCAGTTGTTAATTTATTGTAGCCAGTATTTTTTTCAGAAGAAAACATTTCTTGAGTGGAAAGCCCCCCCCCCCACACACACACACACACACATGCAAATTAAAAACAGAAGCACAGGCCTGCCCAGTACAGTTGCAAGAAGAGCACTTGGTCTAATCTTTGTGCCATCTTTTCTTTGTTGCAGGATCTTGATGAAGAAATGCCTCAGCAAGGCTCAGAAGCCATGCATTCTTCTTCAGTGCAAGATTTTGAAGAGGTAACATTGACCTAGGACAGATTTTAATGAATGTTTCTCATGCACGATGTGTACCTTACGCTATTTGCCGATAGTGAAATGGTTTATTCATCCTCTTGAGTGATGCATTTTTAGTAACTGTCAGATTACTGTTCTTTTGTCTTCATTCTCTATCTGTTACACACGAAGACTGAGACCAGCCAGATTCAGAAGACTGTGAGCTGCCTAAAGCCGCAACCAAACAGCTTTCCAAACAATGATCTGGACCTGAAACATCCAGAGCCTGAAAGGGTAAATATAATCCAGTGTACCACTTAATGAACTAATAATTTAATCTATCATCATTCTTTATGGATGCTGTGTGTGTGTGTGTGTTTGGCAGTCACCTGGGTGTGATGTGATTTACATGGACCGTGGCTTGTAGGTCCTTTTCATTGTTTCAAAGTGCAAGTCTGGATAACATCTGAGTGTGTGTGTGTGTGTGTTAACCACCCAAATGTGACTTAGGAGGACCACACTGTTATTGGGGGACTCCGTCAAAGTTTGCTTCATGGTGACATCACTCTGGTTTTAGGAGGGGTCTTCTCGTATGTCTTGACAGTTTGACCTACAGCATGCAGAACTGACTGCATGTGCTTTGTTTCTATGTTGAAATTTTTTGAAACTCAGGCTTGAACATTAAGATAGATAGTACTATACAACTTCTTAACTTGTTTTAGGCACTTTTTACTGCTTTAGTGCATGGGCTCTCTCTGGCTGTGTACTCTGGCTTCTTCCCACAGTCCAAAGATGTAGCTTATGGGGTTAGGTTAACTGGTGATTCAAAACTGCCCTTTGGTGTGAATGCAAATGCTTGTCCTTCCATGTTAGACTGGTGATCTGTCCAGGTTGTACTGCCCTATGGTAGCTGGTATAGGCCCCAAAACTGCTACCCCACAATCCTGATAAGGATAAGTGGAAGAGGATGGATGATTGCAAAGGAATCAGTTGTTAATTATTGTAGCCAGTATTTTTTTCAGAAGAAAACATTTCTTGAGTGGAAAGCCCCCCCCCCCACACACACACACACACACATGCAAATTAAAAACAGAAGCACAGGCCTGCCCAGTACAGTTGCAAGAAGAGCACTTGGTCTAATCTTTGTGCCATCTTTTCTTTGTTGCAGGATCTTGATGAAGAAATGCCTCAGCAAGGCTCAGAAGCCATGCATTCTTCTTCAGTGCAAGATTTTGAAGAGGTAACATTGACCTAGGACAGATTTTAATGAATGTTTCTCATGCACGATGTGTACCTTACGCTATTTGCCGATAGTGAAATGGTTTATTCATCCTCTTGAGTGATGCATTTTTAGTAACTGTCAGATTACTGTTCTTTTGTCTTCATTCTCTATCTGTTACACACGAAGACTGAGACCAGCCAGATTCAGAAGACTGTGAGCTGCCTAAAGCCGCAACCAAACAGCTTTCCAAACAATGATCTGGACCTGAAACATCCAGAGCCTGAAAGGGTAAATATAATCCAGTGTACCACTTAATGAACTAATAATTTAATCTATCATCATTCCTTATGGATGCTGTGTGTGTGTGTGTGTGTGTGTTTGGCAGTCACCTGGGTGTGATGTGATTTACATGGACTGTGGCTTGTAGGTCCTTTTCATTGTTTCAAAGTGCAAGTCTGGATAACATCTGAGTGTGTGTGTGTGTGTGTGTTAACCACCCAAATGTGACTTAGGAGGACCACACTGTTATTGGGAGACTCCGTCAAAGTTTGCTTCATGGTGACATCACTCTGGCTTTAGGAGGGGTCTTCTCGTATTTCTTGACAGTTTGACCTACAGCATGCAGAACTGACTGCATGTGCTTTGTTTCTATGTGGTTTGAAACTCAGGCTTGAACATTAAGATAGATAGTACTATACAACTTAACTTGTTTTAGGCACTTTTTACTGCTGGTAGTGCATGGGCTCTCTCGCTGTGTACTCTGGCTTCTTCCCACAGTCCAAAGATGTAGCTTATGGGGTTAGGTTAACTGGTGATTCAAAACTGCCCTTTGGTGTGAATGCAAATGCTTGTCCTTCCATGTTAGACTGGTGATCTGTCCAGGTTGTACTGCCCTATGGTAGCTGGTATAGGCCCCAAAACTGCTACCCCACAATCCTGATAAGGATAAGTGGAAGAGGATGGATGATTGCAAAGGAATCAGTTGTTAATTATTGTAGCCAGTATTTTTTTCAGAAGAAAACATTTCTTGAGTGGAAAGCCCCCCCCCCCCACACACACACACACACATGCAAATTAAAAACAGAAGCACAGGCCTGCCCAGTACAGTTGCAAGAAGAGCACTTGGTCTAATCTTTGTGCCATCTTTTCTTTGTTGCAGGATCTTGATGAAGAAATGCCTCAGCAAGGCTCAGAAGCCATGCATTCTTCTTCAGTGCAAGATTTTGAAGAGGTAACATTGACCTAGGACAGATTTTAATGAATGTTTCTCATGCACGATGTGTACCTTACGCTATTTGCCGATAGTGAAATGGTTTATTCATCCTCTTGAGTGATGCATTTTTAGTAACTGTCAGATTACTGTTCTTTTGTCTTCATTCTCTATCTGTTACACACGAAGACTGAGACCAGCCAGATTCAGAAGACTGTGAGCTGCCTAAAGCCGCAACCAAACAGCTTTCCAAACAATGATCTGGACCTGAAACATCCAGAGCCTGAAAGGGTAAATATAATCCAGTGTACCACTTAATGAACTAATAATTTAATCTATCATCATTCTTTATGGATGCTGTGTGTGTGTGTGTGTTTGGCAGTCACCTGGGTGTGATGTGATTTACATGGACCGTGGCTTGTAGGTCCTTTTCATTGTTTCAAAGTGCAAGTCTGGATAACATCTGAGTGTGTGTGTGTGTGTGTTAACCACCCAAATGTGACTTAGGAGGACCACACTGTTATTGGGGGACTCCGTCAAAGTTTGCTTCATGGTGACATCACTCTGGTTTTAGGAGGGGTCTTCTCGTATGTCTTGACAGTTTGACCTACAGCATGCAGAACTGACTGCATGTGCTTTGTTTCTATGTTGAAATTTTTTGAAACTCAGGCTTGAACATTAAGATAGATAGTACTATACAACTTCTTAACTTGTTTTAGGCACTTTTTACTGCTTTAGTGCATGGGCTCTCTCTGGCTGTGTACTCTGGCTTCTTCCCACAGTCCAAAGATGTAGCTTATGGGGTTAGGTTAACTGGTGATTCAAAACTGCCCTTTGGTGTGAATGCAAATGCTTGTCCTTCCATGTTAGACTGGTGATCTGTCCAGGTTGTACTGCCCTATGGTAGCTGGTATAGGCCCCAAAACTGCTACCCCACAATCCTGATAAGGATAAGTGGAAGAGGATGGATGATTGCAAAGGAATCAGTTGTTAATTATTGTAGCCAGTATTTTTTTCAGAAGAAAACATTTCTTGAGTGGAAAGCCCCCCCCCCCCACACACACACACACACACACATGCAAATTAAAAACAGAAGCACAGGCCTGCCCAGTACAGTTGCAAGAAGAGCACTTGGTCTAATCTTTGTGCCATCTTTTCTTTGTTGCAGGATCTTGATGAAGAAATGCCTCAGCAAGGCTCAGAAGCCATGCATTCTTCTTCAGTGCAAGATTTTGAAGAGGTAACATTGACCTAGGACAGATTTTAATGAATGTTTCTCATGCACGATGTGTACCTTACGCTATTTGCCGATAGTGAAATGGTTTATTCATCCTCTTGAGTGATGCATTTTTAGTAACTGTCAGATTACTGTTCTTTTGTCTTCATTCTCTATCTGTTACACACGAAGACTGAGACCAGCCAGATTCAGAAGACTGTGAGCTGCCTAAAGCCGCAACCAAACAGCTTTCCAAACAATGATCTGGACCTGAAACATCCAGAGCCTGAAAGGGTAAATATAATCCAGTGTACCACTTAATGAACTAATAATTTAATCTATCATCATTCTTTATGGATGCTGTGTGTGTGTGTGTTTGGCTGTCACCTGGGTGTGATGTGATTTACATGGACCGTGGCTTGTAGGTCCTTTTCATTGTTTCAAAGTGCAAGTCTGGATAACATCTGAGTGTGTGTGTGTGTGTTAACCACCCAAATGTGACTTAGGAGGACCACACTGTTATTGGGGGACTCCGTCAAAGTTTGCTTCATGGTGACATCACTCTGGTTTTAGGAGGGGTCTTCTCGTATGTCTTGACAGTTTGACCTACAGCATGCAGAACTGACTGCATGTGCTTTGTTTCTATGTTGAAATTTTTTGAAACTCAGGCTTGAACATTAAGATAGATAGTACTATACAACTTCTTAACTTGTTTTAGGCACTTTTTACTGCTTTAGTGCATAGGCTCTCTCTGGCTGTGTACTCTGGCTTCTTCCCACAGTCCAAAGATGTAGCTTATGGGGTTAGGTTAACTGGTGATTCAAAACTGCCCTTTGGTGTGAATGCAAATGCTTGTCCTTCCATGTTAGACTGGTGATCTGTCCAGGTTGTACTGCCCTATGGTAGCTGGTATAGGCCCCAAAACTGCTACCCCACAATCCTGATAAGGATAAGTGGAAGAGGATGGATGATTGCAAAGGAATCAGTTGTTAATTATTGTAGCCAGTATTTTTTTCAGAAGAAAACATTTCTTGAGTGGAAAGCCCCCCCCCCCCCCCCCCCCCCCCACACACACACACACACACATGCAAATTAAAAACAGAAGCACAGGCCTGCCCAGTACAGTTGCAAGAAGAGCACTTGGTCTAATCTTTGTGCCATCTTTTCTTTGTTGCAGGATCTTGATGAAGAAATGCCTCAGCAAGGCTCAGAAGCCATGCATTCTTCTTCAGTGCAAGATTTTGAAGAGGTAACATTGACCTAGGACAGATTTTAATGAATGTTTCTCATGCACGATGTGTACCTTACGCTATTTGCCGATAGTGAAATGGTTTATTCATCCTCTTGAGTGATGCATTTTTAGTAACTGTCAGATTACTGTTCTTTTGTCTTCATTCTCTATCTGTTACACACGAAGACTGAGACCAGCCAGATTCAGAAGACTGTGAGCTGCCTAAAGCCGCAACCAAACAGCTTTCCAAACAATGATCTGGACCTGAAACATCCAGAGCCTGAAAGGGTAAATATAATCCAGTGTACCACTTAATGAACTAATAATTTAATCTATCATCATTCTTTATGGATGCTGTGTGTGTGTGTGTTTGGCTGTCACCTGGGTGTGATGTGATTTACATGGACCGTGGCTTGTAGGTCCTTTTCATTGTTTCAAAGTGCAAGTCTGGATAACATCTGAGTGTGTGTGTGTGTGTTAACCACCCAAATGTGACTTAGGAGGACCACACTGTTATTGGGGGACTCCGTCAAAGTTTGCTTCATGGTGACATCACTCTGGTTTTAGGAGGGGTCTTCTCGTATGTCTTGACAGTTTGACCTACAGCATGCAGAACTGACTGCATGTGCTTTGTTTCTATGTTGAAATTTTTTGAAACTCAGGCTTGAACATTAAGATAGATAGTACTATACAACTTCTTAACTTGTTTTAGGCACTTTTTACTGCTTTAGTGCATGGGCTCTCTCTGGCTGTGTACTCTGGCTTCTTCCCACAGTCCAAAGATGTAGCTTATGGGGTTAGGTTAACTGGTGATTCAAAACTGCCCTTTGGTGTGAATGCAAATGCTTGTCCTTCCATGTTAGACTGGTGATCTGTCCAGGTTGTACTGCCCTATGGTAGCTGGTATAGGCCCCAAAACTGCTACCCCACAATCCTGATAAGGATAAGTGGAAGAGGATGGATGATTGCAAAGGAATCAGTTGTTAATTATTGTAGCCAGTATTTTTTTCAGAAGAAAACATTTCTTGAGTGGAAAGCCCCCCCCCCCCCCCCCCCCCCCCACACACACACACACACACACACATGCAAATTAAAAACAGAAGCACAGGCCTGCCCAGTACAGTTGCAAGAAGAGCACTTGGTCTAATCTTTGTGCCATCTTTTCTTTGTTGCAGGATCTTGATGAAGAAATGCCTCAGCAAGGCTCAGAAGCCATGCATTCTTCTTCAGTGCAAGATTTTGAAGAGGTAACATTGACCTAGGACAGATTTTAATGAATGTTTCTCATGCACGATGTGTACCTTACGCTATTTGCCGATAGTGAAATGGTTTATTCATCCTCTTGAGTGATGCATTTTTAGTAACTGTCAGATTACTGTTCTTTTGTCTTCATTCTCTATCTGTTACACACGAAGACTGAGACCAGCCAGATTCAGAAGACTGTGAGCTGCCTAAAGCCGCAACCAAACAGCTTTCCAAACAATGATCTGGACCTGAAACATCCAGAGCCTGAAAGGGTAAATATAATCCAGTGTACCACTTAATGAACTAATAATTTAATCTATCATCATTCTTTATGGATGCTGTGTGTGTGTGTGTGTGTGTTTGGCAGTCACCTGGGTGTGATGTGATTTACATGGACGAAGTTTATTAGTTGATATCTGCAACTGAATTGAAAACACCTCACCTTTCCAACTGTCCAAAACAAATAAATGTTGCAATATTTTGCTAACAGTGTCACAATCATCGTCTGGTGTGCACAACAATATCATCTTTGGACAAGTGCATTCAGTGTGTGGGACTGGTTTCCTCCCTCAAGTGGCTTGGCTATAAGTGCAAAGGTGAGACATTTAGTGAATAGGTACATTATATAGTAAAAAGCATTAATGGAGTTCAACAAGTTAAGACTAGCTGAAATGAACACTGCTCCCTTTTTAATTAATGGGTGGTCACGTCTAATTAAAGAAATGTAGTATTACCTCATTGGTGCAGGACCTTGTAAAAATGGTATACTTGGGATTGTCCTCAATTCCCCATTCCATAACATAAACTGCTCAAAATAATAAAGGGAACACTTAAACAATGCGATGTTACTCCAAGTCAGTCACACTTCTGTTATATCAAACTGTTCACTTAGGAAGTAACACTGACAACCAGTTTCACATGCTGTTTTGCAAATAGAGTAGACAACAAGTGGAAATTATAGTCAATTCACCATAATAAAGGACTGGTTCTGCAGGTGGTGACCACAGACCACTTCTCAGCACTTATTCTTTCTGGCTGATGTTATGGTCACTTTTGAATGCTGGCGGTGATTTCATTTTAGTGGTAGCATGAGACAGTCTACAACCCACACAAGTGGCTCAGGTAGTGCAGCTCATCTAGCGTAGCACATCAATGTGAGCTGTGGCAAGAAGGTTTGCTGTGTCTGTTAGTGTAGTGTCCAGAGCATGGAGGTGCTACCTGGATGTGGAGTAGGCCATAGGAGGGCAACAACCCAGCAGCAGGCCTTAAATAGTAAAACTATGTACTATAATTTCCAGTATTTGCTCTGTTTTTTGTCATATCTCGTTGTTAATGTGAGGTTTTTGGGGGGGTTGTATGTGTTTGGTTTTTTTGGTTTTTTTCCCCCACAATTTCTCAGATGAAATTGCATTAAGTGATGCTGAAACAAAGGACAGTGAGAGTGAATCAGATGATGATGACACATCACTCACAATGTCGGCGTGTGGCACCAGTGAGCCTGTACATGCAGTAGCTGATTCCACAAACACAGCGCAGCCCCAAGACACTGTAGATTGTGGTAAGTTACCACTAGCTTGGTTTCTGTGGATAAAATGTTTGTTACAAATATTAAAACTTAATCAAATTGTGTAATCAGCAGATGAAGGACTACTCACAATGCCTGCAGCAAGTGAGACTGCTGCTCCCTCTGAAGGTAAGGGGTGCAGTTGGTTCTCGAAGCTTATTATTGTTTCATCACTTTGCAACATATGGCAAACTGCAGAGTGGTGGCAAAAAGTCACTTGGATGAGTGACAAAATGTTTCTCCCACTGAAAACGCTACGTCCAGATTAACAGAATCAACGTTTTGGGATTTACTTACCTGGATGATTGAGCATGCATCAAGAGACTTTTATTCAACTTTTTATTCAGTCTTTTATTCACAGCGGAACACTAAATGTTGTCTCATTTTAGAAATTTGATAAATTTTCAAACAGAATTTTAGCTCGTTTTGATATTGATGGTAGCAACACATTTCAGAAGTTAGTACAGGGTAGCATCCATTCTTTTAACAAGCAAATGTTTTTTGTTTTTTTTGTTTGGTTTTTTGTTTGTTTTAACTACTACTACTTTATATATCTTCCAGAGAAAAATGCTGCTCAATCCCACAATTCCCGAAGAGCTCCCAAAAACATGTGGTCCAAGGCTGAGGTTGCTGCAGTGATGAGGCATTTGAAAGACCACATAAACGAAGGGAAACTAGCCACCAAAAATGAATGCAGTCATTGCAAATTGGTAGAAGATCCGGTGTTGGCAGGAAGAACAGTTCAAAACATAAGAGATTTTGTAAGAAACAGAGGATTAACTGCAAAAAGGCAGAAAAAAATGAACTAAAATAACTGTTTAGAGAGCTGTGGTTTTACATCTTGGTCAGATTGCCAATTGTTGTTAACACTGATGTTCTGTTTAAAGAAAAAAAAGTTCTTGTTAAATACAGAAGTAGTTTGTATTTCATAATTTTTACATTTAATTTATTTAGGGTTTTTTTTGACGGGTTATATTTAAAATAAAAAATTATAAATGCATATTTTCTCCCCTTAATATTTACCTTTAAACTATTAAAATTCATTTTAAATGTTTTTAATTTTTCTGTTTTCTATATTTTTATATTTCTGTGGGAAGCGTGGGCATTTTTGTCCATAGATTTCTTTTTTTATTTATGGTTAAAATTAATGTTCAGATCCAAGAACACTAATAAAATGATGTTCCAGTAATCCTGTGTCCTGTCAGATGTGTATTCATGGTAATGATGAGCTATTTAAATATTACATCATTGTCCCTTTAAAGACCCAATATTGCTTTTTTTGGACCTCATAAAACACATTGTTGTCAAGTGGACAATGTCTCCAGAAAACACAATAGAGTCTGGTTGGTGTGTATCAGTGTATCTAGACTTCTATAGGGAGTGTATGAGGTCTGAAGTGACCCAAATTTTTTTCAGATTTTTTCGAACACTTTAACCTCGCTCCCTTGGCTCTAAGTCCTTTCAAAAGGGTAGTCCACTTAAACCACCACCGGGCGGATTGACGTAGTATAGTCCCGCCATACCACATAGACCCGTATGTGTGTGTGTGTGTGTGTGTGTGTGTGTGTGTGTGTGTGTGTGTGTGTGTGTGTTTCCTTATGTGTCCATATTTGTGATTGTGTTGCTGTTATATATTTTTTTTGCTGATTTTTTTCATTTAACAAGTATATTTGAGGGACCCTCAGCATGTTCAGCATTTTTTCAGCTGTCCATTTTGCTTTTCCAATTTTTCTGTTTAAGTTATTACTATTGTGCTAAATCATACTATTTCTGCTTTTTATAAGATTTGTGCTTAATATAGTATTTCTGCTAAATTTTAGTATTTCTGCTTTTTATAGGATTTGTGCCTAATATAGTATTTCTGCTTTTTATAGGATTTGTGCTTAATATAGTATTTCTGCTAAATTATAGTATTTCTGCTTTTTATAGTATTTGTGCTAAAACATAGTATTTCTACTAAATGTAGTATTTATGCTGTATCATAGTATTTCTATATATTTCTGCCAGGTCCCCAGGCAGCCAATCCTCTGTGAGGACTGAGACATTCAAATTTTCAAATAAGGGACTGCACGGCTTCCCAGCCAATCATATATGTGGACTGAGGCATTCAAATTTGCATATTGGGGCCTTCATGGCTTCTAAGCCAGCCAATCATATCTGAGGGCTGAGGAATTCAAATCCACAAATCAGGGCCTGCACGGCTTCCCAGCCAGCCAATCATATATGTGGTCTGAGGCATTCAAATTTGCATATTGGGGAATTTGTGGCTTCTAAGTCAACAAGTCATCCATGTCATATATCTCTAAAAATTCATATTTTAATGATAAATTGTCAACACTTGAAGATTCCCCAATCTCTTCTGAACAAAACAGTGTAAGAATGACCGTTCTAGCCCCTACGGTTAGGAAATTATGGTCATTTGTTTGAGGGGAATCGTCATTATGAGAAATAGACTGCAAAAATCCTGTGTCTCTCTGTGCTGCGTGCACCTGTTTTGGCGGGAAAAAGTGCACAGCCTCTCTGATTGGTGGATTCAAATTCAGCAGCTCCCAGGCTGACCTTACTTACTTCTCTCTCCCTGTGTGTGTGTGTGTGTGTGTGTGTGTGTGTGTGTGTGTGTGTGTGTGTGTGTGTGTGTGTGAGACAGAGAGAGAGAGAGAGAGAGAGAGAGAGAGACCCACTTTAGTGCAGCATCTCATTGTTGGAAAAACATATAATATATTCAGACTGGTTGACTGGCATAGACCCTCTGTGTGTCTCTCTCTCTGTGCATTTGTGTATACATATTTGATTTTATGTGTAATTGTTGGCTGTTCCTTCTTGTTTTTTAATTTATTTTTATTTCTTTATTTTTTTTTTCACAGGTGAACAACAATTAGTTTTGAGGGAACTTAACCATGTTCTGTTTTTTTTGTCATCTTGTCATTTTACTTTTCCAATATTTCTACTTCAGTTATTGCTATTCTGCTCAATCATAGTATTTGTTCTAAATCATTGTTATTATGCTATATTGTAGTATTTCTGCTAAATCATAGTATTTCTACTATATTATATTTTTCTTTCTAAATATAGCATTTCTGCTATATAATTGTATTTCTGCTATGTTATAATATTTGTGCTAAAACATAGTCTTAATTTAAAATTACAATATTCACAGTTCAACACAGTGTCTCTGGTAAATCACAATATTTCTGCTATGTTGTACTATTTTTCTAAATCATAGTGTTTCTGTAATGTTTAAGTATTTTTGCCTAAATATATTCTTTCTGTTATCTTATACTATTTCTCCTAAATTCTTGTATTTTTGAGAAGTTATGTTTCTGGTAAGTTACAATATTTCTGCTAAGTTTTGCTATGCTATTGTATTTCTGCCAAGTATTATGTTTCCTCTAAGATATTGCAGTTCTGCTAAGTTATTCCATTTTAGCAAAGTTCTTTTGCTTCTGCAAAGTTTTTACAATTTCTGCAACTTTTCAGCTTTTTCAGCTACTTTTTGCATACAGCTTCAGCTTTAAAGCATCCACACTGCATTTTCGCAGGAAATGCAAATTTTTCTAGTTACTTATTAATTTATTCTGCATGTTTGTTATCCTGATCTTTTGTCTGTGTTTATAATGAACATGTGCATGTTGGGATGGAAGACTAGTCTTTGGCAGACCATGTCCACCATTTCTAATAAAGTCATTTGAACGTCACCCTGATTTTCTTTCTGGCTCAAACATGATGATGTACCAGCTTCATTCAGGACTCATGGGTTACCAGGGGGTAGGCACTCTTCGATGTGTCCCTCTCCCAAGCCTGGCCCCCAGGGTGAGGCTCCAGTAGTTCTGAGCCGGGTGAAGTTCAGTCACAACTTCAAAAGTGAGTCAAAAATTGTTAACTATACTGCAACATGGAAATTAAGTTTCAAGTTCAGGACTATTAGGAGTGCAGTTTGTATACTTAAAATAAGTACATGAAAAATCACAAACTACTATAGATAAAATAGTTTGCAAAATTAAAGATGCAAGATTAGCTTAACATCTAATTGGCAAAATAAAGAAATGGAAGACCAAATGGGAAACCCCGAAACCATGGGCGGACAATTAATGGGGCCACATGAGAGAGGTTTGTGGAGGGCTGCATCAGTAAATTCGATATCAATTTCGTCTCTCTATATAAATGTCCACTAGTAAGACTAGATATTACAGTTAGGCAATGAAAATGTGAAAAAGGTATATGATAAAACATGTTATTACTATTTAATCAACATTACCATAAACATTTGCCAACAAAATGTGAGCACCACTTCTTCCCACATCCTCGTTCACCAGTATCAGTTTTTTCCTTCTGGAAGAAAGCTTCTATCCCAAGTTTAGAAACAGCTTTGTTCCAGCAGCCATCCTATTTGGAAAAGATATACATCAATCTTATAAAGTTTGTATCTGTCTTGTGTGAAACTTGTATGAAAAGCATACAAGAGTGAAAACAGATATAAGATCCCTTGAAAAATCATATAAATGAAACTTGTATGTTTTGGATACTTACTAAAACAATATACGAAAGTAATGAGAAAGTGGCCATTTTCATGAGTAAATCATATAAGCCTTATATGATTCACTATGTGAAGTAGGCCACATCTTATGCAAGTCTTTTATAAGTTTTTACTATTTCTTTTCCATATGGGATAACTCAGATAAATAAATGACAGTTGTACTTCATACATGATGCTCTGTGGATCATTTATTTATTAATTTATTCAGTTATTCAGTTAATTTATACACTTATCTGTTGTCAGTGTTGGTTTTGAAAATGCATATGAGGTTGTAAAACTTATCTATGGCAGACCATTTCTACCTGCAGGTACAAACAAAGTCCTGAACCAGCTTCATTCAGGACTCACTGCATTCCTGCAGTTTCACCTGAGGCGGAACCCATTGTTACACATGCACGTCTGTCTGTGTGTGTGACTGACATTTCAGTTACTGACATTACAGAAACAAAAGCATTCCTGCTGTTCAACCCGTGGCTGTACCTGATTAGCCCTCGATTTGCTTTGTTGAGTGTGTGTGTGTGTGTGTGTGTGTGTGTGTGTGTGTGTGTGTGTGTGTGTGTGTGTGTGTGTGTGTGTGTGTGTGTGTGATTGACATGATGTACATTAGCAGAAACGAAAGTATTCCTCTCGTCTAACCTGAGGCTGGAGCCATAGATGCCTGTTTAAGCCTACAACCATCTTATAAAGATTTATTTTGCACAGGTTTTCTGTGCTCATGTCTGACTCTCAGGATGCACAAAAGCAAAACCTAAAATAAAAAACCTGAAATTTTAAAACAAAAATACAATAATTACAAGTTATTTTTAAAATTTTGGAAAAAATAAAATGCAGCCAAAGTATGAGTTGAATGTTCGGTTTATGTGGTAATGTATTTCATGGCAATTCACCAAAAAATCATTTAGCAAGTGATTCTAAATCTCATAGCTGGTGTTCACGGGGCTGTAATCCTCTACAACATGATATAAAATGATCCCAAAAAAGTTAATTCTGTTCATGTGGACGTAGCGTTTTTAGAATTATTATTATCATGATTGTAGGTTCAAGCACTTGATGAAAATCAGTTTCTCTTAATGCTGCAAATAATTCTATCGGTGTGAAATATGCCTTGTCATCTTCATATGTCCAATTTTGGTACCAAAAAAGCAAACACAGGATGAAAGCCTTGAAGCCACAGTGCATAAACTAGTGGCTGCATGTCCTTTAAAGCCTGCAGTCTGTGGTGTTTTCTTCTTGAGTTGTGCAGGGACATTCGCAGTGTCTGTGTTAAAAGGATGAGGGGGACATTGACATTTTTCTGCAATGTCTCTGCTTAAAAGCTTCTTGGATAAACATTAAAACAAGCTGGCAGAACTCACATAGTCTGGTGGTTTATCACGTAGCATTATCAAATCGTACTGACCTCACAATATTTATGGTCATTTACTCAAATCTGAGTCCTGTATTTCATGGCATTTTATTCTATCTATCCCAAAACTGATTTCAGATCAGGTCCCCCTTACAGAGAGAAGTGTATGAAAAAACATCTCTGTTTATCCTGAATGAGCCAATTGGTGTGTCATGAGAGGAGGAGTGAGGATTTCAGTGAACTCTCACACAATTGGGATTGTTTTCGTGTGTTTATCTATGAGACAAGTAACTGATTAAACCTGCAAACAGAATAATGATCAGGAAGTGAAAAGTCAAGTCAAGTTTCACCTGAGGCTGGCCCCATGGATGCCCGAGTAACCCTGCAAACATCAACTTTGCTGAGCCACGGTCGCCCGGTCTCTGTGTAGATTCCCTGGAACAACCCCTGTGTTATTTGAGTGATTGGAGTGTGAAGAGGAGCGTGAGGAGTGGTGTGTAAAACCAATCTGCTTTCAACTGTACAATCCACAGAAACACACAAATTTAATGTTCTTTATTAGTATTTTATTGACCATTACATGACCTTGTTAAGTACCACTGTGCCGGCACATGAAATTATCCTCTTTGATGTGGAGCTTTGAGAACTGGGATAGCCGCAAAACCACCATCATAATGCGGCTATCCCTTCGGCGCCCTGATAACAACTGTGTTTAGACTGTTCTTCCCACTCCATGCAAGACCCCCCCCCCCCCTCCAAACGCCTTCGATGCTTGTTCTCTCCTGGAGAACACGGCGGGTCTGTGCCCGCGCTGGAGAGACGGCACAGTGGCAGGATGGCTGCTGTGTTTGTCTAGGATAACTCCTCACCCCCTACCCAACCCTGTTGCTGGTCACGTGCTCCATAATGTTGTACTGTGGACATTTATGTGCTTTCTGTGCAGAGGAGTTTTTTTGTTTCCTGTTCTCATGCTGTCCTCCCATGGGAGCCCAGCATGAGTAGAGGTCTCTTTTTTTCCTCTTGTACTTTCCCATTGTAGTGTATATTTCAGTGGTTTTCTGTAATGCAACCGTTCTCTGACTTGTATCCCCATGTGATGCCTGTGTCGTGTGTGTAAGGTCAGGGGTCGGGTTCATTCCACTGCAGGGCAACCTGCATGTGGCGAATAAAA
The DNA here is from genome assembly GCF_057382185.1 of Mchenga conophoros. NCBI lineage: Eukaryota > Metazoa > Chordata > Actinopteri > Cichliformes > Cichlidae > Mchenga > Mchenga conophoros. The sequence goes on from NC_140527.1 coordinate 28,953,908, forward strand.
TTTGAACTTGAACTTGGCACAGACAAGATACAAATGAACATCCCCATATACAAATCAGAGCTTAAATCTGCACTTCAACTGCATTTGAGCTGTTTCTTTGCAGTAATGTACAGAATCAGTATTAGAATAAAGTTTTCTCCATCCAAATATTTATGCAGATAACTGTATTATATTTTAGAAGAGATAAAGTCTGTGTTTCAGTCATAGTTTTAGTTTCGGTAGTGAATGTTGGTGCTTAACTGCATGAAGCTTATTAGAGACGATGAAACAGGTCATATTTAAAATTGAATTTTGGTGCCTAAAATACATTTTTTCTTAAATCTACTAATTACTACATGCAAAAAATTTTATATCGTGTGTAAATTCCATTGCAAATTTTTTGGAATCCCTGCAGTTTGTACACCACATGGTGGAGGGTAGGGTGCCACAGAGCTCTTATGGAAAAACTTGTATTCAATTATTATTTGTTGATTTTTCTTCATCCTTCAACAAAAACCAGCCGCATATTGAGCTTCAAAGAGATAAATTTAATAAACTCTATTCAAATGGGCCCAGTACAATTAAAGAGTTAAGAAGCTATTTTGTCTAAATAACTTATCTTACCTAGTAAAACAAGTCTAAGGTGGAAATTCCATCAAGATTGGATCAACTGTTTCCACTTGTCCAACTGTTCAGTTTGTTGGTTTCTTTTGTTTGTTTGTTTTCTTTTTCTTTGCTTACTATTTAAAACAACCAAATATTCCAAATAAAAATTCTATTCTAAAAAAAAAAACAATTAGGGAAATACACTCCGGAGCTACCACTTACATCGTGCTAAAACTTTGAGGAATTGAAGTTATTTGTCATAAATGTTTGCCTCCAATGTTTAGCTAAATTGTGTATGGACAAATACTATGCATTTAAATGTTGGTTATGTTTTCCAGGGGTGTCCTACTGCTCCTAATGTAAATTATTTCTGCAAGATCATCAATAGAAACTAAAAAATTTTATTTATTTTTTTAAAGGACAATCTGACACGAAGAACAATGTGGTGTTCTGGACTCTCGACTTTTACCTAAGAGGACTCAAACAGTCTGGATAAATGGACTCATGTCCGATCAAGTTTGATCATCGGCAGCTCCCTACAAGGATCTATGCTCTCATACTTATTTATCCTGTACACAAATAAGTGTCAGAGCGAAGCAGTGGGCCATTATAAAGGATGCAGATGACTTTGTTATTGCCATTCAGCTCCAGGACAATGAGACCAACCCAGTGTTAGATGGTGTGATGAGCACTGATTTCAACTAAACATTTCTAGCACAAATGATCTGATCACTGGCTTATAAAATGTAACTCGTAAACAAGATGTCACAAAAATAAGACTCAGACAGTGAAATATGTTCAGTCTTACAAATATCTTGGAACAATGATTGTGTATACTGAACTTTGAAACAAACTGAAGCTGTCCACAAAAAGACACCAGTGTCTGTCATGTCGGAGGCACACTGGATTTCATTTCCAGCTGCTTTTACAGAGCTTGTTTTGTCTTTGGTGTCAGAGTCTTGAATGTTACCTGAAAAAAAACAAAAACATTAAGTTAAATTGTTGGTCTTAAAGGCTGGTCAGTGAGCTACAGCTGCACCCAGTATCTCCTATGATTGTTTTGAAAATGTGCATGTGAACACTGTTATTGACGTTAGAGAAACAAAAACATGATACTCAATTTCAGGAGTGACTGCATTTCTGCACTTCAGCCTGGCACACCCACCTATTGTTAGATCCCTGATGAATGCGTCAAGCCTGCAAACAGATTACAAACATGATTTTGTATGCTTTCATGTGTGTGACTCTCAGGGTGTACAATAATAGAAATCAAAAGTAAAACTGGAATGAAAAATAAAGCAAAATAATAATAACAGGCAGTTTTAGTTTAAAATAAATGTTTTTAATTACCTTTTTACACTATGTAGTGCTAAATCAGTTGCTTCAAGGCATTTTATACTCTAAAGTAAAGACCGGACAATAATGGAGAGAATGACACTTGGCAACAGTGGGAATGAAAAACTCCCTTTTAACAAGAAGAAACCTCCAGCAGAACCGAGCTCACGGAGAAGAAGCTACCTGCTGCAAATGTGGCTTAGGGGAGGAAGACAGCACAAAATACACACTGTGGAAGAGAACCAGAGATTAATATTGACTTATTTTATTTTTTATTTAACCTTTATTTAACCAGGAATGTCCCATTGAGATCAAAGACCTCTTTTTCAAGGGAGTCCTGGCCAAGAGGCAGCACATTTCAAGACAAATTCAACCTGCCAACACGGACGATGATGCAGTTCTACACTGCAATCATCGAGTCCATCCTCACCTCCTCCATCACCGTGTGGTACGCTGGAGCCACTATCAGGGACAAACAGAGACTGCAGCGTGTTGTGCGCTCTGCTGAGAAGGTGATTGGCTGCAGACTCCCATCTCTGCAGGACCTGTACACCTCCAGGACATTGCGGCGTGCAGCTCGGATCTCAGCTGACCCTTCTCACTCTGGACACAGTCTGTTTGACCTGCTCCCCTCAGGCAGGAGGCTCCGGTCCATTCGCACCAGAACCTCTCGCCATAAGAACAGTTTCTTCCCCTCTGCTGTTGGACACATGAACAATAATGTGTTAGTGTCCCCGCCACTAACACATGACCCTACGCTGTGTCACTGCATCATTCCATGTTTGGCACTGATCACCACCTGCACTAATGTATATATCTTTCTACGTAGCACTCTTAATTCTTATTCTCATGTATATATCTCATGTATATCTCATGCACATATCTTTCTACGTAGCACTTTTAATTCTTATTCTTATTTTTATATTTTTATGACACTATGTTTGCACTGAAGCACCGCAGCAATTTCCTAATGTTGTAAACCTGCTCAACATTTGGCAATAAACCCCTTTCTGATTCTGATTCTGATTCTCTATATTCTTCATTTCCAGTTAATACTTGTACAGCTGCTGTTATTGTGTGTGTGTGTGTATATATATATTTATTTATTTATTTACATTTCTTCATACATTCTTATATAGTTCTATACTGTGTATTGTGTATTTTGTTGTACAGTTATTTTATTTTCAACTTTAATTTATATATTTTATCTTATTCTTTTCCAGTTAAATTTACCCTTCATTCTAATTTGTGTTGTACGGTTATTTCATTTTTAACCTTAATTTTTTTATATTTTATTCCTTCCTAGTTAAATTTACACTTTAATTTTTCATATTTATTTCCTTTTTTTTCTTCTTTAGGTCACGAGCAGTTGTCTAAGCATTTCACTGCATATCGTACTGTGTATGACTGTGTACGTGACAAATAAAAATTTGAATTTGAATTTAATGCAACCGTTCTCTGACTTGTATCCCCATGTGATGCCTGTGTCGTGTGTGTAAGGTCAGGGGTCGGGTTCATTCCACTGCAGGGCAACCTCCATGTGGTGAATAAAATTTGAACTTGAACTTGGCACAAACAAGATACAAATGAACATCCCCATATACAAATCAGAGCTTAAATCTGCACTTCAACTGCATTTGAGCTGTTTCTTTGCAGTAATGTACAGAATCAGTATTAGAATAAAGTTTTCTCCATCCAAATATTTATGCAGATAACTGTATTATATTTTAAAAGAGATAAAGTCTGTGTTTCAGGCATAGTTTTAGTTTCGGTAGTGAATGTTGGTGCTTAACTGCATGAAGCTTATTAGACACGATGAAACAGGTCATATTTAAAATTGAATTTTGGTGCCTAAAATACATTTTTTCTTAAATCTACTAATTACGACATGCAAAAATTTTTATATCGTGTGTAAATTCCATTGCAAATTTTTTGGAATCCCTGCAGTTTGTACACCACATGGTGGAGGGTAGGGTGTCACAGAGCTCTTATGGAAAAACTTGTATTCAATTATTATTTGTTGATTTTTCTTCATCCTTCAACAAAAACCAGCCGCATATTGAGCTTCAAAGAGATAAATGTAATAAACTGTATTCAAATGGGCCCAGTACAATTAAAGAGTTAAGAAGCTATTTTGTCTAAATAACTTATCTTACCTAGTAAAACAAGTCTAAGGTGGAAATTCCATCAAGATTGGGTTTCCACTTGTCCAACTGTTCAGTTTGTTGGTTTCTTTTGTTTGTTTGTTTTCTTTTTCTTTGCTTACTATTTAAAACAACCAAATATTCCAAATAAAAATTCTATTCTAAAAAAAAAACAATTAGGGAAATACACTCCGGAGCTACCACTTACATCGTGCTAAAACTTTGAGGAATTGAAGTTATTTGTCATAAATGTTTGCCTCCAATGTTTAGCTAAATTGTGTATGGACAAATACTATGCATTTAAATGTTGGTTTCGTTTTCCAGGGGTGTCCTACTGCTCCTAATGTAAATTATTTCTGCAAGGATCTGTGCTCTCATACTTTTTTATCCTGTACACAAATAAGTGTCAGAGCGAAGCAGTGGGCCATTACAAAGTATGCAGATGACTTTGTTATTGCCATTCAGCTCCAGGACAATGAGACCAACCCAGTGTTAGATGGTGTGATGAGCATTGATTTCAACTAAACATTTCTAGCACAAATGATCTGATCACTGGCTTATAAAATGTAACTCGTAAACAAGATGTCACAAAAATAAGACTCAGACAGTGAAATATGTTCAGTCTTACAAATATCTTGGAACAATGATTGTGTATACTGAACTTTGAAACAAACTGAAGCTGTCCACAAAAAGACACCAGTGTCTGTCATGTCGGAGGCACACTGGATTTCATTTCCAGCTGCTTTTACAGAGCTTGTTTTGTCTTTGGTGTCAGAGTCTTGAATGTTATCTGAAAAAAACAAAAACATTCAGTTAAATTGTTAAATGGTCTTAAAGGCTGGTCAGTGAGCTACAGCTGCACCCAGTATCTCCTATGATTGTTTTGAAAATGTGCATGTGAACACTGTTATTGACGTTAGAGAAACAAAAACATGATACTCAACTTCAGGAGTGACTGCATTTCTGCACTTCAGCCTGGCACACCCACCTATTGTTAGATCCCTGATGAATGCGTCAAGCCTGCAAAGATATTACAAACATGACTTTGTATGCTTTCGTGTGTGTGACTCTCAGGGTGTACAATAATAGAAATCAAAAGTAAAACTGGAATGAAAAATAAAGCAATACAATAATAACAGGCAGTTTTAGTTTAAAATAAATGTTCAGATTATTTGGTAATCTATTACAAGAAAATATTCAATTACCTTTTTTACAGTATGTAGTGCTAAATCAGTTGCTTCAAGGCATTTTATACTCTAAAGTAAAGACCGGACAATAATGGAGAGAATGACACTTGGCAACAGCGGGAATGAAAAACTCCCTTTTAACAAGAAGAAACCTCCAGCAGAACAGAGCTGACGGAGAAGAAGCCACCTGCTGCAAATGTGGCTTAGGGGAGAAAGACAGCACAAATGACACACTGTGGAAGAGAACCAGAGATTAATATTGACTTATGATGAAATGCCGAATGGTGTATAGACACACAGTGAGTGTAAAAGAACAGTAAAGAAGAAAATCATCATGGGAAGCCTCCTGCAGCCTAAGCATTTTGCAGCATAGCTAAGGGAGGATTCATGGTCACCTTATCCAGCTGATCTAACTACATGCTTTATTAAAAACAAAAATGTAAAGTCTGATCTTAAAAGTGGAGCTGTTGTCTGTGTCTTTGAGGTGACAGACAGATATTGAGGTGTGCACTTTCTCTTGCTTTCCAAAAGCACCAGAATCTATGGCAGTTTGTATGCTGCTCTAAGCGGCTTTGCCACCTTTACTTATACTGGTCTTCCCACACTGGTTAACAAATGTACTTAGCACGCGCACAAATAAAAGATGCCCTCAGCAACACAGAGGGAACCTGGACAAGAAGTGTTGTGCAGTGACAATAACTATTTTAAGAAACAATACAGAATAAGGAGGCATAGATGCAGTGTTAATTACTTAATTTTCACTATAAATACTTCCTAGCAAAGAGCGACAAGAAACTGGTGCTTGCTTGGTTGCCCCAACCCTTCAGCCTTGACAAACAGCATTCCAGCAGCAGATTCTCCAAATTGATTGGCCAAGGGAAGGGACGATAGAGTATATAAAGCCTGGGCTAAAGAACACCCATTTATCTAAACCAAATGATTAAATTTGGTTTAGATAAAAAAAAAACTAAACAGTAGTAAAAGTCCTTCACAAAGTCGACGCGCGGGGGAGGGATCTATCAGCAAAATTTCAAAATTTATAATGAGTAAAAAACACAAGCTCACTTCAGAAAGTAAACCTTGTATCCAAGAAGCTGGTGGAGGAATACCTCTGGTAAGTGCAGCAATAAATCTTCTTGCTTTTCAAAATTCATGTTTTTCTACGTAATGTTGTCAGATATTATTTATTATTTTGACCCATGTAAATGTACATCTCTGGTGTCGTCTCTCCTTGATATGTAATTGCTGACTCAGCCAAATTTTGCAAATCTTCTTGGTTAACAATAATTGTGCGATCAAAACGGCAGATTACACAGAACAATTTGTTATATATCAACCTTTTTTTCCCACAAAGGAGGATCTTCATGAACATGATCAACAAAGGTAAGCCTATGAAACAAAGTGTTATAGTCAAAACAGCTCGTGAACTTGGAAAAGTACAAGTAATAAGATTGTGGGGTAACTGTGGGATAAATATCTTTGAATTTATCAGTGTTTATTATTCATGTTGTTTTATCTTGATTATTTAACAGTAATACTTTAACTCGTACTTTAACTCAAATTGAATTCTGTGTTCCAACTTGCTCTGAATTCAAGTTGTTTTAACCTCCTAAGACTCGAACTCTTTCACGACATGCATTTTTAATTTCTCTTTGATATTTGGTCACACTGGGACCTGATAAATGTAAAAACAAAGAATTACCAGATTTTTTTTTAACCTTATTTTTTTTTCTAAGAAAAATGAGAGCCACATATGAGGATATTCGTTTAAAATTTTGATAGAACAGTGGCAGTATAACGTCCTCGTAAGTGGATATCAGGCCCTTGTAGAACAAAATTGAGTATTTTAGTCTAAATAACCCAAAATGTGATGTCCACATATGTGGACGCCAGGTCCTAGGAGGTTAAACACATTGCAAAATACAACAATTAAATTAAATACCTAATGGTTGTATTTTACATGTTATTCAATTCAGTTTGGTAAAATCTGGGACCCCAATAAATAACAAAGATCCCTCCCCCAACCCTGGCTCGAGTTCTTGTTTATCTGTTGGTGATGGCGTAACTATTCAGTAAGTATTCAAATCTGTGTACGTTTTAAAGGATTTATCGAATAAAAAGAAACAGACTAATGGTACTTTAGCAGTTTGCAGCTACATGTTTTTTTGTGTTATGGGCAGCCAAACAGTTATAGGTTTACATAATTTTTCACCATTTTTCTTTCATGATTAATTTAAACATTTTTTTATTATTCAGGAACGAAGGCCAGCAGCAGGAGGAGCCTGGAAGTCCGGAGAATAATATGGAATTATATGAAATAATCAAACATGTTATGCAAAATAAGTATCCTAATTTTTTAAATGAAATAAATGTGAATAATTATAATGAAATAAAAGAGAAAATCGACAGTTTCATAGAAGAAATATCTAATTTAATAAATCCTGACAAATTAAAATATTCCGACAAATCAAACATCTTTAAACGCGTGATGGATGACTGGAAAAATTACAGGAAGCAGAAAACCCCATTTGTACGTTTTTGTGTCGATGTTTAAAAAGGATTCCCAAATTAAAGACATCTATAATAATAATGCTAGTACGGAACTTGATTTGGCCTCAAGGAGCAATAAATAGTAAAATTCCAATTTGTCTTGAAAAAAATAAAATAAACCAGTTTTAGGGTACCATCTTTCATCAAGATCAAATAAAATTATTTGATCTTGATGAAAGATGGTACCCTAATTATTTCTGAAAAAATTCCCCAAGATTCAAAAAACAAAACCCATACTGAAGAATTTATAATTAAAAAATTGGTTGAATTTCTATCAAAAAATGGAAACAAGGTAAAAAAAATTTTTTATATATTCATATAATAGCCCGTGTTTAAAAAGGACTGACAAAAAAAAAAAAACCCTTGTATGTTTCAGCTTTTGCGCAAAGCTTGTGAATGGTACGAGAAGTATCAAATCTTCACTGATGTGGCATTCACACATTCCTATGGCATATGTGGTCCAAACTATTTTAATTATCTTACATTTGACGAAATCTCATCTCCCAACAGTGGTTTTAATTCTTATATTGAAAAATGTAAAAACACTAAAAGTGAATTGGAAAATCAAAACTTACCAAAAGGAAGCTCCTCAAGGCATTGGATAAAGAGAAAATTGATATAAAGACACTTAAAAATGATGATATTCAAACCGCATCCAATTTTTTAAAGGAGGCAGAAAGTTCATTTGATCTGCTTAAAAAGTTCTTGGTCAGTGGACAGGAAACTCATCACGTTTCCTTCAAATCGCCACCAAAAGTACAGGCAGAAATCTATAAAATACTGAAGGAGAACAACACTTTTATGGGATCAATGAAAAAGTGCATTAGAGAAGATTTAAATAATGCGATCTCTTTTGTTTTTAGAAAGAAATTGGAGTCAATTCTAGGAAGCAGAGGCTTCTTCCGCCTTCACCACATTCCTCACAGTTTTCTCTGTTAATTGAATAACCAATACAACAAATGCATTTACAGAATACTCACTGCTATTTGGATGTATTTGGAGGAATAATTAGCATGTTATGTAATTTCACAGCTATCCAGTTGTTTTACTGTCATCCTTCTATCTCCTTGTATTCAGTCCCCCTTTGCTTTATTAAAACTTTCCTGTAAAACAACCACTTTTTGGCATCTTATGTTGTTTTCTTTTGAGCTTTGGATTGAGGGCACCATAAGATAAAGACTGTTGGACACTGTAAGAATACAATTTAGTACTGATATTTGTTTCCTCTTCAAAGTGTTCATCATCTGTCTGTTTACAGAATCAAAACAGTGACAAAGATCAAAGTCATGGTTAGAATTCAAACCCAAACCCACCAATTAACTAAACTAAGAGAGAGGGTGAGCTTCCACAGTGAGCTACCAGAGATTGCAGTCTTCGATGTATAAATAAAAGCAAATAAATAAAATACAAATTTTAAAAAGTTGTTAAAAAACAGTTTAAATAGTTTGTTGTCAAAGTTTCAGCCAAAACATTATCCTCCTAGGACCTGGCGTCCACATATATGGACATCACATTTTGGGTTGTCTAGACCAAAATACTAAATTCTGCTCTACAAGTGCCTGATATCTACTTACAAGAACATTATACTGCCACTGTCCTATGGAAATTGAAAACAAATGTCCTCATATGTGGATCTCATTTTTCTCAGAAACAAAAGTCAGGTTTGAAAAAGAATTAAAAAAAAAAATATTAGGCGATTCTTTGTTTTTTTTACGTTCATCAGGTCCCAATCAGCCCAAATAGCAAAGAGACATTAAAAATGCATGCCATGGAAAAGTTCGGGTTTTAGGAAGTTAAAATTAGTGTCTTTCTTCAGTGAGGTGTGAGAGGCCACCAATAGAAACAACTGAGCTAATGCCACATAGTGCTGTGTATACCATTATCATTTAGCTGGACAATCCACAGAAACACAAAAATTTAATGTTCTTTATTAGTATTTTATTGACCATTACATGACCTTGTTAGGTACCACTGTGCCGGCACATGAAATTATCCTCTTTGATGTGAAGCTTTGATAACTGACACAAACAAGGTACAAATGAACGTCCCTGTATACAATACTGATTCTAAACTCAAAATAATCAGCAATAAATATCTCAAAATGACACAAGATAAAAATGAAGAATGTTCTCTTCATAACACAAAATGTCTTTTCAGTATGTGATGTGTTTTTATTCAGTGTAAACATTAAATTAAGGAAAAGAGGAAAAAAAAAAAAGTTTTGTTTCCAAGTTTTGGCCCTAAAATACCAAAGATAAAATGTAAATTTACAAGCTGATTCCCTACACTGAGATGGAGTTAAATGTCTCAAGGAGAAAAGTAAACATGTTAATTTAAAATTCAATAATCACTTCTACTACCAGAAGTCTTTACTGAAGTCTGAGGTTCCTCTGGTCTCAGTCAGAGCATGTGATTTGTCAAGACTAAGAATGAAAAATACACAGAAATGATTAAAAACTGATTTAAGCCCAAAGAATGAATAAGGCAAGCAAGCTCATACTGTATATACAGTCAAGGTTACTATTTACATGTTGGTGTTTACATGTGGTTCAGCAACTTCAGCTAACAGTGGAGGTGTGCTTTGGCTCCCCCTACTGGTTCAAGAGTCACACTGCTGACAGCAGTAATGAGCACTGACCTCCTCTCATGCTCTCGTGTACTCAGTATACCTAACGCAGTGGCTGACAACCAGAAGTCCAGTAACTTTAGAAACACCCACAGCCTGCTCTCACTCTCCCTCCATATCTGAGACTAAAATAATCACTCGCAGTAGTTTTATTTGTGTCACTATTCACATATTTCTGTAGTCCATCCAAGCTTCCAATGTGCAGAAATGCTAATAATCAGGTCAAGTGTCACCACACAGCTGGATAGGAGTAAAAGAAAATGCAGAGGTGCTGAGTCACTGTGTAATGTTGAAAGGAAATGATATACAAACATCACTTCTGTAGTGAAAGTGGATAAGTTAGCTCAAAAACACCAGCATGAAAGTCATCACTCATTGGCAGCATTGCCTTCACAGATCCAGCTGAGCACAGCTGATCATATTAATTACTAACATCACAGATCATAGTTACATATGACCTCAGAGTAGCGTCCAGACCGAGGATCACAAAACCAGCACTGAACAAATAATTCATCATCAGCACTGTGTTTGACGTGAAAGAGTGAGACCTGAACGTGGCAGAGCCAGACTCACTCAGAGGAAACAGGCTGAGGACAAGCTAACAATGAAACTTTGGACGCAAAAAAGAAAAAAGAATTAGTTCAACATTAAACAAAGACAGGATACACTGCTGTAAAAGAGTGAAGACAGGCTGGTCCTGAGTGACAGGTGTGCTGAGCTTAACAGCAGTAAGGATGGACACACTCATCCACTCATTAATTAATGTAGGCCTCAAAGGAGATTTTGCCTTTTTCTCCTTAGTTTAAAATGATGGCAAAATACTGAGAGCCCAGAGTTCCAGTTTTTAGTGCTTCAAAAGACAAACTTTGGACGATTTCTATCACACGGTCAGGTCAAGATTAGCTGAAGACTGTGGCCTGTGTGAAATTAAAAAGAAAAAAAAAAAGTCTCAGTTAAATCTCAGCTAAATTCTCCTTAAAGAGAACGAGACATAAACAAGGGCCTGTAACTTTAACAGAACTGTATTTAAAATGAATGTATGTATGTAAAGTGTATATGTGCGCTTGTGTGGACACCAAACAGGAGGAAGGGACTGCAGGCTGTGGGTGGAGCGAGCGGAGGCCAGTGCATGTGTGGGCTGCAGGACTCATGGTGGCGTCTCTGCGTTATTAGTTGTCGTCTTCTTCTTCACTGGCTTCTTCACTGTCTTGGTTTGAGTCTGGCCGCAGAAGAAGAAAATAAAGAGAGATTACTAAAGCTGATCAATCAAAGACTGGTAAAATGAGTGGTTTCACTAACAAGAGTACAAGTATTAGTTGCATTGTAACTTCTGCTCAAAGCATGTTTCATCTGTGTAAACAGTGAAAACAAAGTCTCCATAAAGAGCAGCGTGTGATTTCTGAGTGAACTGTTGATGCTGCAAAACACCACAGGAACATCTGATGTATATACAGTTGGTGCAGGTAGTATCACTTGCCTGTGTAATTACAGGTATGATTATATGAACTCACAGGCCACTTAATTGCTTGTGAAAGCATACATGTAATCTGTGGGTCAGAACTAAATGTAGGTCAAGAGGTAATGTGTGCAACATGAAATCATTTATCACCGTTTTATTGGAAATGAACTGTGTTATTAGTAACGAAATACATATATTACTATTACCAAATTAAAGTAGGTTAATTGTTGAGGAAGAAAAAAATATTAGGAAATACTGACAATGCTACACTTATTGGTCAGATTATTAGGTACACCTTGCTAGTACAGGGCTGGGGCCTCGTCTGCCTTCAGAATTCTTCAAGGCACAGATTCAACAAGGTGCTGGAAGATTTCTGTCCACACCCATTCTCCCACATCCCAAAGATGCTCTATAGCAGCGGTCCCCAACCTTTTTTGCGCCACGGACCGGTTTGTGCCCAACAATATTTTCACGGACCGGCCTTTAAGGTGTCACGCATAAATACAACAAAATAAAACTAGTACCGGTACCGAAAAAAAAGATTTATTCATAACACACGTGAAAAGACCCAGGAAAACAGAGTTAACGAAAAAAAAAAACGATAACAAAATAACGATAAAAAAACGATAAAAACCCTGAAAACCAAACATTTCACACCCGAGTCTCACTCTCACGGCCCAGTACCAAATAACTCACGGACCAGTACCGGTCCGTGGCCCGGGGGTTGGGTACCGCTGCTCTATATGACTGAGATCGGGTGACTGTAGAGCCCCTGGATATTTTCTCTGTTTCAGACCAGTCTCTGTAAACCTTAGAGATGAATGTGTGGGAAAACCTTAGTTTCCGAAATACTCTGACCAACCCATCTGGCACCACAAAACAAACAAATCACTTTCAAAGTCACTTAAACAACATTTTCCCTCATTCTGATGCTCAGTTTGAACTTCAGCAGGTCATCTTGACCATGTCTACATGGCTAAATGCAGTTGCTGGGTAATGAGCATTTGAAGTTGTACTTAAAGTGGCTAGTGACTGTTGTAATATACAATTTAAGAAAATTGCCCTGTGATTGACAAATCTACAAAGCGTGTATGCCCTACCTCTGTCTTAGCAGCAGCAGGCTTCTTGGTTGCCTTCACACTGGTACTGCGTTTGTGCCCTTTATCTCCCACATCCTCATCAGAGTGTTCGGTCCTTGTGTCTGACAGGTCAGAGCTGTGTTGGGACGATGTGTCATCAATAAGGGCTGCCACAGAGCGAGCTGCAGGACAGGACAGAGATTGATGGACAGTCAGTGAGAGAAGCTGAGTGTTCAGAGTGACATCACCACATGATCTGAGAGACACCAAACATCACACTTCTGCATTTTACTGCTGCCACAGAACTGCTTAATTTACAGATTTATTTGGTGTAGCCTTGAACCAGTGCATCATCACAGACAGAGCCTTTGACGCCACCTAGTGGAGACTTCCATTTATCTATTTTTTTAATAACATACAGCCACCAGTTTTAAAATAAAGAGAAAAAAAAGGAGTCACTTCCATCTTTTTATGTGTTTGTTTTTTTGTTTTCATTTACCCATTTTCCAGAGACTCAAATTAGCTTGTGAAATCATTTTTATCCTTTGCTTTTGGGAGACATAAAATCAGAAGAACTGGTCCATTAGATTACAAAGTTTTCTTTGCAAATGTTAAATTAGGAAGGAAACTAAACTGTTTGTGTGACATCTAGAATAGAAAAAGTGTTTTATTAAATAAAATTAGAAAAATCCCAAACAGCAACTTTAGGAGCTGCAAAGCTACAACTCGTTACTTTAGTGATGATCTGCAGATCATTTAGAATAAAAAAGAAAAGAAAAGTATTCCAAAATAAATAATTTTGAACTTGCTAGTTCATAAAAGTTAGGGTCTACTCATTTACTAACGCCACTGCAGATTTCAGTTGAACTCTGACTTCAGTGTTTTGTTTCAGCTGTTTTCAGTCTGGTTTTAGAAGTCATGTGTAAATGAACAAAAAGAAAAAAAAAAAAAAATGCATTGTACATATTAAAATGCACCACTCGGCCCCGTGACTTCATTGTTTCAGTGTCTCTCTGTATTCAGCTCACAGCTTGTACCCACACAGTTAGCCAGCCGGCAGTGCAGCGAGACACAAAGAGACCTCCTTCCAAGCCTCCCCTCCCACTGGAATCACATGTTTTCACCCTGGCTCGATCCTCTTTGCACTGCCTCCCTCAGCCACCCTTCTTTCCCCACCCTTTCTTCCCACCCTGCAGTGCTTTAAATCACATGACTCCACTTGGCCGAAGTAGTCCCAGTCCTGCTCTGAAGTTAAATAAAGGAAGTCTTCGTCGTCACGCTCTGGGTCAGTCAGCAAGCTGCAAACACAGCTTGTGTGTATTCATGCACTTGTGTACGACTCCGTGTTTCTCTACGTGAAGCTGCTGCTGATGTCGTGTGGGAGATGCGTGTTGTGCGGCCTTACTCTGCCGTGCAGAGGTGCTCTTGGCCCGGGGCAGGGTGCTCGCGCCCGAGCTCATCTCATCCATGGGGTCCCGTCTCATGCGGGCATCGGGAGTGTGCAGAGCCAGCTCGTCGTCAGCGTTGATGAGAGTGAGGTCCTGCATGCTGAAACTCCGCAGCTTGTCTGACAACACGCCCTGCCCCTGGGCGTCACAGCAGGAACAAAAACAGGCATATTAGATATGCAAAACCACCATTACTTAGAGCTCAGAAGAAAACAGTTTTCAAAAGTTCATTTTTTAAAAATCTGCCAATGATTATGTGGTGAAGCTGATTAATATTTGGAAGACCCCACTTTGGATTCTGGGAATTTTGGCTACAATTATTTAACTCACTAAACAGAATCATCAACAGGGTAATCAATATGAAAATAAATTCCAAGTGGAGCTCTAATAAAAAAGCAGCTGCACGGACAATATTTGCCTTTACAAACAAATGTGTGTGAATACTTGAGGACATTGATAAATGCAATCTGTGATCCTGTGTTTGGGACAAATGACAAATGTTAGAGAGTGCATGTTTAACTAATATGGAATTTTGTATTAAGGAACAAACAACAAGCTTTACTATAAATATAGAACAAGTGTCTGCAGCAGCTATAAGCCTTTAGTACAGAATGATTTAGTAGCGCCAACTTCCTGTTTCGCAGCTTACAAGAACAACTGTACAGTATCTAATAGCACGCTTCACTATTACAGTTGCACAGCTAATCTGACGAAAGTCAGAAAAAGTTATTTAGTCCAGTCACCTGGTCACATAAAATGCACATCCACCATGAAAGGTCATCCTAGTTATTTATTGGTTGAAAACCAACAAAAAAAAAAAAAAAAAGCCTTAAACCTTAGAAACTGTGATTCTTACAAATGTGTTGTGTATAGTCAACAAATAAAAAGATTTCAAATATCATGTCAAACTCTGACCTCTCCTTCAAGATCTATACATTGATCTGAAGGTCAAAGTGCTAATAATGATATGTAGAGCTATTTAAAACTCTTATCTGAAAGCATACACATCTGGGGATGTAGAGATTATATATATAGACCTGTCACTTTATTATGTACATTACAGTAAGAGGTCCCATTAAAGTAAATACTGCCCACAGAGTGAGCTGGCTTGGTGGACGTTTGTTAATGTTCTTCCGTGAATAGAACAAAAAACTCATTTAGAAAATAAATTCGGAGCCCACTTAATTATTAGACTAATTGTTAGAGGAAGCTCAACTACTGACAGTCATCTCAGTCCTCTTTTCTAGCTGTACAAGTGAGTTAATAACAACATTATTTACCATTTGGCCGAAGTTCGTATTTCACATGCAAACAGAAAAGCAGAGGCATCTATGTGGGTACATTTAAACACAGTCACCTTGGTGGCTGCAGTGACGGCAGCGTTAGCAGCCAGGTTGAGACCCCGTTTTCCAAACTTCATCATGGTCTCATAACTTCTGTCTTTGGCCTGTGCGATGTACTCATCTATCTCCTGCAGCACAAAGGACAGTACACAGGGAGGAGTTAGAGACGACACTGTCATATCATTTCAGTGTGGACTTCACATCAGATTTTGATGGGCTTTTTCTTTTTACCTTCTCTTTATTTGACAGGGTGGGGTGGACAAACTTGCGGTAGAGGACACTGGAGCCCTTGGTGTACGGAGACAGCAGCCAGATCACAAACGCAATCTTTAGCTCAAAGTAAAATGGAAACCTGGATAATTAAACACAGAGTTAATCAATCGGCAGAGACGTAAAGGAAACAACACACTGAGCAAAAGGTATGCATGAGTGGTGTATAGATTAGGATGCTAAAGTAGGAAAAAAACAAAAAAGATCCTTCAAGAGATTATTGTATTAAAAATCAGCAGCAGAACATTAAAGCATCTATTGATTTTTTTTAATTTTACAAGTGGTTCATTTATTATAAGCGCGTGAAGAAAGAGGGTTACAATCACAAGCAGCTCCCGACTCACCATGATAGGAGCAGGTCTGTGACTGTTTCTGCTGTGCTGAACAATGCAAACACTATCCAGTACATCATCCACTTCACCTGGACACACACACACACACACGCGGAGGGAGAGAACATGATTAAAAATAGTACACGAAAACCCACAGCATCCAGTTCGCATGTGCTGAGACACGTGGCACTAAACAGAGGTTACGCACACAGACATCCCTACACAGAAATCGGACACATGCTTCAGTCCATTCGCATCACATCACTATGCATGGGCACATCTGAGACAAAGAGAGATGCGAGTCATCTTCTAAACTGGTCATTTACAGGCAAATTAACTTCGTTGCTAATATCAGATAAATCATCAGTTATCAAATACACTGATACATTCAACATAAGAACAGCTCTGAGTGGTAATGGTGCATTTAAAGACATTAACAAGCCACGGGGACGCAGCCGCGAGAATGCACCAAACGGTGGATCATTTGGCTCGTTAGAAATGAGCCAAACAAGAGAAGAACGGGGATGAGAGCAGCTCTAAAAATGGCGTCTCCCTTCTCTCCCCCTCTCACACTTCCCCGCCCCATATTCGCTCCTTCTGTGGCCGTCTGCCTGAGCAGCGACTGAGAGGGTGGGTTGCCATAGTAACCAGCCAGGAGGAGACTGTTCTCCAGTGCAAATCTAGGCTGAGGGCCAGAGTGCTGCCATCTCCCCACCTCTCTCTCATGCAGTGATGAAGTAATCAGGAAGAGCCCCAATCAGCTGTGTTTAAAAATATCCACAGTGATCAAAAACCCAGGCACTTTCCGAACGATGAAACATTATTGTATTAAAGGGTCGGGCAGTTTCATACAATCTTCATCCTTTGGATTTTAGTCCAAACATCCAATAGACTGACTGAGCCCTTTACAGGGAACCTTTATTTCACTTTAAACCAAAGCAAATCATTCATGTGGAATCTCATCATATATGTTTCTTTTAAAAAAAAGTCAGTTAAACTTCAGGGATATCAATCTGTCCATTTAGGAAGCTTAAACCATTGTGAGTCAGGTGCAGGTGCTTTCAACGGGCCCACAGGAGAGGCAACAACAAGACCACCTGGATACAGACAACAGTCTAGCATCCTCTCCTGACTGATCAGTGTCCAGCTTTGCTTTTTGCTACACTCATTGTAACCAATTATAGCATGAAAAGGTACATTCATGTTCAAAGCTCCTCCAGGAGGGCACATCATGTTTATGAGTTAAACTTGTGCCCCTGAATTATTTTTGAGCAATGCAATACAGTCTGTTATTCAGTGCTGGATCCAGCACAGACATCCATTTAAAAATATGACAATTTTTACAGGTCTGAATCATTTGCAATTGTGAAATAAATAAATAAATAAATAATGTTTAACTATTAAAACAAAATACATTTTGGGGTCTAAAATGACAAAGAAAAAAATGAAAAATTTTTTTTGAATGTTTGAGGATTTGAAATTTTGAGTCATTTTGAAAAGTAAAAACAGTTTCATGCTCCAGTGTTTCTTCCTGGTTTATTGTTGTAATCTTAGTCTCCCCACCGCCCCCGCCCCCACTTCATTCTGAATGTTTTCAGGGCTTTCTGCATTTCATTCTCTGTCTCGACTGAGTTCCCCTGCGCCTTATTTCCCCTCTTCCTAGTGTGAATTTAGGACAAATTCCAACAACCCCAATAACACCTCTACTCACACACACCGCTCACTCCTCTTGTGTTTGCATGGAGAGTCCACTATGTCGAGTGCTGTGAAAGTGTAAAGCTCTCCAGCACTAACTCTGCACTGGCGCAGATTTTCCAACCACACTCTGAAGCTGCAGCACCTGTTTTGTTTTGATTTGTATTTTCCAGCAAGTGATGAACACGATCATAATGCATCCATCTGATAGGGGTATGAAACTGCCGAAGATTGTGTTCCTGTTTCCATCGGAGAGACGTGAGGTCAGAGCAAAGCTTGCTAATGTATTTCTATCCAACCCTTGAAGAGACCCTTCAGCATCCATGAGAGAGACTGCTTGGAGATTTGAGTATTTTCCTAATCCGGATTTCCTCTCTGCATCTTTGTTAGGCTGTGATCTAGTCTTCCTCTTGTTTCTCCAGTTAACTCCTGTGCATTTGCACCCCCCCTTTCTTTTCTGTCACTGTTGCCCTAGCTCATAGATTACAAAAGATAAGATTTGTAGATGTAGATCAAACCGACACGGAAACATGTTTGTGGGACGGTTTTGCCTCCACTGCATCAACTTTACCCAAGTGCACTCTGTGCTTAACATGCTAAACCCTTCAGTTGGTGCCCTTTTTTTAGAAAGACTCCTACAGCAGCTGAATAAATCACCCAACCACATCTCTTTGCAAGAACTACGACTAGACCAAAAAGAAGACTGAAGAGTGTCGACTGTCACGGACTTTCATCCACAGTCACCAGATCTCAACTTGAAAGCACTTGAAAAATGAGGAAGCCAAACATTGCAGATAGCCAAAGAAGCTCTTTGGGACATCATCTAATCATCCTAACACGAATTATAGGATTTGCTTTAACCTTTACAGACAACCTTTTATTGTCTTTAACAACCAGCTACTTGTCTAGTGCTCAGTCCAATTCATCCCGATAGGCTCTCACAATACAGTGCACAACATGACCCTGCAATTATCAGGAGCTGCATGTAAATTCATATAATGTTAGCAAGGGTAGCGTTAAAATACCCTGAACTAAGTCCCACATTTTAAGGTCCTGTCACAATAAATGCTTCAGGTTTATAAATCAGAACTTCATAAAGATCTACGCAGAACGGAAAAAGAATCAGGAAGAATCCAAAGTGCAGGATTTGTTCCGTCTTTTAGTGTTTTTATGGTGCATAAACGCCCTTCTTTTATGAAGGCTGGTGTGTCCTAGTTAAACTGCAATCCCATGCCTCTAGCCTTGTCTGGAACACCCCGATCATGATTCCTATTTTTGTTAGTCTTCAAATGATAACGGCCAAAGAAACGGAACGGGCATTGCAGAAAACATGACAACAGAAATTAATAAGCTTGCTCTGATGAAACAGAGCATTTCTCTGCCTCATGTTGATTCTCAACACATTAGAGGAGAAATAGCTGGCAGGCGCTCAGGGCAAAACACCCTAAAGGTCAAACAGAGCAGACAGAGCTCAAAAATTGTTTGCTGAAGTTTAGTAACCAGGGGTTATACTCACATATTCCTTCACATTCTTCGTTTTGACGGCCTTATACGAGGAGTACGCCGGGTAGAGCGTCCCAAAGGCAAGGCTGCAAAAAAAGCAGACAAGACTGGGTCAGAGGAAGGGGCTTCAGCTAGAGAACATGGCCTCTGGGTGTTGACTCTGACACCTCACAAACGCACTCCCACACAGCAGCCACATCTGCTCTGAGCTTCTGTGAAACACAAAAGGACGACATGTACTTGAGCAGAGCGAGTGTCTATGTGGTTTTAATCCGCATGGTGATGCCACGAAAGAAGTGCTGGGCAGTGACTTGTCAAAACAAAGTGGCCTGATAATGAGTAGAAACAATGTAATGGAGTCAGGAAGACTGCAGTGAGCTAAAATGGAAAAAACACACAGTTTCCACCAGGGGTGGGTCACCATGTGTTAGAACACGTGCACACTGGGACATTGTGCAAACACAGCCTTGTTTTTGATGTGCATTTGATCGCATCCTCTGCCACTGTGCTGATATGTGCTGATTTGACAGGATACTGAACGCTGAGTGAGGCGACAGCAGGGAGAGCTCAGATCAGAAGGGCCATGCAAGTTTGCCTACAGTGCAAACCAATAGCTGGATTTAAACCCTTAATGTAAATAAAGGTTGAATGCCAATTACAGAGGTAGCCTAGCATTATTTTTTCCCCCCCTTCCTTAAGTAGGTCTTCTGTCCCAGTGTTCGACTACGCTGCTCAGTGATGTGTGCTGCTCCGTACAGTGAGCCGACATGACTCGTAGCAGGCCTCCAAGCCAGCGGGCTCCCAGAGCAGACGCCCTGTGCCTCTTTGTGTCCTCATTGAAAGCACACTACTGACCTTACAGTCACTCTGTCCTCTTGTTCAGTCTAGGAAATATTTTAGTGTTCACTTCTTTAGGTTAGACTAATAAACTAGCTGTAAAAACAGGAGAAAAGAAACAGGCTGACCACCCTTTAAAAACTGGGCCAGATGCACATTTAAAGCACAAAGACAAGAAATGACTAATCTTGTGTGCTGGATAATCAGCGGGCATTATGATGCATATTCAAGTCACATTGTTTGCCTTCAGTAGACACATGACTACCTGAGGTGTAGTGAAGTGGAAGATGCAGGCAGCTGGAAGCCAATAACAGTAACAGTTTGCTTATGTAATCAAGGAAAAGCAGAACATTTATAGGGATGAAGCATCATTTCTACACCTGGGCCTTCCAAAGGCATCATGATGTTCGACTTTAAGGTTAGCAGTTGATGAGCACACAGTATCTGGACATTTCACTAGAGATGGGACAGCACCGGTGCAGCACTGTGAAGTGTCTGCATAATGGATCAAGATAACGACAGCTGGCTTTAGTTGAGTCATCCACACAGTGTGGATGTGGCGTGTTCAGGTGGAGGCCTAGAAGTGATCTGCTGATACCGCTTGTCCGTCTTATTAAGCCCCACTGCTAGTGGCATATGAATGGATGGACACACATCCCTGGCTGGGCTGTTGGGCTTCTTTAGCCTTGCACCACATTTTACCAACTCGTGTTGGTACGGCGCCTAGTTACATTCACAGAGGGCTATTTAAAAGTAAAAAGCAGTGGCTGGCAGCTCGGAGTCTGTTTACTTGTGTGCAGCGAGGCTGGCATGTTAAACAGGCTGCACTTTCCCTGCCAACACATTATCTGTCAGGTGGTTACAGTTACTGACTAGCCAGCCCGCGTTAGCTACGAGCGGCTAGCAAGCGCTGGATGCAGATTGTGCTGCATCATTGTGCTGATTAAAGAAACGGCTGTGGTTATTGAACACAGGAGCTTTAAACGCCCCTGTCTGAATGCCAGGATATCTAATGTATTTATTTTTCCCCTACACGTGAAGTGTATGTATAAAAAGGACAAGAAACGGACAGCCTAGCTAGTCGGCGTTCAGCATCACACAGCTGATGAAAGGAGCCGTTATGGTGTTTAAGAATAAAAAAAAACAGATTCAACCCTGCCCATACTCACACAACTATCCTCGAGATAATCCAGGATACCATCTTGCTGGACCGCCAGCCTTCGAGGCTTTCCCCCCAGCTTCTAGGAAATCTAGTCGGCTAGTAAGCGGGCTAGGTGGCCCCCATTCCCCTCCAGGACGAGCTGTGATGAGAGCCAGAAGGCTGCTGTGCCGTCAGGTAGGCTAACAGCAGCTGGAGATGTGCTCTGCAGTGTGTAGCTCTAGACTGCTCTGCTCTCTATCACCACCAACACCACCGCTGATGAACACGACTGGCTCTTAAAGGGCCAGACTCACTCTGATAAATCTGTAGTTTTAGCTTCAAAATGTGGCCCATGGTGCTCCTCCTAGTTAACCAACAGTGGCGCACAATACAACTTTAGTCATCTACATTAGGTTATTAAACTACTAAAGAACTGATTTCATCCGTTTCTTTCATAATTTTGCTGTGCAATCACAGTCTGCTCACTGACAAGGACCAAAGCCGAGCACAGTCATACCAGGTTTATCCTAGTGAAAACCCACACAGTGCTGGTCTCCTTTTTATGATCATTATTTTTTATGTCCATGAGACCGATCTGTGGATAAATGATTTAGGCTCATAAGAGAGGGATTCAACATTTCTCTGAAGACTTAAAGATGTAAACACACTAAACACAGTCCCACAAGATACTGAGTTTAAACATTTGATAACAGTTACTCAGTTAAGCAAAAAACTGAGTGGTTAACTTATCAAAAAGTAAGTAGCCTGTAGAGTACCACTGATTACTTTATATTTTGTCTCTAAGGAACCAGACTTCCCGTGGGTCTTTCAAGGTTTTTCTTTTGAAAGTGGCTGCTTCTTTAGCGATTTTCAATCCAGTCCTTGTACCCGACCATTGTCAGAGGAATGTTTGTGTTGTTTTCAATTAAGCCACTTAAAACTAACATATGAAAAAATTTACAAGGGATCTACCAATGTTGCATCTTTCAAGTCAAACAAGGACTGGTTTGGGACTGCACTTCAGCCAATGCAAACATACTGCCAATGCAGTAAAGACATACAATAGAACTATCAGTCATGGATTGGCCTCCCCAAAGCCCTAAACCTCAACATTATTGAAGCAGTGTGGGATCATCATGACAGAGAACGAAAAAAAAGGCATCTCTGAATGTTGTTTAAGAAGCCTGGAGAAGTATTCCTGAAGAATACTTAGTATCACTGCACCCAATTTACATTTTCCCAGCAAATTATAAAGAAATGGGTGACTCAAGACTTTTGCAGAGCACAACATAACTGCGAACTGCATCTCTGTTTTGGGATGTTTGACCAAACAGGCAATCAGATACCAGCAAACTTGTATTTTAATACCATCTACATCTTAGCGGTGCATGGGTAGAGGCTTTATGGGTTAAAAAAAAAAAAAAAAAAAAAAAAAGATCAGAGAAGCAGCAGTTTTTGTAAATTTTATTGTGAAAAATCAAACAGACTGCTAGATCAATATATATATTGATACAATGTTAATGGCCAGTAGTTCTGTTCAGCTGCAATTGTGATTCTTGAACCATGTTGGAAGTCTGCAGTTCATTCAGCCCACATGACAAAGACAAGTGAAAAAAAACTGCCCTCCTTTGAAGCCCCACCCAACCAATTATTACCTTGTGGTGTATATAAAAAAAAAAAAAAAAAAAGACTTCTTACTCTAAAAGTGAAATAAGAAAACTAAAAATACAAAACTTTGGTCTGCTTCCCTTGACTGGCTGTTTTCACAAATTCATTTCAGCCACAGAGGGCAGAAACAATCAGCTGTTTAAAAACTTAAACAGAAAAAAAAAAATCTACAAAAAACAGGTTAACCTCGCTCCTATTGAAGAAAGATAATATCAATGTCATCAAAATAGGAAAGTTAGCCCAGTACTCACATTTTTGTCAGTTGCTTATATTGTAGCTGAACCTCTGCTTCAAAGGCACGTCAGCTTTTACCTCCCTTACTCTCACATCTTACATGTACAATGAAAACAGAACAAACACACTGACCTTAAATACAGAGTTAACCAAAATCAGAAAAAAAAAAAAAAAAAAGGAAAACAACTAGACAAGTTTGAGCGTACTGTGTAACAGCGATAAAGGACTTCCTTCATCGAAGCGCTGATTCATCCCTCCCCATCTAATCAAATGTACAGTCTTCCCACACTCAAACCTTCACTGCCCTCAAAACAACCTACACTATCTCTGTACTCTGCGCTGTGCAGCTGGTACTTGTTTATGTAGGTATGAAATGTATGCGCTGTGTGCATGTAGTGGAGTGGTCTTCAGAGGCCAGCGGTTTGAGGAGACGAGTAAGGGCGCGTTAGTTTGGATTCGTGGGCCTTCAGCGTCCCAATGGCGTCCTTCACTGCGTGATAGATGATGTTCTTCACCTGAGGGTAAAAAAATACAACAAAACAGTGGTGAGACAACACCAGACACAAAACACCTCACACCGATAAGAAATGATAACTTTTCAATGCTGCTGTGAGAAAAAAAAAAGTTTTTATTATCTTACTTTGAACAGTATCATCGTGCTTTTCCTTTTATTTAACAAAAACATAGCATTGTTATATGTAAACACACGCTGTGCTGTGTTTGACTATAAAACAGAGACAGAACAATCAGCTTTTCCCAGTGAGAACTCTATAAACATGCTGCTGCGTTATAGTGAAGAATGGCCTCTAATATAAACATCCACCTTTGTAACAGTGTATACACTCACTGATCACTTTGTTACACCTGTTCAGCTGCTGGTTTATGCAAATATCCAATCAGCCAATTACATGGCAGTAATTCAGTGGAGCTACGTGTGTAGACATGGTCAAACTGAGTATCTGAATGGGCAAGAAAGGTGATTTAGGTGACTTTAAACATTTATCTGCTGGGATTTTCCCACACAACAATCTCCTGAGCTTACAGGGAACGGGTCTGAAAAAGTCAGAATTTCAAAGAGCATGAAAACATGGATCCATCCAACTTTAAGCCACTCAGTACTAGGTGAGCAACACTGAAACAATCTCACAAAGCACTAATCATCTCAAACAGGTTTTTCAAACATGACCAAGAGTTCACTGCACTCAAACAACCTCCACAGTTAACAGATCCCAATCCAATAGAGCACCTGATGTGGTAGAACAGAAGATTCCCATCATGGATGTAGAAACTGTGTGATGCTGTCATGTCAATGTGAATGAAAATCTGAGGAATGTTTCCAGCACCTTGTTGAATCTATGCCATGAAAAATTAAAACTAATCTAAAGACAACCCCATTACCAGCCAGGTGTAACTAATGAAGTGTCTGCTGAGTGTGTATATATATACACAAGGGTTAACAAAACAGACACAAGAGTGTATGAAAGGTGAACAATATAAATTGTGCCTGTTTCTTTAAACCCTTCAATTTTTAACACTTTATAATGCTTCTCAGGCTTCAGCCCCAGTTTATAGATGACATACTGGTAACCAATCTTAATTTTATAGTTTTTAAATAACTGTCAGCAACTAATAAACTCTTTGTTCCAATAAAAAGATCATAAAACTGTGAACACAGAGTTAAGTAAACTATAGCCTACAGCTTCAAGCGACACAAGCAAACATCGTCCTCTAGTATAAACCATCCAAATAAGACATAAAACTACACACTGAGAGGAAAAACACACCCACCTGGAGTTTATCTTCATGGTTTGTGTGAGTAGTGGACAGGTGTCTGAACTCCTGGGTCAGCCTGAAACAGTGCCTCACATGCTCGGGAGACACAAAGTCCTCCGCCACCTTGATACAGCTGTACAGGTTGTGCACCTGAGTGTGCAGAAAGGACAAATGTGTTCATGGAGGTGTGAGAAAAATCACAAAAAACAGGCAGGTCTGTTGAATCACAGGGTATGTGTACAGCTCCACTTTTCATATAAAAACAGTCTGACCTGGTGGGGAGCTCCAGCAGGGATAAATACAGCATCTCCTAAGAACTGTACAATGGCCCAACCCTGGACGCCATATTCTTCGTAGAGCCTGCGGCGGAGCACCTGGTCCAGGTACCAGCTCTGGTCATGAATCGGGTCGTGATCTGGCGGGTTCTCTTGACCTTGTTCTTCTCCCACCTGCGAAAGGTCAGGACAAGCCATTGCTTAGAAAGAATGAGCTTTTAAGTAAAGTTCCCCGACTGGCTAATTTTTGTTTGTGAACTTTAATCATCTTCTGCAGAAATCAAGCTATCGTTCTACCCCAATTTTATTTATCCAATGACAATCCTGTCCTCACAGTTTATGGTTACAAAATGTTACGGCTACAGCTAGTGACAAGCCAGCCTGAAACAGATCTGCCGGCTTGCTGACCTTGCGAAGCAGCTCCCTGATTTTCTCTGCGTCCTTGGCAGCATAGATGTGCCAGAGAGCTCCAGGCTTCTCCTTTCCCTCGTGCACCCTCCTCTTCGTCATTTCATCCACATCGCCTTCCTCAATGGTGGTCAAGACCTCTGGAGACCAAACATAAACAAACAACAGTTGTAATCAGCACTGTCTCTATAACAGCTGTAAGAGAAGTTAGTTTATTTGACTTTTAGTGGCCTTTTTAAATTAGCTTTTGCACTGTGATTGTTAAATTTTTCCACAGCACTTTAAACACTACCGTGTTTTACTCTATTCCATTTCCATGAATGACTAAGCTAAGTGCTGGGACAGTGATTGGAAGTGCTAAATTTACATATTTTTTCTTTAAATAGAACAATTTCATTCATATACATCCATCACAGACTTTTTCTTGGCAGAAACGGTGCAGGGATGTAGTTCTCAACTGGTGACAAATGACCTAAGAGGACATCAATGCTGTAAGAGTTTTATTCTGAAGTGCACTAAAAGCTCAGAATCTGCATCTTCCATGACACAAGCATGCCAAGCAGCAGGCCTGTGTGCTCATGGGTTTTCAATGAACTGTAACCACCGTATTTCCTCAAATACTGACCATGACTTTTATGTACCTCAACTGCTGAAGCAGGTCTGTATCAAGAGGCAGGTTTACTTTCTAATGTCTTGTTTGTTTTTTTAAAAAGATATTTTTGGTCTTGTCTCAGTAGGAATACTTTTTTAAAGTTAGTGCATTATTGTACTTCTAATTAAAAGCCCTTTAGTGTTGCAGTGCACAAAAACACTTTGATTCTAAAGGCATACAATAATACAAGAGAACCCAGACAGGCTAATTTCTTCATGCTGATCACGTCCCCCAGGCATTATTGGAGGCGCTCCTTTTAGCTGAATAAAGGTTTTCACTTGAGAAAATACGGTAATTAATATAAATGCGGCTTAAGCATTCATATTATTGAGATCCAAATCTTTATTATTATTATATTTAATAAACTATGTTTCTAATGCATGAAAGCCTTGTACATTTCCTAACTACTTTTTTTGGAAATATGTCGCTACTGAAAATGTAGATCCTATGGTCAGACCAGCTGAGAACTACTGGGGCACAGGACAGGACAAGCTGCAGACTACACAATCACATTTATGACACATAAACATTCACAGCCTACTGCTGACTTACACAGCAGCTAAAACTACTGCCTTAATAAGAGTCCACTGGACTCTCGCCATAATACTGACAGACCTTTGATTCATTAACACAAATCGAAACAAACGCGTGTAATAAAATCCGTCACGTCAGTGGACTTTCATCTTTCCCTCACCAAAAACCTGGCTGTGGTCAAAGTTCCTCATTGAAATCTAAACGTGTTTGCATTCAGCTGTAATAAACGTGCCCGTGTACGACTGCAGTTTTTTTCTCTAGTCCATCATAAATAACTTCTTTACAGCTATAAGTTCAGCTCCTAGGCTACAACAGTCCTTTTATGTTTATGTTGTTGGGGTCTTTATGTATAAAAGGAAGGATACTAAGGATTTGTCTTAAACCGACTTACTAATAATGATGTGCTCATTAGAGTAATATTCTTTGGACTGTAATCACAGTGCAATAAAATAAATCCTAATAAAGGTTTTAGGTGGTTTAATGCTTCAAAATGAAAAGAAACATCCGGCTGATTCTTCCTAAACTTTTCCACTGAACATTGAAAAAGCTGGGAAACTAAAGCACAATAACCCATCCAGTTTTATCCTGCACAGAGTGGCTTTCCTGACTGCACCCTTTCCACTTCCTGGTGGTGACCCAGGAAGTGGAAAGGGTGAAAAATATATACAACTTAAAAAGAAAGTAGTAATTTCAGCATAATTAACTTTTGAAAGATAAATCACCAGCTGGATGTGGAGGTTCTATTCCTAATGTTCTTTTTTGCTAACTTTGCTCAATAAAGCATAACAAATCTCTTCCCTCTACTACTCACTTATGTCTTTGTATAAGTTTAAAACCTCATTAACTAATTAAGAATATTAGATAAGCACACTACAGGAAAATGTAGTTTCCTACATTTCCTACTTATCCCTAATTGCGTGTGTGCAGGAGCATGAGAGTCACTCAGATGAGTGAAAAGAAGCCTGCAGAGGGGAACAGGTAATGCCAAATCTAGATGCCCTTCATTCAAACTTTTCTCCCACAGGGTAAGGACCAGAGCACAGTGCACCCAAAACTACCAAATCTCCAACCAAATGTGTCACATTTATCTAACCCAACACTGAAAATACACAGAAGGAAAATAAAACAAAAAACACGGATCTCCAGAGAGCAGCAATGCGGAAAATTTAAATGCCATATGTGGTTACTTAGTTTAATAAAGCGTGTATTTACACAGAAATCTGGAAAAAAGCGTACAAAAATGCAGCAGCAGAAACTAGCAGACGGTTCCCAGTGCTCTGGCCCCTACTGCACAGATAACAGAAGGATGGAGTGGAGGAGTGAAGAAGGGGAGTTAGTCAAGAAGAAGGGCATGCTACTCAATTTATACAACTGAAAGTCTACAGACCTTTGCGTCCAGAGATTTCTGCCTCTGTGAATGAGAAATTTTGCCACAATGTAAATGAGCAAGACCCACTGAAGGGTCTTATCAGAGTCCAAGCCAAGACAACTAAAACAGTGTAGCTATAATGTTTAGGATGAGCTTGTGGAAAAACTGGGTTGTTCAAGAGCGATAAAGTGAGGAATGAGTGATGAAGTGTTTCAAGAAGAAAGTTCGTTAACTTGTACTCCACTTAATGCTTCACAGGATAATATGGCTTTAGTGTGCAAGGTGTGTAATAATGTTACAGAAATACTCTCACATTACAAAAATTTGTGTTTTTGGAAGTCAGGATGGATTTCAAAAACATTCATATATTACAGTAACACATTTTTACTATCAGGAACAGATATACGTGTAAATCTCACTGTCACAAGCCTGGAAAATAAAACAAAACCCTGACATTCAAAGCTTATTCCCACTTATTATTATAGCTGATTAAGTTTCTCTTTGCTTATATGGTTTTGCACGTTTACTTTTAAGCCATAAATCTGACAGAGACTCCAGATATCTGACCTGTAGTGTTAAATCTGGATGTTCGGGGTTATTTACATGATGGAGTCATACCAGCTAATGTACACTGTCCCTTCTTAAATCAAATGAGCAGCAGAGGCAACAGCGTCGGAGCACCAATGTGACTCTCTTCCATTTACGGAGAGACCACAGAGGTAAAATTTTTAGCTCCTATTTGGTTCATTTTATTGGAAATCGGTTAAATTAAACAATCCTGATATTCAATGAGTTTGTTGAAGACAGAAAGCAAGACCGTAAAAAAAGGAGACAAAGTGTGTTTAAGTCTACCAACCTTCCTCCTGGTTGTTTTCTCCGTGAGGGATGCCAACATAGACCATGACGTTGACCGCATCAGACACATCCAGGTGGAGGTTAGTGGTTCCCACCTTCCGGTCTTCAGTCGATATTAAGCCTGCAGGTTAAAATAGAGGGAAAAGAGTGAAGCGAGATGAATAAATTATATCGCACATAAGGAGAGAAAGACAAAATAATTCCATCAGATGTTGTTCTTACCATAAGCGTTGTACATCTTCGGTCCAAGGTCAGGACGCACAAAAAAGTTAGGGAGGCGCGAAGCGAGATTTAGACGACCGTCTCTTTTTGTGTACTCGGGCAAAGGGAGGTTGTCCATTAAATTGTCGAACCTGGGAAAGGTACAAGAGACATTCCCATCAATAACAGACCTTACATAAATACAAACAGGCAGAATTTACAGCTGCAAAGCATGAAAATACAAAGAAGAGATAAAATCAGTTAGCTCCTCTATGTCCTCTATGTGTATGAGCGAACAACCGCAGAACATCACTGAAACGCTTTCTCTGGAAATGTTTGTGTTCCTCACCTTGTGGGCATCATGTCCCTGAAGTCTTCACCTGGAGGCCAGTCCTTTAATTTTAACACCATGGGCAGGCCATCGGCATCTTGCAGTCGCTCTGCATTCATAAAAAACACATTTAGTGACATCTGTCCAGCATCAGAGAAAAACATGCTAGATACAATAATTGGTGATCTCATGGATCCAAGTAACAAATAAAATAATTGAGGAAAAAGAGAGTTTGGATACTCACTGGAAATAACCTCAAAGCCATCCCAGAACTCTCGCACCTTTACATCAGAGATAATAGCACAATTTCTACAATTGACCAGGTCTACGTCCTGGTCTCCAAACTCCTCGCTGAAAGCATCAGGCCGCCACAACTCAGTCTTCAGACGTTTATGTATCCCTGACACCAACACAGGCTGGCCACAAAGCAGAGGTAATCAGACAGTAGTGGGTGAGTTACATTAATCAATGCAATAAAATTTCAACCCATAGCTCAGTAACATCCATCTCCGCATAATTTTAACACAAAAATCAAAGAATTGGATGAAAGATGAAGTTATGCTAATCATAATTCCTACCTGTCCCTGCTTCCAGCACTCTCTGAAGATCTTCCAGTTGTTGCTGTTGCTGGGATCCTGTAGGCAAAGGAGTCGGCCATCACAGAGCCAGGAGTGTGAGGTATGTGGCTCCAAAACGCTAAGGCCCATTACGCCGTCTTTGCGAGACCCTAGCGCTCCGAGTTCTCCGCCTTCAGAGGCCCCGGTGCGACGGCCCTCGGCCTTCTTGGTCTCCACAACTGAGGCGATGATGTGATCCAGGAAGTTTGGAAGGCTGCTCTTCAGCTTGTCACTCTGTCAGGTCACATAAAGATTTTGGGTTACCCAACAATGTAGTTTTATTCGTAGCTAGCCGATACTATTGTTGAAGGAGTACAGTCTCAGTAGTTTATACACTAAAACTTACAAAGAATCAGTAGATGGTGGTAATTTTTTAATGATTTACTCCACAACTTGTGCACTTCAGAAATCTGTTGCTTGCTTGCTTGAAATACAACAAATAGTATTCCTGTTTTCAGCATCTAAATTTCCATATTTAAATGGACTTGAAGTATAATTTCAAGTTCAGAAACTTAGCTGAAGTTTTTGTGTTGATACATGCGTTTGAAAAAAATTGATCAATACTGTATCATCATATGGAAAAATGAAAACATTTTACTTACGCCTGCTGAGGTAAAAACAGAGGGGAATGGTACCCCACTCTCTCCAGGGCCTTGGGGCAGTTTTCCTGGTCCGGAGTTGAGCAGGTCCCGGAGACTGGATCCCTCAGGTTTAGACTGGGCCATGCTGGAGCCCAGTAAAAGGCTGTTAAATAGCTTAGGGCTAGAAGCAGAAGGCTTTGAAAGAGCACTGAGGGAGTCCAGGCCGAAGGGAGGTCGACTGTCTCGACTCATTATGGAGCGAAGCGAACCGGATTCTGGAGAAAGATGGGAGGAAGGAACGATGTTATTCAGATCAGTTGATGTAATCTTTTTCATGCACTAAGATTTTACACACTCAACACTTGTAACCCACTTCTTACTTACCCTTTGTGTCATCCTTGGCTTTCTGTGTGGCCAAGTCTGCCAGCCAGTGCAGAGCAGAGCTGTTGCCTTCTCCTGATGAGCGCGACTCCTTGACAGAGGACTGTGTGAGGTTACAGGGGGAGGACGTACCACTGGTGGAGGTACTGGTACTGCCCACACTTTCTCCACCCCCACTGTCTGACGATACTGGTGTCTGTGTGGTTTCTGTTTTGATTGCTGATGTTTCTCCCTCTGATTTTGGAGTGATGCCAGTACCAGAGGTTGCACCTGCGAGGACACCCCCACTGCCCGGTGTGGACTGCTGAGACACACATAACAAGATAGCAGAGTCGTCAGTTTAGGAGCTTTCAAAGTGTAGACATGAGAAAAGAAAGCTCGTAAAGTTGTAAAACTGTACCTGTGAAATCCCATTTGGGGCAGTAGGGCGCACTAGAGGCTTAGTGTGTCGATTGGCACAGGGACAGTTGGCTTTAATACCCCACTTGCCTCTTGCTGAGTGCACCATGTCTCCTATATTGTAAAGAGCTGGAAGAGAAGGACAGTACGATCATCACACCTTTTACTGTAGCAATATTTGATCACGGGTAACATTTAATGTTCCTGCGATGGGGGAGTTGATCATAATGTACATGTTACCTGTTCCAGGTATAATTTGTGTAGGCATGAGGTTTTGTGGCTCGTGAGGTTGGCCTTTGGCACACTTCAACCAAGAGAAAACTTCATCCTCCGGAGTTTCGTCTACATCTGAAGGAAAGAATAAAGTCAACCATGTATTTCCAACACAATAAGCTAAATAAGGAATAAAATAAGACACACTAAACAGCCCTAAAGTTACTCTAATATCACTCCAGTGACTCACCCTCCCTTGGCCTGTTCCTGCGAAGCCGGTAGCAGTCCAGACACACTCCAAACCCACATTTACGACAGACCCAGTGGATGTTGAACAGGGTGGTCTCACACACATCGCACATTTCTCTGACGCCTCGCACGGCACGTTTCCAGGCCACTTTCTCTGCAGGACAATCAAAAAATAAGCGGATTAGACTCGTGGCAAACAAAACTCTAATGCGAAAACATGAGCTTGGAGAGATGTCTTTATACTTACGGTGAGGCTCCACCATCATCATGGCCTCCTTCTCAGACATCACCAACTGACAAAACTGATCTCCCACATTGGCCAGGATGTACTTGGATGTGTCGAGGTCGAGGCCCTCATGGACAGCGGGCACAGGTAGCCACAGTCCCATGGCCATAGAATCACTCTGCTGGGGACTTAAGAAACCTTCCACACGCAGCACACCTTTACGAGTGAAAGCCAGCCTAGTCACGAGCAAAAAGAGTAAAACATTAAGGTCAAAACACACATTTTTTTTTCAAAATAAAGAAATACATAAATAAAATAATAAAGAAAGACAAAGCTGCGTGATCCATACCTTCTGAAGTGGAAAAAACGACAGGCTACATTCGGATCATCATCGTCGTCGCTCTCTTCGCCCGTATTCCGATATTTCCGATAACGCTCCAGGCGGCATTCGCGGCACTTGTGCAAGTGAGGGGCCACATTGATGCAGGAGCCATCTTGAAGAAAGGACTCACCAGACTGCTTTAGACGACGCACCTTGCTCTGATCTTTAAGTACAGACTGACCCACTGGAAAAGAGAGTTTAGTGTTACCTCTCTTGGTAAGCTTGTTTATCACCATTTTAAAAAGTGAGAAGTGGACAAGTCTTACCTTTGAAAGGCTTGTTACGTGGACGGCTCTTAGCGGCCCCCTGGACCTTATTTTTCTGCATGATGGCTCCATCCTTGGCAGAAACAGAAGGTCCTCCTGGGATTTGACCTTTCTCCAGGCCCTCTTCATTATCACTCAGATCTGAGAGGTCACTGTTGCTGCTGGACTCAGAGTCATGTTTAGATGACTGGCCTCTGTCTTCCAAGCTAAACTTCTGAGACTGACTCTGGTCGAAGGGCACGGGCACCTCCTCCATTCCGCCAGGGCCAGCGTTTCCAAACATCGGGCAGTCTGAGGTGGATGATGAAATCTCGCTAACATCTTGCACCTCCTTTGTCTCAGTCCCTTCACTTTGTAACGTCTGAGATGAGGCTGGTGCCGGAGAGGGGGAAGTGCTGGTTGAAGCAGCTGCTGACGATGCTGGGAAAGGAGAAGACAGAATCCCCTTAGGTGGCTCTGCCATAGTGAACAGGTTCGGCTTGCTGTCCAGCGCAGGACCCATGGACTGTGGCTCGGACCCAGTTAGGCCAACGAAAGCTGTGAGGGAGGATTTTTCCCCGTATGCCAAAAATGGATTAGCAGACTCCTTGGAGTTCTGTAGAAAAAGGTTCTGGTGACTCTCTGCAGAATTAAAACCAGACTGCAGCCCTAAGCCAACTACTGAACTTCCATTATTACTGTTCTTTTTAGAAGCACTTTGGGCTCCAGAGGACACTGCTGGACCACCCACATTTAAGCCAGAGCTCCGTCCTCCTGGAGAGCCCCCCATGCCCTGAAAGGGTGAAGATGATTTGTTGAACACACCATTTCCTGTTTGCTGGACCTCAGGCACTTTAGGCTGCTCAGGCTTTTTCAGCCCTTCAGCGGGGGCTGCTGGCTTGAAAAGGCTTGGAGGCTCTTTACTCAGGCTCTCAGACACTGCAGTAAAGTAATTGGTGTCCTTGGATTGGGTCTGATCAGCAGTTAGATTTAGGCTGGTGACAGACTTCTGCGACATGCACTGGAAAAACAGGTTCTGGTCTGGCTTAGGCTGAGCCTCAGTCTTTGCTCCACCAAAACTGAAGCCAAAAGGCTTGGGAGCATCCTGAGAGGCTGTGGTAGTGGTAGGAGCTCCGTTGGTCTGCGAGGTAACATCTCCAAATACAGGAGCAGTAGGTCCAGCTTGGGACAAACGAAAGCCTGATGCCGTTTTAGATCCCTGAGGAACAGAAACACAACACGGTTAAGTCAAATAATAGAGATAACAGATTGCAAAGAGCAATTTGTTGGAAATGTACAGTATTAATGGTA
Organism: Mchenga conophoros; assembly: GCF_057382185.1. NCBI lineage: Eukaryota > Metazoa > Chordata > Actinopteri > Cichliformes > Cichlidae > Mchenga > Mchenga conophoros. The sequence continues at coordinate 28,988,346 of NC_140527.1, forward strand.
CTTGTTACATCATTGGTTTTACCTCCGTCTGGCTTCCCCAGTTAGAAGTTTTAGAGCTAAAACCCACAGAAGCTGAAAGCGAAACACTGGGAATGCTGTCTTGTGACCAAGAAATGGTGACAGGTCCTGGGGAAACAAGAGCAGCTGTTTTGGAATAAGCTGCCTGGTTGCCCTCCTCTCGTTCGAGCTGGGGGGATGAGGAGGCCTTGGGGGCTGGTGCTCCAGGAACCAAGACTGGCATCTGGCCTAGTGAGGGAAAAGACGCAGTGGAAAAGGGGGAAGGGGCTGGTTTGAGGGGAGGAGGAGTGGGTGTAATGGTGGTGGTCGAGTCTGCTGCTCCCTGCGTGGCGACTGCGCGACCGTTTTCTTTGATGTGGCCGGGATAGCGAGGAGAACTAGCGTTTGACTGGTCCATCTGGAGCGAGGAATTAATTGTTGGGGGCGAACCTCGGCCCTGAGGAAAGGTTCCATCTGAAGAGCTTCCATTTTTGGTTGTGCTGCTGACTCTTTCACCAGAGTCTCCAGCCCAAATCCCCATCGCGTCCACTGCAGTTTTGCTGGTGTCGCCGCAGTTTTGTGCGTCCGCTCCGGTATCTGCTGCTCCTTTAAACCGTTTCAAGTTCAAGTCATCCTCACCTTCTGAGGCAGTCCTGCGTCTGCGTCCGCTGTCTCCTTTCATTGTTTCGCTGTCCTTCCTTCGCCGCCCATTCTTGCCAAGCTAAAGGCAGAAAATATCCAGAAATAATTAAAAATCTAAATCTCAAATGACTTATTAACTAAACATACAGCACACAGCATGAGGAGAGTTTGATGGATATCGACTACTGAAACAACCCTACCTCCTCCTCTGTCAGCATGACGTGTATCACACGAGGATCAACCATCTGATTTTCTTCTCCCTGCAGCGCAAAAAAAAGAAAAAAAAGTGTAGTCATTAAGTAACATTTATTTACACCATGAACAGTAGAATTTATTTAGGCAAAACATAAACATTACCTTATCCAAGGTAATCTCCATAATGTGAGAGATAGGGTCGTGCTGTGAGACCAGTCCAGTGGCCCAGCACTCTTCAAACTCCGGCTGGTACACACGAACTTTGCGTCCTTGAATGGTGTATGAACCTGAGGACAGGTACAATGGGAAAACAGGACTTGAGAGAATTAAATCTACATCCCTCACATGTCATTTAAATCTGCCAGACAGATATGTTGCTTTTAAATAAAACACAGATGGTTTTTATTCTGAACTCAAATTCCTTCATTTCTCTAACAATACGGGTGACAGTGTCCAACCTGAGGGCCAGATCGGCTCTGTGAAAGAGACCAGCCCAATAGAGGACTTTGTAAAATGTGAAAAATACAGAGGAGGGCGGCATAATATTTAGGTCTTCCACTATAATTTGCACTAAACAAATTGCAGCAAAGGTATCGCTTCATAGGAATAGTTGTCTGCACTGTTATAGCCCATTTCCACTAGTACCTACTGAGGTCAGATGGGCTTGACTCAACTTTAAGGATTTTCCAGTAGGTGGTGGTACCTGGTACTTTTTTAGTACCTACTCAGCCGAGGTTCAAACTGATCTGAGGTCATCTGAAAACAGACTGCATGCCACCGATTAGCTAGTCAGTGGGAAGCTAATTAACCCAAGCAGCTGTGTGCCAATGTGCTTGTCTGAGTTGCTGTTGTGTAAATCACTAAACTACAAAGCCACCCAAACGCCACGTTTAAGAACATCAAATAAATCATAACCAGAAATTAATAGGCTTAACTTAAGTAAGTGCCACTGATTAGGACTCCTTTCAATTTTAATTATGTGACAAACACCCTTAATTGTTTTGGTATGTACCACGTCCCAGATGTGAAATCGAGATAAAGGAAACTGGTGAAGGTTGAAACTTACCCTTCCTGAATATCTCCTGCAGTTCAAAGTCAGTACGCCAGCTGGAGATGGCAGCCTGCAGAGATGGCTGCTCCAACAGCAGAGGGTGTCTAACATCTTTATCAACCTGCAAAAGGACAGAAACCAAACTGATCTGAAGCAGCGCTCGCAGTAGAGCTGAAATGTAGAACAAAACATGTATGCAGCTTCACCCTAGATTATTAAGTAAGAAGCACTTAATGAAAACAGAAAATAATTCAATTGTTTTACATTTAAACATGTCAGTGACATTAACATGTATCCTGAGTGATAAATAGTCAATCTGTTTAATGATTGCATGAAATAGAAAACACCAGACGCTAAATCACAAAATGTTGTTGGTACTGTTTGATATACAAGTTCACAAACTTCTTTAACAAACGCTAGAATTTTTGTATACCTCAAACCTTTGGACAGTTTTGTTGTCGGGCAGGAACTCAAAATTCTTGTTTCCAAAGTACTCTACAGGAACCAAGGATCCTAAACCAACTCTGTCCACCAGAGAGCGGAAAGTCTGTGGAAAAGGCGAGAGCATGTAATGAGATAAATACAGGGCGAGAACTTACATTAGGTTTATTCAGTTCAACAACCAAAAGGAGTAACAAAAGTATGCATTTATGCATTTTTTTTGTATGTTATACAATTTTGTAGATCAGTCTAATAGTCCACCACCAGTTACTTGCCACTATATTTGGTATAATCAGCACCTCTGTGCATTTAGGTGTGCAGACATGGTTAATACAACCTCCTTAAGTTCAAACTGAGCATCAGAATGGAGGAAAAATGGTCATTCAACTGACTGAATAAGGCATGGTTATTGGTTGTTGGTGTCAGACAGGCTGGACTGGGTATTTCAGACAGTGCTGATCTACTGGGATTTACCCACAGGACCATCTCTAGCACTTACGGAGAACGGTCTGAAAAAGAAAGTTGCCAGTGAGCAGTAGTTCTTTGGGTAAAAACGCCATGCTGTTGTAGACTGCTTGATAGAACGGCAACAGTAACTTGAACACCCACTTGATGAACCAAGATATGCAGAAGAGCATCTCTGAATGCAGAACACATTGAACCTTGACGCAGATGGGCAACATCAGAAGGCCCTTGGGTCTTATTTCTGTCAGCTAAGAACAGGAAACAGAGTCTACGATTGACATAGGCTCACCAAAGGATTGGAAATATGTTGCCTGGTCTGATGAGTCTCAATTTCTGCTGGAAAATCAATCGGCAGGGTCAGAACTTGGCATAAACAGCATGAAGACATTGATCATTCCTGCCTTGCAGGCTATTGGGTTGGGTTTAATGGTGTGGGGATATTTTCTAGGCATACTCTAATCATCTTATAGTAACAGAGTATCGTTTAAATGCCACAGCCTGCCTGAGTACTGTTGCTGACCAGCTCCTTTTATGCCCACGGTGTGACCATCTTCTGATGGCTGCTTCAAGCAGGATAACACACCATGTCAAAAAATCTCAAGTCACGTCTAACTGGTTTCCTGAACATGACAATGAGTTCACTGTATTGAAATGGCCTCGACAGACACCAAATCTCAATCCGATAGAGCACCTTTGGGATGTGGTGAAACAGGAGATTTACATCACGGATGCATTAGATGTATGCATTAGTTCTGCAGCTATCAATTATTTTAGTTATCGAGTGTTCGATCAATTATCTGATTAACTGAATATTACTTTGTCATATTAATGAGCAACGATAAATATTCAAAAGAGAGGAAACTGATCTTTCAAACTGCACTACTAATTGCAATTTCTAAAATGGAAACCAATGTTTTAATAGTTTAACTGAATACAACGTCTGCCAAAACAATTCAAACCTCTCATTGTATTTAAATATCATATTAAAATCATATTTTAAAGAAAAATATTTCTTAAATCCAAAGTAACAGTAATTTAAAAAAAGAAAAAAAGGTATATACACGACCTAAGCTGAGGCACAGAATAAAACAGCCTTTACTCTTTCTTTCAATGTGTTCTTCCATTAATAGGAGGCAAAAAGAGTTCTGACTGTACTGCATCACCTGGACGTAGTAGATCTGGTGGGTGTTCAGGCGTATGTGTTTTCTGTGTGTGTGCTCGTGTGTCTGTAAATGATGACTGCAATGAAGAAAAGCAAGCATGTCCACATTTTTAAAACTGAAACTGGGCTTTTAAATGCAATATTTTCTACTGCAGAAAACAGACGTTCTAACGGTGTAGATGTAATAATTAATGGTAATAGTTGATGTCAATAATTCAGTGTCCATGTCAGCAGCCTAGAGTTTTACAGGCCCATGTATATTTTTACTGGCCTGCAGTAAAAACATTTTAAATATTTTAAATCACAAATGTGGGTGACACATTTGTGATTTACAGGGTGACAAGTGAGCGCTACCAAGTTGTTGGATTAACCCAAAGCATTGAACCAAAAAAATGCATCAACCATTTTTTAAGATTATTGAAGAATGATTTAATGCAGCTCTAATGTGTAACCAACACATCTATAGCAACTACCAATAGGAACCAGAATATTTCAGGAATGACACCATTACTTTGTTGAATCTATGCCATGAAATATTAGGGACAGTTCTGGAGGCACTGGAGAAGGTGTAACTAATGAAATGGCGAGTAAGTAAAGTAAACTGGCCAATTCAAAACCAAAACGTCTATGAAAGGGTAAAACAGACTGCACATTGACCTGGCCTCGGTTGACTTCTGTTTACTATCTGGAAGATAAGTAACATAAGCAGTTAATGATGTGCTGACTTTCCTGTCTGCCCTCAAGGTGATCATTAAGCCAGTTGTATACGTATGTACTAAGAGTCCATGCGTGAACACATGCAAGCATTTTGCTTGTTTTTTTGTTTTTTTTTTAAATGTGCATGTAGACAATGTTTTGCAATTGCACTCAAACCGTGCAGATCATTTTTTGTTAATTCTTTGTCATACATTACATCAACATTTTGGGACCAGAGTCATTTTCATATAAATAAGAAAACAGCACTCTCACACTGATTACACAAAGAAATATAGAAACAAATAATACAATTATAACATGCTTTATGCATTTACATTAAACATGGATGCTTTGATCTTATGCAAGTAAAACATCAAGCACTGAATCAAACTCCATAGTAATTGACTCATTTTATTGTTGAAATTAAGCTATCATTGCCAATATCCAGCTGCAAGTGTTAGCTGTTCAAAACACGTACGAGGTGATGGTAACCTTCAGATTGGACATTATTATACTTATATGCAAATGTGCACTGCAGAGCGTACAACAATGACTAAAATAACTCCAAGTGTGGATGTGGAAGGTGAGCAACATGTAAATGGCGCTTTAATTTTTCTTTGTCTCCTCTCAATGAGTCGGGAGACACCAGTGTGGGATCAGGTGCACACTTTATTTTCAAATGAATTTCAATGACCAAAAGAGTTATCCAACTTCCATTCACTTTACATTCCAAACATAAATCTGATCTAAGTACAGCTCACTCTACTCCTCATTCACAGTTGGAGCCCAGACTATTTGGGTGGTTAATGGTTTTGCTTGTTTCCAGCTGAGCACTCACCAGAGCAGGCCAGGCTGGTGCCGAGGCTCCGCTTGTGTCGGTAACGTCGCTACGACGGGCCCAAACAATGGAGTCTTCTACCAGCACAGCTTTCACCCCCTCGTCATACACCTGCACCCAAGAACAGCGCTGCGAAGCATTCTCAAACTCCACAAATACCTGCAAAATCAACCAGAACATACACACAAGGACTGTGAAGTGATGAAGCAAGTGAAATTACTGCAGACTCTAACACTTTCAGGAAATCGCAAGTCTAAACAAACAAAGCAAATCTGATTCCTTAAAAAGGTATTAAAATATCAAATTTGATACAAAGTTAATTAATATATTACCATCACAGGATGTTAAACTGTATTTTGGTTTTGTGAATTAAGTGAACTGCATGCTCCAACAGGTTTATATAACCTATATGTATAATATGTGTAAAATATGTAAAATCCACATTTAATTGAACTTAAACTTCAAGGAGGCTGAGTACTGCTAGAGGAAAACTTGAGATATCTTTTGTTATGTTTTCAGGTTAGCCCTCAAAACCCCGGGCTGCTGTTTGGATTCTCTAAGTGAAAAAACATCTGCACATTTACTCAGTAACTGCTCCTTTATGCATCATCTGTGGAAACCATGCTGCCCAGCCCAGTGAGAAATCTGAAAAAAGATGTGTGATTTGGAGAGTAAATAACAGCCATACAAGTATGAGTCAGTCAACACTCGCTATAGAAGTGAAGAACACCAAATGGTAAGTCCACTTTAGTTCTTGCAGTTCTGGGTACTACTCTACTATGAATGTGCCCTGCTTGAAAAATAGCACTGGCTGTGGATACCAAGAACAAGATTAATAAAACTGTCATATCTGTCCAAATGGTATTAATTTCATTTGTCTTTTTCCCCAGTAACCATAACTGTATTTGCTAGTTCTGAAAAACAAAAACAGAACCAGACACGGGATATTACCATCACAATTAGCCTTAATAGTAGTCATTATGGCTGCCACGATTAGTCGACTAGTCAGGATTACGTCAACTATCAAAATTGTCAACGACTAATTTAATAGTCGACGTGTCGTTTGAAGCTTTTTAAGATCCCAAAAGACGCAGAAATAAGTAGTAGGATTTAAGAGTGTAATAACGAACTGAAATAGAAGATGGCAGCACTGCACGTACAAGGATTCCAGCTGCCGTTAAACCCCGAAGAAGAAGAAGCAGTGTCTGGTATCGTGGCTGTGTTCAAATTCAGGAACCGCAAACTCCTGAGCCTGCATTTGTAGGCCAATTACGTTACAGCAACACGACGAAGGCTGTTCAAATTCGAAGACTCCTCCAAATCCGCCCTTCATTTCCCCAGATTTGAAGGATGGGTCGGATGTATCTTTCGTGGCCCAACCTATCCCAGAATTCATAGCGCGGCCCTGCTCAGTTTTCTACAATGGCGGCAGCTACTTAGTTTTAATATTTCTGTTATTATTCTTTCTGGGTCAAAAAGTAAACTTTTAACATATTTTCAGGCGAGAATGTAGCTGTGCAAACTTCAAATATCTGCTCGGTTTATCAAGACATCACATATTTTCAAAAGCACTCTGACGTTTTTGGAGATGTCTGTTACCCACCAGCTCGATAGCTAGCCGGGGTTCAAGGCTCACTAGAGACGGTGAGACTCCCAGCAAATAGTTTTCGAACCCACCTCCGTCTTTCGCTACTCAGGTTAAACATGATATATAAGTCACTTAGATAACTTAAAATGTTATTGTTTGGCTTTTTTCAGTGTTTTATTTGTTCCTGAGTAAATCGGTTAGGCTGAGATTAAAGTTATAGTTTTTACACAGCTGAATAAAGTTCAAGCAGACAGCTGATTATCAGAAGTGTCAGATGCTGGAGAATATACTCCGGTGTCCTGTTATATTTAAGATAGCAATGAGCAGATGGCTGAGTTCATTAAACTCCACCGAAACAATATATTTAAATAAAATTTAATAAACTATCATCTTGTCTTCATTTTTAGTTAGCACATATCTTAAACACTTTAAGCTGTAAGCTAAGGATAGTTATATAAGAGCAGATATTCTGGTGCAATAAGCTGTACGTTTTACGTCCAACTGATGCATGATCTGATTAGTCGACTAATCGCAAAAATAATCGGTGACTAGTCGACTATCAAAATAATAGTTTGTGGCAGCCCTAGTAGTCATACTATTTTTCTTTGGAGAAAAAGAATTGTAGATGCTCACAAAACACGAGCTGGATATACAAAGTTATTAAAGCTGCTCCAAGAGTCAAGAACTGGAGTGAGAAGTGTCATCAAGAAATTCAAAGATTGCCACACAGTACAGAACAAGGACAACCTGGTGAAACATTATGCACACTGGAAGCGTGACCTTTGGCCACATGAGATGAAACTAGAGCTTTTTGATCACAGACACTCAGCTTATGTTTGGAGAAAGAACATCAAGCTCCCAGTGAAACATGGTGGTGGGAGTATTATGCTGAGATGACGCTTCAGTGCTTCTGGAACTAGGAATCTCGTCCCACAGAATAGTGAAGAAAGAAGGATACATAAAGATTTTGAATGAAAACCTTTTTTACAAATGTAAAAAGAACATTTTCATAGAGACATGATTATTCCGTCATCTGTTACTTTACGCAAATATGCACAATGGTTGATCGTTGCCAAAGTTCACATTCAAATGATCGGCTACACAAAGTGACAAAGTAAACATAAGAACACCCGAGCTCCCACTTCTCACAAAGGACTACAGCTGTTTAATGGAGATTCCAGTCTTCCAGACTCCCACCGTCTCTTCTTCTAGTCACATTTGTTTACACTTGAGGTGGGAATATTACATCATGTTATTGATTAACACTATCTATGAAACTGATCGGCAACGACTTAGTTTTAATAGGAAAGGTTTCCCCTAACCTTTTAAGCAGTGCATTTGCATAATGACTGAAACTAGCACCAGTGATAAACAGTGGGCTGTGAGGTCAGTTTCTTGATCATTAATTTGCAAGAGAGAATGAAAGAGCCCGAATGGCAGCACCAGGTACTTGTAAGCTGCCCCCTCGAATACAAACCTCAAAAACTGCCTGTTGTTCATTTGTATAGCATCATGAAAATAAGCATCTGTTAGACTGATGTGACAGATTGATGTGACATCGGCACCTGATGTTTTAACACACCCAAACTGGGAGTTACAACCTGAGACATTTTGTGTGCAGGGGCTTTGTGCTTGGGAGACGGTGCTGGGAAAGTACAACGCCTTCAAGGACTGATGCTAGGACTGCGCCTCTTATTGTATCTTTGCCACTGGAGCCCCTCTCCGCTCAATCCCACACCTAGAACTACTAAGGCTTTTTCATCCTTGGCGTTGGGTCCCACCGGGAGCTTGAATGTGGACCTTTGCTCCAAGCCGACTGGCGTGGAACTCGAGCTGGAGGCTGCGCTCTCACTGAAGGTTCACCCACAGCAGCAGTGGATGCTGCTCTTGCCCGGCGGCAGAGGAGCAGTAGGACTGTGAGATCTAGTTAGTTTGGGCTTGGTATGACGTCTGGCGATGATGTCACGCAGTGCCTCTGTTTGCTTCTTCCACAGATCAAAGCCTTAATGGCTTTGATTGATTGCCCAAATAACTCGGCAGCAAATACTCAGCCCTGTCATCATGCACATATCATCACAAGTCAAGACGTAAACAGAGGTTTCCTCTTCTAATATACGCGGAGGGAAATCCCGTACTTTATGTGTTGTACCGAGTGAATCAGCTGAAAGGGAACTATAATTTTATAGGTGAAATGTAGCCGTACTTATTTGGATGCCTGGACATATACTCTGAAGGCAGCAAACTTGCAGAGACAATACCAAGCAAACTGCTTAACCTCCAGGTAGTGATGGTTTGCCACTGTGCAAGACAATTCATTCTCAAACAACAAGGAAAAACGTTCCAAAACCTTGGTACATCCCACGCAAAAGGCAACAGATTTGCTAACTTTGTCCATGTGGCATCAAGCTTTACAGTACCGTATTTCCCGGACTACAGAGCGCACCTGAATATTAGCCGCACAAGCTAAAAGCAGGGGAAAATCCTGTTTTGTACATACATTAGCCGCACCTGACTAAAAGCCGCAGGTGTTTCAATGTTGACTTATCATATGTAAGAGAATATGCACAAATCGAATTGTCAGGAAAGAGATGGCTGTTTGGAGACACACCACTTTTATTAATATTTTGAAAAACAAGTTATGGGTACATATTTGCATAACCTTTTAGGGTATGTGTACAAGTAGTGGTAATTACAAGTACAAAACATGTACTGTGCTTCATAAATGAGTAACAAATGTAGTACATAACAATAACCTACAGCACACCAGAAAAATAGATTCAGACTACCTTTTAGGCTCAGGTGCAGTGACACGGCTTTAACAAGAAGAAAAGTCAGTCATTCACCACCATCTTTCTCTTCTTCCTGCGCACTAAAACCACCAAAGTCCTCTCCTCCAGTGTCGGAAACGAACAGGCTCAGGGTGGCTTCATCATCCACTCTCTGCTCCTTTCTTTCGTTGTCACTTTCAAAACCAAAGAAATCCTCATTGTCAGTGTCAGAGTCGAACACCTTCTGAAGAGCCTCCTCTCCATCAGGCAGCAGTCCAGCGCTTCGAAATCCGTTGGTGATCGTGGATGTTTTCACACTTTCCCACGCTGTCAGAATCCAGTGGTGGAGTTGGGCATAACTTGCTTTTTGCAAGTTTATCGCCACTCATCATCCACGCCTCCAGCTGAACGCGTAGTGCTACTTTGAAGTTTGTTTTTCGCGCTACTTCGTACGGCACTACGTTGCCTGGCGGATGGACATGTGACTAACATACCACTCTTGAACTCCGATCCTTCCGCCAGGCAACGTAGTGCCGTACAACAGCGGAACAAACAAAACAAATCCGCTCATGGACAATCCATAGAAAAGCCGCACCTGACTAAAAGCCGCAGGGTTCAAAGCTTGTGCAAAAAGTAGCGGCTTATAGCCCGACAATTACGGTAATTGTTCAGATTTTAAGGTTTTGCTGCACTCGTCTCATGCATCTGCAGCCTTCCAAATACAGTACTCTATGAAATCCACAGATCTCGGTGTCAAAAGCTTTCACTGGTCCAAATAAATCACAGGTAATAACCGCTTGTCTGCAGCACATATGGAGAGCATTTGTGCCAAGTAAGTGATCCATGATTTCCATGGTTCTTCAGTTTTACTTTTCCAAAGGTAACAAGGAATAAAAATCACCAACATGTCAAGGATTAATGACTTTAAAAAAATTAAAATTTAAATCAACCAAAACCAGTCTCTTCTCAACTTCATCAGATATCTTCACAATCTGGTGTTTCTCTGTATAGACAGGTGCATATGCATTAATGACTAAATACCTATACTCCACCTCCATAGTGTTAGACTGCAACTCCAAACTACTGTGGCCCTGGAGCTTGTAGTGCATCCAACACAGCTGAAGGTCTAGCATCACCACCTGCCGTCCAAGACAGTGATGTTGGAGTACATGTGACAAAAGAAGCATCCTCTCTGGAGAATTATCTGAATGACAGAGGGCCCCTGCAACAGCAACCTGGAAAGCGATCCGGTGCGTAGGGAAAACAGAAGACAGGACAGCCAGGACTAGCAGGTTCGCAGCCACTGGAGTTTCATGGTAACTGCGAGGAGTCTGTCCACTTGTAAACTGACTGCAAAGAGACTCAGTCTCTCAGACAGACTTTGAAAAACTGCCAGATACAACAAAAAGGCCATCTGTTTCCATTTATACAATAAGCGCCATATGTTAAAATCATGAACTGCCAAAGGTCTAAAATGCAGGAATGCAGAAACTTTACTAAAATTAGTTTATTGCTTGATTTTAGTCACTTTTGTCACTATTCTGACAATCTGCTTTTGTCACAACACCAGCTGCAACAACGTGGTTAGTACTGTTTTAGCTTTTTAAGTCTGCACATATAAGTACCATGCTCCTAGGGGATCTAATGTCATTTAATGAAGAAGGAACAACCACAAAGTGAGCTTTGAGTACCCTACCAAATGCCGCTTGGTGCAAAACCTTCTTAATCTAAATTTGGTGTTGCTTTTTATGAATCCAGAGCATACGTTCTTCTTTCTTTGTTGTTAGGATCTGGTCCTGACAGCCTGCACTGACATCTATGAGATAAGATAATCAGAAAGCACGTGTGATAAAACATATCAGACGGTTAAAGATGATAAGAAGCAAAAATTCATAAATTTCTGTATGGCATCTACGACTATCAGTCATCTTAGTGGCTGGATCATTATTGTAATTTCATTTGCCTGCCTATTTAATAAATCTTGTGTACCTTCAAGTCCAGATCAAGCTGGGACGACAGGAAGAGTACCTATGATCAACAAAGAGAAGCCATACTAAGGTTTCTGCAGGTTCACCTGGGGAAGGATCATTAACGATTGCCTCCGGCTGTCTTTGTCTCCACGTTACCAGGGTGCCTGGTCCAGTCTGTCATCAGCAGCACACACTAAAGGTGTTGGATGGCTCTTGGCCTAACCCCCTGTCTGCAACTGAGGAAGGCTTGACTCTCTGTTACTTTACTAGTGACTTCCTTGCAGGTTTTCCAGCTGTGTGGTGCAACTAGGGCCTCTCGTCAGCTGTCTACGCCCAGAGAACACCTGCAGTGGAGGCAATGGTTTTTGAGTTGTTAGTTGAAATATGACCCCAACTAGCCCATATGACCCTATATTGAAGTCACTGGACCCTTACCTGTATTCGCAAATGGGCTCAATCGGACTTAGCTCAGACCTTGTAAAAGGAAGAGAACGTTTATGTCCGATCACACTTCTGATTGAACATGTTCTCATATCCATATCTTGTGGGAAATATGTAGAAAGGTTCAGGGCTACAGGGCATATATGGTCTAGTGTGGATCTAACTGATAAAATGTGTCCCTTCACAGCACGTTTTAATTTATTTATTTGGGTTTCAGTTCAAATTAGGGCTGCCACAAACGATTATTTTGATAGTCGACTAGTCACCGATTATTTTTGCGATTAGTCGACTAATCAGATCATCATCCATTGGACGTACAGCGTACAGCTTATTGCACCAGCAGCATCTGGTCTTATATAACTATCATTAGCTTACAGCTTGAAGTGTTTGTGCTAACTAAAAATAAAGACAAGATGGTAGTTTATTAATTTTTAATGAAATTTGCAGATTGTTTCGGTGAAGTTTAATAAACTCCTTGCTTTCTAAAATATAACAGGACACCGGAGTATATTCTCCAGCGTCTCACACTTCTGATAATCAGCTGTCTGCTTGACAGTTTTAGCTGTGCAAAAACTATAACTTTAATCTCAGCCAAACCGATTTACTCAGGAACAAATAAAATACTAAAGAAAGCCAAACTAACATTTTTAAGTTATCTAAGTGACTTATATATATGTTTAACCTGACTAGCGAAAGACGGCGGTGGGTTTGAAAACGATTTGCCGGGAGTCCGGTGTTCTCACGGCTCTAGTTAGCCTTGCCCCCGCCTAGCTAACGAGCTAGTGGGTAACAGACGTCTCCGAAAACGTCGGAGCGCTTTTGAAAATATGTGGTGTCTTGATAAACTGAGCAGATATTTGAGGTTTACACAGCTACATTCTCGCCTGAAAATATGTTAAACGTTTATTTTGTGACCTAGAAAGAATAATAAGAGTAAAGTTAAAACTAACTAGCTGCCGCCATTGTCGACAACTGCGCTGGGCTGCGCTATGAATTCTGGGACACAGCTTCTTCTTCTTCTTCGGGGTTTAACGGCAGCTGGCATCCTTGTACATGCAGTGCTGCCATCTTCTGTTTCAGTCCGTTATTACACTCTTAAATCCTACTACTCATTCCTGCGTCCTTTGTGATCTTACAAAGCTTCAAACGATGCGTCGACTATTAAATTAGTCGTCGACGATTTCAATAGTCGACATAATCGTGACTAGTTGACTAATCGTGGTAGCCCTAGTTCAAATACACTCAAAGTTTAGATAAATTCAATGTTTAAAAGACACTGTGCTCTTTGGAAAGTTAACTTAATATTGACCAAAAATCATTGTAGTGGGATTTTTTTCAGATCATGGATGAGCGCTGCCCTACAAAGAAGAAAAAACATTACAACTACCAATCTATCCTCCATCTTCTTCACTAGACCCCTGACTCACACCTGCCAGCTACACGTCTTTAAAAAGGTTAGCACATAAACAAGCTTTTCACGTTTTTGGACTGATCAGTTAGCCCACCTATTTTTTCAAAGCTCAGATTTCCTGACATGTCCTTACATGTTCACTGGATGGTGGGGCTCTGAGAAGTAAACACCGGTGGCATAAACCCTCCAAGCTGGACAGACCCCTGACACATACAGCAAGGTTTAAAAGCATAAAAGGGTGTGCAGTACCACATGTCCAAGTCCTTTTGTTTTGTTTATCACTGATGGAGCAGGTTATCAGAGCAGGAGACGAACATGGATAGAAGATGTTTTTCATTATGTTTTTATAATTATGCATCGACATGCACGATAAGGGCAGAGCACAGGAACAAGTTCTCACACAAGAAGTAAATTCCTCAGTTTAAGATTTATTTCCCAAGAAAAAAAACAACAATACACAATTAGGAAATGCACACCTGAGGTCAATAAGTAGTATTGCTACTCTTTAGATAAAAGCAAACAAAAAAAGAGGACTAAGGGCTACATTTTTTGTTGTAGCTTGCTTTTTCTAATAAACAAAAAGATAAAACATCGGAAGCGATTACATTTTTTTTCTTAAAACTACATTTTTACTTTACTTGATAAACATCTATTAATGTCAATTCAAATGCATGCTACTGTAATAACCCGCATTTGGACTACAAAGTGCAGCTGTCATGTAGGTCAACCACCGCCACCCAGTTTTCAAAAACTCTCCCAATTTTTGGGCTCGGCAACACTACACTTTCATTCATTCATTCTAATTACCACCCCGAGCAACAGTGTGAATACTTAATAATCTGGACGCAGAGTACGCTCGCAGGGATTCCTGGTTCGCCCCTTTATGAACTTGTAAGGCCTTTAACAAGACATGCCTCAGCCAACTGTGGAAGCTCATCAACCTTTACGGTTACTCTGTGACTGCCGGCGATTTGTTTCAGTGAAATGAACCCTTAGTTAGCTCTAACGTATCGATGCTTTCGAAATTCGTGCTAAATAGTTAACGAATAACACTGGAGCTGGGTGTCAGAGAGCTGAAAAGCGAACAAAGCAAAGGCCAAAAAAAATCCCCGGCCTCGAGTTTAGCTGCGCCCCAGTGGCTGCGACTTGGAGCTAACCAGTATGTCCAAAAGCTAACATAAAATACTAGCAAATGTAGCATCGGTGCTAGGTAAAAATGTGTTCGCTAATGTAGAGCACATAATAAACAGCTGGTACGCTGTGCATGTATGTTAACTGTTGTGTATTTAGCTATGCAGGACGGCATCAGCTGAATGTAAACACTGACCGTTAGCCCCGCTGCAGTGGTTGTTGTTGTCGCCTCCCCGACGCTAACCTCCGGGGCGGCCAGGCCGATGACACTCACTGCCCGCACAGTTCCCCGAAGCCAGTCCCGGGCCCAGGCAGCCTGCTCCGACTCGGATCCATTCGCGGACCTGCCGTCGTCGAGGAGCAAAAGCAAACGCTTCCCTATCAATTCAAGAGAGTCCTCCATGGTTTGCTCACAGGCTAGCTGCCTCTAGTAAGCCACCATAAACAGTGTTAACTTCTCCGCTTGGGATGGGAACTCAAGAAAGCTAAGGTTAGGGTACGATCGGAAAACAGCTTTAAGCTCGATGCCCAATACGGCTCGATTCGACGATTGCGCTGCACCCCGGGGACACGCGGCTGAGGACCGGGTCACGCCAGGAATTCACCCAGTCGAAACGTTTTTGTCCTCGGTGTTAACGCGACTATCCAGCTCTGTCCGCCATTTAGCCCTGCAACAATCAAACGCACTCCTCGTATTCCGGCAGCACTGCGGAGACACGGAGAAAGTGTGCGCAAACGGCGACCTCTAGCGACAGGACCGCAGAGCACCTCAACGATAGCTGCTTTATTTTTCAGGATTTTCCGCAGTGTTAACCAGAGATAGCTGGACCAGCCCAACTACACTGCAAATGGTTAAAATACTTTTATCAAAACGATTATTTACATTATTTGTATTTAATTTGATTCAACAACCTATTGATTTATTTTACAGGGATATTCGCTTGTTACAAAGATCACAAAAAATAACATATATACATTTGTTGTTAAAATTTAAGTCTTCAATTGTACAAAAATACTGCCAGTAAACAGGAAAATAAGCTTGGAGTAAGCGCACAACGTGTCATCTAATGAATACATGTATTTCTGTGATTGAAATTATTTTTTCATGAGGATCACTGTGGTTATTGTTGTTGATTGTGACCACTAGGAGGTGCTACATCGCCACAAAGCCATCATTAAAGGGCAATGACGAGACTTCCAAGTGAGGCTTTAAAACAGTTTAAAAGAAATTTAATAAATGTGCCTTTCTATCTATAAACAAATATAACTGTGAGCTATATTTTTGGGATATTTATGGCTGTGTATCTTTGCAGCAATCTTCTTCTTTTGGCTGCTTCCTTTAGGGGTCACCACAGGAGACCATCTCACCTTGTCCCCCAGCATCCTTCTCTATTACACTGGTGTAAAAGAGAAGTTACTCCTTCACTGCATCCATATGAACATAATTTTGTATCATATATCCCACCTCTGCATGTGTCCAAACGATCTCACCTTTGCCTCTCTTTGTCTCCAAACTGCTCAATTTGTGCTGTCCCTAATGTCCCCCAATGAAAATCTGACGATATTCAGATAAATGCCTGGTCCTGACCCCATGCATTTAGTAAACATTTATTAAAATATATAATTTTCACACATAAACACCATACAGCTGGAAAACCACACTGAAGAACAACACAGAAATTAATTTGAAAAACACACCTCCATGTTTATTCATGAGTTATACAAGATACGATACATTAGAGTATGTACAAAAGTCTCAACAATGAAATATCAAAAGAGAAAATAATACAAATATTTTAATCTTTCTTCCAATAAAAACCTGCATCGTGTCTTATTGCAAGCCAGCTTCTTCAGACTGGCATTACGCTTCAAGTCAGCCACTGGGTGTCTCTTATGAAAGGTCATATTTATAAAATGTGGTGTGAGGTTATTTTGAAATCCGGCAAGCATGTATAGGTTATCTAAGAGAAGTAATGCCAGCATGCCTGTAGAGGTATGCAGTATGTGCAAGGACATTTGTGAGCACTCTGTGCCAGTGTGCAGCTATCGACATACAGTTTGAATGCATACGTTGCTGACAATGAACAGACCATAATCAGTTTTTCTCTTCTGCATCTACAACAGTTCCAAAAACCAAAAATATCACTTTGCACTCAAAACATTTAAACTGCTGTCTCAAGCTTTAATACCCGTTCAGCATGCAGTTACAATCAGACTCATAAACTTCAGTTCCAGAGGAGCGTTCGCCCTAAATCTGACGGCCTTCGCTGTTATCGCGCCACATCTTAAACTTACAAAACTGAGCTGTAACAAAGACAATTGAACCCCTCGCTTCATAAACGCGCCGATCAAGATGCAGAAACCTTTTAAAGTCCGGCAGTAATGACACAAAATCCCAGTGTGTTGCATACCGGCAGCATGCGTGCTCATGCACTCTGCAGCTACTGGAGTTGCATGCAGCTGTGCGGTACACATTCAGCCTGTTCCTCCAGCTCAGGGCAGGGGGTTCCAGCGTTGGCTGGTCGTAAGAGGATGTAACGTGTGCGGTGGCGGACGCCGCCCCTGGAGCAGGGACCCAGACACAAACCCCAAGATGACCAGAGCGACACTTCACAGTCCAATGGCGTTGCTGAGAAAGAGATGAGGAAAATATAAGAGACAGCCAAAAAGGTGTAGAAGTACTGCGATTTACCAAAGACGCAACTATGCTGTGAGTTTCCTGTAGCATTTAAAGGGACTGAGTGCATTCCCATTTTATACTATGATTTAACCAACCAAATACTCATTAAATCACATTTCTATTTATTCAGTAGAGACATAGACTGCTAACCTACTTAAATCATCATTAGATGTGACTAAATGAACCATAATGTGACTTCAATGCAATGAAAAACACAATAAAACCACATTATGTGTCTCTTTGATTACCTGTGCTCTCCTATCCAATCATTCGCATCGATATTTGGCCTTTCAGCATTAAATGTGTCCAGTGGTCATACCTGAGAAGCGGCGGGGACTGATAGAGTTGGGCAGAATGTGGTTGGACATCGCGGTTTGATGGTCACGTGATCTGCTCTGTCGCGTGATCCTTATGCTGGCAATCGGTGGAAGATCCTTCAAGCGTGGATAGTAGAAGGAGTTGGCCGGGTGGTTTGGAAACTGAGAGGTGATCTGGAGAAGTCAACAAAGAGCGGTGAGGCATATCTCATCAGGAGAGCCAGCAGATTCTCAAGACAACTTTGAATGGACAATAGCCCACTTTCAGACACATGCTGGGAAAAGATAGATGGTCCGTTACGCAAGAGAGCCTTCTTAACTGAAAAAACAACTTCATGTCAGACGTGAGGCCTGCCAAGCAATAACTTAAGTGAAGGAATGATATCCCTTAAGCATCCTGCAAAGTTCTAAAAATAAAAATAAGACTATACAAAAATGTACCTAGAACGTAGAGAAGTGTCAGGTTATGAGCACATGATGTACTAGTCCACACTGGAAGCATTCCTACCTTTGTGATGTTTTCTGGAGGGCTGGTGGGGAAGTTGGGAGAGGAGAAAGTGAATCCACTGTCTGTGCCGGCATCATAAGGGTGGAGGTCAACCGTCACTTCCTGTTTCCACTGGTTGCCCTCACAAAGATTTAGGCTGTCCACACCAACAAACCAGTCAGGGCTGGGGATCACCTTCACCATCAGGGACAGCTGTTGATACAAGAGACACTGTTAAGTGAATATTTAAGCTTATAGGCCAGAACTAGTCTTAATCGGTCAAGTCATCGGTTCATAAGCAGATTTAAACTGAGTGGCAAAGCTATAAAGTGCTTTAATGTTGACAGCATGGATGTCTTTGTGTCGGTGTCAGGGTGGAAAAGCTAACTTACAGGGCCCTGTGGGAAAAAATAAATGCCACCTAAACCTAAAAAGTGGCAGCAAGAACTGCAATCAAGCATTTGTAATAATTGGCAATAGGTCTTTCAGATTACTGGGGCTCACCAACTTTGCAGAATTGTTTTAATACAACCCTAGTAAGTGGTCTGCTTATGGTCATCCCAAAGCATCTCCATCAGATTTAACTCCAGACTTTGATTAGGCCACTCCAAAACCTTTCTGTTCATTTTTCAGTCATTCAGAGGTCAGTTTGGATAGCATTTTTCACTTCGTTCATAAACAAAATCATTGTACTTGGGTTTGACTAATGAAATGTGCATGATGATCTAAAACATGTAAGTGCAACAAATATGCAAAAAAAAAGAAAAAAGAAAGAAATCAGGAAGGGGCCAGATACGTTTGAATGAATTGTTCATTATTTTGATTTATTTTCACCCTGCAAAGCATCAGCAGCATTTTGTGTTCAGTCACTATTCTCAGATGTCAGACTATGACGGTGAGCATTTTCCTTTTAACATCAGCGATGATGAAAATGCAGTCACATTAATCATTAATTAGTAGTCTAACTCACTATAGCACAAATGTTACACTCAATCCTCTGTTATTATTTCTGTGGTTACAATCAAAAGTCTAACTGTGGAATTTTGGATGAGAAAAGGCTGACCGAAGGCTGTTTGGGGAAGAAAAGACAAACAATCCATAAAAAACAATAAATCTGATCCCATCAGCACAGCAATATTTTGTTATAATGCTTCTTGTCTTTTAGTATAGTCTAAACCGTAATTATGTGGACAGCCAAGCTCTTTTTGTTCATCAGGCTCTGTGCTTTAGAGCATCCACTTTGTTCTAAAGTAATGCTAAAAACATCCCAGCTTTAATATGTAATAGACGTGATATACTTATATTTCCAAATTACAGGGCCCAGATTTTCGGGGGTTCAACAGCAGTTGGACATTTGGCTACCAAGTGTGTTACATTTAAACATTAGAATATGTACTAAAGAGTTTAGACTGACAAAAAGTGCTTGTCAATATAAGTAAACAACGTGGTCTTCCAGAGGGATCAGAGATAGTTGGCTTGACAGATCAACAGACAGGCATGCACGCAGTAACACTCTCAGAAATAAGCTTACAGTATAAGCCCATTTTTGTCCTGATAGGTATTATCTACACGAAGTTATCGCCTAAGCAACATTACTGGACCTTAAGGCAGCTTTTCAGGGGCCAAAGAGAGTACATATTTTCACTTTTAGGGTTTGTGAGGCAGATTATGTTCAGTTTCTTTAGTATCCAAGTCCTTTAATGTAATCAATTAGATTATGTTCACCTGTGACTCTGCTTCAATCTTCCGTCTGTGTATTTATAGTGCTGCCTTCCCTCTACTGTCAATGTCACTGTTAACTTTACACAATACAAGTTTCTGTTCTCTGGTTTTTAGTGTCTTCTAGCCCCAGGGAGTTTTTACTATTCATTGACTTTGTTTCTCTTTTGTGTTTTGCCTCACAAACATCATCAGCTTAACAAAGGGCTTGCCTTTTGCTCCTGCCCCCCCGTGTCTGCATGTTGGGTCCTTCTTCACCACACACTAACACCTAAACTTGTAAAACCTAAACTTGGGCTCTCTGTGTTAAAGTGGATACATGTGACTGTCCAAATGCTCACTGCGTGAACTATATTACAGGAATCATTCTGCAGAACTATAAATGCATTAAGAATGACATCACGCTCAAAAACACAGCTGATCTCAGGATTTATAGCTCTAAAACTTATAAATGCATGTGAGCTCATGAGCTCACTCAGTTTCCTGTACAGGTTTAGATTGTGTGTTCTCTGTGATGGATGTTTCCTGAGTGCCAGTGACCTCATACAGGAAGTGGCCTGGAGGTCAGCACACACCGAGTTCACAGATGACCAGAAAAAAGCACATCTGAAAACGCCTTCTCACTCAAGGGCCGATATTTGAGGACCTTGGCTAAGCTGCTCAGTCTCAGGGAGGGATTGCTGGGCTTGGCTGGCTTTTGATGGATAGGAAAGGGTGGCCTGGAGGATGGGGGGGAAAGAGCTGGAACAGAAATCAAACTAGTCAAAAGAGACTCAGACAGGAGAGTAGCTAGAGTCAGAATGACACATGAGGTCTGTTTCTTGGCTGTAATTCATGCCAGAGAACAGAAAAAAACAAATCAGAGGTCGCACTCTTGCTTTTATGAATCTACTCATTCACTCTTTCCTTTCTTCCTCCCTTTATTCTGCAAACACCGCTCCTTCATTGTCCTCTTTTTTCAGCCTCCTCTGAAACAGCGGCTTTTCCAAGAAATCATTCCGCTATATCCATCGGGCCACTCAGCAAGGATGTCTTCTCAGGGGTATTCCTCGTCAGCAGCTTGATCAGTCCGCGGATGTTTTGCAACGCACGGGCCAGGAAGTGTCTCCAACGCATAGACGGTTTCAAATCTCCCATGACCCCTCTCACTTTTTTCCCCAACCCATCAAAACAAACAGCATAGTCATCCCTGAAAGCATGCGACTCTGTCACCTGAATTCTTGCTCTCAAAAAGCCCTGGATTTCCCAACGGGGCTTATTCGTTGTAATCTGTCTGTTTTAAATTACACACCAAGAGCAGAAGAGTCATGAGCAGTGGAGATGGAAATCATATGTGTTTGGGATTTTTTTGCTTTTTAGGTCACTGAGCATGAGTGTTTTGGTTGTTTGGAAGAGAAAGGATGGTATTTATAAATGAGCGTGCGGGAGAAACAGACAGAGAAGCACAATAGCAGACTGAGCAGACGACAGCTTCACATCATTCACGTGTGCTCAGCACAAAACCGCCGATGTCACGCTTTCCTTTGCTGTTCTGCCCACAGGTCTAAAAACAGACCATTTGAAAGCAGCCACAGGCATCATATACCTAGATGACAAGCTGCTAAGCTGCTGTCCATGACTCGTACTTACCAACGATGCCCTCCGACCAGGTTGTTTATGATTTTTTTAAGGTCCTCGGGTTCAAGCAGTGCGACAGGCAATAAACAAATGTAGGTCACCAGACTTTCAGGCAGACACACACCTATTCCTACAAGCTCCAGTAAAATGTCCACCCTCTCCTCTATACACCTTTTTCCTTCTTGTTCATCAGCTGCGTATGCCTGACTCATAAAGGGGTTATTTTATTTCGAGTTGTAACTTTTCCACATGGCCATGCCTCAAATCCTTTGCCTTTGTTTAAGGCCCGGCTCCTAAATTTAACCCGAGCCTCAACAAAGAGTCCAACCGTGACTTTTGCTCCCGCACTCGGTCACCATTCAAGATACGCAGCGCTATCCAGCAATGAGTAAAGCCACAACCTTAAATATGGCTCATGTGGGACCACAGCGGTTATCCTCCACAGCTGGTTCTTTAGTGCAACAGTTTCACATTGTGTTTCCTTAGAAAAGGATTTTCCCTGCTAAGCTGCAGTACAGGAAATCTGACACAGAAGAAAAGAAAAGTTTGCAAAAAAAAAATCTTGGTAAACATTTACTTAATTTGGTTCACTCGGGTAGCTGAAGTCACATGAAGATGTTCTGATCACCTGGGATCACTTTAAGGTTGAGCACACGGGTAAAATGATCAAAGCAACCATTAAATGTTGGTGTAGAAGAGGCATGGGAGCATATGTTATTATTCTTGTCTGCTTCCAAAATATGGAGCCAGTTGAAGGCTTAAAGCAGGTAAACTGTTAGCAAAAGTTATCTACAAAAGCAGCTGACATTTTCTTGTCTTTATTGGACCATGGGCGAAGTGTAAAAACAGTGTGCTGCTCTTTATATAGTGGGTGTCATCTAGTTGTTATATATTTAATTTCATCATCACATGAAGACAGATTCCAGATTCCACTCGCTATATCGTAACGTTTGCTGTACCAATTTATCAAACTTCTTATCTAACGCTAAGAAAACAGGCAAATGTGTTTCCAGAAACAGCTCCCTGTGCTGCGCGTCATCATGGGTCCGCAGCAGACAGAGCACAGACCTTGCAGGATGGATGTGGGCGTTTGTGGCTGCAGAGCTGAAGCACTTCAGCTAAACATAGGCTGATTGGATAGTGGAAAGAAGTGGTGAAGTGTTTAATCAGAGCAGATGAACGTGGATGTTATGGGGAGGCTGGTCACCAGATGACGGAATAGGTTTAGCCCAGCAGATGGTTTGTGTGACTTACTGCGTCTGAGTATTTATGAAGGTAAATTTGTGCCTACCAGTGAACTCCGGGGATGAATAAGCATCTCTGTGGAGCTGTGCCCGATGCCGTTGGGGATGCCAGCCGTTCGGTACATGGCGCCGACCACGCGCTTCTTCCTGGCCTCCTTGGCTGTCTTCATCAGCTCCACCGTCACTCCGAGTTCAGCGAAGCTCTGAACCCCTGCGCTGGCTGGAGCGCCCTCCTCCCATAGCCGAAAATGACGATTATGGCTGACCGCTAAAGAGAGAAAAGAAATTGAAGAAAGAGGAGATGACAGGAGTAAGATGCTTATTCACTGGAATGCATATCAATGTCAGCGAAGCACCACAGAGCCTCAGCCAGACGATGAGATCATTTCCACCAGTGGAGCCTGCATGTATTTCTATGGCTCTCTCCTCCTTCCTGCACTTAAGCATTTAATTCTAAAGGAATTGCCCACATGCATGTCTTTGGCAATATTGCAAGGTTACAGTTACGTCTTTTCTCCATCTATCACTGAAGAAACCACAACACTGCTGCCAGGAGGTAGGTCAGGAACTCGGATTGGCAGCCAGATGGTGGATAAAATAATAAATTCATAACTTTTACTCTTGCTTTTTCTGATACGTCGGGTCCGTGAGCATTTGCCTCACATTCCTATGTTTTGTTGTGGCTATCTATGAAATCGCTTTGAATGGAGACACTGATTTAGGCTGAACTGTTTGTACCACAGCTTCTGGAGCTACGTTGTTGAATCCCACAGAGCTACTGGCCTGGGCCGGTGGTTTTAAGGGCAAAGTAAGGTTAGCCAGAAACACGTTGACAAATGCTCTGATGGTTCTGCCTTACCTCACTTTTCAGACCCGCGTACAGACGCACGCACGCCAACGCATTTAAGTTAAAACGCCGAACCACACACACACATGATCTGCCCAGCACACTTCACACACTATCTTGTTTCTTTCCAAACTGCGATTACTTCATGCTTAATTACATTACCATCCTAACAAACTTCCCACAAGCATCATTGAAACTTGATAACCCATCACGTTTGAGCCCTATCAAGACATTAAATCCCATTTCCCTCTAATTCTCTTGAGTATTTGTTTTTGGCTATGACAAACTCCATTCCTCCTTTATTCTGTTGGCCGTCAGACCTTCTTCAGGTTGTTTTTTTGTGCGGTGACAGATTTCATACCCAGTTTTCTTTGTGTCCCCCTGCTGCAGACTCTGAGGCTACTGAAGCCTTTGTTTTTCTTTTCTTGTGACAAAGTCCAATCCCCGGTGCCCAGCACCCTAGAACATTAAAAGCCATTATGGGTGTGTCAGAATCTCTGATGCCTCTGTCTATATGGAGTAAGTAGGACATCATCCTCTGGCAAAGCAGTCAAGCACCAATGGGAGACCTAGAAACCAGACAAAGCTGCAGCCACCACACAGCAGTCCAAGACGCCGCACACACAGATGTGCAGACATCTGCCATCCATCCATCCACAATGTTTGTTTTTTGCTTTTTTTAAAAGAGGGAGAATATAAGGTTGTATCTGGTTCTGCTTCTCCTCCGCCTGGCTCCGAGGTGAGTGGTCTGACCCCACCACACCCCAACTATCATCACCCACCTTCAGCAGCCCCAAACTCACCACTCCAGTCTTTACCGCCAACACTGTGGTAAACCAGCGGAAATGTGGGAAGGAGAGTAGGACTGACTCGAAGAAATAGAGAAATATTAAAGATACAGCTGAAGAGAAGTTAGAGAAACAAAGAGAAACGCTACCATCTGGGAGCGTTTAGGTTGTTTTTCTTGTTGCTCTCAACTTTTTGCTGTTTTGCTCATTAACATCTCTAACCTCTTTTTGTATGCAGTTGTGCATGAAGCTCCTTGATGAGGAACAAAAAATAAATAAACTGCCCTTGGGTGAAGCAGAAGTTGCTTCAGTGTGACTGCTCGTCCAAAATGTCCTTAAGTCTCACTGTGAATGTGATTTGTGCATTTTGATTGGCTCACCTGTTACACAAAAGCTTTACATCGGTAAACTCTTAACTGCTGAAAATAAATGAAAAAAAAATACTGTGACTCTTTGCTGCTGTTGCGAATCTGAAGTAATAGTGCACATGCAATGGATTATCAGGTGTCACAGTAAAAATTTCCATTTAACATGGATGATTTTCCAGTAACCTGTGTTTCCACCCCCATGGGTCTTTCTCACCTATGAGTTTGGACCACTGTGCAGGGGGTCGGAACAGTGGATACTGCTTTGGGAAAGCCTGAGGGCTCCAGTGACCAGTAAAGACCAGGATGTAGGAAGCAGGACTCTTGGCTGTGCATTCTGTCCCAATGAGCGGTCGCAAAGGCCCAGCAAATGTGAAGCCAAGCTTCACAAGTACGAGAAGGAGCTGCTGCAGCCAGCCACAGGTCAGGTGCTCTGATGACATCATCTGCAAGAAATGGAGAAATGAAAAACAAAAAAACAAAAAAACATTAAAGTCTTTCTCCTTACTCTGTGCACAATCATTGTAAAAAGAAATAAATAAATCACTGTGGCAAATGGCATGAACAAAAAGCTGCTGAACAAGTCTACCATAAACTCTGTGACATATAATCTTTGTACGTGGGCAAGTAAATGAAAAGATCGCAAGACGAACATTTAGGAAACCAAACCCAGACAATCCCGGAAAATCAGTATGAGTGGGGAAATTCCATATCCCAGCCCTGATATCAAAACACAGCCTTTTTATCAAAGACCAAAGCCCGATGAACTCCCTGACCCTTAGGCTTCCTATTAAAGAAACTCTCCCATTTATTTGGTCGGGCCAAGAGACTTCTGACAAAAAGCCAATTTCTGGCTACAGGGAAAACATCACGTTATAATGTCTGCTGTAGACGCCGCCTTTAAATAAAACAACATCTCTGAGGATGGATACAAATTTCTGTCTGCTCTACTGATCTCACCGGCTGACCATCCACTGACCACCAGCTGCTGACTCAGACTCACACTCTATTAAGAGGCAGAGGGGCGACGGGGGCATGACAATTGCTCAAAATGCATTTCAGCTCCATAGGTCACAGTCTAGAAACCCCCATTTGTTTTGAACTCTTTGTGATTTTTACATTCATGAGAACAATATTATTGGGAAATCCACAGAAATTCTGGTGAAAATGCTTTTAGTTGAATTTATTTTTAAATTTGTGGTGTTTTGTTTTTCTGTTTTTTTAATGAGTCTACCGTTGTGGAGAGATAATCTGTTATCTCTAACAAAGTAGCCAACAAAGTAGTCACTACATCCGTCCTCTCAATTTTCTGTTTTATAGCAACAATAACATTATTCACTTTGTTGGAGTGTTGGCCTGGTATTTACTGTCATTGGACGAGCAGAAGAAAATGGATGGCTGTGAATTATAAACTCTCTCCACCACAACTACTTCTATGTTGCATACTGAGGGTAAACAAGTAGTGTTGTTTTTACTTTGTTTTTTAAGATTATTACAAAAAATCTCAGCTCAACTTGCAACTTTGCAATCAAACCAACTATAAAAACCAGATAAACTGCTGGGACAGCTGTTCATTAGCAGAAGTACAGAATCGGCCAATCACAGGGCAAGAATTCTGTGCATTTCTGTGCAGACATAAAATAGAAAGGCAAAATTAAAATTGACTTTAATAACTACTTGTTACAACCAAGGTATGCAGAAGAGCAACTCTGAACCTTGAAGCTGAAAGGCTACAGCAGCAGAAAACCAAATTGGGTGCCGATTTTGTCAACTAAGAACAGGAAGTCGAGGATAAAATTCATAGAGCTCACCAATACTGAACAACAGCAAACTGGAAAAATGTCCCAATTTCTGCTGCAGCTTTCAAAAGGTAGAGTCAGAATCTGGTGTAAATAACACGAAAGCATGGAACCATCCTGCTCTGTATCAACAGTTTGGGCTCCTTCATACCAACTGAGCATTGCTGTTGATCATGTCCATCTGGATGCTTCCAGCCATGTCACAAAGCTCAAATCATCTCCAGATGGTTTCTTGAACATGACAATGAGTTCACTGTATTCAAATGGCCTCCACAGTCACCAGTTCTCAATTCAATAGAGAAACTGTGGGATGTGGTGCAACAGGAGATGTACAGCCAACAAATCTGCAGCAACTCTGTGATGCTGTTGTGTCAACATGGATCAAAATCTCTGAGGAACGTTACCAGCACCTTGTTGTATTTGTGCCATGAAGAATTAAGGTACTTCTGGGGGCAAAACAGAGTCCAACCAGGTACTAGCAAGTAATAAAGTAGCCAGTACACAAAAAGGAAAGACACACAGGGGCAGTGCATTAAAAACTTGAGCAATTGCAAAGGTGGGAAACACACAAGGGCAGGAAGCGGAGGATTAGGAAGCGGATTCTCACAGTGAAGAGGACAGCATTTGTGTTTGCTGCCAGCTTTCAAGGGTAGCTGTAATGACAGAACTTTGAGCAACTGGCATAGCCTTACTGTTGAACTCTTAATGGCAAAGAAAGAGTCCCACTGTCAGAAGAGTTAAAGAAGACGAGCAAGAAGAGCGGCAGAAAATCAGTAGTTGGATTCAGAAGGAAATTCACAGCCTCGGGACCCAAGAGGATTCAAAAGCAATTATTAGCTAGCATTATTTCTCCTAAATGAAAGAACAACCCTGCAGTGCTGTGTGTCATAGTGTGCACGTACCAATTTACATCTAAATTTGTTCCAGATCTGGCTTTTTGATTCCACTTTCAAAATGTGATCTTACAATTATTCCCAAATACCGTCCTAATCCAAACTGGCACCTAGATTAGATGGGCCCAAAGTCATCGACATGCTTCGCTGAGTCGAGCATTTCAAGGGAAAATACACAAAATGACATCACCTCACTTATTGTGTTTTATTTGCAGATCCTTTAGCTCCGTCTCCAGTCTGTAACTTCGAGGCAGATCTTTTTTTCCGTTTGTGTGATACAGAAAGGGAGAGTGGCATTTGTGTGAGTTACTACAGTATAACTAAAACTCCAAGCAGCTGCAGAATGCAGACAGTTAAATTTGGGCAAGTCAAAAGCACACACGTGTGTATGTAACACCCCCCCCACACACACACACACACACACACACACACACACACACACACAACACTCATGTCCACATTGTCAGTGAAGTCTATTTTCAGGGGTCAGATAGTATTACTCCTCCAATATAGCTGCAAAACTCCAACTCTGACACTTTTCTGACCGCGTCCTCGCAGCGTGTTTTATCCATTCCCCGTCTCCATTAAATGTCTCCACTGCACTGTTTAACTGCCAGCTGTAAAAAATACCCCACATATGGTGACACACAGAGGTCCCAATTGATCGTGCAGCTCAGTCATCAGATCACCTCACTGACTGCTGCAGCTTGGCTGGAGTCAGATGAAGCTTCAGGATGAGAAGTATGGGTCTCCTTCCAGAGAGTAACTTCAGCTTCTTATCTTATCTTTGTGACTGAAGCTTGTGTGTGGAAATTCATGACCTGGACCCTGCAGGCTTTAACATCACCATGTGAACTTGGTAACTGTGACTGTCCTGTCTGCTCTCTCCACTATGTTTATTAGAGAAAAGGAGGTCAACGCTGTGACAGGGTGATGCAAACACTTACTTAAACACTCTGGACATATATGATCTTTTATTCTGAAATTATTTGTTTCTGATCAACTCTGACCTGCTCTACAGTGAGACTGGTTTATTTGACCCTCTTACGCTCCTTTTGAATTCATCCCATTGACCCCGTAACACACTAAAGAGACATTTCTTGAATTCCCACATGGACACGGTGAGCTTTATCGGTTAGCACGCAGACACACTACCAGCTGATGCGTGCTGCTGCAACACACGCAGAGATAATAGCTTCTTTTTTTTAAAAAATACACATAAAAGACACAAAAACTGTCAAACACGCAGTTACATGCACGCACACAATTTAGATGTGCACTCACCAGTCGGCACAGACAGACAAACACAGCGGTGTTTCTGTCAGGCACGAGACACAATAAAACAAGGGGATGTGGCGCAGAGCCAAACTTAAGCGGCTGCCGCCCTCCGGGCACATTTACTGTGCAATTAAAGTGGCTTCAAGCAGAGATAATACACACATTCACCTCAGCTCATACACAAAGGCATTCGGTTATGAACACAAAAGCACAGATTTGTTCACGCAGCCAGAGGTACGTTTGTTTTTAACAAGAAAATGGAAAGGGGATAATTTGCTTTTGTGGCCAAGATTTTTCATGAAAATCTTTTACGGGGCAACGGCCGGTTTAGGAGTTTGTGTCGAGAAGGGAGACACATCAGTCTGTCTTAAATTAGCCTACTTCTACGCAACCATTTCATTCATTCGTGCATACAAAGAGAAAACGCAGCGAGATGTGCATCACATCGACGGCAGGTCTGAAACTTTAACTGCTTCTCGTGTAGCTGGAAGGGAAATTATGATACCTGGTACAAAAGAAAAGTGAGGAGGCACTGCCTGAGTTTGGCTTTCCTGACGATATGGATTTATAATATGAAAAAAGAAGAACTAAAAATCAGCTGTGAAACAGAAAAATCTAGTCGAATCATTCCTGCAAGGGAAGAGTTCAGTGATGGGAAATTGATTCATCTCTTTATTTACTTGAATATTTCAATCACTGCCACTTAACACAAATCTGCTACATTTCAGAGAGAATAGTGTAATTATTAGATACTTTACTAGCTAGTAGCAAGATCACAAATTAGTTTTGTGTACAACCAACCTTCAGTCTGGGCTTTTTAAATGCATGCAGTATAACATAACGCTGAATTTGCAGAATTAGATACTTTCAATTGAAATTTGATGTGTCATATGATTATATTACATTATATTTCAGAGGCAATACTGACAAGGTTAAAATTATACATTTACTTAAGCAAGATTTTCCATTAAAGTGGGTATTTGGGTTAAACTCACCCAGGCTTTCTGTGCAGTGAATGAATGAAGTGTGTGTTCCCTACCTGTGCTGGATTATCAGTGACAGAGAGAAGCTGCAGCAGACTCACAGAGAGGGTACAGCTCCACTTGCTCCCTATTGTAACCGGTTTTCTGGTGCAGCCTTATCAACCTTTATCCCTCGGTTGCCCGTCTTTATCTCTTTCCAAATTTCTCTCCTCCTCCCTTCTCCGTATCTCCTCATGTTACCCTTTCTCTCTTCCTTTCTCCTGCTTTCTCCTCCCCCTCCTCGTTTTTTTTCCCTTTTCCTCCCCCTACTTCTCCTTGTATGGAAAGGCAGTTAACAGCCTCACTCCTCTCCCCTCTTTTCTCCCTCTTAGCCTCTCTCTCTATTCTTTCAGTGGCTGTGTAAATTCAACAGGCACATTGCTGACAAGGTAATCAACACCACCTTGGCCTCTCTCTCTCTCGTCATACCCCGTTCAGCTCTATGTATTATCTTGCCCCCGTTTTTCAGCTCAAGCTGTCAGACTTGAGAGGTGTAGAGTTGCTGAATAATGGCAGTAAATTAGAAAGAGAAAGAAGCGGGGCTTCATGCACAGACATGCAACCTGGATAACAGATGAGCTCAGTCTGGACAGAAACATGGGCTTTTATTTCTGCAGTGAATGCACTGATTGGACACCGCAGATAACCAAAGAGTTTAAAGTGGTTCCTGTCTACTTTTTTTCCCACCCCTTTCAAATAGTTCTCCTGTCCTGTGGCCTATCCATCTGTGATCTCAGTTGAGGAACCCCATTTCCTCAGGTCAGAGTGTCTAAGTATGTGTGTGTATATGAGAGAGTGAAAGAGACGTGTGGCCACCAGGTCCCACAGCTGGTAGACACATGGACGACCAGGGAGGTTTCTGTTGCCGGCCGCCACAAACTTATCAACGTGTCAGAGGCTGAAACTAAATAAGACTGTTTGTACGCGGTGCAACAAAGCAGCCTGCGTGTCATCAAAACACACACCCTGCTTGGGCTCAGTGTGGACCGAGCCTTGCCACTCTCAAGACATGTGCTATCAGCTTGACCTGGCAAACATCAGCCAGAGCAAGAAGAAAACAGGCAGCCATGTCACTATATAGCCCTAAACCTTCCTGGAATAAGAAGGGATGAAGAGGCGAGGGCAGAGGAAGAGTGGGGTTAGATGTGGATCGGGTAACAATTTGGACTTTGTGTCCTGCAGTTATAAACAATCATGCAAACACCATCAAACACATCTGTTTCCACTACTACTTCCTCACCAGCTCTATCTATCTATCTATCTATCTATCTATCTATCTATCTATCTATCTATCTATCTATCTATCTATCTATCTATCTATCTATCTATCTATCTATCTATCTATCTATCTATCTATCTATCTATCTATCTGTTCATGCTGATGCTGTTGAAAGTAGGTTACGGGAAATAAGCATGACTCCCTTGCTGCTGCCTGCTGATTAATGACAGTGAGCTTAGCATCCAGACTGACTTACCGCGTTAATGTGAAATGTCAGTGACACTCTATCAGCTGCACAGGTGTGCATACGTGCATGCAATCAAACACACTGCACCCACAAAACGACCTCAGTTTTGACCCCACATTGGGAGGTATGCCGGTGGACACTGACACACGTGTGCCTGCAAACCTATGTGGGAATTGATGAATGCTTACATTACCATAACACATGCAGAGCTCACGGTTAAGCTGCGCTCTCCAGCGCACACACACACTCAAAAAGTCTCGCTTTAGGACACCGGATACAGCAGCGGATTTGCCTGACTGACGCAAATCGGCAAGATAGCTGGAGGTTTTCTTCCTGTCGATCACGTGCTCACGTCAGTGCTACACGAGCCAAGCGAGTAGGGCAATGAAAGGAAAACCGTGAGCTAATCACAGAGCGTTGTGCGTGGGACATACTAGATCCACTATGTCAGCCTCACTGCCATGAACAGTCTGCACCCCTATAACAGGAAAGAACAGCAGGGAGAACAGATGGATTACACCGATACACGGTGCATGAGACCAAAACCAACAATGTGTTCATCCATCTCTCAACTCCTCAGCACATCTTTACCCTCCCTCTGCCACGCAGCTTAAACTCATTTATCCCTGCAAGAGATAAATATTTAAAAACAAGTCACAAATATATACTCGTTCCCTAAAACACATGGGTGTGGAGATGTTACCGATGAAAGAGGAGTTGGCACGACAGAACAGAACATTTTGGTATAGGTTTCGATGTTTTGCAAAATGAAAATAAAAACAGAATCCAATAATTTTTAAATCATCTAAAATACTGTAAATAATTGAAATGTGAAAACTGAGAAATTTGTTTATTTCTTTGACCCAAAAAACACTATTTGAAGAGGATGTGACAGGGTCATGTTTACCCCTGTGTTACATCAGCTCATCTTTTAACAACAGTCTATAAGAGTTCGTGAACCGAGCAGAGCGACTGCACTAGCTTTGCAAGAAATGTATTTCCCAGTCTTGCTTGACAGAAGATGTTAGGTTCTCAACAGGGGGATTCAGGGCCTTTGTTAAAATGTATTACTCATTTATAAAGACACATACAGCTCATTTCATCTGTCCCCAAACAGACCCTGATTCGCTGCAATGGTAAGAAAGACCAGTGAAAATTTTGAAAAGTACTCCAAAGAACCAAAATTTTCACAACAGCCATTATGTATGTCCAACCTTTGGACCTCGATTTTTTAATACAAATCGTAGATCTGCATGATTTGTGCTGATTTGAGATGGAGTGACCCATAATTACCTCAGAGTACCGTAAATGATGAACTGAAGCAGAGCATCTTGTTTTTTTACGTCTTGTCTTTGAATTTGTAAATCGTTATTTGTGCTTTTGAAACCCATTTTACTATACTTGCCATTATTTTCAGTATATTTTTTTTATTTACATAGATATATCACATGTGTAGCATTCATTAAATTGTTTAGTAAGTTAATTTAATTGTTTAGTAATAAGAACAAGATCCCGGATAGAAGCGGGTGAAATGGACTTCCTCCGAAGGTTGGCTGGCCTCTCCCTTACAGATAGGGTGAGAAGTTCGGCCATCTGGGAGGGGCTCAGAGTAGAGCCGCTGCTCTGGCGCCTCCTGGGTGAGGTGTTCCCGGCACGTCCCATCAGGAGGAGGCCCTGGTGCAGAACCAGGACATGCTGAAGACATTTCTTTTTCTCATTTAGAATTTAATACAGCTGTATTTTCTAAATTCTGTATGCTTCACATTGTTTTGTTGTTTTTACTTACGTTTTGCACATTATCTCAAATATTTAAGTTATGTTATCTGTGATAAAGTCCCCTGTATTACCAAAGTGATGTTTTTTTTTAACAAAGTTGAAGTCGAAGATAAATTAACTATCTCAGAGTATCAGAGTACCGGATTCATTCATTTTAAATTGAAAGCAAAACTGGTATCTTACTGATTCGGTTACTAGAAAAGAATGAAATTACTCCAAAGATGCCAAACAGCTTTGAAGATAGGATCCCTCCACATGGGGGGACATCAATCTGCCAGACTAATTTATCATAAGGGCAAGCACGCAACCAATATGAGACACATGTGGGTCCGTCAAACCGCTCCCCTGTATAACCAGAAAGACTCCAAACAGTTTTATTTCTTAACGTTTTCAACTCTGTATCTAAGACCTCTGTGTTGTTTTCTTTTCCACTCAAACCTGCAGACGACTCGTTTTAAAGAGTAGTTAAATGAAATTACTGACCTTGCAGAAGCAGGGCAGGAACCAGTTCTCACATTTTACTGGCCTGACCTGAAGGACTCCCTCCTCCTCTGAACTAAACAAACAAATAAAAAAAAATGTGTTGGCACAGCATGGGAACTGACAGATGTCGCAATGGTGTGTTTGAAGTGTGTGTGAATCAGGTCTGGTAAATAATACCGTTGGCACCCTGGGCCTGCTTCATCTGCACACATGGTTACATAACACAGTATATGCTTGTCACTCTCTTAAACAAAAACAGTAAGTAGGGCTGATACTACCTCTGATGACTGATAATAATTTTGTAGTTTGTATGAACTGCAATTAAATTTGGTTAATTTTATTTGAACCATAATTTAACCAAGAAATTTTAGAAAATAGACTAAAATCTCTTTTTCTTTATACATCTATCTTCCAAACACAACAACATTCAGGTATAGCTGCTAGCATATACCTCAATACCATTATTGAGCTAAAGTGGTACATATGGTTACTATTAAACCTTGAAAACTAACCTTTTAAGAAAAAAAAGCCAAGACCCAACATAGCTATACAGTAAAACAATTCTAAAAAGCACATAAACAGCTGAAATTGAGTCACTTTTGATTATTGAGGCAAGATGCTCAGAGCTACATTAGCCGCTACTAGCATAGTAGCTGCTTTGTTGGTAGTGTGGGTGCCAGGAAAATGCATGCAGTTATTAAAATATGTGTAAACTTACATGGAAATACATCAGTATGTAAGACAAACACAGAGTTTGTGCAGTTTGAACACTCAAAGTCAGTATTTGGTGACTTAATTCTTCAATACAGTCTGAAATTTTTTAGGCTGCTTCGAAGCTCTCCAGCTCTTCTCTTTTTTGGATATTGACTGCCTTTTGCTCTGTTTTCTGTCGAGATGAACCCATAGTGCTCAATAATGTTGAGACCCGGGCTCTGGGGAGGCCAGTCCATGACTGACGGTGTTTCACTGTTTTTCCATCTAAGTATGTTTTAATTGCATCGGCAGAGTATCTGTGATCATTGCTAAAAAATGAAGCTGTTAACAGTCTGATGCTTGCCAGATGGCATTGCATAGTGGATCAAATATGACCGTAATTTTATGTGTTTATTTTAACGTTCTCCAATGCTATTGGCTGAAATGCAGCTCTAAACCTCTGTGCCTCCACCACGTTTTCAAGATGGCTGTTGACACTCACTGGTGCGCCTCTTTTTTGGCATCCTCTGACAGTGAACCAAGAATTTTAAATCTGGATTCATTACTCCACAAGACCTGTTGGCACTGATTTTTAGTGCAGTTCTTGTGTAATTCGGCACAGCTCAGCCTTTTCTCCCTGCTTATTTTCCTTCTGTGAACAGTAGATGGATCAGCTGAAGGGCCAAATGAATCTTTCATGTCATATGTCAGATCTATATTGCAATTTTTCCTATTTCTTATGGACAAGACTTCTAGGTAGTGTTAATCTGCTGTAGTTTTACCTGCATTTTTTGTCCTCTACTTGTCCAGTTTCCTCAAATTTGTTCAGGGCATACTGCACACCATGGGAAGAGCTACTAGCTCTTTAGGAACCACCTTGTTGGTGCAAAAAAAATACTACCTTATTCCTGTCAAACTGTTATCGTTTGAACTGTTCACACATTCAGCTGAAAAAATGGGAACAAATGATGTGGTTTTGTGACAGGCTGGTAGTTACAGTCTCTATCCTAGTTTTAAATCCAATTTAAAACTGGTTCTTTTTTTGAGTCGTTATATGTAGGCAACTCTGCTTCATCCCTTGAATTAGATGCCATTCTTTTACTTGAATAAGTGTTTCACAAGTCAGCATTACGTGGCTTAACAAAAAGATATATTCATCTAAAACAGCCAGGTACAAGCACTGGGCTGAGATGAGTGAAACAAAATATCCAGAGAAAGACTTTGAAAGACCTTTAGAAAGCCTGGAGAACTAGTGCTCAAGACCATTTAAAAAAAAAAAAAAAAAAAGATACAAGGTCTGGCTCCTTTGAAATCAAATGCAGAGAAATGAGGGGTGGCTCTAGACTTGTGCACAGTACAGTAAAATGAAAACAGGGTCAAGAGCGATCTCTGCTCCATTTTAAAAGTTCCTGGTTGTGTGCATGTGGAAGCAATTTTGGAGCCAATAATCCCTCCACCCTCCTGAGCCCCCCTTCCTTGTATTCCCCACCTACTTTGCCCACTTGTAAACCTGTGGTCATGCTGGCAGTGCCTAAGCTACAGTTGGCGTATAAAAGAGCAGCTTAAGCCTGCTAGTAAACAATTTTGTTTATGGCAGACGTTCTGTAAACACAGCTCCATGTTCTCAACATGCTGACTGTCAACATATCACAGCTGGCAATTAACTGTCACCATCTAACTAACCACTAATAATGAAGCACAGACCCCCTTTTTTCCCCCCGAAGAAATTACCAAAGGCAGTGTTAAAGGTTCAGTACACAGCAGGACGCCTGGTACCAGCTTACAAACGCAAAGAAAGAAGTGAGAGAAATTTCATTTTTTAAGATTTTATTAAAATACGGTGTGGAGTTTACCATTGGAAGTTACCATCACAAACATGATTGTTTCTAATAAAAAAGTAAACAAAACAAAAAAATAAAGCTTAAGAGTCTAGTTACAGGAGAATTTTTTTTAATTTGTTTTGTTTTTGCAGTCTGGTGAAAGAAAAAACAAAAAAACAAAACAAAAATCAATTCACAATGAGAGTGTGTGGAAAAAAAAAAAATGTTCACATGTTGTAAAAATACATTTCCCAATTTTAACATTACACACAGTCACTTCCAAGCATTCATTCATTCATTCCTTGTTAGATGGTTAGATGTCAGTGCTAAAAGAAAGCAAAAATGAAAGAGTAAAGGAAAAAGTTCAGACCTGTGCACAAACGGATCGAAGGGGAGAGCGGTTTCCAAAAACAAGAAAGAAAAAAAAAATGCAGGAGGCTGTTCTACATTGTCAGGGCGGAAAACTTGGGATGAGGGACAAGAGACAGAGGGCGACTGCTGGAGGATATGTGTGCATTTTGAACCCTGAGAGAGAAAAAGTGACCAGCTCTCACCATAATTTTCTCCTTTTGCTTTTTGCCAACAGACCACACCAGAGTCCGCTTTGTCCTCCCCCTACCAGTCACCCCTGTGGCTCCGGCTCGGAGACTTTTAAGAGCAGCAGAGCGGTGATGGTAACGGTGGCGGGGCAGTCTCACACCCAAGAGTGAAATATCAGCTATGAGCATACTCACACTGTGCTTATCTGTTAGCCAACACACATATACTCTCTGCCCGGCTGATTTGAACTATTAAACCAGGGAGTAATGAAAAAGACATTTAAAATAACGCTGTACAGCACAGGATTGATGTGCTGCAGAATGAGCTAAAAGAGTTCACACAAGGCTAAATGTGGTTCGTCACTGATAAAGAAACAAGGTGCGGTAGATTTAGGCCTGCTGGGGTGTGAGGAGCTTTTTGCGGAGAGGCCTTGAATGTGGCCCAATCTTCTTTTTTCCTTTTGGCTGGGTGTGTGTCTCCTGACTTCACCTGCTGTGGTCAACTGTATTAAGGCAGTGAGTGGTTCCATGGCAAATTTCACTAACAGCTACTATTATGGGGAGAGAGTAAGTAAGGCCCACAGGATATCAGTTGGAGAGAAAAGGTGGTGGGATCAGACAAATTTCTTTTAAGAAGAAAAAAAATAAAAATTGGGGCTGCGGGGGAAAGAGGGAACTCTTGATCTCTGAAATGTTTCAGTACAACATGTAGAACACAGACAGCATATCCATTAAAATAAAACAGATCGGTTTTCATAACAGTGCACTGATGAACTGAAAAAAATATATATATATAATCATCATCATCATCATCAACAACAGCAAAAAAAAAAATTTTAAGATTACTATTATGCTCATAATCCAAACTATGGGGGTTATTTATTAAAAATATATACTCATCACATGACAGAGGAGCCTAACATCTCAGGACAGACGCGCTCCACGTCTGTCATAGACTCTGAGGGGGGAAACTGTACATCACTGGAAACTGACCACGACAAACATGGCAACTCGGGTTGGAAACACTCGGTGGGGTCTGGTAGGAGGGAGTGGGGGGGGGGCAATAGTATTTCCCCTTAAAAATGACCTCACATGCACTATAGATAGAGCAGCTTGACGAAGGTGGATTAAATGAATAACAAAACAGCACCTACTACTACTACTACTGTTCTAGTAAAAGAAAACTAGCAGATCACAACGATCGCCTTTTGTTTTGTTTTTTTCCTCCTTTTTTTCCTCTCATTTTTCCATCAGCCAGTAAGATTGGGACTGAAACACATCGACTACAGTCTGAATCTGTGCCGAATTCTTACACTATGAGGAAATAAAAAGGTAAAGGCAAACAGATACGCATTGGATTTAATGCCTGAGTATTCATTGATCTTATCGAACCTACAAAGATATTGTCAAATTATTTTATGGGGCTTTTTTTTGTTTTTAAATTGTATCATTACTGCTACCATTTTACAACCCTTCTAGTAAAGAATAGTAAAGATGCATCTAGAAAATCTGTACAAAAAAATAAAAGGGTATGCACGGTACATTCAATATCTGTTACTGAGGTACTAGAAGTGGTGTTCCCATGACACCAGGGCAACAGCGTTTAAGAGTTACTCCTAGGGGCTATTCCTTTGGAACGACAACAGCTTGTTATAAGGGTGAGGGAACATACAAACACACACTCGCACGCAAACCCACACTATCACGCGCACACACACACGCATGCCACGGTCATTAATGAGCCAGCATGCAAGAACACCGTCCCATTTGCTCCTACGGAGAATCTAATCTCTATCGTCCCCTCGCACTTTGAAGGAATTGATGGATTCATGAGCAGATGTATAGGGTTGGAGCATCACAGTGGGAGAATAGTGGAGGGTGGGTGACAGAGTGGGTGTGTTGGTGGTTGTGGCGCGAGCTTAACAATAAGGCGGTAATCTATCCCTGGTCACCCCTCCTGTGGTTTGAACGTCGGCAGTGTGTCATCGTGTTCTTCGTCACTAAAGGTTACCTGTAACTGTGACTGAGAGAAGCTGCAGGCAGCTTCCTCTGCTCTGAGCAGCCAGACAGCGCCCTCTGCTGAAATGCTGCTGGGTTTCCAACTGGGAAGAAAATGAAAAACAGAAAAGCTGCTGCAATCGAGTCCCTGTGGGCACCAGGTGCACAGGACCTCACACGCTCACTCGCACACTCAAACGCACATCACTCAAGACTGCTGGCAAGAGATAGAAATTCATACCAGGACATGCAGGTACATCTCTGATATGACGCTCAGAGCTTTTATCTCATGACATCACAATCCAAAAGGGGAAAAGCGTGTGTAAATACAGGGATGACTGTCCTAAAACTAGACAATCGCAGCAGTGAAAGTTG
Organism: Mchenga conophoros; assembly: GCF_057382185.1. Taxonomy (NCBI): domain Eukaryota; kingdom Metazoa; phylum Chordata; class Actinopteri; order Cichliformes; family Cichlidae; genus Mchenga; species Mchenga conophoros. The sequence goes on from NC_140527.1 coordinate 29,027,348, forward strand.
ACAAAGAATAATGGGTTTAATACTCACAGACGAGTTTAGCAGATAAAAAACACACTGTGACAGTCAGAGAGCTCCACACTGACAGCATTATGGATCCCTCTGCTGAGCAAACTGATGACAGCGCAGAGGAGAGACAAGGGCCAAAGTGGGCTAAAGGGTTAGCTAGATACTTGGCAGGGAGAAGAGGATGTACTGTTTGTGATTCTGTCCTGTTTTCTTCTTTTACTTCAGTACAAACTTCACCCCCCATCATGAGAAAGATGGAAAGGGTAAGAAAAAGAAAAGAGGAAGAGAGCAGTAACATGAGCCATTAATGTACAAAAGTGGGGCTTCAACCATTCTGTGTCTGTGCCTCTAGTGGTCAGAGGAGGACTGCAGGAGGCAGACTGTAAAGCCTCGTGTCAGAAATGCTTTTTTTCTTGTTTTCTTCTTTTTTAAACAAACAAACATTAACATCTAGAACCAGAGCAGATCAACTTTTCATTAAAACAACAACCAACTAAGGAAATAAACCAATCCAATCACTGAATCCTTGAGAACACAGTTATTGCTGACGTAGTGGGGGAGTGAAGGAGATGAGGGGATGGTGGGTGAGCAGGTGGATGATGGAGGCAAGGGTGTATTCTGGGTGGTGGTGGTTGGGGGGGTGGATTGTTGTGGTGTGGACAGGTCACTCCTGGGCTGGTTATGTGATCTGAGAAAAGACTGTAGAGCCACGTCAGGTCAAACTAGTGCTGCCGATGTACTGGAGGGTAGGGTTGTGTCTGATCCTGGGAGGTGGGGGTTGGTTTCCAGAGATGACGGAATGTGCTGACGGCGGTGGGGGGGGGCTATTGGTCGGAAGGGATGTCTCTGTCGGCTTCGGCCTTAGTAGGTTGCCCTGGGGATGGGGCGTGAGGGGGGTGGGAGACGGGGGCGATGCCATGTGCCAGGGTTCCTGGAACCAAACTTTCAACGCCTGCGGCAGCTCCTGGGAGACCGCCTGCTGCTGCAACGTTGATCAGCCCCGGAGGAAATCTGACACAGAGCCAAACAAAATCAGATCAGGTTAAATTCAACCTTATCACCAATGAGGCAATCTCGGTCAATTCTCCGCTCACCTGTAGGCGGCTCCATTTAGTTCTGGGTGAACAGTAGCGGCCTCAATGCCGGGCCACTGAGAGGCTGCCATCAGATACTCCTTATTAACACAGTTCTTCAGACTGTCGGGGATACGCCCTGCAGTAAACAAACCACAAAGTTTCGCTGTCAGATATGACCGACAACCTCCTTATTCAGCTACCGGATACATTTCTGGTTTAATGTTCTAGCAATATGAGTCAAAACAGTCTCAGCATGGCAACAGGGAACACGTTACTCCAATGAAGCCTGTGTATTCCAAACGCCTTCGATGCTTGTTTCCTGCGGGGGAACACAGCAGGTCTATGTGCCGCGCTGGAATGGTAGCGCTGTGCAGGGCGGCTGCTGTGTTCGCTTCGTATTACTCCTCACCCCCCACCCAATCCTGTGGCTTGTCATGTCTTTCACAAAGTGTGATGTGGACATTTATGTGCTTTTTGTGCAGAGGAGTTTTTCTGTTTCTTGTTCTCATGCTGTCCTACCATGGAAGCACAGCATGAGTAGAGGTCTCTTTTTTCCCTCTTGTACTTTCCCATTGTTGTGTATATTTCAGTGTTTTTCTGTAACGCTACCGATCTTCGACTTGTATCCCCATGTAATGTCTGTGTTGTGTCTGTAAGGTTGGGGGGGTTGGGGGGGTCCCATTTCACTGCAGGGCAACCTGCATGTCGCGAATAAAGCTTTGATTGATTGATTCATCATACATGCTCTGTGTTTGGTGGTAGGCATTTCATTTTAAATTTTTATGTGTGGAAATATAATCAAGAATTTAAAAATTTGTGTTTTTGGAATTTTACTCTTTAACCTCTTCTCCCATAAAGACAATATTTGAGGACATCCCATGGACCCTTAATGAGTTTTGAGACCTCGGTAATAAAAACTTGGTTTTATGATCATTAGAAGAGTTTCTAGGTTTTTCCAAGGGTAGTGCTAGTAAAGTGTAAAGGCAGAGTTCCCCTTCACTAACATCTGATCCAAACTGAGTAACTTTGTCCTGAAAGCCGGTCTGAAATATGACAGTAACTGCTCAGTTCAAAAAAGAGAAACAAGGGGTACTCCTGGTAGCACTCTAAAACTCTATCACGCATCTTAAGAAAATCCAGAATTAGTCAGACTCCAGCTCTGATCCACTAATTCTGCACTTGTCCTAACCACAAAAAACCTGTATGCATGCTTAGAGATACAAACACTGGGCGATTCACAGAACCCAAACTGCCATTAGAAAAGTGATAGTTGCCAAAAAGTGAGGAGTGTCACATGATAATGCGTTCACTGCAGCGAAAGAAATGGCTTGATCTCATGAGTGTACACGTCTTACCAGTGATGGCCCGGCGCACCTCTCTGGCTGCCTCTTCACGAGCCTCGACAGATGCCTGCTCACTGTACCAAGATGTGTGCGGGGTACAGATCAGGTTGGGGGCATCCTTCAGAGGGCCTGTTGAAAAACTGGAGAAGAAAGTACAGGCTGATACAGAGAGAGCACTGAGGGTTTGCACCACACTTATGTATGAATGTAGCGGGCCAGTTAGAGCCCAATTCACTAGGGTTACCTGAAGGGTTCTGTCTCATGGACGTCCAGGGCGGCACCTCGTATCCGGCCTTCCTTTAGGGCCTGAGCCAGTGCTTTCTCATCCACCAGACCGCCTCTAGATGTGTTCACCAGGAAGGCTCCTTGGCGCATCTGTGTCATTAACAATATCATTCAACAATGTGGATGAGAGCTTGCGAGGAAAGGCTAAGAATTTCAATTTCCAGCGAAATGCAGTACAAACTGAAACAAATGAGCACTATTAAACTCTGATTAACACACACAGTCACACAATTACAAGGTTTGGCTCAGGAAAAGCTGCAAATGTTTGAAATGTCTGGCACATAGAAATTGTCACTCTCATTTAAAGTCCTGTCGATTATTTACTTAGCTGATTCTAGATAATGATTATGTTGAATTAATCCCACCAAAAAACTACAATTAATGCAGAAAAATATTTTTCATCCTCACAAAGAGCAATAAGGCAGAATTAGGCAGGAACGAGTCCTCAGATGTTACTGAAGTCATTTTGATAATAAACTTCTAATCATATGGATGTGACAAATACATCTAAAATTAATAACCTAACTGAACCAAATTATCAGCTGATGCAAGATAATATTTAGAGTAGTACGGCAGAATGCAGTCGTATCTAATCTCATCTAAAATAAACAACGCAAGCTACTCACAGGGTTTAAACAGATAGCAGAGGTATGTTGTCACTAGACAATCTATTCTAAACAAAACATAGCTGAGGTGGAAGTAATGCTACCCTTTCTGAAACCAACATTGTTTTGGATATTTGGAGTATGTTCACACACCTGTTTGATGGTGAAGTCATTAATGAGATGGTGGTTGTGCTCATTGAGGCTGCAGTGCAGGGACACACAGTCAGAGTGGATTAGCAAGTCCTGCAGAGTGGCCATTCTCTGCAGGCCGAGTGAGCGCTCCACGCCATCGGGCAGGTAAGGGTCATAAAAGATCACGCCAAAACCAAAGGCCTTTGCCCGCAGAGCTACTGCTTGACCAACACGTCCTGGAAGGAGGAAGGGGAGGTTAGGGGTATAAGAAGCCATTAGTGGTGCACAGGCTTATTTTAAAATTCGTCACATTTCCTTACTTTGATGCCACCCCTCACTACGCTTTTTACTCACCTAGACCAATAATGCCCAGCGTTTCCCCCCGGATACGAGCGGCGCCACCAGCCACCTCTCTGATCTGCTCCACGCTAGAAGCACGGGTCCCCTCCCTTAGAGCTTGGTGCATCCAGGTTACTCGCCTGTACAGGTTGAGAATCAGACATAGCGAAGTGTCCGCTGTCTCTTCCACTGAGGCTGCTGGCACGTTACAGACAGCGATGCCTAAATAACAGGTAGAAAAGAAGAAAGAAACACTAACTAAACCGTTCTGTTTTACTGTGTGTCACAGCATGGCTGTACAAGTCTCTGAAAATACAGTACAAATTTGATCCTCTCACCCAGCTCAGCGGCTGCTTTGACATCAACGTTGTCGAAGCCGGAGCCGATCCTGACAATTACTCGTAGGCCTTTAAACTTTTCCAAGTCATCTCTGGATAGAGTGATAGTGTGGTACAGCAGAGCGGCCACTGCCTCGTTTAGCACCTGTTGGAGACGGATGGAAATTTTAACACCTCGGTGTTCATCTCAGTGGACTGCACTTATCATTCTGTTACAAGGCTGCAGTGTTGTGCACAGATTTCGATTCCACTTGTGAAGGAGGTGCATGCATGCTCTCTTAAATAAATCATCAAATAATACAGCTGCTTCTTTACAAATCTATTGCTAAGTGCATTATGATAAATGAATAATGAAGTGAGGAAATAAAGAAAGAAATAATAAACTAAACTAATCAACTGCATTCATCTCCACTGTCTTGGGCTGCAGCTAGCGGTGCTAATCCTGAGTGACTTCACGTTGTTTGTACATGAAACACTTTTCCATCTGCTGCAGGTTCTGTTAAGAGCGATTCTCCAGCTCATAATGGAGTTTCAAAGCAAAGCAAGGACTAACAATCTCCAGCTGCAGCCCAGGATGGTGTAGATGGAATCTTTCCAACCATGGGACAGATCCTCTCTTAGGAAGCAGGTGAATGATAGTGAGGACCGCTACAATAGCATCCTGGCCAGCAAGGCAGCCAGCAAGAAAAACATGAGACAGGAAGGTCAGAGATAGTTAGTAACTGAGCCTTCTAAGTAAGGAAAAAAAGAAGTGAGAGGGTTCTCTCTGAGAGACTATGTAACATAACATAACATAAAATGTGCTTGTTAATATGTCTGAGCCATCTGTCACAGCCAAATCTGTGTGGGGGGGAATTTTTTTCTCCGCAGGTTTCTTTTGTGTAGACAGCTTAGACGCTGTCTGAAGTTTACAGCTCTAGGAAAAGGGAATGCAGCCTTTTTTGACATTTAGAAGGTTTTAGAAGAATGTTTCATGTGACATCAGAATGTCGTGCCTTTTTAACGTGTGTGCTTGTGTCTCCTCTACCTTTTCATGAATCTCTTGTGTAGACTGGGCATCACAGAAAGCCACTGTGGCCACATCTTTCAGGATGGGCATCTCCACAGTGCAGTCACGCCCGTCCAGCAGGGCCACCAGAGGCCGAGGGTGCATTGGCCCATTCAGGATTGGGGGTCGGATACCTGAGTCCGCCGGGGAGAAAAGGGACAAATGTGCATCAAATCAATCTGAAGCAAGAACCAGGTAAAAGTATCAAATTGCCACAGACGCATGTGAGCACTTGTTTTCAAACAGATTTTGTTACACAGCCTTTCTGCTTTTTTGCCCCCTTTCAAATGTAGCTTCCACATGACGTTTGACGTAAAGAGCTACCAGCTACTTGCATTTCAGAACCAGTAAATTTCAGCTGAAGGTTTGTGACTCAACAGTCTGCATTTCCCATGTCTGGACTATCCGACGTGATACAAGTCATCATACCCTCACAAAAAAAACCCTGCGCACATGGCTAAACAGAGCTAGACAATAATAACTCAAGACTTTTATGACTGTATTTTTCCAACACTTACACCAGAACCTTAAGGGAACTATCAAAATGGTGTGTTTAAGTGTGTGTGTGTTTATACCAAGTGTTTTAAGGTTACAAAAGCAATGTGTAACCATATCTATGATGGGGCATGGACAGTGTCCAGCCATCTGGCCTAGTTGGCATTGAACTCCAGCTCTGTTTAGGATGGCATGTAACCATTATACACCGTCAAGACTTCACAGATCCATCGCGTCCTGTTCAAATCTACTACTCATAAAGGGGAAGCTCGGACACTGGTTAATGAAAGAGAGGCTTTTAGTTAAGTGTTAATTCTGGGAACTTGGCCTGCCTACTGTATGAGCAGACGGGTGGGGGTAGGGACAACGGGGGTGAGGTGATGGGTGTATGATGACTGGGGGAGGGGCGGAGAAAACTGTGGGGTCTCTGGGAGGAGGTTGTGGGGATTGGAGAGGAGGGGGGGCCTGAGTCATGACCTAAATTCTCCCGTCTGGAAGAGTCCCTACTTCTTATTTTTCCTGTTGTACCCTTTTATTTCCCCAATCGCACACTCACAAACACCTCAGCAGCAAACATCTGCACAACTGGCTCATGTGCACTACGGTCAATATTGCACGATTACCACAAATCAGAGGGATCAATAGGGATGCCGCGAGAACCGATATGGTAGCTAAGAAAAACAGGAAGTACTTTGCATTCAAAGGTGGGCAAGCAAGGGATGATAAGTGCAACATGCCCCCTGCAAATTAAATGATATTTTTTAGAGAAAGGGAGGAAATACTTCCAGTTGAGCAAAGCACCTGAAAGACCAGCATCCAGATCGGTTCACGGAATTCAAGTTGAGTGGGTTTCACTTCATAGTATCAGCAAACAAAGTATGGTCCTTCTTAGGTTATCCTGAAATACACGTTAGCGTTTTGTTTGAGACAGCTGGCACTGCTGTTGTGAAATTAACTTTGTTTTATAGGCTGAAATGTTTGCAGTGGCTAACACTAAATGCTTATGCCAACATAATGTAACTGTAACATTAGTAAGCCACTCAGCAAACACCCTAACACTTCAGTCTGTGTCTTCTCAAAAAAGAAATTATAATATTAACATCTTAAATAAATGATCTGCCATGTCAGTGTTTTAACACAACATTTAAGTATGTTGGATAATATTTTTGTTTTTGGTATATAAAAATCATATTTTTACTGGTACAGACTATTCAATTAAATTATAAACGCCACATCTTTGCAAAAACAGCTACATCAGTAAAGTGTGTTTTACTCTTGCTCACTGTAGTTTTCTCACATGAAATCTGGATAAATCTTTCAGGAGAATCAGATCCAACACTTATTTCTCAGGACTAGAAGACAACAGGAGACTGTCCACTTGGGTAGAGCCTGCTGGAGGCAGGACACATGACGCCCACTCACTCGCTGTGGATTCTCTAGACAATTACCTGTGCTACTCACACATTTTGCTGCATTTAAGCCAGCTAAAGTCCACTTAACACCTGGATTGAGAGCTGGATAACCTGCCCAAATAATCTCTAGGGACGCGTGAAGGCGACTTTAACGTCTTCAGGCTTGGACTGACTCCACACATGCGCCAGCACTCACTATCTCAGTCCTGTTGGGTGACAGGTGTGTGTGCGCCTGCCCCCATGGTGGGGAGTGTGACAAGCAGGAACATTTACTTGGACAGAAGACAGGACGTAATGGTGAGACTGTTGAGGAAGAAAAGGCGCTGGTAGCTGGAAGGGGGGTGGAAAACAAATATTTGCAAAAGCTTCCTCTGACGCCTGAGCATATCTCAATTCATGAATAAAATGCACACAAGCTGAGGGGAAAAAGGTATTTATAAAGCCTGGTACACTCAATCTGATGCACACCATTTAGCAGTGTGATTCACATTTGCGGCAGAAGGTTCAAGAATGCCGTCATGCTGACTGCAAACAGGCTAGAGAAAAAAAAAGACAAAAAACAAAGACTCTTACTATGCAGAAAAACCCAAATGGGTGCGTCACAAAGACTCCCTGTGTAAAAATATATATCCAAGTAGGCCTACACAGAGAGCAATCTGAGCAAAGGACATCGGTATACCCGAGGCCTACAACCAGCGAGCATGGCCGCACACACAATGCAATTCATTCAGTGATTCATTCATTCTCCCTCCCTCTCCCTTTCTTTCCCCTTACTCCCTCCTCCTCCTCCCCCCCCCCCCCCCCTTCTGTAGTTAGAGTAAGAGGTGAGGGGGGAGGGGCAGCAAGCGATGATAATGCAGCAAGCAGCAGTACTCCACCCAGACACAGTGAGACCCACATACACACACATGCGATTATTCAGTTCCTTCTTACGCCTGCGACACCAACACACACTAAAGACAAAAAAGGAAAAAAAAGAAAAAAGGGAAACTGCACACACATAGCCGGCACCACACCCAGAGCCTAGATCCCTTCCCCCCTTCCACAGTTCACAAATTTCAAAAACACATGCCGATATAGAAAACACATGAGCACCGGGGCTAACCTTGCATTATGAAGTCTGTCAGCCTGTCTTCCTCTCTCTCTACCCTCGCCTTGCTCTCCCTCTATTGCTCGTTTTTTTTTTCCTCCCTCTCTCTCTGTTAGCCTGCTCTTGGCTGACTGGATCCCAGCTGTCATCCACGCCCAGCCCCTCCCCCACAGCCTGCCTCCAATCACCGGGCGACTCTATTGAGAGCCAGCCAACCAGCACTAACCTCATTAGCATAGCCCAAGCTGAGGCTGAGAGCGGTTTGGGGGGCTGTTGTCGTTTTTTAAAGAGACAGCTGGCCCGTTTCCCTGTAGCTGCGGCCACGACCCTTCACCTTGTCCTCTCTCCCTTTCACCCGTCTCCTGAGACTCTTCCAGACGCTTCCCTCCATTTTAGCGCACCGTTATGTCTCATCACTATCATCAACTCTCCACTCTCCAACCACTGTATCTCTAGAAATCTGCAGTGCAACATCTTCAAATGCATTTTGCTAAAAAGATCCAAGTTCACCTATTTTTCTCACCTAAAAATCGAAACAATTAATTTCACCGTGACTGTGTGCATCTGCCCATTCTGATGGATATTTCAAATTCTTTACTACTGTCCGCCTTCGGAGTTAAAACCCTTGTGAGTTGTGGCTTAAAAGGTGGTTTTCTCATGAGGACACAGCATGTAGTAAATCTCTTCTGCAACCAAGTATTAAAGATTATTTCATAAGAAACTATCATTATGTGCAATGGCACAGGAACATTACAAACAAATGTTATTATACTTCCTCAAAACACTTATATATATATATATATTTTTTTTTTGAGAATCCTACATATATATGACTGTAATGCTTATAGTCTCACCCTCACAAATGCGGTCGAGTCTCTGCCGCTTGATTTGTTTGTGCTTGTCCATCAGAGCCATACACCAAGCAGTCTATACCCAGGGACACAGAAAGAACAGATCCAAGTGGTGGCAGGGTCCCTTTAATGACGTCCACGTATTTTCACCTGCGTACAAGAATCCAGCCAAAAATGAAAAGATGAAAAAAATTGAAATTTTAAATGCATCCTTATGTTGACACCTGCATTAAACCCAACTTGCAAATGAAAAGTAATGAGGATTTTAGAATTCAAAAAAAGAGTCACTTTCTTTTTAAACACATAGAATTTGGAGTATTAGAAGTTAGCCATAATCAAACTTGCCAGGAATGAAAACACTCTCAAGTGAAACTTTTTTTTTCACAAGATCAAGTGATAACTAAAGCTAAAAAGTTACAGGACTACGGTTTTGGGGGCGTTGGGGGAAATATACTGTATATTTACCCCCAGAAACTTATTATAAGGATTTATTAGTACAGCTGCAGGGTTTAGACAGACACTCACCTGGAGAATAGCGTCTGTTGCACCAGTCAGCTTCACAACTTAGTTTACACTGTAAACAAAGCAGAGATAAAATTACTTTAGGTGATAATAATGCGAAACAGTGACGCTGCAGGTGGCTCATTAAAATAATAAAAATAATAATAATAACTGAATAAAACTCGACACTTATAACATCGCATGCACAGCAATTAAAATGATATGGCCATCATCTAGTGGCAAAAGTATTTTGAGAGAAGTAACTTGCGCTGTACAACTCGCATAGTTTTTTCCCCCCCTTCTTTTTCACAGTTACACTCGTTCGTGTTCCCCAACTTTCTCCTTAACTTTACTACAACAACCTAGGCACACAGTACGAATAAACAGTACGAAAGGACACTCTTGATAACTTTTTGGTTATAATATCCCCAACGGTTAGCTCCCAAATTACCGTTAATGAACTAGTTAGCTTACAGTGCTAGCTCACTCGTTTCTACTCTATCCAGAAACACCGGAACGCTTACAATGAAGGATAACATTCATCCGTTAAATGCAAACGTTACATTTATTGACTCATATACGCAGATGACATTCACTAAAGTCCACTCCGAGTTAGTTCAGCTAGCATTAACTTTTGAATCGCAATCCGAGCTATCGCTAACTAAACACATAGCACAGCAGCTAGCTGCGCGACGGTGGCTAGCTAACCCAAACACAAACACTTGAGGACTCTCTAACATTTTAGTGGCAAGTTCAAACTCCCGCCAACTTTCGAGTACACGTTGTTTTTGATGTTATTTACTTCTCATTAACTCGTGAATAGTGTTGCTACAACCCACGTCCACAATTACATGAGGCGTTTGAAGCGTTGCTAACGTTAGCTAGCTATCGCCGATAACTAGCGTGCAGCTGAGTGTGTGGGAGATGAGAACGGAGGGGGAGCCCATTTCGTCCGATCTGTTATCAGCGAAGAGCGCTACAATGTGAAATATCTGACCCAGAAGCTTTAAAATCATTAATTCTTCGGGGAAGGAACAATCGCCCGTATGCTTGATTTGAACCACATCTACTTTGTGAACTAAAAAGCGAATCTTGTGAGGAGAAATGATAATTATTTACCCCGAATAAACTCTTTGAGGAGTGCTCAGACAGTGTGCGTGCGTCGGCGGTGTTCCCTCTCTCCCGATCGCCATGAAATTAGACAAAGAGGAAGTGGCTTGTCGATGTGGGGGTCAGACAGTGTGCGAGAAAGCATCCTTGGACTGGAAGGAGCGCCCTCACCTTTCAAGGCGGAACGACAAAGACGCGCAAACTCTAGTGCAACAAGTCTGCAGGCAGCTATCAAAACTTTCTGCTTAAACTTTAACTTCGTGTGCAGCGTTCTTACACATACACCCGCAGACCCGATTCTGCTCAATTTGTAATTCGGTTACAGCTAGCTACAATATAGTTTACAAGAAAAACATTTTCTCCCCGAGCGCGAAATGTAGGTGTATGTGTGTCAATATCTATGTTAACTAACCCAAACTGGACTATACAGTATATCCATACAGCACGACTATTATACTGAGATCAGCCACTAGGTGTCACAATAATCCAATTATCTACTGCCCCCTGACTTCCTTTATGTTGGGTCCAAGCATGAAACAACATTCATATTCATTTAAGAAGAAGAAAAGAAGGACAAGACACTTTTTGGGAAAAAAAAAATAATTCTATTAAATTTATTTGTACATAAATTGTGCAACAAGTATATTTCCAGCCAAAGAAATCATTTCTTAAAAGCCTCACTCTTTCGTTACATACACTCTCAGAAATGGCTGGACGCATGTACTCACTCAAACCACTGTACAGCCCGTTACATTGTGCCCTGTGAAGACCAGCTGCAGCACTCATACGACTGACCACTGAAGTGTATGTGCCTCGAATTCAGAAATATCTCAATCAGTGCAAACAGGAGCCTGGCTGTGAAAAACAAGAGCACAGCACCAAGAACTCTGTATTTTAAGCTTAAGGCATGGTCAGTTTATGTAAGCCGTGTCACTGTTAACAAGATGTGTCAATGTCAAAGCAATTACACAAACTCCAAAAAGATAATGTAACGTAGAGGGTGTGTTATGTCGTTTGTGCCAGAAGAAAAGCAGAATATATCTGAAAAGTTAGAACAGCAGTAAAAGTGAAGAGGCTTTAGGCGAGATTTTTAAAAAGTGGAATGTATCCTGTTAAATACACAGAACAATTAAATATGGATACTTATTGTATGGGCTTTTTTTTTTTTAATCTTACACACAGCAACATTTTAGCTACTGTTAAACAGCTCACATTTAATTCAGTCAGCCAAATACAAAAGTAGTCTACTCGAGTATCAGAAGCAGCACTGAACAACAATCGGTCTCATTCAGTTACTGGCATTTAGTGTGCGTCATGTAATAGAAACATTCTGTCAACCTCTGGCAATAAAGTTCTTTGATAAGGATATGTAAGGCCATCAAGATGCAAACCAGTGGCTTATGCTAATTAAGACTTGTCTTAATATCAAATATTAGTCAAAAATCTGTGCGCATTAAATCTTGCTTATTCGCTCATGCACATTTCCTTAAGGAGTGCTTCAACAGGCCAGCGCTAACAAAATTTGTGCAATTTTGAATAGTGAGCAAGCTCAAGTGTTATGATCGCAGCAATGTCATTGGATATTAGCCTCCCACATGGGGTCCTTGGATCTTACTTTTAAACTCTGGACATTTGTATAGAGAGGGCAGCAGGTTTCCACCAACTGCCAGAAGAGCACGTTATATTAAAAAGAAAATATAAGCCTGCAGGTGTGCTTAACATGGATATTGATGCAGTTATAACACTGAGAGCACCAAGGAGCGATCAGTTTTCTTCTATAAGGTTCAGATCCAATTCTGTACAGTCTCTTTCAAAAACAATCTTTTGTCCTCCATCTGCAGGCCTCCTTTCGTCTTCCTCTTCCTCACTTTCACTGAGCGGCCCGATGCTGGCTCTTCCCAGAAACTCTGCCGGAGAGAAAGCCGAACGTCGTTCCACCTGTGAGGTCACTGGAATCAAACCGCTACCTGGTCCATATGCAGGGCTCTCACGATTACCAATCTAAGCAGGAAAAACCATGTGCATCATGATCATCATGTTACTATTTTTATAGACAAAAATAATTACTGTCTTGCGTCCTTGCATCAAATAATAAGTGATAAAGATAAAGTGGTAAAACATAAGTGATGAGATAAAAGCAAAAAAAGAAAAAAAAAAAAAAGATCACAAAAGGTCTCAAAGAGAAGGCTACATTTAAGGAAAGTAGTGAACTTGATTGCTCACCAATACTATTAGCCTCCGTCACAGAGGTACTGTAACACTGATGGACCACCTTCCTTGCTCACCTGTGTCATCTTGCTGAAGTCGAGGACTGGCCTTGGGTAGGGCAGAACATCTGGGTCATGGCGCCTCTTTAAGCGAGGTTTGCGCATGTCACAGGGCTGCGAGTGGCAACGTGGCAAAGCAGGGTGGAGGCCACGCCTAGATGAGGATGGTGTGCTGCAGGCTGAAGTAGGAGACGGAGACAGCGCTGGGTGCTCCAAGTCAGAACGGCCATATTTCAAGGCTGAACCTGCACAGGGTTGGGGGGGCAAGGGCACCGTAGGAGATTTCTGAATGTGTACAGGGGAGAGGGAGAAGCGACGCTGCAGCACATAGTGTGAGGTCAGCGGGGCCGGTGAAGAAGAGCACGAAGAAGGCGTAGCAAAGGATGCAGAACACGCTCCTTTCAGTGTATCGCAGGGGTCCCATGGGAAGCCCCATGATATCAGGGAGTCAGACGATAGCGCTAAGCTAAAGAAGGTAGGACTAGCAGATGAGTGTACGGAGGAAGAGGGGAAGGAGGAACTAGGACCACAAAGTGGCAAAGAGCTGGCTCCAGAGCCTGAACTAGATGCTCCACCACTGTGACAGCTACGTTTCACCGGGGTCCAAACCCTTGATGCGCTGGGATGCCAGGTGGTGCGGCACTGAGACAGATCCTCTGGAACAGAGAGGGACCGGCAGTGGCGTTTTGGAGGTGGCGGAGGTGAACTTTGGAAAGCCTTGAAGGGACGTTCTGGTCTCTGGAGTGATTCTCCAGATTGAGAAGTAGGCCATAGTGAATCAAGTCCACAGGAGTCATCCAAAACACTGGCAACAGATGATGGATGTGTAGTTGAGGTGTAGCTCTCTGAAAATGCCAAAAAGATAAACATGAGGCCAATTTCCCCACTGGTCACAAATGTTGCTCTTAACTCACTAAACTTGCCTTGTGTTGTTTTATGAGCACTCCACGAGACAGTGGGACTGGAGCCCACTGTAGGTAATGACTGTAACAAACAGAATGACTTGTTTTCAAAATCAGAAGTGAGAAAACCAAGTCAATGAAACAAAATCAGTTTGAAGGACAAGACTTTGTTCCATCTAAACCATCCAACTCACCACATTCACACTGAATGAGAAGGCCTTGTGATAGGGTTCTTCTAAACTCTGCTTACGAAGTTGCTCTGTTATAAGAGTCACCATATTTGTAGCTATGATCCAGGGAGAGACATGGAGATGAGGAGATTTACCAAGGGCAGTGAAAGTGTCATTAGTCAGAGTTCTGGCGTGGTTTGTGGCGTCCCCTCTACACCTCAACCAGCCAGACTGACCAGGTTCCTCACTTTGCCACCAACATCTTTATGCAACCTAGAGAGGCAGGTGAGAATAGATTGAAACAAATTAAATAAGTGGTTAGACAAACTGCAGAGAAATCAAACTAGTTTAGTCATTGTGGGGCAGAGGGTACTTTCTAATGTTTGTTTTTCTGTTTGGGAAAGCCCACAGCAAGAGGAACAGAAAAGCTGCACACCAAACACTGACCACAGGTCTATGTGAACCAAGCTAGGGCTTATAAGTTGCCCTTTCATTCATGCAGGAGCAGAAGTTTATGCTCACTAAGGCGAGAATCACACATGGACATGAGGTGACCCTGAACAAAGCAGCACGTCACATTTCATCAAATTAAGTTCATATTGTCATTCCAAATGGGACTCCAAAGAAAATTTTATTTCGAAGGAGATGCAGACTACAACTCAAGTGAAAACTTTTGCAATCAAGTCAGTAGGGTCCAATAAACTGAAATGACAAAAGTTGTGAGTAGTAAAGAATGGAAGGGGGAGGGAAAGACTAAAAGGGAAAGGATGGAGGGGGAAGTGTGTGAAAAATGAATGGGACAGGGGCTGGAAGCATACCATAGTATCTTTGTAAAGGGGACAAAAGAATAGTGACCAGGTCTCAAGGACTTACTTGAGGCCAAACCAAATACAGTCCTGAACTACTCTACTTGTAATCAAAAACTTAAAAAACAAAAAAAAACAAAAACATTAGTTACTGAATGCACAAACACCTGAAGATTCCCCTGCAGTAGCCCATGTATGGAATCCCAGGAAGTCTATTACTCAGTGCTGTACATCTCAAATTGAAAGTAAAAGACACAGAATGACCGTTGCATTAAAATGTAACATGACCCATTAGCCTTTGGACTTCTGTTTAAAAGAATGTGTAGAGCACATGTAGGGTGGAAAACCCCCCTTCAAAAAAACCAAATATTAATCTAGCAACTTTGAGGCCCTTTGATGGCATTTATATTTCAGCTCACTTAAGAGACTTTCGTTCAATCACTGTTGAGTCAAGATGTGGCCTCCAGGGCCTTCCTCCTCCTTGTGGCAAACAGTGCATTTGCTAGCCTAGTTCCACATGCCACAAGACATTATTTAAGGGGCACAAGACCAAGCTTTTTCCACTGTCATGTCCTGAACACAATCAAGAGCTGTCAAGTAACTAGTATAAAACTTTAGCATCACTTTTCAGTGTGACTAGCAAACATACATTCGATCAGCATAAGAAAAAAAATATAGGACGCTGTCGAAATGACAAGAAACCTCTAGCACAGCCACCTTGATAAAATAGCTTTGACTTAAGGACACTGTATTTAAAAAAACAAAATTAAAAAAAAATATTTAAAAAATGGAAAACAAGCGAGTTTAACACAGTGTTGCGCAGCTTACTCAAACCACGTTTCTGCCCATCAGCTAAAATTCATGAACTGCAATCCAGCTGTTGTTCGTTACAATGTAACACATTAAAATAATGCTAAACTTACAGGATCGATAGGATTCCGATTATAGCCGGTGAGCAAGGTGGTATGTGGTAAGCTAGCTCACGAACACGATGCAGCCAGTGAAGCACCAAGTTGTCAGCTAGCTCATAGGATAAATGCACTAAAATTACTAGCGTCAGTTTATTACAATAGATCTGATTGCGACCGGTTAGAGGCTTGTCATTCCAGTCGGTTATAGCTACGTTTTGTAAGGCCAGTATGAAAATTTGCGTTCCTAAATTTAACGCTAACCCAACAGTCTATGTCTAAATCACTTGTAGCGTTAGCTTGGTCAGGCAGCTTGGTTGCAAGCTAGCATGCTACAGCTGTCTTGATGTATTACCTGCTTTCAGGCGTTCCTAAGCAACCAAAGCTGCGCAGCGAGTGCACCGGGTGGCGAGCAGATTAACTGAGTATTTATAGCTTCTGGACGATACCAATTGAGAGGGTGTTTTTGTCACATGCCTTTACAACTGGTGATTCAAGAGATGCTTAAATGAGGTTTAGACATACCAGAAATGTATAACGTTTACTATTGTTTTTTTCTGTTGTTTTGGAGGAAATTAAACTGAACTCACAGCAAAACACATTGCAATTATTTTACGAGCTTCTGTCACTTTGACCGTCCCACAGTGACACCGTTCTGGTTAAAGCGAGAGCGTAATTTCAAATCTTCCTGTCTAACAATAAAGGCAAATGTATTTTATAATATAGGTCGAATAATAAAATATTTATTAAATTTAGATACCCTACCTTACCTGTGACAGGGGAAAAGAAAAGTTAAAACTACAAAGTGTTTGAACTTAGTGGGAAGTGAACTCAGCTCTGCCACCGACGCATGCGTATTGGGTCAGTTAGCGAAACAGTTTTCCATAAGTTTCTAGTCAATAGCTGTTATAGTTTATGGCATTGTATTTGTATCTGTATTTGGTATACGTGAAATTAAAAGAGCCAGAGATTAAGTTGTCATGGCGCAAGAAGAACTTCGGAAAGAAGAAACTCTTGCAATGAGGAATAGGCTAATCGGGTATGTAAGATGAAACTTGGTGTTTTCTTGGTGCTTGCTCACAGGCTTATTGTGCATATAGTGCAAATGACACGTATTGATTTCTTTGATTACAGACAGTCATGTAAACTGTTTTATTCAGAAGACCCGGTGAAAATAGTAAGAGCACGAGGACAGTATCTATTTGACGAAAATGGCAAACGCTATTTGGACTGTATCAGTAACGTCCAACATGGTAAAACATTATCATCCAGTCTCAAGTCCGTTTTTTCTAACCAATTAAAAAAATACAGTGTATTACACTTCTGCCACCTAGTGGCAGGACGTTTTAACGCCCTTACTGACATGTTGTATGTATGTTTTTCTAAGTGGGTCATTGTCACCCCGCCATCACAAAGGCTGCAGCAGCTCAAATGGACGTCCTGAACACAAATTCAAGATTCCTGCATGACAACATAGTCCTGTATGCTGACCGCCTGGCTGCTACCCTCCCCCAGAAACTGTGTGTCTTCTACTTTGTTAACTCTGGGTGAGTATTCTGTTGCACGCTCATACTCCTTAAAAAAAGCATTCTCTAAAGTACAATTACATCTTTTTTTTCCTGATAGTTCAGAGGCCAATGATCTTGCCCTACGCTTGGCACGTCAGTACACCCAACATGAAGATGTCGTAGTTCTTGACCAGTAAGTATTTTGCTCCATTGCAGCCCTTTCACCCCTGCAATTACACATGCTTTTCAGTTATAATGAGCTCTCCTTCTACACTAGTGCATACCATGGGCATCTAATGTCTCTCATCGACATTAGCCCTTACAAGTTCCGGAAACTGGCGGGACAGAAAGAATGGGTTCATGTGGTGTGTAAATTTAGAAACCTATTATCACAAAAACTGCTACCCAGCAATAGACTCCTGCTGATCTCAAAGAACATGTTCTTTCATCCTCCCAGGCACCTCTACCAGACACTTACAGAGGCATATACAGAGAAGATCACCCCAACCCAGGCCAAGCATATGCTGATACAGTAAAAGACCTTATAGAGGATGTTCACAAAAAAGGCCGTAAGGTACACTATAACCCAGTTCCATGCAGGCTCAATAAAATCTCTACTACACACGCTCAGAACAGTGCTAATAATAAGCACATTACACTTATAGTGCATATTTATTATCTGTTTTTCTTTAGATCTCAGCCTTCTTTGCTGAATCCCTGCCCAGTGTTGGTGGACAAATAATCTTGCCCCAAGGATACTTTCCTAAAGTTGCAGAGTGAGTAATTCTTCAGTTATCTGGTTGTTTTTGCTCAGCTGGTTGTACAACAATGAAAGTGTGGTGCCTCCTCGTCGTATTCTCCACAGATATGTGCGCTCAGCTGGTGGCGTGTTTGTGGCAGATGAAGTCCAGACAGGTTTTGGGCGTGTGGGACATCATTTCTGGGCTTTTCAGCTTCAGGGAGACGATTTCTGCCCAGACATTGTGACCATGGGCAAACCGATGGGCAATGGGCATCCCCTGGCATGCGTAGCAACCACTGCAGAGATAGCTGGAGCTTTTACAGCCAACGGAGTGGAGTACTTCAATACGGTGACTATACAGAAACCTTAATGTAGCATAAATTAATGCCCGATCTCCACACACAACCAGGTATTTGATAATAATAGCTATTTTACCATTTTACCATTAATATTAAAATGACATTAAGAGAGAAATGTCATTTTAAGACTTAAAACGTACATTTCACTCACAGTTCCTGTGTTACTTTTAAATATAATGCTTTTATGCATATTCTAAAGATAAATCACTCATTTTACTCTCCAACTTCATGCAGTTCGGCGGGACTCCAGTTTCATGTGCAGTTGGCCTAGCAGTCCTTGATGTGATCGTGGAGGAAGACTTAAGAGGAAATGCTGTGAGGGTCGGAGCCCACCTAAAAGATTTGCTCACAAAACTGAAAGCACGACATGAAATAATTGGAGATGTCAGGTAAGGATGCTATGTCAGCGGTATCCTGCAGTTCATAGCACTTAAAAAATAACTAATTGAGCTGCCGTATAATGAAGTCCAGTGACTCTACTAATTAAAGCTTGCCTACAGACATGTCCATGTTTACAGTGCCTCGTTGACATCTCACTTTTATTTGCAGGTGTGGTGTTTTGATCTTACTTAATCTAAAAATGTTCAATTATTCAAATGTATAGAAATTGTCCTCCATACCCTATTATACATATATTTGGTAGTGTTTACCCTTTGCAGTATAAAAAGCTAGATATGAATGACAAAAATCTCAGATTTTCAGACATGGACTGCAAACCGCTGCTAACGTGAATACTTAACATGTAAATATATTTGACAAGTATGCTAATTCTTTCATAATTCCAATAAAAGGCCATGTCTTTATTTCTGTAGAGGTGTTGGACTATTTTTGGGAATTGAGTTGGTGATTGACAGAGAGAAGAAGACTCCTGCCACAGAAGCTGCAGCGCATGTGGTCAAGAGGTGAGGGACTGCAGTGCAACATATTAGTTATCAGTTAGTTTTTACATTTTATGTTTTTTAAAAAAAAGCTTACTCCCCAGTGCTGTTCTGTGATTGGAGTTTGTCCTCTTTATATCAGGTTGAAGGAGGAGGATCAAATATGTGTCAGTACTGATGGCCCATGGGAGAACGTCTTGAAGTTTAAGCCTCCCATGTGCTTCGGCATGGAGAATGCAGAGCTGGTGGTGCAATGTATTGATCGCATCCTTACAGGTTAGCTGACTAACATTGTAAACAAGGTTATATGCATGCTATCTACTCAGTCCATAAAAACCTCAACACCAAAATATAACCATTTCATTTTTTTCAGACATGAAAGCCAGTGACCTCAAACTGGAAAAGGAAGACATCTAAGGTTTGTCAAACCTGTAGAAAACATTTTAATTGCATCAGACAGAGTCAGGTGGTCACATTCATAATATTTAGAGGTAGAGATTAAAATCTGTTCTTGAGGCTCCAGTAGACCAAACAGCTTCACAGAACATGTTGCCTCTTCCACTCAACACAGACTACTGTGGGGGTTCACTTTAGAGAAGTTGGACTTCTATCTGGAAATTAATAATTCAGAGAATATCAAAGCGGTGACAGTGAATTTTAAATAACGGTACTGCTGGATCAGCGTCGTCATTCGTTTCAAACTATGCCCATTTAAAGTGAAATATCAATGCAAATGTTTTAGTCATTCTCATTTTCAACAGATCATACCAGTCACCTCTCTGATGACACCCCACAGACTGGAGGT
Source organism: Mchenga conophoros (assembly GCF_057382185.1). Lineage (NCBI taxonomy): Eukaryota > Metazoa > Chordata > Actinopteri > Cichliformes > Cichlidae > Mchenga > Mchenga conophoros. Next base: position 29,047,324 of record NC_140527.1, read on the forward strand.
AAACACTACAAGCCACAACATATCATTGCCACCTGGGAAATGTAGTCTACCAGAAGATGACATTTTGAAATTCCACACTTTTATAATACAAAATAAATAAATTAAAGAAAATATTGACAACTTTTTTTTTTTTTTTTTTTTTTAACTGTAATCCTGGTTCTTGTATCATTTTTCTGCTGACAGCAGTTCACATAATCAGCTGTGACTTAACACTGATTGGCAACATGTTCTTAATACACAGCATGGTAGAGTGAAGCACTTACCAGACAACTATAACTCCCGGACACATTCACAAAAATTGCTCAAGTATTGCAGTTTAACATCTAGTGGGGTGGGTGTTACACTCAGCAAGTTATCCTGCAGGTAGTGAAGCCCTCTCCCACAGCTTCCCATGGAGATGTTAACATTACTTGAGACGAAACAAGCAAGCCAGTTAACAGTACAAAAACATTTAACGTTAACTTTACAAATAATAACAGAAAGATCCATGTGTAATATAAACCAAAAGTTTATTTCTACCAATTTGCCAAAGACACTAGAGGAATGAATTTCCAGTGAGAGAGGGAATACCCTCTTACATTTAACAGGCTTGCGTTCAGTTGAATAACACTAGTAAAGCCACTTAAAAATTGCAGACATGATGGGGGAAGAATCTCCTTAAAAGCCAAAATAACAAAAACAACAACAACAAAAAAAAAACAAAACCAAATAATTGCTGGTTGTCTTTGTCTACAAGGCCTTCTGCAAATATTTATTTGACACTCTTACAAAGAACCCTTTGATTAGTATAAATCCCTTTTTTTTTTTTTAAACCTCACCCCACATCTGAAGCCATGCAACTCACATCCAACACTCAGCATGGGAGAACAACAAAATCTATAAACACCAAAACAAAATGAAGAAACAAAAAAAAAAAAAAAAAAAAATTGTTTTATTCGCGAGCTTTAAAAGCTCTTGCTCATCTGTAAATCCAGTAGACATGTAAAAATACAACCATACAATACATTAGATTCAAAAAGGTACCAAAAAGTACAGTAAAAATAACACTTCCATCACTGGAAATGTAAATGGACACAAAAAAAAACAAAACAAAAAACAATATAAAATAAAAAGTGGAAAAGTGACATTTGCTTCCCCAGTTCCTCACTTGATCTGTACAAATGGAGCATGAGTCCAAATTTTCTGCCAACTCCAAAGGAAAAGCCAGAGCCCATGTTCGCTGTAGTCAGACCATGGATCTCTTTTTCTTATTTACTTTAGACCTTGAGAGAAAAACACGGTGCTTAACGTTACTGAGAATAAACCAAATGCGGCATGCAGTTACACAAAGACAGACAGGTGCATGAATGAGTTTGACTGGTCAGTGATGGACAGACACACTTTTTGGACGGGGGCAGGGGCTGGGAAGGGAGGGGGACACGACCTCTAGCTGTTACACCTAGCACTTTGGTGAAAGGTGAAACAGTCCTTTATTCCCGCTTTCAACCACCACAAACTCGACGCGTACTGATCAAACAGTCGCAGTACAGGTTCATCTAAAGATGGCCGACAGGTGGAATGAATCCATCTCTAATGATCACAGACCCCACAAGGCGGCCTACCCTAACCCCACAACAATGCTGGAATGGACTTAGAGTAGATGGAGATCTCTGGGGTCAGAAGGCACTAATGGTTACAGCTATGTTCTCATACTACCACGGATGATGCAGAAATGCATACCTGCACTATGTGTGATCAGTATGGCTTGTAGCTACTCTGGTGCCCTCCACGTCTTGGAGTTTTCCCATAGCTTGTATTGCCCTGGTCTGGAGGACAAGAGAAAAAGGGACTGAGTTCTTCTGTACAAAAAGGAGGACCAAGAAAATAAAGTTTCTCTCATTCTGTTTCTTTTCCCTGGGGCCACTTATCGCTTACTGTAATCGTAGCCACCCCCATAGCCGTAATAACCAGCAGAGTAGTCATAGCCACCATAGCCACCATATCCGTAGCCTTGCTGTCCATAACCATAGCCCTGGTTGTATCCCTGGTTCCAGTAGTTGTTGTAGCCTTGATTCCAGTTCTGGCCCTGGCCTAGAAATAACAAGTAGAAAGCTTTTGTCACAAGTCTCCAGAAACAAATTTAGGCCATGATTGAAATCAAGAGTCTTCTGAAGTGCACACAGATTTCGTGCTTACCTCCACGTCCTCGCCCACGTCCACCGTATCCACGGGCACCGTACTGCTGCTGCAGGTAGACCTCTTTGGGCTGCGCGATTTTAATTTCACACTACAATGTCACACAAAGAGCATCGTGTTAAACGTTTGCAAAGACTTATAAATCTGGCTAACTAAATTTCAGCCGGCAAGCTTGCTGTGCCATTACCTTGCTACCACCGACATTGTGGTACTTCTTCTCCATGACTTTCTTCACCGAAGCCTCTTCTTTGTACGTGATGAATACGAATCCCCTCCTCTTCTCTGTCTTTGGGTCCTGCGGAAGCTCTATGGTGTCAATCTACAAACAAAGAAATCAGAGTTTTGTAGCAGCCACCTCCAATATACCCACTTAATTCCATTAGATGCTGACAGGTGCTTCTAATGTACCTCTCCAAAGGTCCCAAAGTACTCCTCAATGACCTCCTTTGAAGTATCAGGGTTGAGTCCGCCCACAAAGATTTTCTTTACTGGATCCTTCTTCATGGCCATGGCTTTCTTGGGGTCAATCTGTCTCCCATCTAGCCTGTGCTCCTTCTGTTCAAGAACCTATTAGACAAAGAAAAAACAAACACATGTAAAATTGCCCACATTGTGAAAATATGCCTCACGTGTCCACATAATTACATAACTTACCTTTTCTACGCTGGCTGCGTCTTTAAACAGAATGAAACCAAAGCCTCTTGACCGGCCTGTCTGCTGGTCCATTTTGATGGTGCAGTCTGTCACTTCGCCAAATTTAGAGAAGTAGTCTTTAAGATCCTTCTTGCTTGTGTCCCAGCTGAGACCGCCAACAAACATTTTCCTGAGCACAGGAGAAGGGACACTGTTAGCAGCAGCAGCTGCAGGCACCCCCCCACTAACAAGCTTCACACAGTAGTGGTAGTGGGTAGAACCAGGGGTGTAGATATACAGGCTGTCCCAAAACATCTGGTGACCCAGTAATGTAGGGGGGTAGGTAGGTAGCACTTGCTTTAGCTTTTAGCCGTTAGCCATCTTTCAAGGCCGGTTTAATAAAGTGAGAAATCCCCATGGTAGAGGCACAGCACCCACCCCGTATCTGCTGCTTTTCTAAGCAACTATATATTAGATTTAATCTTTACAGTGGCGCCCATCCCCCCCCTCTCCGCGCTGCACATGGCGCCAACAAAAGGCCGGTTGAACAAAGAGCCGTGGCAAACCGCTAGCGCTCATTAGGGACGCCTGCTTCCTTCACAGATTCACAGCAGGCCTCTTAAACTCACCCGGCATCCTCCTCGCCCTTGCTGGCGTCGATCTGGCCTCCTTCCGTGCCGCCGTTTTGCGAATTGTCGTCGTCCTCGGGCCCTGCGTCCTCTCCGCAGTCATTCGCGGCGGCGCCGTCGTCGTCGTCGTTCCCCTCCTCAGTGAGGCCGGCTCCGTTAAAATCATCGTCGACTTCGTGGCCGTTTTCCGATGTTTCCATGTACTGTTGCTCTGACTCAGACATTTTGCACAATTATACCTAAGTCCCCCAACACAAACAAGATAGAGTAAGGAATTAGTGATACAGTTGTGGGGGTTATATAATGTGTCATGCCGTGCATGCCTCGCCATTTCCATGGTGCCAATACGTGCTTTTCCCACCATTTTGGCCGGCGCGATCGCGTTCCCTGCATTCAGAGAGCCCCGCTTATTACCGAGTGCCGGGAAATGGCCACAGAGTTACGTTCACTTACACATCACAGTAACCAAACTGCATCTTTAGCGCATTACTGCCAAGGGCAAATATTAGAAAAGTTGTACACATATGTATCGCGCTGATAAACCGAGCCGGGACTATGCAACTCAAATTCGCAGTTACGTAATGCCGAGGCCGATACGGCCGCAATATCAGTCTACAGTTTTAATAACTACAAAAATTACCTGCACGTACCCCAAAAAACAACTGTTTAAAAAATAGATAGATTACAAGAATCGCATTACTTACGTGACAATATAATGAGAAAAAAACTAATCAGGCTAATGAAATACAGAAACGTACTTACTAATCACACAACCGGAGAGCTCTCTTCAAGATGGATTCTCCCACACGACGGCAACTCGTGGTTGGTTTTCTAGAACCAGCAGGAGAAAAAAACGACCTTTTTGCGCAGAAGCCCTCTGATTGGAAAATCTCTGCTGCCATTCACGGCACCGACCAATGGCATGTAAGACAGTTTTTTTCTGTTTTTCTACAAAAGATGTTCACGCCTCGAGAACTCAGGAAGGAACTCAGAGTACTTTCAGAATGGTGTGTTCACTGCTCGGTAATTTCAGCTCCACTCAAGGAACTTGGTCTGAAAATTACCAGTGAAGTTTTCATTATTAATAAAAAAAAAAAATCATAAAGTGACGTCATCAAGTTATATCCATATTCATAGAGTGCGAGATATAGGTAAAACAGCTCAGATAAAGTAACAAAACACACTGGCACAGTAATCCATTAATAATCTATTTTTTCCTTATTGATTATTTAAATAGGGAAGTAGCCCTGAACCTTCACTCAGTTTAATTCTTTTGCTCTCACCTGTGAAGACTTGTGAAGGAGGCTTAGAAAACACAACAGGGCCCAAACTACAAAATCCAAACCACTGACCAGCGGTAAAAAATTAGAAGGTCAAACTGAAGTTAAAAGAAAAGTAAAAAGATGAACCACCGCTGTTCTTAAACAGTTTGATGATGAGAGAAGGATTAACCTCCACCGGAGTGATGGAAAGCCCAATATACGGAGAAAGAAGGGATCTGCTTATCTGTGAAGCACAGTGGCGGTTGTGGCATGAGAGGTTTTGGCCATCACCAGATCTTTACCCAGCTGAACATTTCAACTCATGAAGAAAAGACTGAAAGGACAAACCCTGAAAAAGGTGCTGAAAAAGAACCCTGGAGAGACATAACTAATGAAGAGACTACTAATGAACTAATGAAGAAATAAGAAATATGATGAAGTCTATGGGTCATAGAATTGATGTAGTTATATATATTCTATGTTTTAAAAAAAACACATTTAGATGCCAGTAACGGCAATAAAAAAAAATGAAACTGATCTCTCTTCTCAAATTCATCTTTTGGTTTCACACTCAAATGTCTTCAGTGCACAGTAAAAGCTAATTGATTGGCTTGAGGTTGTAATACACACAATTGTATATGTATAATCAGATACAAAAGCATTGAAGTGTGTTGACAGAACTCATAATTTTCTGTCATTCTTTTTCTAAATCCTTTTACCAGAAATATGTGTGTGATAAAAGGATATACACTTGGGTTATAATGCTTCAGTCCATTTATTTAAGAAAAAAATATATCCTGAGCTAGTCATAAGCACTTGTGTTTACAGTATAAGCAGCTTTCTGTATACCTGGTGAGTTAGGAACAAACAGAGTCACACACTGCAGAACAAAATGTTCACAGCTGGGTAACTGCAATCATCCGTTTCCAACAATCTTAGCATATAAATGTAGGAAATGGTATTGGAAGTACCCTCTTACTGAATAAGCAGACCCAAATGCACAAATAAGTTATTATTTTCACTAATAGTGAATCAATCTGAGTGGAGCAACAGCAACAGAACTGACTCAAAATCAAATATTGCTTGACTGTGTTTATTGTGTTATGGTGTGTTGATACCTGTGCATTCCTGTATTATCCTTTTGTGTTGCACATTTCGATGTTTTTTTCTTCGCTACCTAGCCTGACCTGTCTCCCCAATGTGATGTTTGTATTGTATGTACGGTCGGCAAGGTCTGTCATCTCGGTTGTGAGCAAAAGACCTGCAACTGACAAATAAAGGTTATCTCATCTCATCATCATCAAAATCAAATAAAGTTATTGAGTGTTTTGTCAACAAGTAACATTCTGATCTCAGCTGGGTTCATACAGTCGACCCAGGTTATCGGATGGATTCAGTGCAACCATGTTCACTACTTCAAAATGCACTCTTTTTAAACAGCGTCATTTGCAGACCCTATAAAATTGTTTGTCCTGTTATTTGGTGCTGCCAAATATTTACTCTGCTGTCTACTGCCTTGTCGACCAGCAGTGTTACCTGCTGGGTTGGAGATGGAGTGGCTCTTCGACATTAAACAGTCACCAATAGTATTATTGCCAATAATACTGAATACTTTCTTTCCCCCTTCCAAGTCAGATGGTGCACTGTTTTGTACGGAGGATAAAAGAAATATTTAACATGGCCACTTTTACCTAAAAGTAACTTTCATATCCTTCCAACAAAGTCAAGTTCACTCACAATGAGACTTCTTTAAATATCTCAAGGTAAAAAATGACATAAGATCACACACGAGTGACTTTGAAAGTGCAGCACCAGACACACGTATTTTCCCAGCTAGGGCTAAAACCACTGCAACTCAATGGGAAGTAGACCTAGGTTAACAATTATCAGAGGATATATGGGACATAAGTTTGAAAAATATACTTTGTCACAACACTGTATGTTCAATTAGTGCCAAACCTGCTGTAAAATAGTTTAAGGAGCTGCCCAAATCAAATTATTCAAAGATTAAATTACAGAGAATATTTCCAGACCTTTCATCCCAGCGTGATAAAGTTAGGTTCATAAGTAATCGCCACCATAGATTTAAAAACACAGACACACAAGATTCAAATTACAGTGCAACTTTATTTCAGGGAGTTAGGCAAAAGTGTTGCATGACCCTTCAGGAATGACAGCCAATTGTACACGCAGTCCCCCATTTTCAGAGGCTCAAAGGTAAATGGACAAACTAACACAACTTTACATTGAATTGTTCTTAATGCTTAGAAAGTGCTTTGAGAGTTCAAACCTTACTACAAGCAGTAAGAAAGTGCTTTCTTTCTTTTATGAAAGCTTAATTCAACCAAACACTTTTGTTTGCCTTTAATGAGAAAATAACCTACTCTACCTCCTGAGCCACAGCCATTTTTGATGCATTTAGTTAAAGGTTAAGAAGTTGTGTCTATATTTAAGTGATAAGAAGACTTTTAACTTTCATCCATCCATCCATTTTTCTAACCCAAATTCTGGGGCTTAGGTAAGAGGTGAAGTACAACCTAGTCAGATCACCAGTCTATTGCTGATTTATGCCAGAAAGCAAACAGATGCTTACGACTGAAAATATGATTTATTTCATTATAGCGTTGAACAGATTCATTTCTCAGTCAAAAAGAAAGACATTAAACTCTGTGCTCATTGCTCCTTTTTCCCCACTGTTTGCCTCTCATTGCTCCTCTTCCACAACGACTGCTTCACATATTTGAGGTTGGTCTGGGTTGTTTTGGATGAGCCAGTCTGCAAGCCAAATCTATCAGGAGCAAACATACAATCCCCATGTTCACAAAGCTCTAAACAGCTGGCTAATGACTGAACACGTATAGCTTCTAATACTTACAATGGGGTTGAGTGGCTTGTTCATGCAGAGCTCAGTGAGCCCGCGTAGCAGAACTGGGTTTATATACCTGCTCAGGTATTCTTCATTTTCTTCTCTTGAGGGTAAGGGTTCAATTATAGCTGCATAAAAAACACACAGGTCAAAGAATGAAAAGCATTCAAAACACTTGCATATGCACAAGATCTCTATGTATAGAAGATTATGTGTGGGTGTGCAAATTACTTACAGTTTGGGAACATGAATTTGATCTCCCTTACAGCTGCTTGAAATGAATCGCTTCCATGAAGGGCATTTTGTAGCTCAGAAGTGCCATATTTTGCTCTAAGGCTGAAGAAAAGTACAGCATTCTTTATTTGTACATCTGCGTATGAGTTTTAACAGAGCTGACCTTTAACCCATACCTTTGATAAAAGTAATATACCAAGCCTTGATGATGGGTCAGTCAAAGGACACGGTGAACTAAAATTCTGAGGCTGAGATCCAGAATTACAATCAAACACTGTAAGTTATATACAAGTCAAATTTATATTAAAAAAATGCCATGTAAATAATACACATTATTACTGTTATTCATTTGTCTGAGTCCAAGGATGGGGCAGGTTTGCAGAGAAATATTCAAGTGCTTTTACACCAAAGTGTGAGCATGCTGCACAGTATACTGTATATTGTGTAATAATGTCAGTCTTTGATTTTCTTCTATTCTATTCAAAATCTAATTACACCCCACTTTTCATTATCCCAAGCAATGACACTGACCACTCTGGATGGGTTTCTCTGGCCTTGGCACTGTTGACAGGTCCTATGATGGACTTCCAGTGGGCGATAGCATTGTCGCATGCTAGCATCAAGGCAACGATGGGGCCAGAGCTCATGAAGGCCGTCAAGCTGGGGAAGAAATGCTTTCCATACTCCTCTGCGTAGAAATCACTGCATTGCTCTGGACTTAGCAGCAGCTTCCGCTTCTAATGCAGGGATTAAATATTGGATATGACAGAGAAAGCACATATGGTGGTGAACACAGTCATGATTTATCTCTAACCACATCAGATACAGTAGATCAGTTTAATTTCAGTAGGCTGGTATTCTGAGGCTATTTGCTATTTGCATATGCATACTTCAATTGCTTTTACCATGTGCAAAAATAGTTTGTCCTGTCATATTTAATCAGCCAATCACGTCACAGCAGCTCAATGCATTTAGGCATGTATGCATAGTCATAGATCTTCTGAAGTATAAACTGAGCATCATAATTTGGCATAAACAACACGAAAGCATGGATCCATCCTGCTTTGTATCTATGGTTCAGGATGGTGGTGGTGGTGTAATAGTGTGGGGTACATTTTCTTGGCACACTTCAGGTACCAGATGTACGATCGATTTATGACACAGTATACCCATCTTCTGATGGCTGCTTCCAGCAAGACAACGCGCCATGTCACAAAGCTAAAATCATCTCAAACTGGAATGTTTCCGACAACCATGCTATGAAACATTCAGGTGGTTCTGAGGGAAAAGGGGATCCAGGTTTACTAGAAATAAAGTGCCCAGTGATTGTATTATCAACTATTGTTTGTTATTATTGTTGTTAAGTTATTGTCTTCGTCCCATCACCCCCAGCCAGTTGCATCAGATGTCTACCCCTGCCTGAGTCTGATTCTGCTACAGGCTTCTTCCTGTTAAAAGGTAGTTTTCCCTCCCACTGTTGCCAAATGCTTGCTCAAAGAAGGACGTTTGATTGTAGGGTCTTTACCATAGAGAATATAACACCTTGAGGTTACTGCTGTTGAGATTTGACGCTGTATAAAATTGAATTGCATTGGATATTAACGCCCTTTAGTGGAAAACCTTTGCGCTACTGATATCTGCAAAGGAAGAAAATCTATTACTTTTAAAAGGGGCATTTATATGAACGAAGATATCACACTTCTTATAATAGAAAATAGATAAATTATTTCCTCAAAAATCCTCAGCTGGATAGCCTCGTCCCTGACACAACAAAGTGCACCCCACAGTTCTCATCTTGTAATTTACCAACGTAAGAAACTTTAACATACCTGCAGGATGGTGAAGCCCGACTTGAGGATAATATTCTCTATCTCCGCAGCTTTGTCGATGGCATCTGGTTTAATAATGGCCAGTGTTCTTTCCACATAAATACGAAGAGGTGAACTTTCATCCATCTCCTCTCGCTCGCTAACATCAAATCAGACAGACGCTTGTAACGTTTATCTTTATGATATTAATTTACTTAATATTAATAACAGCTGGCAATGAAGAGTTTGAGTAGCCTCATTATAAAAAATTTTTTTTTTAAAGCGAAACTGCGATTACTCGTTCAATTAAACCACTGACCCACCTTCTGGATGTGTATGTCTGTTGCTAGGATGCACGTGTACGGCACCGCATGCAGGACAATTCTTACGATGTAAAAACTCGCGAATTCAAAGGTTCAATAAATATTTGTCCCCCTTCGTCAAAAATGTATCAGCTTCTCTTAAATCTGTTTAGTTACATAAAATCTTGCCAAATATCTCAGGGTATAGTAAGAATCACAATAAACATGATGTGGGAGATTATGTTATAGCTCAGTGAAGAAACCTTTTCGTGGATAGCTGTACTTGTATGCCCCCTTTTTGCGTGGCAATAACTATTAACAGTGTTATTCCAGCAGCAGATCTGATAATCAGACTTTTTTCGTGACTCGAAGATTTTGCAAACCAAAGTAATTTAAATATGGAGGACTGTCACATTGGGGTACACAGTATAAGGGGGCACCTTACCACCCTGGTTTAACTACCAGGATGACAGTGAAAATACTTTAAAGCAACACTTAAATATTACTAAAGTAGACATTAATGCTTTTCAAAGGGCATTTAATTGACTATTTGAGGACTTTTACTGCACATATTTAAAGTTGAGCCTCTTTGTATACAGATCACATCAAACCTTCATACTCTGTAGCATTGCTGCTCTGTGACCTGCTTCTCTCTCTTGACTCAGGGAGTAGGAACAGTAGACCTGACCCTTCATATATTTGAAATCTTATTCGTAAAACAGATACAGAGATAAGAGGCTTTTATCATTCAGGGAGCATCTGTAACATGATCTGAAAAGTAACCATTAACTAAAGATATCAATTGAGTAAAAGGTACAAGATCTGAGATCCACAAACTTGCACTTAAATATTATACTAGATCTAATTTTTCCTTCTTAAATCAGACTTAATACTATTAACTTTTCAAGGGATTGCACAGGTCAGCACCCTTGTACCTTTTTTATCTTTTCAACTGGTAAATTCCTTCAAGATCATTGAGGTCTGGGGACCAAATGCTCCTAGCTGTCCATATGTCCAGATTAAAGCACAGAGGAGATTGGCCTTTGCTGTGATTGCTCCTGAAATGTGCAACAAACTCCCTCTTCACATCAGGACCTCCCCAACATTAGACACTTTCATAACCAGTTTAAAAACCCACTTTTATTCGTTGGCTTTTAAACCAGAATGAATTCCATTTTGTTTTATTTCTTACTCAAATTTTCTCATTTTATGCTTCTTTTCTTAAATTTTGTCAATTTCATCTCCTTTGATCATCTTAAATGTACAGCCCTTTGATCAACAGTTGTTTTAAATGTGCTATATGAATAAATTTTACATTAACCAACTTATATGAGAACCACCAATATTATACAATGTTCAGAGCAAGACGGGACACATTCTTTCCAAACAGTCTTTTATTTAAAGTTGCTTCAATGAGGATTTCTTATCGAGTTCCAATGGTGACCTGCCACACTCTGATCAGGTTGTCAGTGTAGCCAGCAAACAGGGTCTGTAAAGAAACCGAGAACATAAAGTCAACGCTCATCAATTTCTGCCGTTTTATAGTCCGATCATATTCAGATAACTGTTTTTAGTGCCCCTCATATTTGCAGGACTGTCACCAGTGGACATCAGAGGTAAAAGTGAATGGGAATAATCAAGGGGGTTAAACACTAAAATCACCTCTTCTGACAGACATGCTTAATATATGTTTTTCTTACCTGTCCATCAGCAGACCATGCCAGGGAAGTACACTGTGGGGGTTCGGCCTTGCTGTTTGTGCTGATCACTTCCTGTCTCAGCTCGTCCACAATGATCTTGCCCTCCAGATCCTACAAGAAAAGAAGAACCAAGAGGTGGTGTGATCACTAACAGGTATAAAACAGTGACTGAAGTTGAGCACCAAAATTTATTATTAAACTAACAAACGAGGTTAGAGCTCAGAAACAGCCTCTGGTTTTCATCATAGAATACAGCTGGCATGTTAGGTTACATCACTGCCCTTTACAACTTTAATTTTTAAACACACAGACCAGAGTGTGAAGCCTTACCCAGATCTTAATGCTGGGTCCAGTGGCAGCACAGAGCCAGTAACGGTTGGGGCTGAAGCAAAGGGCGTTGATCACATCACCGCTGTCCAGGGTGTAGAGGTGCTTGCCTTCATTCAGGTCCCACAGCATGGCCTGGCCATCCTAATGTGGAAGACAGAAGACATCCTTCAGTTCAAACATCTTTGTGTAACATTTAAAGCAAACAGTCACTTTTAAAAATCTTCAGCACTAATGATGATCTCTTTAAGGTGCAGGAATCACTCAGTAACAGCCTCTGGTGTCATCAATATTAAAACAGATGCATGTAAAGAATACATCATAGTTGAAACCTGCAGGCTTTAATTTACTCCTATTAAGTGGAGTAAAAATGATTTAAAAAAAAAAAGACATTCAGTTAAACTCTGCCTTACCTTTCCACCAGATGCACACAGGGAGCCATCAGGAGACACGGTCACTGTGTTCAGGTAGCCAGTGTGACCAATGTGGTTGGTCTTCAGCTTGCAGTTGGCCAGGTTCCACACCTATGAGCAAGGGGCACACTATGTTAGGCCTCCACTGTTATAAGCGCCATCGTGTCAGCCTATCTGAGCTTTGCTCTCATAAATAATTCTCATCACTGAGTTCAGTTAAGCCATGCGAAAAGTTTTTAAATCACTGAGCAAACCACACAACACAAAGTTTCCACAAAGGTAACATACCTTAACCATCTTGTCCCAGCCACAGGAGACGATGATGGGGTTGCTGCTGTTGGGGGAGAAGCGAACACAAGACACCCACTCAGTGTGGCCCTCATCCTGCAAAATAAAGAGCTTTGTGAATTCTCAAAGCCAGATTATGAGTTATGCTGGTATTAAAAACGTCACGTGATGCTATTTGGTTTGTGCCCTCATCAATAGTACTCATCAACGAGATCAGGTAATACATGCAAAATTTGTAATAATCATCGAGCAGACAAACCATATAACAAAGTTTTATTATCTGCCAGATCATTTTATCACAATCAGGCAAACAATGTGGGGAAAATGTAGATGTCAACAATAAAGTGCCATCTAGTTGCTTTACATTAAAGCTAGCATCTTTAACTGTTAAGTGTCTCGTTCAAAATAATATTAAGGCATTAAGAAGTGGCTGATAGCTGCAGGAGAGCATTAGATGGAAGTTCACCTGGATGGTGTACTTGCAGACTCCAAGAGTGTTCCACAGCTTGATGGTCTTGTCCCGGGAGCCAGACACGATCTGGCGGTTATCAGCAGAGAAAGCCACGCTCAAAACATCCTTTGTGTGTCCAACGAATCGGCGGGTGGTGAGACCACTAGGAAGAAAAATATGCAGGCATTTCAGATCAACTAAATTACTGCACACCTTAGCATAACCAATCAATGCATGCCTGCTGCCACTGCATCCAAATACTACTGACGAGTCCAAGGCCTAGACATTAATTTAAGAGCCAGAAAAAAAAATTACTACACCAGTTTTTCTTGTGTCTTTGTTTTACAATGCGAACACTGACACTGAAAAATAAAAAATACAACTCAAGATTTTAAAGCTGTGGATGCACAATCCAGCAAAACTGGCCCATCTGCACATTTATTACCATCACTGTTTTCAGCATAGATCTTAGGCAGTGAAATGGTGCACACACCCAAAAGCCAGCTATTTGAGGCCATTCAAGAAACACCAATGTTGCTGCTCAACTGAGTTTTCAGTGATAAAAGAAATGAAAAAAATCAAGGAAAACACAACGGCCAGAGGTGAAGAAAAGGACAAACTATGTGGTTTGGGTTCACAAGTAGTCTGTGAAATCACCAAAGAATGCAGCTACACTTACAGTTTCTTCCATACTACTTGCCCTTAATCAGTTAAGCAAAAAAACCCTCTCGTTTTCTGACTTTGCTCCCACACAGTAACAAAAATCAGCTAAATTATGTTCAAACTTCCATTTCCCCTTGATTTTGTGAGTCCAGTGTGCAAATACAGTAACAGCAGCTGATGGATGTGTGATTTTCTGAGCTCATACTAAGGGTAGAGGGTAGGTGATGGGTTTGACAGAACCTGTGCCTGTCTGAGTACAGACCTTCACCCCATTACCTTTGTGGTGGTTCTGTCTGCGTGAGGTCGATCAGACTGCTGAAAAGTCAGTGTGACCTGATCTAGACAACTTAGGCTTTGTTGGTATCAGATCTCATGTACTGATGGCATAGAGAACAATTTGATATTCTGAAACTAACTAAGAAAACACTTCATTTGTAAGACTATTTTTGGCATATAACAGATCTGAGAAACTAGGCCTCTTCAAACTCAAGTGATTCATAAAAAATCAAATGTCATTTAGAAGACTTGGCTTTTCACCTGTACTTCTAAACATCTGCCCAGGGGTAAAGACTCCCTGCACTTACGTGGTGAGATCCCACAGGCGGAGGGTCCCGTCCCAGGCTCCGGACAGGGCAAACTGTCCATCAGAGGAGATCACAACATCACTCACAAAGTGAGAGTGACCCTTCAGGGAACGCTGGGGGATACCGTAGTTGGTTTCATCACGGGTCAGTTTCCACATGATGATGGACTTGTCTGAAAAAAAGCAACACGTTTTCATGTCTCAACGTCCAATATTCATTCAGGAAACGAATAATTTAAGCATCAGCATGCATCGATTGCTAGCACTACATGCACACCTGTTAAACTTCGGATCCACGGGCTCAGTCTACGAAGGTTAGGAGGGTTTTGTTGCTAAATAATTACATTTATTCAGGTAACTAAACGTGCTATAACCCTCCTAACAAGTATGGACATCAACGGGTCTGTTACAGATGACGACAGATAGCGCTAGTGAGCTTAGCTAACCTGCTTCTTTCCAGCTAGTTAGGACCTTTTTTATGTAAAAGTTTGAGCCCTCTTTATCTAATATTACGTGGTTACTCATGTTTTATCTGCTCCTTACACACCAGTTTAAGTATCTGCCTCACATTACAGCGGCAGCAGCTAGCTTAATAATGCTATCTGAGCCATGTTGGCGCAACCGGCGGGGGAAGCCTCACCTCGGGACGCCGACAGGATCATATCGGGGTACTGGGGCGTAGTGGCGATCTGGGTGACCCATCCACTGTGCCCCTTCAGGGTCCCCCTCACTGTCATCTGCTCGGTCATTTTGGCGAGGTTCGGTGGTGCCTTTTGCAAGGATGGATTCGGATTTTTCAGAGGTCCGGGAAAACCTAGGTCCTCATCGCATCTAGGCACAGAGGAAAAGGAAGTTCAGACCCGGATGCAAAAACTAAGAGGGGGTGAGAGGCCCGCGGAGGATTCTGGGATATGTGAACTTCAGCCCATTACACAGCGACGTGTGTAAAAAGAAACGAAAACAAAACCTCTATTACTACCTCTAGTATGTGCTACAGATTATGTTAAATTCATGCTCTCTATGTGCGTCATATTTAGTAAAAGTTTTGATAAAAATGGTCCTCAAAAAGCCCCGAAAACAAACAAACAAACATGTAAAACAACAATCATAAAAATGTATCAAGGTACATTTTTCATAATAATAATAATAATAACAATAATAATAATAATAATAAATAAAACACAAAACGCAGTTATAGTCATTTTTGTTAATGCTCTCTACCCAAATAGAAATTGAGCTTAATTCATGTAACGTCTAATACTTGTATTTACGTACAACCTATTTTATTGCTCATCAAAGAAGAAGAAGAAGAAAAGGAATTGTTGCCTGGCTCTAAATGCTTTCAATACTTAATATAGTTATGTATTTCCTAATTAGTTTTCATTTTTATTTCATATTGACGTATTGTTTTTAATTCAGTTTAGTTTCAGGTTTTGTTTATTGCTTCCAAATGTTTAGTTTAGTTTTTAATAGATTTAGTTTTAGTCTCTTGTTGTATGGAGGACATATGCCAGATGCAAGGTTTAGGCAATTCACTACAGGTATTCAAATAAAAACAAACCTTTTTTTTAAAACAATTAACTCTTTTTAGTTTAGTTTTTGTATTAGCCAGGTCTGTGTTGTATATTTTTCATGGTATGAAACTATGAGCAGCAGAATTCATTCTTTTTGCATACAGTGTGTGAATTCTTCCACTTCAGTGATTGAATTATGGATTATTTCATTTTGATCTGGATTCTAATCTGTATTTTTCTTCTTCACTTCTTCACCTTATATTGTCATTCAGAATTTTTTTTTTTACACCCGTTGAGGGTTTTTTTTATAATTGTTCAGACGTGTGCGAAGCTTTGCTTTTAATTATAGCACCCTCTAGGGGCGAAATGCTTTGTCACAGGCGCGGGTATTTAATCCCGAGTGATTGTGTATATGTCAGATGCTCATGACAGACCTAATCAAAGACGTTTTTTTAAACTGTTTATTTTACCAAAAGACAGAGCTCCTCAGAAACACTTCTTTGATACTCAAATTTCATATCAAAGTGCCTGCTGTCAAAGAGTGTAGACAGCAAGAGCTCAGTAATCAGTGAACTGTACCATATGTAAACATTGGTGTAATCACAACGAATGATCTAATGGTTCTGCTCCATTACAGCATCTCAGAAAATATTTAAAAATGAAATAATTGTAGTCTTAGATGATTTGACATAGAAATAACAATATCACATCTTTCCATGCTTAAAGTTTTGGTCGGTTTTGTTTAGGTGACAGTGTTTCTGTTGTGGTTAATGCCAACTTCTTTATGTATAAATATAGGCAGCACGGTGGTTAGCACTGTTGCCTCACAGCAAGAAGGTCCTGAGTTCAATTCTACCATCAGGCCGGGGTCTTTCTGTGTGGAGTTTGCATGTTCTCCCTGTGTTTGTGTGGGTTCTCCCTGGGTACTCCGGCTTCCTTCCAAAGACATGCACTTTGTGGGGATAGGTTAATTGAACAATCTAAATTGCCCATAGGTGTGAATGTGACTGGTTGTCTGTCTCTGTGTGTTAGTCCTGCGACCTGTCCAGGGTCGCCTCTTGCCCTATGACAGCTGGGATAGGATCCAGCGACCCTGAAAAGGATAAGCGGTAGCGAATGGATGGATGGATGGATGGTTCATTTGGTTAACAAACTGAAAATCTTTGGTTGTGTCTCTCTCATTTTTTGTCTTGGCTCTTTAGCCAATGAATTGCAATATCTGTTGACTATGACTTTTGTAATGCCTCAAAAGTAAATCCACAGGTCTTAGTCTTTAAACAAGACTAAGACCTGTGACAACGTAAAAAATGTTTGCACAGATCTTAGACTCCCTTTTAGTATTTCTATTCTGTCCCATTTATTTTGTAGACTTTCTAGCTTTTGGCTTTTGGTAAAATCTAATGCAAATATCAATGGGTCCAAAACAATGAATCCTACTGATTTTCACATCCTCAAAGTCCTTCTGCATAGGCACGTGACCAAATACATGAAAAACAAAGTTGTGTTTTGTGTGTACTAATAAACATGAGCCATTTTGAGATGATTAAATATATATATATATATATATATACACATATATATATATATAATCCATAGGTCCCTCATCCTATTCATGTAGCCCCCCCCCCCCCCAGACATAGAGGACAGTTACAAGTACTTGGGGATCCCGCAGGCGAATGGGAACCATGAAGAGGCCGCTAGAAAAGCTGCAACCACCAAGTACCTGCAGAGGGTCAGGCAAGTCCTGAGGAGTCAGCTGAATGGTAAGAACAAGATCCGGGCCATCAACACGTACGCCCTGCCCGTGATCAGGTACCCTGCTGGGGTAATAGGCTGGCCAAAGGAGGAGATAGAAGCCACTGACATAAAGACAAGAAAGCTCCTTACCATGCATGGAGGGTTTCACCCCAAGTCCAGCACCCTGAGGCTGTACGCTAAGCGGAAGGAAGGGGGCCGGGGACTGGTGAGTGTCAGCACCACAGTCCAGGATGAGACAACGAACATCCAAGAATACATTGGGAAGATGGCCCCAACTGACCGAGTGCTCAGTGAATACCTCAGGCAGCAGAAACCCAAGAAAGAGGAGGGAGACGAGGAACCATCATGGAAGGACAGGCCCCTGCACGGTATGTACCACCGGCAGATAGAGGAGGTGGCTGATATCCAGAAATCCTACCAGTGGCTGGACAAAGCTGGACTGAAAGACAGCACAGAGGCACTAATCATGGCAGCACAAGAACAAGCTCTGAGCACAAGATCCATAGAGGCTGGGGTCTATCACACCAGGCAAGACCCCAGGTGCAGGCTGTGTAAAGATGCCCCAGAGACAATCCAGCACATAACAGCAGGGTGCAAGATGCTAGCAGGCAAGGCATACATGGAACGCCATAACCAAGTGGCCGGCATAGTGTACAGGAACATCTGTGCCGAGTATAACCTGGAAGTCCCGAGGTCAAAATGGGAGATGCCCCCAAGGGTGGTGGAGAATGACCGAGCTAAGATCCTGTGGGACTTCCAGATACAGACGGACAAAATGGTGGTGGCTAACCAACCGGACATAGTGGTGGTAGACAAACAGAAGAAGACGGCCGTAGTGATCGATGTAGCGGTTCCGAATGACAGCAATATCAGGAAGAAGGAACACGAGAAGCTGGAGAAATACCAAGGGCTCAGAGAAGAGCTCGAGAGGATGTGGAGGGTGAAGGTAACGGTGGTCCCCGTGGTAATCGGAGCACTAGGTGCGGTGACTCCCAAGCTAGGCGAGTGGCTCCAGCAGATCCCGGGAACAACATCGGAGATCTCTGTCCAGAAGAGCGCAGTCCTGGGAACAGCTAAGATACTGCGCAGGACCCTCAAGCTCCCAGGCCTCTGGTAGAGGACCCGAGCTTGAAGGATAAACCGCCCGCAGGGGCGTGCTGGGTGTTTTTTATTTTTATATATATATATATATATATATATATATATATATATATATATATATATATATGTATATGAATGAATGATAGACTGCTTGTTAAGATTTCTGAGCTTTACAAATATTTTCTTCTAAACATCAACTTGGTAGCTTGGATGTGTTGTCATCTATCAGTGCTGTCCCCATGCATACAGCCGCTGCTGGTACTGTGTACATTTTTGCTCCTCTGTCCAAATATGCATAAAATGACAAATGAAACTTAACATTTTCTAATATTATTCCTTTAATCTTCTGTCTCTAGGTGTTTGTGTATCCACCCAGCCATCCATTTTCTTTCACTTATCCAGGGCTGGGTCATGGGGACAGCAGCCTAAGCAGAGAAGCCTACACTTCCCTTTCCCCGGTCACTTCCTCCAGGTTATCCAGGGGAACACCAAGGCATTCCCAGGCCAGCTGAGAGATATAATCTCTCCAGCGTGCCCTGGTCCAGTGTTCTGCCACTGGGACAAAAATCACGTTGTTTCTCCTGTATCTGAGGTTCAACTAGCAGGCTGCTGTGTGGGTTAAAAATAAGAGAAAAAGAAAGGGTGCACAGAGAGATAAGGAGAAAACAAACTATAGAAGAGAGCACAATTTAATTCAATGACATGCAGTGGTGGCATGTGATGAAGAGAATGGTAAATAGATGCTCACCCCTGCCATAGTAACATAATTAAGGGATGAATCAAGGTCACTCGATCAATCTCTAAGTATATGATTTTTTTTTTAAAGGAAAGTTCAACTGCTAATCTTAACCTGACCTGATCATTCAGGACTTAGAAATGTCTAGAAGGATTCTAAATTCAATGCATGAAGTACAGCACAGATTTGGCTGCACCTCTTAGTTTTAATGTAAAATGAATGAACCAGAACAATATAACATGGATATATTTAATGACAAGCAACCATAGAACTAGAGGGTTTATTTCCATCTACATGTTTAGTTTACCAGATTTTATGTTATACATTTTAGACAATTACAAAAATAGCTTAAATCTTTTACAACCAAATACCCAACCAAAAAAGAGCAAACAAAAACATTCTCACAAAGTTAAGCTAACACTGTGGTAAAAGAGTTGCTAAAACAAACTCTATCCTGACATGGCGCCATTTACTCATTTAGCCATAAAAAAGACACTGATAGAATCTGCGAAAGAAATCAAGGCACATATGTAATGTGGCAGATAACTACCAGCTTTCCCAATGAAACAAAACCCAAACCTGCGTTTTAAACCATTCTACATAACTGCAACCTCAACACACATTTGATCATGATTCCCAAAGAAAGTTCGTTTTAGCTTAATGTGATGCCTTTTCTTTTAGTTTTTTGAGTATGTGTTATTTAAGTTAACATATTTTTCTACTGATACAGAAATTGTTTTGTGTTTTAAGTGATGCAACTTTGCAGGTACAATGTAAAAGACTTCATGCAAAATGATAATAAACAAAAGGTGATATGAGGTTTGTTACAGCTTCTTATCTGAGGCTTAAACAGGAAATATTCTGTTGGAAGACTGCTTAACAAATTTATTAAACCACCACCTGGTGTCAGGTTTATGTCACAGCTGCCCCAAATTAACAGTATTGGTCATAACCAAAATCATTTTCTTATGTTTCTGTACTGGTTAATCCACCAGTTTAATACAACTACCTTATGTAAATAATATTTTTAATACTAAAATATAATTTCTGTTGTTGTCCAGTGTGCCAGCTTAAATTTGGATAGAAAAAAAAACATGAATTCAGTTTGTATTTGCCTAATAAACAAACATTATATATATATATTTTATATTTTTAAACACATTTTTAAGAGATTTCTAAAATATTTATGATTTTTAATGACAGGTAGTCTAATAAATTTGTTAATTACTGGATCTGCAGCCTAAACCATACTCGAACATAACGTGAGCCTGGTTATAGGACATTAAGATATTTATAATTACAAGAAAGTCAGCATTACAAATGTACTGTTGTAATATAAAATCCATTTGAAATATTACAGCATTAGTTGAAAATGTTTAGCAGCCTCTGTGGTGATGGGTTAATAGTACTGAAGACAACTAACCAGTGTAACCTGTAGATTGCCAAAAATGATTAACCTGAAAATGTATTTTGCCTTTCAAAAAGATCATTACTGAGTAATTTTAATACTGCATTACAAATATCAATGCGTAGACAACTTTAACATCACTTTCCATTAATACGTATATGTTTGCATATATTGATCCTATGCATTATCAGTCCTGTGTATAGTGTCCAAGCCAACACAGATTACCATTTCACCATTTGTTTTACAGTTCTTTAAAAGGTGTGCATTTGTGCGTGTCTGTGTTTTATTTGAACAGTACACAAAAGTATTTAAGCACCAATAAATGAGTAAGTCTGAGGAAAATGTATTACAAAAACCACAACAAACTAGTTGAAGTCATCTGACTGCAAAGACTTTAGAACCACTGTGCTGAGATGTTGCTGAATGAAAAAGAAACTACCGCCAAAACAACTGCTGTGTGCATGTTTGATTAAAGGTTTCTTCTTTAGAGCGTTAGTCCTGCATTCCATGACTAATATTGATTCAAAGCTATCTAACAAACAACAAACATTTAAGTCAGCAGCAAGGACTTCTACTGTTGTCCAGGAAAGACTGGCAGCAGTAATTAAACATCTTTTCCTTTCTTTCTGTGACTAAACTATAACAATCAGTCAAAACGCATCAAGATTGGCAAACATTTGTCAAGCAACTGAAACACTGGTTTATCATGAATACTGTTAATGGTTCCTTCAAATCTGACCTTAAAGTTTCACTACCTAGTCATCTCACAATCATGGTAATGCACAGGAATGCAAAAATGAAACTGGCGATAGGTAAAAATATACCATAATAAAACAAAACGGCACAAGTCATCATAAACGTCAGCCGTAAAAAAGTGGACTAACATTTCTGAGTGGCTTGTTCATTTAAAAAATGCTTATTGTATGTAAAAATCAATGCACTTTGAGGTTTCAATGAGGGACCACAAGTCATACAAGCTGATAGCATGTTATACAAAACTGTTATGATCATGCATTAGTGAAAACTTACTTACTGACTTAAGATTAATTTAAGAGATCACCATAACATGTTCAAACTATCTGCACAGAAAATCCTTCCTTATGTGCCAGTGACATCATTGACTCTCAGAAAACCTCAAGCCTTTACAAAACATCAGAAGCAGGTTCATCTTTCCCTCTGAGGTGAATGTGGAAACGCAGTGTTTGCGTCCTCTTGGAGAGATTCCATGTCGGAGGATGTGAGAGTTCGGTTTGACACAGGGGCATTACATGGCCGGCTCTGCTGCAAAAAGCAAATCAGCCCCTTGTGATTTCTGCGTGTCTACGTGTCCTTACTCCAACCGGGCCCCGCACCGTTTCAGGGCTGAGAGAGACGCTTGCGTTTGAGCTTCTGCCTTGCCATTTCCTCCTTTCAAAACAAAAACAGAGAGAGGACAAGAGAGTACTGACAACACACTCTTGCATCCGCCGCGAAATAACGTCCATCTCTTCAAGCATCCATCCTGTGAGAATGGACGAGTGCGCACACGACAATCAGGCAACAAGGCAGGCTTTGTTAGTTAGGCACTCCTCTACTCCAACAATGGCATCTGGACTGTCCTCCAAACTAAGAGTCTCACGGCCACGTCACGTCAGTCTCTTCAAAAGCACGGCTGCTTTCACAACAACAACACCGGATCTCGAGTTTAAACATTTTTTTTTTAATACTGTAGACCCAAATATGTCCTTGTTCTCAAAGTCTCAATATATTATATAATAGGATTTTATAAAAAAGGAAAAAAGGGAGTAGGGTTGTTGGCATAGTATTCTGTTGCAATATATACCACATCAATATGTACAGATTCCATGCTGCTGGTTAGTAATCACTGCAAAAGAAGAAAAAATGGACTGATTAGTGCGGAAGAATTAAAATGAGCAAATAACTACTGCATTCAGATTTTCATGCACTGCAATTACAAAATCGCACACAGGCTGTAATATACTTACAAAATGCTCCTGTGTCAAATAAGCCAACAAATATGAATTCAATTGAATAATACTAAGCATGTGTTTTGACTTTGTTAGCCATTCCCCCAGAGCACTCTCTGCTGTATCAAAATCATTTGGAAATGATTTCATAAGTTAATAAAATGATTAAAAAAAACATGTTCGAAATTTTAACACTCACCTTGTGCCAGCAGCCCGGTATGGGTAGCCCGTCACGTCCCTGCAAGGTGAAAACAGAAGTTAAAAAAAGCGTGAAAATGTCCAGCGATGCATGCTTCCCTGCATCTGAAGAATTTGCACGCTGCTGATTTTAATGTCGGTTGGTGTGCCTTCACGGTCAGGCGTGTTATATTAAAAATCTAATTTTACTTTTGTTTTGATTTTAAGTCATATGTTACTCTAATAAATCCAGATTTCTAAGTACCACATTACTTTTATTATCACATTTAAAATGAACATTTCGATATTTGGAGAAATACTTGGATAACACGATGGTCGATCTGTTAAATAAGAGGTACAGTCAGCAGTCCAGTTAACTTAGCTTCGCTTTGGATAGGTGCACTATCTTGACAGTACTGGGACACACCTCTTTATCTCTGAAAAGACGTGTGATAAAATGCACCTATCCATGCAATCTGCTTTTAGAAATATTTGGTCATTGCAAAGAGCTTGCTGAGTCAGTTCATGCAATATCTTCATCAACTATAAATGGTATTATTGTAAAGTGGAATTATTTAGGAACTATGACAACTTGACCAGAAAGTGTCAGACCATATAAAGTTAGTTACTGAGTGCTGTGCTGCATAGCACATAAAAGTTTCCTCAGTAAGTGCAGAGCTCCAAACCTCTGGCATTAACATCAGCACAGAAACTGTGCACCAGGAACTTCCTGCCATGGGTTTCCATGGCCATGTAGTGTATATGCTAGATGTTTCCTTCTATTACTAGTCTCCAAGCAAAACGATGCCAACCAGCTACAGTAATATTCTAAGAACTGTACCATGTCTCATATGTAACTCGTTGTCAGCATTTACCAAATGTCTGTCTGTGGTTCTGATTTTGCACAATCCTTCATACTGACGAAACTATTAATTACTATTATTTTCTTGATTACACCTGCTTTTTCCTCTTCTGTTTTCTTCTTTGCAATCAAGTATAGTAAGTAGTTCTGCATTTCTGGAACTTGGCATTGTGTGTATATTTCACAAATTCATAGCAAGCTTTACGTTTTTTTGGCTTGATCGGGCCTAGACAGTTTTGCTGTTTATTATCTGTGAACGCCTTTCTTTATTATTATTGTTATTAAGCCACACCCACATGAACAATGTGTTGGTAAATGTCAGTTTATATGTTTCAGAGTTGGGACCAATTGGACCCCCCCCCCCCCCCCCCCCTCCAAAAGACCAAAATTTAAAGAAGCGTTTAAACAGTCAATAACAGCATCAGTTACAGTGATCAGAGAGAAGTGGGGAAAAGAAGCAAAGATACTGTACCAGAGGACAGGGGCCCTCAGGGCCAGAAGGAGGAAGAAGAGGAGTTGCAGGAGAAGAAACCGCTGCCTTCACAGACTGCTCTTTAGACTCATCGCACCCCTGTTAGCAGGAGCCGAGTAGACATTTAAAGCATAGAAGAACAAGTTCAGAAAAGCAGTTAAAGGGGGAAACAGAGATAAGATATATGCTAAGTGTTTTTAAACTAAAAAGCTAGAGGAAAGTGGGAGTAAGTAAATGAGCATTGCTGCAAAGCCTTTGTGTGTACATGTGTGGGGGAGACATACCACAGGACAAGGCTGGTCCAGACCCGGAGGACCTTGTTCACCCTTCTGGCCCTTTAGACCTCTCTTCCCTACTGTTCCTCTGTCACCCTGGGAGTGATGAGGACAACAGTTAAACAAATTCATACACTTATCACATGCAGCTAATGAAGACAGCCCATTCATACACTGGAAATAGTTTAAGCAGTTTAAGTCAGTCATTATTGTTGCTATGTTAAAAAACTGAAGGAGGAAGATGCGATAAGCTGGAGGAGAACTGAGGATCTGTTTGGACTTACCTTGTCTCCTTTTTCGCCTCGATCACCTTTTTCTCCCCTCAGGCCTGGGAAACCCTGGATACAAAACCACAATCCATAAGGGAACTTATTACCCAATATATGTCAGACTTTATTTAAACTGAAGATACTGTGATAAAATAATGTCAACATGTATAGTTCTTCTTAGTAAGAAACTCACATCAAGTCCAGGCTCTCCTAGTCTTCCCTGCAAATACACATTGAGAAAGATTTTTTTTAAAAATAATGAATAAACCAGCAACGAACAACAGATCTATTAAACACTTTTATGGAGGTTGTTGTGTCCTTACTTTCTCTCCCTTGGCACCAGGAAGGCCCACTAAGCCCGGAGACCCAGGTGGACCTTGGAGGCCATCTGATCCCTGCAGTAAAAGCACACATTCATCACTGCATCATGTCCAGTTCTTGAGCCATGACCAACACATTAGAATAATAATAAAGCCCATTATCACTTACTCTGGATCCAGGAGGACCACTGTCTCCCTTCTCTCCCTTTATCCCCACTCCTGGTTCACCCTGCATTACAGCAAAGCCACACTGAGTACAAGACAATGCATCATACAGCTGCCATCCGCCTCCATCACATACAGATAAACGAGCTTACCTTAGGACCAGGCATTCCATGCAGCCCCTGTAGGACATTGTGTGATGTGAGTCTTTGCAAACTACAGACCTGACTGGACTTGTTTTATCTGAAATGATATAAAGTTATGCTGCAGGTACTCACCATGGATCCAGGGTGCCCAGGTATTCCCGGTGGGCCTGGTGGGCCAGGTGGGCCTGGCTGGGAAATCATCTGAACCTTTAGCACCAATGAAAAAGTGGAAACAAGAAGAGAAGCATATAAATTAAGTGAAAAAAGTGGTTAAGAGTTTCTCAGCTAAATTCAAAACTTTGTATAGTCGTTCCTCAAAGTAACCAGAGAATTTCAGACTGTTTCATGTGTTTACTTCTTTAGATTCTCACTCATTTCCAAAATGAAAATCAATTGGAAAGAACTTAAAACTAGAGTAAAATCTACATCAATGAGTGTGAACATTATTCAGTTCTTTAAAGCAATGAAGCAGATGGTTCAAAACATGCAAATAACAAATAAATAACAATATATTTCCCTTTAAACTGTCTGTTTGGAGGTGCAGCAATCTGTAATGAACGTCAGAGGATTCATGTATTTCATACTCATACTAACCAAGTTGTCATCTAGTCTGCAGTCGCCTTTTTCTCCTTTCTGTCCATCCATACCCTGAGCCACAAAGAGCAGGATTAACTTTCAGCTGTTTTTAAAGTTGTCACCATTGTGTTATTAGCGAAATAGAGTCACTGTCGCTACTTACAGTAGGCCCAGAGAGACCCATCTCGCCTTTCTCTCCTCTCATGCCGGGAGGTCCTGTCTCACCCATGTCACCTTTGAGTCCCTGGAGATGAAGAAGAGATTAATAAGGCAGATGATGCTAAACGTCCCACTGACTACTATATGAAGTAGTGAAAGAAAAGGAGCATGCGTCTGGGTGTAATATACTCTCTTTGTCGCTTTACCTTCTCCCCGTCAACTCCTGCTGGTCCAGGTAACCCGAGCTCACCCTGATGCAGAACAAAAAGAGGGAAGATGCACTCGGTGGACTAATATATCTGACTTTGTCTACAAAATCAGGCTTAGCATGTTTTGGGTATTTATCAAACAATAAATATCAGCCAGTCACAGCTGTATGGCTTACCTTTTCCCCTGCAGGTCCTGGAGGTCCTGGTGGTCCAGGTGGCCCCTGGAGAAAAACAGGCAGAATAAAAGAAATGAGCACAAAGCTTTGTTGCATGACCTGTGTTAGACTAAATTAACCTAGCAACAACTGATTTTCTGGTTTAGCTGATTACAGCTAGTCACCGACTTTGTGTGTCACTTGCTGCCGGGCTGGCGTGCTAACAACAGCTGCCTCTCTTGGTGGATAAAATTGCTCGTGCGAGCTGTGAGACCAAACTCAAACAGATCAAACCAAGACCTGAAAGCAACTATAAAGCTGTGGGGAGCTAAGGAGGTCTTTCTCTTACAAATAGTCATATGCATCATATAAAAATATGACACTATAACGGCTTTAATTAGAGCTGCAATTTTCAGACAGTCCCTTAGACATCTTCTGCATTTTTTATCTGCTCACTCTCACACTGTTTATCACAGTGAGGCTGGTAACTCATTATAAAAGGCCCAAATCGTGAACACAAAACGCTATAATTCACAATGTGGGCCTGACAGTAAACAAGTCCAAAACCTTCCTTCATTCCTTTTTGCTGATCACAACCAACTTGAAGCAATTTTTATCTTACAGAGATTGTAAAAGAGCTCTGAATGTGGTTTGTGCTACACAATAGCCTGGCACGGCTCTCTGTGATTGTCTGAATGATGG
This sequence comes from Mchenga conophoros, assembly GCF_057382185.1. Taxonomy (NCBI): domain Eukaryota; kingdom Metazoa; phylum Chordata; class Actinopteri; order Cichliformes; family Cichlidae; genus Mchenga; species Mchenga conophoros. The sequence continues at coordinate 29,074,626 of NC_140527.1, forward strand.
GACTGCTGGAGAAAACATTCATGTGACTTTATGTAACCCTAATGATGAATGAAGAATGGCGTGCATATATGTAATAGGCCATATTCTTCCCATGCAGCTCTGCCGTTATGCTATGAGTGATAGCTCTTGTAAATCACTCCACTTAATCTTTATATTCACAATGCTACACTTGTTATTCCTCCTTGTAAAGGCTCCGGTCATCTTGAAGCAATAAAAAGGAAAAAAGCCAAGTCGCCTCCCAGAGGTGTACGATTCATTTTCCAGTTTCTAACTTGTTGTTCGTTCTCAGCTTTTAAAGCCATGGAAAATGATGTTTACAAGCAACTATTTGATCCCAGACACTCCATCACTGGAAAGTGAATGCTATTCATCTGCAAAATGACTGACAGTGACAAACAACCCATCTTAGCATTGTTTTAAACCAAATTCATCATCACCTAACATTTCACAACAAGCACATGAAACGCTGCTTTTCACACAAACAAGCGATCAACTCACAAGGTGGGTGGCCAGTGAGCGCTACCTGCTCCGTGGAGCCCTGCGTGTGAATTTGTGCCAACTAATTCGCAATGGCAAATAGCTTCCGATAAGATCTCGGGTCCATGCTTTCACCAATCCCTTTGCAACATTCTTATATTGCTTGTATTGATTGTTGCATGCAGGAGCTCAGCTCCAGGGGGACCTGGTTCATAATTGTTTTAAATCAAATGCATGCTCCACTTCTCAGAGAGCCATCTGCCAGTAGCACGTACTGCGGTGTACAGCAGGATCAAAGAAGCTGGTGTCTGAAGAGAGTGATGTGAGACTGTGTTGACAGTGAGGCGCTCCCTTCTCTATGTGCTAGCACAAAGTAAAACACACCATGCTGCCCTGTAGCAGGTTTCAAACACATACTTTTCACATACATGCCATAAAAACACAGAAGGCTTTTGATTTTTCTGCATAATTAATCAAAGCTCTTTAGGCTGCATGTCATCTGATAGCACAGCGGTGCTTTATTTGTAAGGGCTGTGCTTTTTTTTCTGTCCCAAACAAATACACAAGAGACTCTGGAAAACTGAGACACTCAGTAATGCTCTTTAGATGTGGCCCCTAGAGTGACATCCAATACATATGAAGTCCAACACTCTTTGTTGAGGGCATCTACAAACACAAACAAAACCCATTAGCAAGAGAAAGCGGGCGATGCAGTAAATACACAAGAGATGCTTAGATGCAAATCTGTGCATTGGTGTTAGTTACTGGTCACACCGCCAAAAACATGCAGCAACAGCAGCAGCAGATTACCGAAACACTGATGGTGTTGATGGCCTGTCGAGGAGAAATGGCGACATGTTTAGTTTTTGGTTTCTTTTTACCACACTGCCAGCTCTGGTGTTATTTACTTATTTACTTGTTTTGAAAAGCTCTGCCTCAATCCTTATGTGGAATTCAGTCATAAGCGGCTGAATGAATCGGGTGTCGCTGACACCGACACTTGAATATGACTCACCTGCAAAGCATCTAGAAGCTTCCCATTGAAGTCGATGATGTCTGAAGCACCCGGGGTGCCCTTCTCACCAGGAAAACCCTGAGGCAGAAAAAATAATAATGTAGGAATATTTTATATAAATGTAGAGATGCATAGATGGCTCAGCATAATAGCAGAAGGACAGAGTTGGCCCTTAAGCATAACAAATAACATACCATGGCTCCCTGTAGTCCTTGCTCTCCTCTTTCTCCTTTGTCACCCTGTTTGCACCATGAACACCATATTATGGTAAAACTCTTTCATAGCATAATTGTTAGCATTATTATTGATCATTATTATTTCAAAAACAATTTCAGATATGTTTCTTACCTTTAATCCTGGAAGTCCATCCATGCCTCGCTCTCCTTTTACTGCATTCCCAGGCTCGCCCTGTTTAAATGCACATTAAAGGTTAGAAACATACTTAAAATCGTCCATGTCAGAGACATGAGAGTGGTAGAGTAAAGCTCGGCTTTACCTTTTGCCCCGGGACACCCTGTTGTGGATAACCAGGCTGTCCATCTTCTCCCTAGCAATTCAAAAGAGCCATTAAATGCAGAGAGAGCTACATATCTGGCTATATTAAAACAGCTTTTGAGCCCTTTGATGGCAACACTTCAGTTAAGATCAATAGTTTGTTAGCAGTCTTACCGGCCTCCCAGGCAGTCCCTGTGGCCCCTGAGGTGGAAATATATAAAAAAAATAAATTATGAATTTTTCAGACAGTCAAATTATTCCGACTAAAAAGACTCCAACAGCAAAAGCCAAATTGCTTCAGCTGTAAACCAAACAAAATGCGAAACAAACTCTTAAAGCTTAGTGTGAACTCTGCTCACCTCAGCTCCATCGCGACCAGGAAAACCCTGAAAGGACAGAGGAGACATTTAATGAGGTGAATCTACTTCAGGAACATGAATCTTTTTGGCCACTAGATGTCACTTTTCAATAAGGCATTCAAGGCAGTCTGTAGACTTCAGCTCCTTCAGCACGAGCTGGACTGTTTAGAGAATAATTACAGGAAATGGATGAATGATGAGCAGAGAAAAATAACAAAGACAGATGCTTCAATACAGGCCACAACTGGTTACCTAATGCATGGATAAGCAGGAAAATTCTGAAAATTATGCTCTTTTGGCCTTTCCAACAGCCAGATGTAAACCCAACTTCGGTCTAACTTGTTGGACAGCGGTGTTCCCGTGTCAGCAGTGATGATCAATCTTATGGCGTGTCGACCTCCCCAAAAAGGGTTCAAGAGACTTGCAAAATGCCCCTTAAGTATGCATTAAGAGAGTTTTCTTTCTTTGCTTTGACGCCCATTCATACAAAAGAAGACTAAACAAGTCTTATTCTGTTTGCAGTTGGATTTGAATTTGAAGCCTTCAAACTGAAGTCTGTGTTTGATGAGTGTTAAGCCAGTGAGCACAAACTTCTATCCATCAATGAGCTAACATATTTTTTATTTAGCCAAAAAGATCTTTTTTAGCGACTGTCTGCGACAGCCAGGTGGAAGCAGCTAAACATCTGCTATGAAGTCATTCATGGCGGAGACAGCTTAGAGGGCTCTTGTGCAAGAGCCTCTCTCCATTGCTTCCTCACACACAGATACACACACTACTATCAAGTAGTTGTGTTTACTTGATCAGCCAGTGGACCCTAATAAATGCACGATATAAATTGAAGGTTGTTAGCCTTCCATTCAGTAATATGCAGAAGCTGATTAGATATTCTCCAGCTGGCCAGCGTGCAAAAAGTGTCATCGCGATCCTTCCTACTGTTTTCTGGACCCGTTTTACTTTCATCTTTTTGGCGCTGCTCTTTCTTTCTCATCATATTTCCTTACCAACATCTATCCATCCATACAGTCATCAATCCACCCGAACCAACCAATTGCCAATTAACTTGACAATTATCCTGTGGGAAGCCATGCAGGCAGAACATGTAGACCCTGCTGATTGGAAGGTTAAAACCCAGTACCTTCTTACTTTAAGGTGACAGAGCTACCCGACAGCATGAGACATTTCATTCTATATAACAGATAAAAAACGATGGAGGTTTGAGTACACCAGGGCTGGAAGTCTCACTCACTTTCTCCCGCTCGGCCCTCTTAGACATCTGCCTACAACATGGAGTGGCTCTCTGCAGGCCTCTGTGCTTTGTTTTGCTGTTTTGGGGTTTTGCAACTCCTTTAATCAACTTGAAGAGCACATTTGCAATCGACTAGGTTACAGGATGGGCCCCCTTTTCTCTTCGACCCGTCTGTTTTTTGTCATTTTCTGAGCTGCGCTGGCTTTCCCTGCTGTTGGTTCAGCAGTTCTCAAGTGACCCACACCGAAACCAACATTTTTCACTTGAATCCCTTGCTGTCCTCTTGTGCCAGTTGAGGGTAACAGCGCATTCATTCCTACACTTGAATAAACAAAAATTACCTTCATACTCTCCTTCTCTTCAATTCAATAACCACAGCTGCAAGTTTTGCTGCATCTGAACTAGACCCTGGGAAGCAAAAAGTTAATTTTAAGAAACGAAAACGGCCACAGGCGAGGAGTGTACTATTGTTTGGTGAGACCGGCAAACTGCCCATGAACTCACCACAGTGCCATATCAGTTTCAGCGTGCACAGCAACACAGTTGTGGTAGGAGGGTGGGAGAATGTGGATTTGGAAAGGGGGGGTGTTGGAGAACTTTGTGGCCGCTAACTTACACAAAACAGATGAGGCCAGGAGTAGACTTGCTATTCTGGGACTTCTTTAGGTAAGCCACAGCATGCTGGCAAATCCCAGAAAAATGAGAATAGGGGTTCATTGCCATTTGCTGTGTACACCCTTACCCCTTAAATATATGTATAGGATTCCACATTTACAGGTTGGAGCTACACAGTTTGCAATCTGTCACAGTGTTGTGGTTAAAGAGTATGATGGGAGTAACAAAGCCACTGATGACTGAGGTGTTCTAAGTGGCTGCAATGCTTGTGGTGTAACCTTAGTTTGACAGCCAGAAGGGATGGAGTAAGAGGAGATCTACAGTGGGGGTGGGAGGGCATTGTTTTGTTGAGTCAGTGTGGATTTGGCTCTTGTACAGTACTGTGCAAAAGTCTTGAGTCATCCATCATTTCTTCATATTTTACAAGGAAAATGGGAAATACGTGCAGTGATTTATTGAAACGTCAGCAAACACATGGAAATACTGACTTAAATACAAGCCTGAAAGTCAATATTTGGTGTCGCCACCTTTATTCTTCACACAGCCTGAACTCTCTTAGGCAGATTTCTTGTCATTTCTTTAAGCAGTCTTCAGGAATAGTTCTTCAGGCTTCTTGGGGAACTTTTGTTCTGTTTTCTGTCAAGATGAGCCTACACTGCTTCAATACTGCTGAGGTCTGGGCTCTGAAGAGGCCAATCCATGACTGATAGTGTTCCACTGTTTGTTTTTCTATCCAGGTATGCTTTTACTGGGCGATCGTGGCTCAAGAGTTGGGAGTTCACCTTGTAATTGGAAGGTTGTCGGTTCGAGCCCCTGCTTGGACAGTCTCGGTCGTTGTGTCCTTGGGCACACACTTCACCCGTTTCCTACTGGTGGTGGTCAGAGGACCCGGTGGCGCCAGTGTTCGGCAGCCTCGCCTCTGTCAGTGCGCCCAGGGTGGCTGTGGCTACAATGTAGCTTGCCATCACCAGTGTGTTAATGGGTGGATGACTGAATGTGTAAAGCGCTTTGGGGTCCTTAGGGACTAAGTAAAGCACTATATAAATACAGGCCATTTACTGCATTTGCAGTGTGTTTGGAATCTTTGTCATGCTGACAAATGAAGCCATTGCCAGTCAGAAGCTTTTCAGGTTTTTTATTGCATGGAGGATCAAAATCTGACTCTACTTTGCATTGTTCATAATGCCGTCTGTTTTCATGAAATCCTCAACACTGCTGGCTTAATTGCAGCTCCGCTGTGTTTTACAGATGGCTGTAGACACTAACTGCTGTTCCTCTCTGCTGACCTCCTCCGTACATACTGACGATGATCTGAACCAAAAATGTCAAACTTGGACTCATCACTCTATACGACATGTTGCCATTTATTTTCAATTAAGTTCTTGTATAATTTACCTCAGCCGTTTTAACTGTTTTTCTTTCTTAAGAATGGCTTACTGACAGCCACCATTCGACTGAGACCATTTCTGATGAGTCTTCAGTGAATGGCTAGATGCGTCTCTCAGGTCCTGTGCCAGGTTTGCCTCAGATTTTTTAAGAACACACCGCACACCATGCTGGGATATGCCAAGTTTTTAGCTAAGAGCTCTTTAGAAATCACCTTGCTAGTTCAATTTTAGAAATTTGAACAAATGGTGTTTTTTTTTTATCGGTCAGGTAAAAGGCCTGCTCTGAAAATAACTGAAAAAGCAGTCAATGTCCACAGAAGAACTTTGAAAGACCTACAGACAGCCTGGAGAACTGTTGCTCGAGACAAGTCTGGCTCCTTAGAAGCCAAATGTAAAGAAACGATGGCTAGCTCAAGAAGAGGGGTAGAGATAAAAAGATGCTCTTACTGGCTCTCCGGGAAGACCACGAGGTCCATCTTTTCCAGTGTTCCCAGGGGGGCCACGGGGACCTGGAGGACCTGGGGGACCAGGAGGACCAGCAGGTCCAGCCTGACCCTGATCACCCTGATAAAAAACAAGAAGAGGAAAAAATGCAAAAATAAACTACCAACTACAAACTTGTAATAAATACATTATTAAGTACACACGATAACGTAATATATTAAAATAAAACTCCTTAAACGCCCCCATTAACTGATTTGTTTTTGGCAACAGAAGCAAACACTGACATGCCAGCGACCTGTTAAGGTTATACGGCAAACATCAAAGAACTACCCCTCAGCTTCTGCAGCTGTCTTTGTGGGCAGTCAAGGTGTATAATCCTTAATCTGTTTATTTATTTGCCCAACATTTATTTACAGTTGCCTTTCTCTCCACCTGATAAACATGACTGCAAAATTCCCTCGTATTTTAGACCCCGTCGAGTTTCCTGAGAAAAATATTTGGTTCTTTATCTGCTAAATGCTCCACATATGTTTAACAGCTAGTTGAGAACACTGTTTGCTGTTTGGTGCTTGAGAGGAAACGCGGGGGCCTACAGTTTCTTTCTCTTTTTGACGCAACGACTGCCAGGAAAGAGCAGTGAGAGAGCAGAGAGTGAAAGTAAGAAAACAGGGAGATAAAAGACTCTCCAAAGTTCTGTAGAGCTGAGGGAAACTGCAGAGTTGGGTGATAATTATCTGTGTGTCACTGTAAGCCACGGATCTCACAAACACATTATTATTAAGAAAAGCTTTAAATATGCTTTGTGCTATGAGCAGAAATCCCTCAAACTTAACTTGCAATTACTGGCATGCAACTGGTTAGTTAGTGTGGTTTTGTACCAGGGCACTGGTAATAAAGGACAACAGCAGGAGGAACTGGCCAATAAGAACAGTTTTTATCTGGTGAGTTAGACTGACATTTCAAACAAATCCATGCTGGCAAAACAACTTCATTTGTAAGTGAAAAATACATCTGATCACTGGATTTATACTGCGTGCCATCTTTTTTTACTGAAAATTACCACCATCCCACTGCCTATTTAGGCTAAATTAGGCACCAGTTTTGTCTCCACTTTGATGCTATTCTCCCATCCCTACAGACATGTGGTGCATTATGGTTTGCTTTGTCAAAAACACTTTCATGAAAATGATATAACCAGTGCCTTAAAGCAGACTAGAACCTCATTCCTATGCACTGATAATTATTATGTCCCTGTTAGGCTCGAGCTTGAACCAAAGTGATGAAGTGATGTCGACACTGAGGAGTAAGATTAACGAGAACCGCACATTTCTACAGTGTGGGTGGCTCATCTTCCAAAGATGTTTTCCTATGTTTCAAAATGCTTTGGAGCTCTGAATATAAACACTTTTAATTAATCATTCATGGCAATACATTTTTAGTTGACCAAAAGACAAGAAACACGAGATCAATTTCATGCAACATGACTGAAGAATGTGGAAAAAGTGGGAAAGAAGGGAAGACGCTAGTCAGAACACGAAAAGGAAAAGCGGGTTAAAGTGTTAAGGAAACAAGAGAAAAAGCACACATGCCTTTTAGTTGTGGTCTACCTTCAGAAAGAGTCTCTGAAAGCTGTTGGTCGGCTCTCGAGAGAGAAAGCCGTGGTCAGTTCTGGGGAAAACCATCTACGATGCAAAGAGGTGCACCAGTGATGAAAAGAAAAGAAAGGGGAGAAAACAAGGAGAGGGGATACAGAAAAAAGAGAGAAGAGGACATGGAGTGGATTAAAGTGAGTGCGAGAAGAGCGTCAGTTACATAAGTTGGAAATCAGAGGTCCGCTGTTAACCGTGAGTCCAGAGTTCATGAAAACAAATGCTGCAGGAAAAACAGATAAGAGTTCAACAGCCTCTTAAGCTCTAAGCACAAAGAAAGGAGGGAAAAACTGCAAGAGAGGTGTTTTGCTCCTCTGTCTGCAGGGATAGCGGTAGCTCGGCAGTCCGACAGCAGTTCTCTAAGAGGCACAAACCTTAACAGTGAGAATCTGATTACTGTGCAGGCTTGCATGTGTGCCGTACATAGGAGGACCCTGAAGAGAAGAGGAAAAGGTGAACAAGATAGCGCAGCATTACAGTCATGTTTGCAGCTGTTTCAAATCGAATTATATATGCAGTTAAAAACCCATCAGGTGCAAATAAAATGCATCATCGGCAAATCGTGAGACAGACATCCGTAAAATCTGCAAGTAAGGCCCAATAGCTGTCTTTTGACCCTTGAAAAATCATTTTGGAGTAGTGTGTGTGTGTGTGTGTCTGTGCGTGCACAACATTTAGTGCCTTCCGATCATTCCCACTGTGACCAAACAAAACAGTGGTGGTTTGGCTCTTTCCAGTCAACACAGTAAATGTGTTGATTGTCTGTCAGGCTGAAAGGAGCAGAGTTTTCCTGCTGCCGCAGAGCCTGGAGCACTGTGTCGCTTCTTTGGTTCAGCTCCCTCAAAAACACAAGGGAGGGAGGGAAGGATGGGGAGAAGATCTAAGGGGGGGGGGGAGTGACAGAAGAAGAAGAGCTGCTAGAGAAGGTTCTGCTAACAGGCTCTAGTGAGGGCTGGATGGCTGAGGTTTTTGCACCACCGCAGACTCCACCTCCTCCTCTCTGGGCCTGTGCACCCCTCTCTGCCCACTGTCACAGTTGCTTATTCACACCGTTCCCACCATGAAGACCACTTATGCATATGCTCCTTAAACACTGCATAAGAGAATAGACTGTTTCATGGTGGGTTTCCCCTTTACATTGTTCTCATCAGACTTAAGGCTGATACTAAGACAAATGGCCATTCATCCCTGGAGGCCCGTCTCACTATGGCCTGTTTGCAGATGCTCTCAGGGAGGCAAACTCAGGATTTGGCAGGGGATCAAACTCTCATCAGAGCTTGTCTTTCAATACAGCCCCCAGATGAACCTAAACATGCAGTGACAATGTCCTCTGTATGGATTTGACTGTATGGAGGCTTGGGAAAAATAGCTACCAGCTTTACTCCACTCAACAAAAAGTTGCTTTGGAGAAAGACGCAACACTATACATGACCTTTTTCTCACATCATTTTGGTGGTTCTTTAACATTTTGTTTTAATAACCCTGTTATCCTGTTTTGGTACCCTGGTCTAAGACCAGAATCAGCCTGGAAGAGGCACTAAAAGTGATGGACTGACAGGAAGCGGCACATTGACGGAGATTTGCGGTTGCTTTCTGTTTTCACACATACGCTTATCTGCCCGTAAAGGTCAAAGCTGAACCTTTGAATACAGTTTTGAAATCCCAGTAAGGTGATAAATGAGCATATTTAATGACCTGAAGACAATCCGACTGTTAAAAATAGTACTGAGCAAGCAAGAGATTTTTGTTTTCTAACCCATCTACAGCCGTATCTGTGACAACCTATATGAGGGAGCCAAACCTCATCCACATCTACAGTAGCTTTAGGAGCTGTTGGGTTTGATTTGAACCAAGCTTGAGGTTTTTGGGGCTGCAGATTTATCCAGGGACATCAAAGCTGCAGAGGCCTGGGCCAAGTGCAATATTTATCATTTGGAATAACTATGTAATGCGAAATGCCAAAGGAGATTTAATTCTTGCACAAACTATCTGAAAGGATAGGTGGGGAAATCAAATGGCTTACGCCTTGATAGAAATCAGGAATTTCTGTAATTTTTTGAACCGCATCATAAATACTGTTCCGTTGAGTAGCCACATCATATTTACTCTCCATTTAGCTTTTGGTATAAAACAGTAGCCAGTTTAACTCCAATAATCGTAGACTCTTCTGTGATTCCATTACTGGGGTTCAAGTCATAGGAGATGTACTTCCACATTTCTAATCTACAATCCATGCACTACCAGACCTAGGATAAGCAGTTGAAAATGGATGGATGGACAGATCGAAGGATATTGGTGGTAATAAACACAAGAAACGAATGGCTATGAGAAGATTTTAGAGCCATTAGAAACATGCTTGTAACACATTTTCATGTTCATCCCCACTTTAAAATTCATGTGAAGAAGCGGCTTTATGTGGCATTCTGATCTAAGCGCTCTAAAAAAAAACATTCATGGGTATGTGACCTCTTTAAAGATTTGAAACTGTTTACCATGTAAAGAACAGAGGTTTTATTTTCAAACCACACTAAATGAAATGGGAGCTCTCATGGAGGGAGGAATGATATCAGATGAAAAGGCAGCACTGACAACATAGACCAGATGCAGGGTGAGGTTTCTCTGTAATGTTAAAAAAAAGTAGCTTAGCTTGGGTAAGAGACGGGAGCTCTGGCAGGTTTAATGTTTGCTAATAACGTCATTTCTCATGTCTGGCTTTGGCTTTGGAGATGGGCGACTCCAACCTCGTGTGCTGTCAGTGCAGTTGTGTGTGGGGAAGCCACACTGGGTAAACACACGTTTGCTTTTGGATTATTAAAATGCTTTGTGTATGCGTTTTATAGACAGACCGAGACTTTTATCCTTATTTATCCAGATTTTTCCCGCATTGTGATAACAAATAAACCATTTAGTGGTTTTCAGATGACATAAACACTTCAGTCTCCCTGACATTTGATTTTCAGTTTGTGATAGCAGACTAGAAACCAGCTGAGGAAGCTCTACAGTTATAATGAAGCTAAAATACATTAAGCTAATTTCAAGCATAGCTTTTAAAACTGGTGGTTCTGTCTCACAAAAATCATATAAAAGGAGTGTTACCACTCATCTCAGACAGCAGCCAATTAGCATACAGACAGCTCTGCATTGGGAAAACTGTAACTCTGGCTCTACTTAACAGAATTTCTATTTACTGACTTAACACATTAAAGCGTTGCTTCACATGCAATAGCCAAATTTCTAAAATGTCAAGCGTCTGTTTTTCTCTTTAACTTCAATAGGACTGTGTAAAAGCCTCAAGTTACCCGTCATTTCTGTAGGAATCACCTCATTGTGGCAAAAATGATATTTTATGTCTGTCAAACTGTGTTACCTTTGGCAGTTTTCATCGATTCAACTAAAGAAATGTGAACAAATGATGTGTTTTGCGACAGGCGGCTAATAACAAATTGCCTAAGGACACAATCTAAAACTGGTTCTCGGTCCAGTGTTAAGTGGCTTGACAAACAAACAACATCTGGACTGAAAAATGAGTGAAAAGGCAGCCAATGTCCAAACAAAAACTTTGAAAGATCTTTATAAAGCCTTGACAGCTATTGCTCAAGACCACTTTAACAATGAGAAGACAGTCTGGCTCCTTGGAAGCGAAATATGATAAAAATGAGGGTTGGCTCCGGACTTTTGCACAGTACTGTATGTCCTTTGTTTCAGTCGAAAGGAAAGTGCGGCTTATGACCTTTAAAAAGGGTGAATGTTTAAGAAGAACACTAACAGACAAAAATTCAAAATAAAAGGAGAACAAAAACTGGAAGTAAGGTTTAAATGGAAGGTCATTTTTAAATTACACAGAGAAAAAAAACATATAAAGGACAGCATCTTTTCTCCAGAGTCAGCTGCAGTGAGGACATAATTTCCAAAATGTGCATATAACAGCCAAAAACAACATATTTAACCTTCTCTGATGAATACAGAAAACACAGACTTACCCTTGGCCCAATGTCTCCTTGGTCACCCTGGAGGAAAAACAGGAAAATAACAATTGTCAGCAGTTATTAGCCCTGTATATGTGCAGCAGACCAGTTATCCAAAAGAGCTCAGCTACTGTGGAGCAGCGATGACAGACAGGCTTAAAATGGAAGATTTGGTTTTGGGAAGGAAGTGGTTCAAAGGTCATCTGTCTCCTAAACAGCTCAGCGTTTTGACATTTATTGTATAAATCATTTGGTAGGCCATAAATCATCTGACAGCACAGTATCAATGAAGTCGAAATGCGGAGTGCACATGCTGAACACAGCTGATTTCTGATCAACTTTTTGGAGTTCATGTTCTCATCACAGGGCTACTAGCATGATTACATGAAGTGAGCCAATTTTCCGAACCTCAGCTTCATCTGTCAGATGCAATCGCCTCATTAATCAGGCTGATTCCCGCTCTGACAGATGCACTTTAATGCAGTCGCGTTGCCCTCCTGATTCTGCTGAAACGCAGTCTCGAACATATACACACAACCAACCAGCAGCGTGGAGAGAAACGACCACACGACGAGGCTGCTCTTGCCAGCACTTACAGCTCTTACGGTTGCTAAGATCTTAGGCTGGGCAGAGGTTCACAGAGCGGGAAAACATCTGGCTATCATCGAGCTTTGCGAAAGGCCTGTAAACCTGCTTAGTACCTTGACGTGAGAATGTGCAGAGACACATGAGCTCCCGCATAGCTAAATGTAATCTACGGCTCTTTTGATGGACACGCAGCGAAAACTCGAACGTGGGAGGGCGACGGCAAGGTTGTCCGAGCACCTTCTGCCCATAAATAAATGTTCGAAATACACTCGTACAGTGCATTGACTTGTCTAGAAAGGCTTTTGAAATCCATATTGAAGCATACCTTTTCTCCCTTGGGTCCGGATGGTCCCTGTGGGAGGAGGGGGGAGAAAATCAGAGACACTTGGTCAAGATAAATCAGTTATCACACATCACACGCATCTTCAGTAGCCCTTCAGAAGGGAGCTTTCAATCAAACGGTAAGACAAGGCAGTTATTCTGCTTAATGGATTCATGGCATTGAGACCGCTCAATCCAAACATCACTTTTGTCTGAGTGTATTTCACAGTAAGAATACCAAATGACTCAAGCTTGTCCCAAGAATCCCTTTTAAGAGTGCTCTTTGAGAGATAAAAGTTTTCTCAGAGATAAAACCTTTGTTCCTCCATCAGTGACTCTTCGGAGCTCTTGAGATGTTTTAGATGAGGAATGCTGAAATGCTAACTAAAAACACGGGGTATCAAACATCCCTGTGCGATCCTACACTGGTGCACGGTCCCCACTTTGTGACAGCTTCAAATCCTCATGAGCTCTATGTATGAGGCAGGGCCTTTGTCCATTTCTGTGGTGAGCCATGTCTCAGTATGCTGCTGCTGCTGCTGCTGGTGGTGGTAAGGAGCATAAGGATGCCAAATGTGAAAGCACAAGCAGCAAACTCACTGCGGGCCCTCTGCGACTGTGACAGGCAGAAGAATAAGAGGTGCAGGAGCTTTCTTCTCTTCAGGAACTCTCTGCAGGAGGGGGAGATACAGGAGAGGTGGAGGAAGATCTCAGCCTGGGCGTTTACCGTCTTATGTAGTCTGGAAGATGTGTGGATGGGGGTGTGTGTGCAGTTTTCTCTGTGGTGGGGTTGGGTGGACTGTCCAGGGCTCTGTGGAGCCGGGGGGCGCTACTGCACTGGGCCCCGGTCTGATGGGCCTGGGCCCCCTTTCCCTGGCGGGTCGCGGAGGGTGGGAGTGCCTACTGGGGTCAGCGGGGGAGCTGGCCCCAGGGAGGGGTTACCTGCCCCTCCCTTCCTTCCCTCCCCATCTCCAGCTGCCTCCCTCTTCCCGCTCCTCCACAACCACCCACACATGCAGGGCCTTGGAGTGGGGGTATGTCACCAGGGTGCAGAGGAGGCTACCCCCCCCCCCCCTGTCCCCTTCTGGCTGCCTCTGCCTCAATTTTATCCCACAACTTAGACATTCACATTATTCACACTCTCATTACACATACATATAGGATCTTGGGGGTGGGCACAATCACGGAGTCCAAATTACCATCAGGGTGTATACCTCACCCCTGACGTCGTTGCCCACCTCTCAATTTTAAATACACTTAGTCATTGAGGGCTAGCAGGAGGGACTATGCGCTTACCTGCTGCTCCTTGGCAGGTAGCTCCATGCCCTCCTGGGTTTTAATTGCACCTTAGAACACATATGCATCAACACTACAATGAGCGGGTGGAGGGAGGTTTGGAGTCTTCTCCCACCCCCATTCTCTGCGGCCTGCTGGAGCGGGAGGGCTAGTAGGAGGAGTTGGCCGTCCGACTGCGGTCTGGGGTGTGGGGCCTCCCTGCTGCTGCGGAGTCGGGGTGGTCTGCCTCTCCCCACCGCAGGGAAAAGGGTAACACCACCTGGGTCTGGGTGCAATTCCCCCCTCCAGGGGCAAGGGTACCTAGACCCGGTTTGTAGAGTACGCTTGGGGAGTGTGATTGTGTGTACAGCGTCTCTTTATGTCTGTCTCCACGTTGGTTGAGTGTGGAGTGAGTGCATATGAGAGCATGAGGGTGGGAATGGATGTTTGTGTCTGTGTGTGCCTGTATGTCTGTGTCTATATGTCAGGTTGGGTATCAGACGCCACCTCTCTGGGGACACCTCAGGCCCTCCAAGGTTTGGAGGCCTATCTCCACCCACCACCACTTCCCCTGCCGGTGGCGGACTCCCTCAGGTGTCGGTGTGTTGGTGGTTCTTTGTGTCTGGGGGTGGGCGTCCGGGTGCACACCGGCTCACTCCTTGGCGGCCGCTTGTCGGGGCCTGGGGCCTGGGGCTCGCTCGGGCCCCTTTGGAGGTGGGGTGCCCCCGGCCTCTCGGCCTGGGGCTCGGTCACTCAGGCACAGCTGGGGGCCGGCGGAGCTCACGGGCGCGTCACTGCAACTCCCCCTGACTTCTGCTCCACGGCTGCTGGGCGAGCCCTCATCTGGGACTCTCCTCAGCTCTTACTGGAACAGTGGCGCGGCTGCCCCTCTGTTGGTCTTCCATGGTCTCTTGTGTTCTGGGGGCCTCTGGATGTCTGGAGTTTTGATCTCCTCCATACCCGCTTCACACCCTGGAGGACGGGGCTGTGGCCCCCCCACACTCCCTAGCAGATCATTACATGGAGAAACCTTTGGAATGCAAGCATGCTGATCCACACAGGTATGCACACATGGGTATTCACAGACGCGGACTAAAGCTTTCTTGGCTGCTGCCTCAAAGCACACTGTGCGCTGTCTATCTTGCGTGCTGCACAATATCGTTTATTACTTAGTAAATATTGATATCTATGACTAGCTAGTTTATTGTGATGGTGCTTTGTTTTCTCTATTATTATGTTGCTCTTTGTTGTTTGCTGTCTCCTCTGTTTGTTTTTTTTGTTTGTTTTTTTTTTCTCCATACAGGTGACCCAGGAGTTCTTTTTTTTTTCTCTCTCTCTTCCCCCCCCTTCTCACCGTCTCTTCTCCCCTTTGGTTTTCTTTCTTTCTCTCCCCCTCTTTCTCTCATTCATTCCCCCTGTCCTATTTATTAAAAAAAAAAAAAAAAAAAAAAAATGACAAAGGATGAACTGAAGCTCTGCCATCACGTAATGTCGCATACTGCTGTTTCTGATGTCATTTAAAAAAAAAAAGAAAAAAAAAAAAAGAATAAGAGGTGGAAAGCATCCACTGTCCATCTGTGACAACAATGGACAGATCATACCTCTTAAAGCCAAGTCACCACTTAGGTTAGACCCTTCGCACTCAACTTGTCCCCTCTGTCTGCGTTTCTCAGTCCCCTGGTTCCAAATCTGCCTTGAACCTTTTGAAGGCTTTCGTTCTATTTTGTACCTTCTTCCATAACTTCTTGTGTCTGGCGACAGTTTTATCTTAGAGCTATAAACGCGTTCAAGAGTACAATAGCGAAGACGACAAGCAGTGTGTCAATGTGACTATCTACGCGATGACAGACAGAGCTTATCTCCCGTGCTGCTCGCTCTTCCGAGCGGTAGAAAGCCTTTAACTCAGAGTCAAGCCGCAAATTGTTCAAACAAGACTAACTTTACAGTCAACTTCTTCATTCAAAATGATCTAAAACACAACAAAAAAATATGTTGAATTTCAATAAACTGATTTCCCAAATGCCAGCTCATAAAAACCTCATTATTAATTTTGGAAACAGAAGTCCCTCAAAGATAAAAAATGTGCTACATGTTTCCCCCCTTTATTATGTTGTTTTCATGCCCCCCACCCTTTGGGTTTGCATGCAACTCTGGTCATGAGTCACGCCTTCTGAGGGTTTTATGCCAGACCCTTGTTGATGGGGAGAAACCTATTAAAGGATACACCCAGCCTCAGGACTCCTTTCACAGGAACAGGAACAGCTTAATGGTGTTTGGAGAGCAACAGCTCTCATTATGCTGCGAGGGGGTTTACATTTCAGCTGATGACTTATGCCTCTTGTGGGTGAGCGCTGCGATGTGCTGAAGGAGGGGCGGAGGGGGCACAATAATGACTTTTTAAAGAGTCTCCGTCTGAAGGTTATAAACTAATCTCTTTCTTACTTTCCCAAATGGTGTGTAACCCATTCGCTCTGCTTCACCTGTTTCCATGCTGCACCTGGGCGTGCCTCTGAGTGCACCAGCATTTCAGGCGCGAGTTGATGGATGGGAGTGCAAAGGGGATTTCAACACTCAGCTCAGCTGAGCCCAGACTACCCCCGTGGCTGTGAGCCATTGGGATGACTTAAGAGGTGGAACAGGAAGTAAGATGGCTACCGGGTTTTTCACGCACTTGCAGTGACTCCTCAGGGCGAGTAAAAATGATTGATGAGGTATAACAAACTCTCACCAGTCTTACAGGACAAATGCAGAGTCCAGCTGGATTTATAATAGGAAAAATCTTTAAATAGGAACTGAATAAATTAAATAAAATAAGAAAGTAAGAATAAGAGGCGTGTGACGATGTACCTGGCTGCCCTTCAGACCTGGTGGACCCTGAGAGGAAAGAAAACAGAGTTAAAAATCAAACTTGTTTCTTTCATTTTGGGCATACTTGACAAATGTGGCTGAGAATACTCACTGGTTTGCCATCTAAGCCAAGTGGACCCTGTTGGGAAAGAAACAAAGAGAAATTATGACCAACACAAAGTCCCGAGAGCCCTGTCGCCACTGAACCACTTTAGGGGCTTCATTTATAAAAATGACTCAAACAGGAATAAGCAGTCGTTTATAAAAAAACCTTACTCTGACAGGGAAATGTAGTGTAGACTTTAGTGATTTTCCTGTCAGTTATGTAAGAGCTATTGCAATTTTGGACACACATGCCTCCACGCCTGCTGTGAACTTTATGCTTTATGATAGGAATTATCAATAAATTGCCAGACCAAAGGTGTTTTGAATTAAAAGCAGGATGCAGTGTTCTGTAATTCATATATCAAATTAGAGACACGTAACCACGGCTGCTTTTGTGTTGAGACGTTTTTAAAAAAGCCAAACACGCTTTTAGGAGGATGAAATTTTTTGGTGCACAATGATCTCATTTCAGAAGGAGTTTGCTTTTCTTTTTCGGTACATGCACTCAAAAAAAAAAAAAAAAAAAAAAAATTAAAAAATTCTTTGCTGTCTTTAATACGAGGCTATAATTTGGAGTAAACTGAAATATATAAAATCAAAAGTTTATTTATTTAAATAATGAATCATTATGGAAAATAATTTTGGTATCAGCCAATCAATAAAAAGTCATTTTTCTAGAATTCATTAAATTGTGAAAGTTTGACATTATAGTTGCACAACAAAATTACACAGAAAATATCTATCTATATATATCTCTCTGCTAAAGCCTCCTTTGTGCAGGCATTATATAGGTATCTTTTAACAATGAGGGAAAGATGTTATAAAATATAAAATCATGTAGAAAGTATGAGAACTTTTTTATAAATGAAGCCCAAGTAGTAGCGACATGACAGCTTATCTTGTGTTGGGAACATTATATGAATACACACTGGCCCACTGCTTGTTGAGAGTCACATTAAAGCAAAGGCACCTCTCTCGGTAAAGAATTGAAGCCAGAAGAAGGTAAGCTCACACTGTCGTTTTTAAGTGTCGTTTTTGTGCCGATAAAGTTGTGATTAGTAGGCTCTAGAGATTTCACCTTCCCTCAGAGCAATTCCAGCAATTTCCCCTTGTTTGCAGTGTTTATGCTAATTAAACTAAGCCAGGCACTTTTGTCTGGAGCTTATGTTTAACCTGCAGACATGAGAATGGTATCAATCTTTTCATTAGACTCTCAACAAGAAAGAAAATAGGCTTATTTAAAAAAAAGAAGAAGAAGAAAAAAGTGCTCCTTTAATTACTGGTTTAATAAGGCATAATGAGCCAATAATTATACTTGCAGGTCACCCGACCGAGTCTGCTGTGAATAAAGCATTGCTTCAAAACACTGAAGTCACTATTTGTTTTCAGTCCACGGACAAGACAACCTTTCCTCGGCAAGATACCCTACACCAGCTGTTACTTATTAGTATTTCAGAATGTTTTAGTCTTGTCTCCATATCGCTTATGAAAAAATGTAAATTGTGTTAGTGTTGGAAAAAGCAATTAAGTGGATTTGTAGAGGCAAACATTTCAAGAGAGGACAGCAAAAATAACCGAAACTTCAGAGTGAAAAAGTAGGAAAAAGAAGGTTTTTCATTATTGTATTTAAGTAAATGTGTAGGTCTATGTATATCCTGCCCAGTGTGTGTGTGTGTGTGTGTGTGTGTAACAAGTAACATTCAGATAAAGGCTCCCAGGCTATGTGCTGTATAATTATATTACTTGAGTGGACTTGTTCCAGTTGCATCAATTTGACACACACCCCCACATCTCCTGTGTGTGTGTGTCTTTGTGGTGCTTAGATTATACAACAGGCAGTTAAGAAAGTCTATTCATCCACTCTCCAGCACTGAAGCAGCAGTTGGAGATGTCCACTTTGTTTACCTCGATAAAAACAACTAACAAGCAGTCACTGAACTTCCTCTATGCTCAGTTCAAAGGCGCTCAAATCTTTGGATTACTTAAACATGAAGGAAGAGCCGGCTCTTGGATCAAACTTTCCTGACAAACACTTATATGTGATGTATGTGGTAAGGGCTAACGTTGACTTCCTGCCGCCTTCCTTCTTAACAACCCTACTCTATGTTAAGCTAACTGTTTTTACAGGGTCCCTTAAGTACTGGCTTGCTGTTCACAGTCCTGGTGGCTTTCCAGGGTGGAAACCATCATTAACAATAATCACTTCTGGCCTTGGATGGCGCACACAAGTCTTGGCTTTTTTCATGATCTCCTGATTTACCAGCCCCACGGATGCAACCCTACCACAGTCTCATCTTGGCCTGCTTTGCTGGATGGGCAGTAGGTACAGAGAGGGAGCGATACGTGAAGCTGCTCTCGTTACCCGCTCATCTGATCATTTACTGCTTTGCTTTTGCCTCATAATTTGTCAGCGTGGCTACAGACTGCTGTCAAACTTGAAAGCAGCCTGTAAAAGAGATTTATAAAAAAGCATAAAAAGTGCTTCTTTACAGAATGTCTTTTTGATTAAGGAACCCTTGTGAAGTCAGCAGTAGGTAGCCGAGACTAGGGTGGAACAAATGACTGGGACCAATTGGACGGCAATAATTTCACAGCACAGGACAGGCTGGATGTCCATCGCTCTATTAAAAACAACATCCTGAGTTTCCCATGAGAATTTCAAATGTCCCTCTGAGTTTTCCGAGGCTACATCCCTACATGCACACTAAGCTCTACCATGTATACATACATCTATGCAGGGACATCTCTGCATCTGGGAGCGTTTATGGGGGTCTGGCTCCTTCAAGACTCGTCAGGATGAGCAGGAGAGGTGAACAATGCGAGGTCAGCGGCTGCTGCACAATCTAAAAGGGACTGATTTATGGCCGCTAACAAGCGACAAAGAGCCTTATGAATTGTGGGTACAACTGCTGCTTGGGTCTTTTTCTTTGCGACGAGATGTGTATGAAAGGTTTATTTTCAGTAATAAAACCCTGTAGCTAATGTCTGACATCGGACTGCTTGCATTAATAAGTAGTAGCATAGAATTTCTACTAACTTGAGGAATTGCTAGAGCTGCCTGAAGCAATATTTCATGCAACGAGCAGTGGAGAGAGCTCTGGTATGTCTGGTAATAAAATACTTTAAAATATACAAGCTTCATTAAATCAGCAATAGAAATAAGAGTCGGTGTTCACTGAAAACCAATGACAAAATGGGTTTAAATAACTATGAAACAAACAAAATCAAAGGGAGTTAGGTACCTTATCTATTGTCTTTTAAAAAAAAAATATAATAGCTTAACTTTAAAACACTCTGCAAGGCATGAAACGTGTGCTGGAATTCAAATAAAACTAGGCTGAACTAAAAAAACATGAGCGATGTGGTGGGTTTCAGAGTGTTGGGGTGAGGGGCTGCTGCTAAATTTCTGCATCTCAAACCACAAACGGATCAGGCTGGAGAAGAAAGGGAGGGAAGGATGGAGGGTAAAAGAACACAAAAGGCAAAAAAAAATAAAAAATAGGAGATTAATGTTTAGAAAAAGTGGGAAAAAGAGCTGGAGATTACCGCCAAAACCTCAAGTAAATGTGGGAGAAAACAAAATAAAGAACCACACTCGCATAAAAAGAACTTGTATTTCTAGTCTGCAGCGCCACATTATCCTGCAGCATCCCTCAGCAGGTAAAACAACAAAAAAACAGCTTTGACTCACATTCCCATCAATTAGAAGGCTGTTAAACAGATCTCTGGGAAATAACATGGCCTGTAGGAGGGCACATGTCTGTGTTTGCTTATGTGTGAATGCGCGCGTTGATTCAGGCGTGTGTCTGTTTGCATGCGCTCGTCTCTTAATCCCGGTGAAAGAAGCCGCAGGCTGTTTTAGCTGCCTTTACTGTACTCCCTATGGCGCAGACTGCTAATTATCCACGAGGGTGTGATTGTCGAGGATGCAGCATGAAAAGCTGGTGTCTGCACATCACAGCCGGCGTCTCAGCGAGAATCGCACGCTGCTTATGCTGCAAACTGCAGGCTCAACAAACTTTTATGGCATTAAGGTGAAGGTGAGATAGTGAGAGAGCGCTTTCCTCTTTCTCTTCCTGGGATATGATTAATTTTTTCCTCTTGAGGCTGCCCATGAAAACCTTTGTTTAATGTCACCACAGGGACAGAAATCGGTGTTAGCTCTACGTGTGCGCAATTTGTGATACACGGCTCTTAGAAATAGTCAGTGGCTACAAGCAGAACCAAAGCGCACAATAAAGCATAGCAGAGTGCTGTTTGTTTGGGACAGAAAATTGCCAACATGTTGCCGGGTGCCCGTCAGGCTTTGATCTGCGCCCTGCAGCCTTGAAGGCTGAACAATGGCGAGCCTGGGCCCTTCTCGCTGATTGAGGTCCGCTGTCTGTCTCAGTGTTGCACTCGCGAATAAACACACTTGTGGCTGGGCATGCTGCACATGTGAAAAGGAGTCAGTTGGTGTGTGTGGGTGTGTGTTTACCCCTCTGCCCTGCTGTCAGCCTGCCTGACTGTGATTATTTGACAGGGGGAAGACTCTTTTCTGAATCTCGCCTTGGCTGTGATTTATGAGAGGAAGAAGTGGCAAGGGTTACATGAGGGGAGAAAACATACATGAGCACGCACGTCGTAGTGTTATGCTTGAGAGACACGCAAACCGCATTTCATTAACACTGTTTATCATACAACTGATGATTCTCTGGAAGTGGGCTGCTGCAGTCTGATGAATTCAACATGTGTATGCCACCTAAATGAAGTGCAGCTCATGTGCACTCACACTGCACACATGCATGCAGTTTCTTTAACAGGTCAGCAGTGGTGGATGAAGGGATCCAATGTTTTTTCTACCAGTATATATTTTTTTAATTCCAATATTTTAAAATTGCAATTACAACTTGGATTCAGGATCAATTCCCATCTGTGGAACAGAGGACTTGATCTTCACCCTTGCAAACTTCTGGATAATTCACAGAGGTTTGAACATTGAAGCTAGGCGTGTTTTGGTGGCTTGGAGAATGGTTATGAGCACCTGTTGGGGGAACTGCAGGAATACGTGGTTGCAAGTCAGTTGTCATGGGCCATCATGTCCTCGTAAAACCAAGTGTATCCACTTACTCTCTGCAAAGTTGGGCCTGTTTTCACTGGAGTTTAACTCTGCTAGGATTCTCTCTTGTCTTTAGTCCTGTTTGAGATATTCATGGACAGGATCTCAAGGCGTAGCAAGGCTTAGGAGGGCATGTACTTTGGGAACCTGCAACCTTCCTCATGTAGATGATGTGGTTCTGTTGGCTTCATGTATGGGTAGGATATGAAAGAGGATGGACCAAGCGATGGAATTCAAGCATCTTGAAATCTTAATCATGAGTAACGGAACGTGGAGTGTTACATTGACTGTTGTGGTAAAGAGAGAACTGAACCGAAAGTCGAGGCTTTTCCAAATCATCAATCCATCTAAGATCCGACCCTCATCTATGGTCACGGCATAAATGACTGACAGAGTAGGGCTGCAAATACAAGCTGCAAATACATGAGTTTCCTCTGTAGGATGGCTGGACTCCGCTTTAGACCCACTGTCAGATGCTACACTGCTGCTGCGGGTCCTGGGTTCCTCCTGGTGGACAACAATAACTGGACTCATGAGCCGTCATATGCAGATAGTTCCTGGAGGATGAAGGAATTGATACCACTGACTGGGGGCCCAGTCAGTGGTAGCCTGACCTAAATCCAGTCGAACACCTCTGGGACGTCATGTTTCAGTCCTTTTCAGCAGTGTACATTTCATCTGGCTTGAGAACAGCTCAGGTTCTCCTCAAGTTTGGATGAATTGGAAACTGTTGCTGGTGAGAAGGACGTTTGCCTAGTCGGCTTCAACTGAAACCCAACTCAGGACAAATTGAAGATAACGGATTGATGGAAAAGTTGCAATATCAAAATGTAAAAAATAGTTGGTTACACACCAAACCAACCAAGGTTAAGTATCAAAAGTAACAGTACACAGTATTCAAAGGCCATTAAAGGGTACAAAAACGTGTATTTAAAAAAATGCCTCTAAACTGCAGTGCAGGAGAATAAATTGCAGCAGAAAATTGTATTACCAGTAAATCAGGGACAAGTACCTCTAATTAAAACTTGATTAGATGCCCTTTGTTACTTTGGACTTCCACAGCTGTTATTATCATCTTGTTGAACTGTTTGCTAGCTTGTACACTTACAGACTTTTGGCTCGGGAGGGTTAAAAGCTTGAACTGCATTGTATGTAATTCAGAGAGACATAATAGGGGTGAGAGAGGACATGAAAAAACACTGGGAAGCAATCTAGCTGTTTGTTTAAGGAATGGAAACAGAAAGAGAAAAAAAAGTCTTGTTGGCACAAATCTCTGGCACAATGCAGTTAGCAGCGCAGCGGTCTCCGGTAACC
The DNA here is from genome assembly GCF_057382185.1 of Mchenga conophoros. Taxonomy (NCBI): domain Eukaryota; kingdom Metazoa; phylum Chordata; class Actinopteri; order Cichliformes; family Cichlidae; genus Mchenga; species Mchenga conophoros. The sequence continues at coordinate 29,097,830 of NC_140527.1, forward strand.
CACTTGTCTCATTTGTGCTGATTGCCCTCATATATGAGCATCTGAGAGAAAATACTGGTGTGAAAACACATCTAGCACTCACATCCACACACACACATACATACCTCTGACCACTTCCACAGTCCTGGGCTTTGTTACAGAGACATACATAAACAATAGGTGGTTTGGACAGCCTCCACACATATGCACACAGACACACAAACATTGATACCCAACAGGAAGAACGGCCCTTTTTAAAGTCAGATGTTTGAAATTCTATCATCTCTGCTCCTGCTAAATGTAATGATATACTGTCCATGATAATTGTCAGCGTGATTAATCTGCTGTTGTTTCACTGTGACCTCAAGCACGCAGCATCCTCAGTCTTTATAATCACACACACACAGACCAGGAAGCTGCCTCTTGCAACAGCAGACTGAGCTCCTCCAGTCGTTACACTGTTTCATCTATGTAATCTTAGCACTATACAGATTGATTTCATTATACTAACTAGACTGGGAAGAATTAACCAGATTGTGCAGTGTTTAAGCAATGCACAAATAATGGCATCCCAGGACAATGTTAAATGAAAACAAGACAATAAAATGTGCAATAACTCTGGGGTTTCAAATGGAGACGGCAATGGAGATGAACGGTCACAGGCAAAAACAAACAAGCAAGCAAGCAAACAAACAAAATCCTCTAAAAAACACAAATGTGCACAGGCTTATCTGTGCACCGAGTCCACCTGTGTGTAATTAGCAGCAGGCATTTCCCGTCAGCAGGGCTGTGCAGTGCCAGGCAGACTGTATGGGAATATGCCTGAGCGAGAGCCCGAGATACCCGCATTCCCAACATCCACAACTACACAGCTAGCATGGCAAAGATGTTGTAGGAGTTAAGATGACGTGACTATTTTGGGTCACCATGGAACTAGTCAATGAGTGAAAAACTAAGTGCACCCCATGATTCAGGAGCTTGTAGAACCACCTTTAGCATCAATTATCTGAAGTAAATGTTTCTGTATGACTTTATCAGTGTCTCACAAGGTTGTGGCCTCTTGGCTCGCTCTTCTTTAAGCGTTTTGTTTTGTGCACAGCACTCTCAGACTATTCAGTCCTGCTGAGGTCTGGACTTTGGGCCATTGCAACACTTTGATTCTTTTTAAGCCATTCTGTTGTAGATTAGCTGCTGTGTTTAGATTTAAATTGAGTCCTGTTGCATGGCAATTAGACCAAGCTTTAGCTATCAGACAGATTGCTTCTCATTTGACTCTAGAGTACTTTGGTATACAGAGGAGTTCAGGACTGACTAAAATACAAGGTGCTCAGATCCTGTAGCTCCGAATCCTCCCTTCACTACCCTGCTTGTCAGCTGATATGAGGTGTTTGTGTTGATTTATTGTGTGTGGTTCTCAAAATGTGGGGCTGTGCATTATGGCCAAACAGATCCACTTTGGTCTTGTCTGTCCAAAAAGCACATTTTCCCCAGAGTCTTTGGTTTTTGGTGGGGTTTTTTTTTGTATTTTTCCAGAAGCAACTTCGCAAATTTAAACCATGCTACAATATTTTTCTTTCTCCCGCAACCCCTAACAAACAAACCATACTTGTCCAGTCTTTTTCTAATTGTACAGTCGTAAAATTTAACATTTAACATGCTGACTGAGGCCTGTAGAGTTTGAGATGCTTTTGTGATTTTGCTATTTCTCTGAGCACTGCATCGTCTGACCTTGGGGGGGATTGCCGAGACGTCCACTCAGGGACGACTGTAGCATTGTGCACACTTTTCTAGAAGTCACACTGTTTTGTGTAGGTGTATTCATAAATGGATGATAAGCTAGAAATCACCGTTTCATCTCATAAATTGTGGGAGAAAGAAAAAAGAAAAGAAAAGGTCTAGCTGTCCACTAGAGGCCGCTGTATCTCTGGATAACATTAGGCATGGCTCTGTGTTTTTGTGGAAATTGGTAACCTGCTTTCCATTCAGTAGCTATGCATGTACATCGTTGCATTACACCAAGCATATTAAAGCCCAACTAGAAGCTGCAAGCCATGATTGGAGCCTTGTGGATGACTGTTTCACATTGTGGTACGGTTTACACTCCTGTGGTTTGTGTTTACTGATGATATCTTAACATTATTGGGCATTTATGTCTACTGCTCTTTATGTTTACTCATATGAGAACTAAACGTGCTGCGTTTCCCCCTGCCAACTGCCTTGGGTTAGTCATATTTCGTGTGATATAACCAGTCTGAACTTTGTATATCTGTGAGCTTACTTCTCATTTATGAGGCAGGATACATCACTGTTGGTTATTGGTTATGAAGAGGAAGTCATGGAAAGGGTAAATGAATTAATTTCGTAATTTAGAAAGAAAAAGCAGAGAAGATGATGGGATAGAAAAAGGCAGAATAAATGTGGGGAAAAAGTTAGAACAGATCCAGGCCCAGACACACAAGTAGGTGAAGTGAATAGAGTGACAGGATAAATAAAAATCTAATTTACCGGGTATCCATCCCGTCCAGCCTTGCCCTGGTGAGGTTAGACATTGAAGCATGAAGCATTAATCAAGGCTGAACAGACACTAACAGCTGCACACAACAAACTCAAAGACCAACATGTAGCCTGGTATCCTACATAATAAAAGGAGACAAGTGGTTAATGATTTAAAGGATTGTGGCTGACTATTTATTTATTCATATAAAATATTGAATTCTTGAATGAAATAATTTACTGTAAATGGAGACTAAATTTGTATTTGGAAACGAATGAACTAGCGAGGACTTAGTCATATGTTTACACCACAGCTTTTGACTCACATGTTCCGGGATTTTTTTTTCTCTTTTCTCATCTGCTCTCAAACATGAGCCACGGTTTTAAACTAAAAGCCACTTGGACACAAAAAATAATTAAAAAAGAAAATCAGATCAGTTGTTTTCATTGTGTCTACAGTACCAGCCACTGCACATTACTTAGATAAACGGCACTGACACATTGCTACTTTGCAGAGTAGCGAGTGACTGGATTACCACACCTTCCCATCAACTTTATGAGATTTAGGCTGTAAGTTTTGTGGGGGTCTTTAAGAGAAGACATTGTTTCATGCACGCCTAGTGTGGATCAGATGCAGACCAATCGAACAAATCCTGGTTGGCCGGGCATGCTGTTTTTGTTCTGATGTGTCCGGAAGCTCGTCACGGTACGTTTCAGAGCATTTCCAATTCTGCATATCTGATCAGTGCCACATGGGACAATTTAATAAAAAAAAGAAAGAAAAAGAAGGGAATAAAAACTGAAATTGGACATTTAAAATGCAGATGGAAAAAACAAAACAAAAAACAAATCTGAAGGCAGCTGCATCAGTTTCCACTCTGTACAAGGCTTTGAGTAACGGTGTGTTTTATCTCCCGAGTGTGTCAGAGTGTCAGCAGGAGTTACAGTCCCACAGAGGAGAATAACTCACTGCAAATAAGTCACACCTCCCTAACCATCACCATGAAAGACTCAAACACACAGTCATGGACACCCACATGCACAGGTGGTCCATTTATTGGCGTTCTCTGTGGATGCATGTGCGAGTGAGTCTGTGACAGTCTGTATGTCTGTGAGTGAAAGGATTCCTGGCAACTCCCGCAGTTTGCCGGGCCGTGCAGGACTCACAGCGAGGGATGATACAAGGTGGATGTGTGTGCATGCGTGACTGATGTTGAAACCTCTCTTTAGTTTGTTTCCATACTACCTGGATGAGGTGGAATGGTACTTACAGGAAGCCCTGCAACACAAAAGAGAAACCAAGCGTTAGAAAGTAAATGCTACAAGTCTCTACAGACACATGAAGCACAACATGCGAGAACTGCAGCAGGCTTTGGTTTATATACCAATCAATTCCTCTGAACAGTGGTCTGCAACAAAAAAAACAAAACAACAAAAAACCTGCACATGCAATGTGGTTCGTTAGATGATGGCTGCAATTAACCACCTAAATACAGTACAGAACAAACATATTAGAGCTGCCGCCAGCGCAGTTTGTGGTGAACCCGTTATGATAAACAGACTGCTGGATAATGGGTCATGTTTTACATTAGGAAATGAAGTCATGTCAGGACTTTGTTTCTTAAGAAAATAAGGGCGTATTGGATGGCGGAAAAACAGCGAGTAAAGAGGTCGGGGCGTGCTGGCAAACTGTCTGTCCCTTTAAAGTTGTGGGGGGAGAAAAAGAATGAGATGCTTCTGAGATTTCTCCAGGGCAGTGTTTCTGTCGTGATTGAAATGCTCTGATGTTGAGCCTCAGCAGCAAAACTACATTCAGCTTTTCATTCTTTGCCTAACAGAAAACAAAAGTAATGATCAAAGAACTCCTTTTGTTGTTAGTGGCCTTTTTTTTTTTAAATAATCTCCTTAAAGTCCGAGGCTAAGACCAGGAGCACTATTAAATCACTTAAATCCCTACAAAGTGAACGCATCATTAGCAGAATTTTTATTAGCTATTCCTTAATATGCTATCCGATAAAACCGATAATGATGCTGATTAATGCAGCTTATAGTGTATGATGTCACTTGGGGCTCTGCCACCTTTGCGGCTTCAGTACAGCATACCTCATCAGCATGAGTACGACATCAAACACCAACATAAAGTCAGCAAGACTGAAAACAGGCTCTCCTTAAAACACACACAAAAAAAATCCTTGTTAACATGAACAGATTCTATTGTGGCCTTGAAGTGGGCTCTTTGATTCAGCAGGAGCTTTGCATACGTAGAGAGAGATGAAAATGCATGTTTTAGGGGCGAGCATGTGTCAAGAAGAAGAGGAGGGAGGCGTTTAGGTTCATGAGGGATGAAAGTTTATCTGTGTCTGGATGCTTCGACGGGGACCTCCCGGGCCAGACGGTTAGGCAAACAAACACACTAGCTTGGAAAGCCACACAGAAAGACAAGCTTTAACTACTGAACTTGGGACAGGTGTGTATATGTGCTTGTAGACTACTGAGAAAGAAAGAGACGCAGGAGCAAACATAAGAGAAAAGGAAACAATTTAAAGAAAAAAAAAAACGAGGCATGTCAGAGAGAAGATGACAGCGAGGGCTGATTTTAAGATGCTTAACTACTCTGTCTGCCCTCTTTCCTGTTATTTGTGTTTGTGCGCTCCCTTCTCCACTCTCATTTGTTTTTTTTTTCCCTGAGAGAATGGAGGAAAACCTCTTCTGGCCTTTTAAAATGTTGTCCTGGAGTCATCAGCATCAGGATGGCGAAACAGCCTCTCCATTTAATATACGTACTCGCTCTGAGCCAGGATGCAATGTGAGGATGAGAGACTAAAAAATACAAGCGATAGCCTAAACAGAACCACGACGGCCCTTCAGACACGGACCATCTGCCTCAAATAGGCATCCACTCTTGGCTGAAACCTTAGCAGCACACATCCTCCAAATCAGGGGTGGGTAATTAATTTTCCCAGGGGTGTGGGCCTCCACAACAGTCCCAGTTTCTTAAATTAATTCCCCACTCCTGCTCGTAATGATGAGGTTTCCATTAAACGGACCTGGAGGACACCCAAAGGGATTTCCACATTTTATGCTAATATAAATTTAGTTAGACAGTAAACTGATTATCGAGATTTGAGACCGGTCACTACTGCTCTCCAAAATCCATTAAAAACATGAGTAAGGCATAATGGTAAACTGGGTCAGTCCCGCTGAGACCGTAACGCTGCCGTGAACACTTACTAGTCCACCAAATCTGCCACAGCAAATTGACCCTAACAAATCTAATTTCACTTCTTGTTTTTTTTTAGTAGTTTCAGAAAATGAGTGAAACTCTGTAAACGGTAAGATTAAGACTTAAGATTTGCATCTCCAAAGAAAACCAAATTGCGCAAACCACACACAAGGCCGTTCATGCCGGCAAGAGACTAACACATTGATGGTGTTCACCTTCTGCTGCGATTTCTAGAAAACAGAAATATACTGTTTGGCCGCCCTCTAGAACAGAAAAAAAACATGCAATTCCGAGTCGAGATTTATGGGACGTTTTGCTCAACCCGTCACCTAAAAGATGGACGTTTGATCAGATAAAATAAAGTAAGCAGACAAGCAGAAAGGGATCACTGATGATCTTTCACTTAGTCACCGTGTTCACAAAAACAGATCCCATCTGTAAACATCCACCTCAGTGATTCACAACCACAATGGAAATTTTACGACAGTGACACATATCCTGCAGGTTTTGATAAAATTGCCTAATACTGTCGTGGAGCCCACTTTTAATAAGAAACATTTAAAAATTGGGATGAGTGAGACTTGTACAACATCCGCTCCATCTTTCACGATGAAATTTGTGAAACAAGACTTATGTCCTTGCTCTGTTTTGGTTCCTCGTGGAGTGTTTTTGTGGTTTGGATCGATTGAAAAAGCAGCACCATAATGGTGGGTAGCGATGTTGGCGAGGCAGACTCATTAGGCTCGTACTACAGCAGCTGCTACCGCTCAGCAAGAACGACTGACATCTGGGCAAAGTTAGTGGAACCACATGGCCAGAGTTAGCACTATGTCGGCGCAAATGGAAAGGGACAGGGAGAAGGGCCAACTGAAGCCCATCATCCAGTGGCCTGACTCATGGATCACTGCCTTTGCTGGGCCCTCGCCTCGAACTTACCCAGTCACACAGGAAAAAGAGGGATGGTATGTGAGTGTGATGAAGAAAAAAAAAGTGTGTGTTTTCCAGGAAAAGAGGGTTAAAAGGAAAAATAAACCGTTAAATGATTTGATGGGCATTACTTACCAGGTTCCCCTCTTCTTCCCATCCTTCCACGTTTTCCTGGAGGCCCTGTGGAAACACAGAAAGAGCGATGAATTGCCAAAATCAGCACCGCAGGGATGAGTAGAAAACGACTCAACCTCACTCGCCGTTTCGCTTCTGCTGCTCGAGCGCTGTTTGGCATCAAATGCGTACGAGCTGGCAGAGCGCTAAAATGTCAGCGCACAAATTGCACATGTAGTTTCAGTTTCAGATGCGAGAAACAAAAATAAAATGACAGAAAAAGATTTCTTTAGAGCTAAATGCACTCTGTGACTTTCAGTTTGGCTGGACAAAGACTTTCATGTGTGTACAAGACTCTTCCCCTCATGTTGGGCGAATATCACATTCATCTCTGGCCTTCATGCAGCAACTTTCCTCTGGTCCTGTTATGATGCAGCCTCCACTGTGACCTTTCTAGTAAAAAGCTTTTTTGTCATTGTTGGCGAATTCTTGCCAAGCTTGGAAAACTAGGAAGAAAGCTACAGAAGGGACGGGAGATGATGTGAGACGTTAGACCTCATGCTGCTAGAAGACCATGAGTCATTTTCTACACTTCCATTGATTTGCGTCAGTGTCTGCTCGGTGATTTCACAGAGGTACTGTTCTTACAACTAGTGCACTTGATTGCACCCCAAAGAAAAATAAGGTTGTGATCAGGCTCAGAAAGATCACTCAAGCTTCCCATTTGGCTTAAAAGCTGAAGCTATCCACAAAAGGTTTTCCAAGTTCTCTCCATGTGTGATATGCACCAAGCAGCCAGCTTGGTGCATAGCAGACCAGCTTGTAGTCTCTAATTAGTCTCTAATTTACACTGAAAATTTTTAGCACAGTTTGCCACAGTGTTATAGCTAATTACATTACACCCAAGCAGAATATTACAGGCTGAGTATATTTTGTGGGCTTATTTATTTAAGTAGAGAGGTCTCAAAGTATTTTTCTTCTGCACCCTTCATTCACCCATAAGCATATGCATTCACATGTCCAATGTCTTTAAGCTGTTTGTTTAAAATGTACACTCACACTGTGATGTATCCATGAGGGGCAACTTGGGTTTAGGATTCTGGCTAAGGACACTTCAACATGCATGCAAACTGCTTCTTTTTGCCTACTGCCCTATCAGGATAAGCTCCCGTCAATGCTGATGCACATCAACTGTGTGGTAGCAGCGAGCGATACTGCATATATAGGCATCGATCTGATACTGATCACTAAATCACTGTGGGTTTTCCTTTTCACAATAATGAGTTACTACAATAAAACACACCTTTCAGTTTTTCATGCATTCTGAAACTTGGAGACCTGAAATGTAAGGGGCTGTCCCTCACTGAGCCTGGTTCTGCCGGAGGTTTCTCCTTGTTAAAAGGGAGTTTTCTTCCCACTGTCACCAAAGTGCTTGCTCATAGGGTATCATATGATTGTTAAGGTTCTCTCCCTATTATTGATGTGTCTTTACCTTACAGTATAAAGCGCCTTGAGGCGACTGTTGTCATTTGGTGCTATATACCAAAGTGCTTGCTCATAGGGGTCATATGATCGTTGGGTTTTTCTGTGGGTGATTTGGTGCTGTATAAACAAAACTGAATTGAACTGAATTAAATGTGCTTGTCCCTAAAATACTCTGGGTCAGCTTCTTTTGTTTCATTGCGCCATAGGCTATAAATCCAAAACACATGACAGTCAGCACAAAAAGGTTCAGACATTTTTCACACTGCATGTTTGAGGTTGTTTCTTTTTTCCCTCTCAAATAAAGGAAATACATTTAACACAGTTCAGTGGCTACAAACTGAAAAAAAAAAAGATTGCTCAGTTGGTGCTAGTATCGATCCGATACAAATATCAGCACTGGTATTGATAATATCGATATTCGTAATCCACTTCTACTGTGTGATAGTCAACCATAAAGCGGATGTGTCCTGAGAGCAGCTCCCATGCACTCTGCAATTTCAGTTTAATATTTCTCTTACGTTGGGGACATGCTGGCCACAGGTTTGTCTAACACACAGTTGAATGTTTACTCCATTTCCTCCTGTAACATTAAAAGCAAAACACCAAAAAAATTTCTGAATAAACTTACGAGTATGTCAATACTACTGCTGGGTCGGCTATAAGGAGGCAATAGGAGCTGAAAGGATGTGTCAAGAGAGGCATCAGAAGGAAAGAATTACTCTTTGGAGCTTGTGAGAAGTATTTGAAATATTTTGTTGGTAGATCATCGAGAGTATTTTATTTTAAAAGCCCAAAACACTGACTGGCGTCCTTTACATGTCATTATTCACCTTACTGAAGCAGCCATGTAAAATATTTTTGTGAATTTACTGCCAAAGTAATAGGAAAACATTCTTAATCGAATCACACATTCTGATATAACTTTTTGAGGTTCTTTTCAAACTTGCGAGGCAAGATGGAAGAAGAAGAATAATGATAATAATCAGAATAAATAAACTCTGGACTTTGACTTACTTGTCCAGTATTGTTTTTTCTAATCTAAACGGGGTTATTCTAGTATCAAAAATCTTTATACTCGGCTGTATACACCATGTGCTTACACACCATTCTGCATTTAATCATTAGTTGTTGTTCATCTCTAGCTCTCTTGCACAGTGTGTTTTTTGTTCTGTCTTCCTCCCCTTCCTCCCAGCACCAGAATCACCCTGCATGAGCCTGGTTCTGCTGGAGTTTTCTTCCTGCTAAAAGGGAGCTTTTCCTTCCCACTGTCGCCAAGTGCATGCTCACAGGGAGTCGTTTGATTGACACAGGACTTATGGTAGCCTCAAAACGATCACTTTCTTTCTGCTGCATGTCAGAACTTTTTTTTGTCAACCTCTCTTTGAAAAATAAATTCTGCTTGTTCTAAAAATGAATCTCAAAAAGCAAATCTACCGTCAATTTACTGCACAGGATCCAGACATGGCAAGAAAACAGGGCAGCTAAAGTAACAAGTAAGCCTTCAGCTTGCTTTCCCATTGTCTAAAACCCTTCTGTGGGCAACACCTCACTTCTTCTGTCTTTTGTTCCATGTGACCGTCCTCCCCTGCTCTCATAGTGAAATCAGAACCACACTGGTTCCACATAAATGGCTCTGAGCATGTTTTCTATTGTCATTATTGGGGGTATTGTAGTGGCCTAATCACTTCCTGACTCTGCCAGCCCTTTCAAGGAGACCTCAATCATGGTCTCCCACCTCCTACGCATGTCTGCCTCTCCTACTTTCATCCTCCTTAATGCAACAGCAATGAGCTATTAATGACACTGGAACTCTGGGATTGAAGGAATAGTAAAAAAAAAGAAAAAAAGTAATAACTTTAATTAAAGAAATGAAGATTGACCCTTTTTTTAAGTGCTCGACTAAATCATATTTTTATGCTGTGATTCCATTTGCCATTTTAAGCTCCCACAGGATTTTGCTGGCAAACTAAAAAAACAAAACAAAGAATAACAAAGGAAACTGAGTGGGCTACAGCTGTGCACCCACTGCACTGACTCTCATTTAAAATTTATGTTTGAACAGTTTTACACTTTTAACACCTCTACACCTTCAAACCTCAGGCACAGATGCCAGCCGTGTTATGATAGCCTCCATATTTCACAGTGGGCTTGACTTCCCCTCCCTCAGCCTCCACCGTCATAAACAGGAGTGGGAGATGCTAGAGTAAGCCCAAGGCCTCTGAAAAGAGACTAGATGGAGAGAGATGCTAGATGACAAGGTGGAAAAGCTGAAAAAGCTGGAAACAGGGAGACAGGAATGTGCATGGGAGTGATGGGATGGGGAGGAAAGACCAGGAGGTAGAGAAATTAGTTGGGAAGGACAGAGAAAGAGAGTCTTACAGATATAAGAAAAATGACAGAGGAAAGGATTGGCAGACAAAACGAAGTCAGCAGGCATCGATGGATGAATGCTTTCACAAGTCTTGCACGTACATGGTCTTTGGGTGCATAAAATTCTTCCTTAACCAAGCACATACTTCATAAGATATGGGTCACCACGGGCCATGCCTGCTCTACCTTTGTTTGAGACTTGAAAGGCGGCCGTCTGCATGTCGACAGGTTAGTGGCCAAACACTGGAGGGGCAGGCGTCAGAGTGACTGAAATGTGGGAGCGTGATTAGTCCTGAGTGGCATAGTTGAGGGGGAATTGTGGTGGGTGATGACAAGCTGATGTAGGACTAGATTAACTGGAGGAATTAATGGGAAAAGCAGCAGGGCTGGAGAGCAGAGTGTAGGCATGTGTGAAAGCAGTTCAGATTCCTGCTCTAGAACAGCGAGGTGAGCACATATCGGCTGAGATGCAAACAAATGGCCGTGGCTCGACTTGGGTTTTAGCTCTGTCTTTCTGTTTCACTGTGGCATTTCTGGGTCAGCTGAGGTGAAAGGAGTTGAAAATGTCCTACGGGTCTGCAAGGACACTCTTCAATCTAGTAGAGTCAGCAATTTTGAGGTTATCTGAATAATCACATGTAAAAAAAAAATCTCAGCAGGCATCATCCAGTCAAAGTGTGCAAGGCATGAAACAGAAAGGTCGTGCAGGCAAATGTAAAGTTTAAATGTAAAGCAGATTAAAAACAATGCGTCTAAAACAATGAAAAATCAAGTATCACACACGTACTCCTGGGTGACATTCTGGTTCCAACCTCCATATGTCGACTTGTGTTGTTATTTCAAAGTGGAAACATGCTCATTATGTCATTTAAGCAATGCTGCACCAACTCCACGAAGTGATAACAGCCTATTGAGCCTACAACTAGGTGCAGGCAGTGATGACAACTTATAATGATGATTTAATGGGATGATAACACACAAAAGCAGGTTTTCATTATACTCTTTAGAGGTCTAGGTTGCTAACTGACTAAAAGATGACTGTACAACTCCAAGACAAAGCAGCAATACATTTCCCAGAGTGACTGGTTGATTTGCACACAGTAAAACAGATGGGAGGATGCTAAACAAACAGACGTATGGGGTTAAGGTAGAAAAATGTGAACTGATAAATGTGTAATACTGAATATTTAGGAAATAAGGCTACATATAAACATGTGTGATGTGTGCAGATCTCTTTAAGAAATGCACAAAAAAAATGCTGGACACGCATGAGCTCACTCAGCTGAGCACATGTTAAGAAATCCCTGGGAACAGCACGATAACACGGAAACATACAACGAACTTCATTTGAACTGCAGATAAGTGCGCGTGTGTGTATGTGCACGCTCGCCGGAGGCACTTGATCTCAAGCTCCACACAAGGAGCATTTAAGGTTTGACCGGGAGACCACAAGTGAGCCAATACCCCCCTCGGAGTGTCTATGTGTGTGAGAGAATGTCAGAAACCAGTGAAAAACAAACACATGGATCTCTGTTTAGATACAGCATCCTTCTCAAGTCTTCACACAGTATCTTTCAGGAAGCCACTAAAGATTGACCAATACTGAACATCACATCCTGTGGGTAAGCTCAAACACACACACACACACACACACACACACTCAGGCAAATCCAAAATTCCTGCTGATAAGTGAAATCGACCTGAGCGGCGCCGTAAGCCATTTTTCCATCAACGTTTTTACAGGTTGTAAAAACTATTTAAACCCACTGTGGTCTCAAATCAACAAAACATACACGCCAGTCCATCTTCCATCTACTCCTGTTTGTTTCTCATAGCTGAAGTTTGGCACGATCGAGCTACTGTGACATTTCTCGGAAAGAGGGAGCTTCGAGAGAATAAAGTGCACAATGTTTGAGAACTGAGCCCACCTTATCTTTGTTAAGGTCCTATTTTGTTTAACCTAGGTGGGATCAACAAGAGCTAACCAAAATCCATCCATCCACCTTCCCCACACACAAATATGGGAAAATGAAATTTAGTGCAAAGAACGGGAAAAGTGGGCTGGACATATCGAGAGGAAAGTCGAAAAGGTCTGTTTCTTGCTTTCATAATAGCTTTAGGTGGTGAACCTACAGCATATCATCTCTTTATTTTGCAATTCAAACAAAAGACGCTGGGGAAGAGAGCCAGAGATGAATAATCACTAATGATAGATTTTTTCCATCTTTTGTTACAATCATGAAAACTTTGAAGAGGTTTTTCTGTGTAGATACCTGAATTTTCTACACATGCTGGTGAGTTAAAATCACCTTAAGCCAAATTTTGACCACATTTGTAGAAATGCTGACACTAATATTGCAACACTTGACTCAAGATTATACTTGCAAAATATGTTTATAGCAACTAAACGAACTGTTTCCCCTTTTGTCAAAGACAGAATTTATGGTCTCATAAGGCGAGGTTAAGTACCGTCGCTGCAAACCAATGCTGACATCAGGCACGATTGCGAGGATTCCCCAGTTTCGCAGAAATGTGGACAGCTGTTAAGCTTCTTTGCCCGAAACAAAACTACTTGTCTCTGTCGTCTCCTGATCCGTCCACGTTCGTGTTTGTCCAAGTTTTGTTCCAGCAAGCTGGAGGACACATGCTGTGGGTGTAAACAGCTACAAAAAGACAAAAAGAAAACGGATGTGAATCACGTAACGATGATTCGTTCACCAGCTGCCCTGCATCTCTCTTGTTCTGGGTCAGGCGAGGTTCAGTGGCTCAGTCTGGGTTCATGAATATCCGATCTCAGAGTGGGTACAATCAGATATCCAAATTAAGCAGGAAAAATAGTTAGAAAATTCCAACTCAAACCTATTAAATCTCGTTGTGACAGATGTCATAACAACCTTGCATATCATATATATGTGAAAATGATTACTTAATATTCTTCTTACTTTAGTCAGAGAAAATTATTATTTCTGTTCGAAATAATTCATTTTTTATGGCTCTGTTCTGGAACCAGCAACAAAGACCCCAGTATAGACACGGCTAAAAGCGGGCTTCCAGTAGCTTCAGTTGATTAAATCTCACAGGCAATTTAATACATAAAAATATCCAATAAGTTCATTTTTCATATGCTGCAGCCTCATGTTGTTTCCCACTGATGCCGTGGAGATCTCACGTAACAAGTCATAAAGTAACCTCACCCCATGGTTCTGCCTGCACTGGACCCAGATCCTTCATTCACGTTAGTAAAGTTTTGGCAGTGTTTCATAAAGCTCAAGAAATATCACCAAAAGCACAAAGTGTTCCTGTGCCGTTTGGCACTCATTAGGTCTCACTAGTTATGTCCTCACTCTTAGTCCGAATACAGATGGAGAAAGACATGAGGAAGAGAGCACAGGAGAGGAAGATGAGAGATTGCTTTCAGGGGTTAAAACTGATCAGCAAGTGATATATAGTAAACTAAACATTTTAAAGCTTACATGCACTGTTGTTATTAATTTTGATGCTTTTTCCTCCTCATCATCAGTGGGGAAAATACACATTATCCCTAGATCTTAGGGTCCCTCCCATCTACCAATCCCCCTTCAATCCCTGTTTATGGGGTACAGAAGTGAGCAAACATCACCGACTACTGTCAGAAAGAAGATGAAAATGGGGTATACGTGTTCATGTTTTTTATTAGTTTGTGGTTTTGGGGGATTGTTTAGAGCTTTTTTGTAAATTACTTTCATGCTTTTAGTTTTTGAGTTTCTGAAGTCTTCCCCAGCATTTCAGTTAGTGTGAAGCTGCTGTGTGTTGCTGTGTTTGTCCACCCTTTCCTGTTTTATTTTGCTATTTTTTTTTCTGTGCCTTGTCCTGCCACCTATTACCTCTCCTCTCCTTATCGGCATATATATATGTTGTCCGAGTCTCCCCTTACCCTTTGTTGTGCTGTTTCTTAATGCTATGTGTGTATTCCCTGTGCTCTGTGCTTTCTGGTATTTCGATGTCCTGCCCCTGTTCAGTGTTGCATTTTGGACTTTATTTTTGCCTGACGGCATTAAAGCTGATTTTTTTGAGTTACTCCTGTTTCTCCAGGTCGACATCCTGTCTGCCACACAGCCTTTCCTTGACAAGAAAAGTAGAAAGTGTGAACAGTGAGCTATATATAAGGCTGGATGTATAAAAGAAGGTGTCAACGGAGGTATCAGGTTGCACGGAACTCAACTATACACTGCTGATGTACCAGGATTGCTGGCTGAGCTGGACTTTCTGGCATGACGTCGCCACAAACCTCTTGTTTTACACAAAACTCGACCGTTTTAAAGAAAATGTACAAAAAATGTCCCTCATATTCCAAAGCTTAGTACAAATGGTTTTAAGAAATAATCGTATTCTTGGAATTCCTGCAGATAAGACAGCAAGTCGTAAGCAGGGTAAGAACTGTTGTTGGAAGTCTCACCAGATGATGAACAGCCTGAATCACATCAGTAATACAAACCTCTTGTGGATTAAATTGTCTTTATAAAACTTGTCTGCCTCTCATGTGGGTTGAACTTTGGCTCTGCGACTGTTGATATGTGGTTAGAGAGAGATGCTAGTAAACATCTCTCTGGTATTCAAGCAAAGGTCATCTTTGATTGGGAAATAAGATGCGGCAGAGTTTCGGCTTTTGTGTTTGAGTTTCTACAAGTGTTGCATGGCAGCAGAGCGTCTTTCTCTGAGTATGTTTGTGCGAAGGACTGGATGCCTGCTTCACGCCCATGAGTGTGATCAACATATAGTTTTCTTAGCACGCTCCGTCAAAGCTGAGTGACGCCGCTGTAAACCTGCATGCGAGCGATGTATGTATGCATGCTCTTAAAGTTGCAGGGTTGTTTAGTTGTCTGCTGCATTATTCATTTTGCCCTAACGAGCTCAATCTCTAAAAACTCATCAGGTCGGCACTGATGTGGGTTCGCATAATCCTTGACAGGTCATTTGTGTTTTTAGGGTGACACAGTGTATACTTGTAGAGAACTTTGATTGCGTGTTTATATTTGTTTGAAAGTGCGCACAGGTTGGAGAGGAAGACACAAAGGAGCTCTGCGCTGGATCTGCCGCTGCGATGTCTGGCAGGTGGTTTGTGTTGAGCGCTGGGCTGGTGCTGAAGGCTGCCTGGGCATTTATCGTGTGACACACCTAATGAGACGTGAAGGCAGGGACGGGACTGCCCCACACAGAGAAAGATGCAGTCAAAACAATGACAGTATCCTTGCAAAAACACAGCCAGCCCCAGCCAAGCATAGCAAATACGTCAGATCACAACAAAGAAGACCAAAGCACCCAAAGTTCAGCAGACAGAGGACAGAGCTTTTGCCTTTAGGTGCTACCAGCTGTATTTACATACAGGCACAAACTAAGGCCAGAAAGGCAATGGAAGGGTGGAATTTTTTTTTTCCCACTTTTTGGAAAAGTTTTTTTCATCTCAAGAAAATGTTTACGACGAGCATGATGAAAAATATCATCTCATAACTCATTGCCTGAGTAAATAATGGCCTAAACTTACGTGACACTTGGCAGAAACGGATGCGGACATGTTTATGTGCAACAGTAAGAGGAGTGACGTCACAAGAAATGTGGTAAAACACATGATAGCACATGACAGTAACGTAAACTGAAGAAATATTATTTTTACGTTTTTGTAGATTTTATATTGCAAAACTTAGGGAGGATGCAGATTTGTCGCTATGGCAACCTGCTTTTTAATTTTCACATTGCGTCTGGCTTGTAAAATATTAAAAACTGATGCCAGCAGCAACAATTCAGCGCTCTTGCTACTCTCGCTAAGAGTGGACATCCTGCAAAGCTTACAAAGAGTACAACACGCAACCCTGAAAGAGGTGAAGACCTGAAGAAACGGTGAATACGAATCCCACAAAATCCATGGCAACACATGTCAAGTTTGAAAAAGACAGGCTGGATATTTCATAGCACTTCTGGGACGGGGTTCTTGTGTCCTTCCAACATTATCATTCAAAAAAGGCACAGATACCAAGCCAAAGGTTGTGAGTTAGGAGATGCAGGTCTTTACTGTTAAAAAGCAAGCAGATAGTAAACAGCATATCTGATATTACCAATACAGACTTTAACATATTTTCTTCAACAAAGGAATGTGCCTCAAATATACAAAGTATCAGGACTCCTTTCAGCGCACTTGGACAACAGTTTTTGAAGATAAAAGTTTCAGACTCTTTAATGTGACAAACATCAACAGCATCAGTGTGTTCAGTGGTAGTTTGACGGGGTTATTTTTGAAGTGTTGGTTTCGTCCGGGGCCAGCCTATGGTGAACGGTGGTCTGTAACAGGATAAAAACTCTCTTTTATCTTTGTAGCCTTTATTCATTCATAAAATGTGGTTCTAGTTTCTGGAAGTTCTGGAACATGTTAGGGCAAAACTGGAGACCCGGGCATGGGGAGCGCGGGGGTGGGTCTTAAAGTGCGGAGGCATAAAGAGAAAATCGCAATAATCACCATGAATACTCCAGTATTTGTGGTGTGTGTGTGTGTGTGTGTGTACACCATGGTTGAGGAAACATGGTGTGAATGTTCAAAAGGCAGCTTAACTCCTGCTTTAACAATTATCTTATTGCAAAAGGCTTCCACCTTCTGTCGTTCCCACAGCTTTCTTCAAATTTCTTCAAGCCCTGCATATCTGTGCAGTTCCAACCATTTGAAAGCAGTTTCTAATTTTCACCATTATTTCCACCTCTCTTCTTTTTCGTTACAGGTGTTTCACACCTATTGCCCTTAGACCTTACCCTTGAGCTAGGTCCTCTGTCTGGTTTGCGCTTCCTCTTTTCTTAAACCTGAAATAGACAGGCCAATTACAGCTACTTTGGAAACCAAGGTGAGAGCGTGTAGATTACACAGTCATGACTGGGCATGCTGAACCCGGCTTCGTGAAGGAACTGAGAATGGGCATCTGGATCTAAGAAGAAGTGGTGCATTCACAGTCCCTGTGTTTTTTTTTTAAGTTATCTGTTTTTTTTGTTGTTTTATATGTAAAATTATATGAAAAATACAAAATGTTTTCTATGCAGTCCTGTGCAGTCAATATCTTTACATAACTTGAATAACCTCAAAGTTCTCTTAACGTCCCACCACAGCAGTCAGGTTCACTCTTTTCTTTTTCAGCCATACTGTTATATATCTACTACTTTGTTTGGGCTTATTGGCTTGCTGCACGACCCAACTTTGTTCAAGCTTTAACTGTCCGACAGATGACCTCACATTTGACTCTAGGATACTTTGAGAAGGCCCTCCACCACTGTGCTTAACAGTTAGTATGAGATATCCGTGCTAATATTCTCCATTTAGTTTTTGACAAACCAGTGAATTATGTCCCAATATCTCCACTTTGGTCTCATCTTTACAAAGTTTTCTTTTTCTAATTGTACTGTCATGAAATTTAACATTTAACATGCCAGCTGAAGCTAGTGGACTTGAAGATGAAGCTCTGGAGTTTTTTTGCAAATTGCACGGTCTGACCTTGGTGTGAATTTGATGGGATGTCGATTCAAGGAAGATGGTGGCATGGTGTTACCACACACCTGAATGTAGTTTCTCTGCCTGGGTGGTCTGACCTTGCAGTGAATTTCTGCTTTTATAGAGGTGGTCACACTTGCTGATGATCAGTTCATAAAGTGCATTTGATTAACAGCGACTAACTGCTTCTTACATTCTCTGCTGATGGGCTTCACGTGCAAAGTATTAAGAGTGTACTTTTACTTGTACATAGAAATTTGCTGTCAGATCTCCTCCTCCGACTACCCAAGCGGTCTGCCAGATTGCTTTATTTGAGGACCTTACTAAGTTAATAGCAGAGTTAATGTACTGATTAGAAGCTGAATATTTGACCCTACTTATATTGTTACATTTAATCTAACTTTCTTCATCCCTCACTCATCTTTTTCACATATACAGTAAGTTCATCAGCATCATGTGTTCTGTACATTTCCAATCTCCATGACTTCACCAGCAATGATATGTGACCTGCTCTATTTGCCAATATCCTGTCTCGGGTCTCATAGTAATTCCATCCCAGTGAACAAACCTTCTCTGTCAACCCAACCTGACTTAAGTAAAGAACCCATGATGCTATCTGACACATGGATGAATCAAGAATAATCAGCGTTATTGTGGAATTAAAGCTCATAGCCAAACAGGCACACTGTGATTGATTACAAGGAGCAGTTCCCAAATGAAGGCGAAAGAAAAAAAAAAAAGTTGTGGTCAAAAAAAAAAAAAATCAGATAGAGGAATAAAGAAAACTGCAGACTTACAGGCTTTCTGACAAGAAAATGTCCATGTTGGATGTGATTCACAGTGCTCCAAAAACTCAAGGGAAATGTGTAAATATGTAGGACTTGTAGAGGTCTTGGCTTTGCATACTGGGCACACTGTACTAATTCTGTACATTTACACTCAATTTATGTGCACACACACGTTAAGCAGTGCACAAAGGATCTCTAAAAGCATGCACTGTTGGTATGTGAAGGCTCACTACTTTTCAATGCCCTGTGCAGCTGCAATGCTGTCAAAACTACTTTGGGGGCCTTAAAATCATAGCGATATATATTCTGTGGTCTCCTGCTCAATCATAATCTGCATAAATACATTTTTCAATACAAGAGAGAAAATACTGGACTTTTCCAGTTACAGTATATATGTTCTTTTCCCGTCCCACTTCTGCAGGTCCAGGTCGCAGAGGTCTACACAGAGAAGCCTAGACCTGTCTCTCTACACAGCCACCTTCACCAGCTCATTCATTGGAACAAGGCAGATGTCAGGGCAGGACAGAGACTGAGAAGTAAATGGACAATTTTGCTTTCACACTCTCTCTTCAATGGATTGATGCACCATCCCATCACTGCAGACACTGCACCACTCCTCTTGTGAAACTCTTCTCGTGGGTGCATTGTGAATCAAGGGTGAAGACAAGAGCCAAAACAGCAAGAGGTTTCAGATTATAAATAATTATTCCTTTCACTGCATGTTAATTTTTTTTCTTTTCTACTACTTGAGCATTCGAAACACTTTTACAACATGCACCGTTTACCGATTCACACACATTCATGCAAGCACTTTTTTCTACTTCTATCTAACGCCCGTGCTCCAATGAACGCATCAGAGAGCAACTTGGAGTTCAGGATCTTGCCCAAGGACACTTTGGCATGTAGACCGGAGAAGTCAGAGCTCAAACCATCAAACTTCCAGTTAGCAGATGACCTGCTTTACCTCCTGAGCTACAACCACCTCATAAATCAACACAAAACATGTTATAATGGCTAAATACACTTTTTAAAATACCCTAATGTGTCTCTATATTAAAACTTCAGGATCAACCCCCAGGACTAGTGATTTTTATTTTTTAAAACCGTAACTAGATCAAGAAAACTCAGACTGAAGTTCACCTTTATTGGGTCAAAGTTTCATGTCATGGGAGCGCCTGTTGCAGCCCGTTGGGACACGAACTTCGTCAGTCACTTACGTCAGTAGCGCTGCCTCTGTGATCGCTCATAAACACTTTAGGATTTCTAAACAAGAGCCCTCAGCTGCTTCTTCATAGATCATCATCTCTTTATTTCAGACTTACACATACAGGTGGGTGCAAGGAGGATATCACTTCACGCTGCCGTCACCGCGGGCTTTCTGAGTGCCCCTCGCTCTCATTTCGCTACCGTGAGATCTCAGAGTTGGGACAGCATGGTGCGTCTATGCTTGTGTGTTGTGTTGTATGGTGTGTTGTGAAGTCCTTTCCTGTGGCAGGTGCAGACTTGCCCCAGTGTGAACTTGATGGGTAGGGTGTCATGCGTCACTTTATCCGGTTGGTGGCTCCCATTTTAGGTCCAATCAGCTGCTTGAGTTCCTGGGGCCTGAACATGGCTGGGATGGCTGTCGAGCCTTTAACACAGTTGGTGATAGACTGGGATCAGTCTGATGTTTCAGCCTGTTGTGAGTTTACTTACAGTCATTCAAACACTCACCATGGATAAGATCACTTTCAATAAATATATGTTAGGAATATATGGAGTTTTGCATTTCTTTGAGCAGACGGCTCTATTAGAGAGTCCACCACCAGATTTGCAAGTGAAGATCTTTACAGCGTGTCAGTGTGCGTGTTGAACTTTGCTAATGTGTGTGAGCTCGGCAGCTGCAACTGTGATAGATGGCTGACACAGCTGATATGCCTGATAGGCTTCATGTGCAGTGATGAAAGTTAAACACAGCTGGGAGAGGTATGTGCCATTCAACGCTGTAGACCAATCGCATCTCTGTGTGCGCATTCATAACAAAGTGACCTTGCATAGGAGTTAAGATGGAGCACGTTCATATAAAAGATAGGAGAAAACAGCTGCAGAGAGCATTCGTTTAGCTCATCTATTGCCACACCAAATCATCGTGTCGTTATTCGCTCTATATAAAGCGCTGTTTTTTTTTGGCTTAATAGGATTCTCTTCTTTACACCAAAGATGAAAAGCGACCCGCCGTTCGCTCTCCTGCTGCGCCACCTTCTTGCCAAGCCACCTCAGCCCAGCTGCTGCTGGCCAAAAATCCAACAAACTCCCACATTTGCGAGCTTGCCAACATGTGAGCGTGAGCAAAAAAAATAAAATAAGAGGAGCTGTATATTTAATCATAAAAGCCCTCATCTGGATATCAGAACATAATTTAATGACCCTTCTCAGTGGAGCAAAACGGGCCCAACATGGAAACTGATTACAGTCTGAAACCATCCTGATGTGCTTTATGTTTCAGCATTTGGCTGCCAGGTCAAGTGGAAGAAACCGCTTGTGGTTGTAACGCCCCTCTGACCAACAGACAGGTTCTTGGATTAAACTGGAGTCCCAGATCAACAGGCGTTGCGGGTAAACTGATATGTCAGAACAAGAAATACATTTTGTGGTCGCTTTGAAAGTGATTTAGGACCCTTGTCATCTGCTCCAAGAAGTAGCGCTTTCAAAATGTTTCATACTCACAGAAAGGTGCCTGCCTCATAAATCGATCAGAGGAGGTTTATGGTAAAACTAACTATCTGGGTTTTTCAAACAATGGAGGCTTTGTCTGAATACACCTGACTGTAGCTGAGCCAATATGGTCTTACACAAAACCAAAAACGGTCAAACGGCACTTACAGCACATTTCTCCTCTGTGAATCAACCTTCTGTTAAAGGAATTTCCAAACAGATCCATTGTTGGAGGAAATTACAGGTGCAACAAGGGAACAATTGTTTCAAATTCACCCTGCTTGTTTAAAAAAAAGAAAGAACAAAAAAGACAGATTTTGGCAAACTATACTGTATTTTTCTATATAGATTTGCACATGTCAGTAAAGCGCTGTGCCTTTTTCCCAATTTTCCCAAGAAACTTTAAAAACAAAAGTAATGAAGGGAGGCTCGAGAGGATGAATGGTGAATCAGTGCAAACACACAAATAGTTACTGTCAGTCTGGTAAGAATAATTAAAGAACAGAGCAAAAAAAGAGGAAGAAAACATAGCAGAAAGATGTACTAAGGATCACAGGATAAATCGTTTTGTAAAGAAGGAGCTGATGAAAAGTTTATAGATTTGACTTTTCACAGCTTAACCGCCCCGGAGGATAGATAAGAGCTCCCTCTGGACAGTCGCAGAAAAAGGGAGGGAGATAACAAATGAATGCACTAGAGAGGGGCAACACTAGATCTTGAGAAGCTGTTTTTGTTTCCCCGCCATTTTTCATCCTCTCATCCATCCGTGTCTGGCCGTTTTAAGCTTTGCACTGCTCTTGATAGATATTAATGATACCAAGCAACACGATCCGATTTTGATCTTTCATCTTTTGTCCAGAAGCTTGTTATCGATCAACGTCCAGTGTCCTCCATCTTAATCAGCTTTTTACATGTGGGCCAGATGAGATGAGACGGAGCCTAACGCACTCACATTTACTCGCACACAAACCTCATTCCATGTCTTACCTATTTCTTGGATCTTAACAGACATGATCTAACATCAGCAGGGCTGATATTGTGTGTGTGTGCCACTACTTTGGGGGTGAGTGTGATGGTTAAAGCGTGTAATTAAGTCAGGATGTGACCTCCAGCCTACAGGTTGGTGGAGCCCATAAATCTGCCACTGTACTCCAACACACCCCACCTCTGACCCCAACGTTCACATTTTCTTTGCAGACACGGCTGTGAAACACACATTAAACCAATAAAATACAGACTAGAGATAAAGTTTTATAGTGCGCACCCACACGTTGCAACTCGGTAGATGGTTGTCACATTTCTGTGAAGATCCCTCAGTGGTTGTGTCATATTAATACCAAGTCTCCCTCTCACTATGTCTCCATCTTTCTGAGCTGAGGGTTAAGAGCAGGTGTCAATCTGAGAGAGATCTTCGTGTCCCCGTCACGTCTTACAACTTGGCTCTCAACCTCTGCTTTCCTCTCACTTTTCTCTCAGACGTCTCCGTCTCAGAGGCCCTGCTTCTCTGTTCTCATCTTCTGTCTCATATTCAAGGCGGCCGACAGTTGTCCTCCGGTGTTCTCTACTCTCGTAAACAGCACTTGTCAGAGTATCACCTTTCACCCACCACCCCATTCCTCAAACACCCTCCCCACACCCAACATATGGTGTGTACCCACCTCTCTCATCCTTACTCTTGAGCGTAACTCAGCTTAATGGGGAAAAAAAAACTGCAAATGGAGCAAGTGAGTAATCCCACACACGTTTTGTGCTTACTCATCTCCACCCTGCCTGCACTCACTTCTTCACCTCTCTCCTGCACTGTCCGTTGCTTTAGATGATTGACCTCAGCTATTTAAACTAGAGATGTACCGATCCGATATTAAGTATCGGTATCGGTCCGATACTGACCTAAATTACTGGATCGGATATAGGAGAGAAATAAAAAATTTAATCTGATCCATTAAATATCAAAAAAGCACCTCACAAAACTTGCGACATGGCGTAACTCGGCATAACTGTAGTGCGTCGGATGCATCACGTGATAGAGCGGCTGTGGCATGCGAGATCTGTTGTCTGGTTCTGCATTTGGAGCCTCGCTAACAACCCGGCATTTCATCTCTGACAAAGTTATCCCAAAGAGAAGTAAAGCAAGTGTGTAAGTTCATCTCTGAATGTTTGTAAAGCATTCCAGCGTTATGCTTAACAACCGATATATGTAGCGACTGCCTCTTCTCTCTCTCTCCCTCTCCTGCTGCTACTTCAATCGTGAAACTGATCAATGATCAGCTGATTGGCTTTTCTGTCGCGACTCCGTCTCTCTTGTTTGTTTATCACCCGCTTCGCGCCAGAAAGAGGAAACCAGCGGCTGAACAACAGCAGCACGTTTAAGCTTGATAATCTGTTGTTAGAATTTATTTAATATTTCTTTCTACACCAGGATCTTTTTCTACTTAGCTGACGGCTGTAACTGTGCAGGGGCGGATCTAGCAAAGTTTAGCCAGGGGGGCCGATAGGGCATGAACAGGGAAAAGGGGGCACAAAGACATACTTTTCTTTCTTATTCTCATTTAAAATGTCTAGCTTTTAATAATTAATTATCTGAATCTTACATCCAAAGTTTTAATCTGATGTAAAATGTATAGAAGTCCATTACTGTCTATAGTAACTATCGTTACTATATACAGTCTAATATACCCTAGACTGTATATAGTATAATATACCCTAGTAAGCTATAGTACTTTTTCCTTTGGGAAGGTACCATCTGTGCAGTCTGCACTTCCGTTGAAGAAAGATGTTGAATCTATTTAATTATTCTTCAAAAATAATGGATTTCTGTGCATTGTTTTCTCACACTGCATCAAATTAAAGTTGATTACGTCGATTAAGCATCATGAGGTGGGGGGTGGTTCCCTATTTTTTTATTTATTTTTTATTTATTTTTTGCTGGGAGTTTTAGAACCCTATTAATTAGGTTGTTTACTCTTTAAAATACCAGAATAGGGAGGATGGAGTAGGTTTAAGTTTATTAGATTCATCAGTTTTGCTGAACTATGAAATATTTTGGGTGCAGTGTATTTTTTGCATACAGGTATAACAGAATAGCTTTAGTGTTTGTTTGTTTTTTTAAACTTGAATTTGAACTTATACAAAATGCAGCAAGATATTAAAAAAACAGTTTTAATTAAAAAACACACTATATCGGATTCATATCGGTACCGGCCGATATCCAAATTTATGATATCGGTATCGGACATAAAAAAGTGGTATCGTGCCATCTCTAATTTAAACTCATCTACTTTAAATCTCCTGCAATCTTCACCTATCCATCTGTCTCCCTCTCACTGAAACATATAAACCTCCACCCTCTCCACGTTCTCTTCCACCTGCTCCCCCCTCTTGCTACAGATCACAGTGACATCTGCAAACATAATCTACAGACACTCCTCCCTGACTTCATCTGCCAGTCTGCCCATCATCACTGCTAACAAGAAAGTGCCCAGAGCTGATCCCATCCCCACCTTGAACCCATCTGTCACTCCTACGCACACCTCACTACTGTCCTGCTGTCCTCATACATGTCCTGCACCACCTTCACATACTTCACTACACTCCTGACTTCTTCATGCAGTACCACCCTATCATATACTTTCTCTAGATGTACCGCATTATATTTCTTTTGTATAGTTACATATTTTAACAAGTGAGGCTACTGCGTTTGACTTGTTTTTGAAAAAACCCTCCAGTTCCCCATCAAAGTAACTGCAGTTTTGGCACTTTCATATGTTCAACCCCCGTCTTGGTAAATTGTTACCACGGTCACTTAATTTAACATTTTAGCTTACTGACATTTGCTAATTAGCCCTATCTGGACGCAATAATCAGAGTGAGGGGAAAAGGAAACGCAAAGTTATTGTAATTCATATCGAATGTCTGGATAAAATTTTGTGACCAACCACCTCATCACTTTTGACACATTTAACTCTCGACCACAACTTGTAACCTGGCGGAGGTCCTTGAGGTTGAAGATCATCAAAGTCTCATCATCTAGTATATCTACACTAAACGTCACGTCAATGATACTGGCATGCTACCTAATGGACATTGCAGCTTAAACAAAGTGCCGGCTTTATTTACCCGGCTAAACTGTCACCGTCATCCACCTTGGCATCAAAAGTGGTCGACATTAAAAGCCCTGCTAAGAAAACAGAGACCATAGATCTTATAGTGGAATCGATTTGTTTTGAAATTTACAACCAGCATATATCAAAATCTTGTGTCACATCCACCAAGACTAAATAAATCCACTGGGCCGTTCGGCCTTGTGCAGACTGTGTCTGTTTGCCTTGGTGCCATGAGACATCACAGCAAAGACACCCATGGGAAACTGGAGCTTGTGTGTTATGCTGGGAATGGATACCACAAACAAAGGCAGCTTCCTCTCCCTTTGGCTCCTTTATAACAGCATACAGTAAGATGACAGGTATCAAAATATTATGCACGACATTTAAGAGCTTTTAGCAGTGTTTGGACACGGGATGGTGCTTATAAAAAGGTGAGCCTGAGGGCCTGAGTTTGGTACTACACTGTCAATAGATAATAGACATATTACACACACACGCAGCAGTATTTCAGAGTGTCCAAGTGACTGCATGGTTGTTCTGCCATCCAGGCAGACATCGTTGTAGAAATAAACACCGGGAACATGCTTAGAATAATTCACCAGTGCATAAATATTCCTAGGAGGGAAACACAATTGCTTCCAGGTGTTCTTACAGATTCCACCGCTGTTCAAGTGTGCGGCTGCTAACTATCCTTAACCCCACACTTCAAGTAACCCTTCAACTATGGTGAAGACTTTCCATCAGTTTCTCCAAGAGAAGCTGAAAGTGACAGAAAAACCTTGGGCTTCATATTAAGAGTGTATTCTGTGTTCTCTTCACCCCTGCACAGCCTGAATCGGGCATTGCCACAGAGGCAAACAAGTTCAAGCGTTAGTTTAAACGGAAAACCTGATGACAATAGGTGAACGATTTATTATATATACATGTCAGAGCTGACTGAACAGGATTAAATGTCTTACAGGGTAAAAAGCTGATACGAGTTGACAATTCAGAGCCATGCTGGTACCAGGCCAACGTGTAATTTGGCACGCGACTAGAAAAACACACACAGCAATCATGTTCTTAACTATTCAGTCTCCTTTTTTCTGCCTTCTCCTCATTTTCAGTCATTTTTCTAGTTCCTTGTGGTCGGAAATGTCTTGTTTCCTTAATGGTTTCCAGTAAAGTTCCCAGAGTCCCCAGTGTATAGCCAGCCATCCTCCAGGGGAGCTCCTCTGTGCGTCCAATTAGACTCTACATCCAGAGCAGCGTAATCAAGACATGGACTGCTGAGCCTCATGCTATCTTAAAATTTAGACTTAATCTGGGATCAAGCACTTGTGGAATAACGAGCATGCCTCAACACATGAACGCTGTTAGTCATATTTGGCTTCAGAAAATGTGACTAATATAAGCCACTAAATGTGTGCTTAAGGTTCAGCTACTTGTCTTGTGGGTTCTCTCAGCAGGCTCTCCATAGTGATCCACTGTGTGGAGGAAATGGAGCACCAAGCAAAGGACCATTGAGACTTTGCATTTACATGTGCGCTGCCTACCAGTACAATATCAAGTTGTGTGTTAAGTTCCTGCCTTTCCAGTCTGGGTCTCCAGCCACATGCCCTAAACTCATTAACCAGATGCCCTGCTGAGGAAGCTCTGCTCAGAGCTTCACCTCTCTGGGACCCTGAGTAATCACAAAGCATCATCACCCAGGGGCACGAGCTACCCCGCTGCACCACTGCAGATTCAGCCAGGCATCGTCTGGCATTAGCCGCCTCCTCTGGGACTATGGTCACAATAGCTGTAACTGTTGGCATTACAATGAATGGGTATTTAATAGCACTCAATGCAGAAAGACATTAGGTAATGTAGGGATTATTAGGGTGGATTATTAGCAGCCATCCATGGTGCTCTGGTTCAGTGAGACCTGCCCAGCTGTTAGGACACACACACATACACACTACATGAAGCCTGACTGACTCTGGAGAGAGGGAGGTATAAATGTGGAGAATCCATGTTAGGGGGAAAAAGGGGGAGTTCATCATGTCCCCATTCATCTTTGTTCTTGGGGAATTTAAAAAAAAGGGGAAAAAAAGCTGGGAGAGTTTTGGACATTTGCGTGCATAATTTTGGTCTTGTGCCTGAGGTTTTCTATTCATCATCCAGCCTGTTCATTTGTTAACAAATCATCGGCTTGAAGTTGCAGAATGATTTTAAAGGTCACTAATTGATCACCTTCACATGAAAAGTTTCCCAGAACATAGTTTTTCCTTTTTAGGGTAGTATATGCATTTGCACCTGCATCACCCTTACCTCCGACCCTTTGCACCTTGTTGATGGATTCCCTCATTACGGCCCTGCAGGCTGCGCAGTCACACAGTTGCACTCACGGTCAGTGCAGCTGCATGGTCACCCGGGTGGCCGCTCTAACATTCAGGATGCGTCTTATCCTTCATGTACAGTAAACATCGAATGATAAAAAGGTAAAGCAAATATGTACAAACTACCATTTATTTATGCATATATCATGAGTGGGCCGCAGAATCACCGCGCAGTCCGTTGGAAATGTTTTTTTTCCTGCTCCAAGACCAATGTGTTTCTTACTGCAAGAAATTTCCTGATGGGGCTGATAAAATGCGTATAAATATAAAGGTCTGTCTTCCATCTTGATTGTTTTTTCTCACTGTAATAACACGTTGATATAATATGCCATGTTTCCTAATGCTGGGATCAACTGAAGCATAAAAAATAAATTATGTAAATATAATAATTCTTTAGTCTTGTTTTCAAGTTTTTGGAGATCAAAGGTGTGCAATCATGTGCTCCACACTTCATGATTTTCCTCATGTGAACCCATGATATGTTTTGTGATAACCCCACATACAGGACACTCATGAGCTAGCTGTTTACACTGATTGTACCACAGTGTGAGCCCTCCTAAAGAGCCCCACAACATAGACCTGCTTCACATTTGTGCTACAGATCCCCTTTTCACTCGGTGACATGCTGTGCAAAAGTCCCACCGCGCTCTTTTACTTCTTTCATCTGGCCAGTCCAGATCTTCTCAGCTCATTTCACAGCAGCAGAAACAAAATCACTTTGAAGACATTCCAATATCCCCAAGGTCCTTGCAACGTGACTCACCACAATGACACGAGTACCTGTTAGTCAAGGAGCTGCACTTCTTTTCACGCACACAAACTTGTACACGGGATACACTAAGGGAAACATACACCACATGCTCTGTGGTGCACAGACCCGCATCACAAATGCCAGGCACACACCACAAGGGGAAGGTGTGCGTGTAAATGCAAATGAGAGCAGCTTAGAAACGAGTGGCTCGGGTTAGCGGAGCCTGAGATTTCCTCTGCTGGGGTACACAGACTATCACGTAGTCTAAACTTTCACTTTCTTTGATGTTTGTTTGACCAAAGCGGCAGATTAGACATTGCTGCACAGTGGCCCAAAGAGAGTTCGGGGACCATATGTGTGTTGTGAAGTGTTTCATATATACCTTAGTAATCCATCTGACACCGACACACTGCAAGGAATGAGGAGGCTTATTTCTCTTTATTCAATAGTGTTCTGAAGTTACCAACGCCGTAAACACGGGTCAGACCAGAGGCTTATGCTGATTCGATAACAAGTGTGTTCGCCATATGTAGACATCTGTGAGGACTTTAATTTTCACGATAGTGCAAAACAGCCTTCATGTCAGTAGATGTCACCTTTTTCCACTTAGGGCCGTGTTCCCGAGGCTTCTCTGTTACTCAGTAGACATGTGAACGCATATTTTATGTGTGTTCTGACTTCCACATTAGATGAACACAAATGTAATTTTAAAGAGACATATTTAAAAAGGAAAGAAACAAGGCAGTGTGCTCAAATACATTTTTTGCCATCTGTTTTCAAGGACAATGGAGGACAATGGTTGACCTTTTTTTTTTTAAAAAAACAAAACAATTTTCTTTTCATATTATGGCAGGGGTTCTTTGTAAGCACTCTGAGTGCTCAATAAAGTGCTTTGAATGCTCAGGTAGAGTAGAAAAGTGCTATATAAGAACCATTCCATTTACCATTTCACTAGGGATGGGAATCGAGAACTGGTTGTTTGGGAGATCGATTCCCAGTAGTCCAATTCCTAGAAATTGT
Source organism: Mchenga conophoros (assembly GCF_057382185.1). Taxonomy (NCBI): domain Eukaryota; kingdom Metazoa; phylum Chordata; class Actinopteri; order Cichliformes; family Cichlidae; genus Mchenga; species Mchenga conophoros. The sequence continues at coordinate 29,127,638 of NC_140527.1, forward strand.
TAGTCTGCCTGCCTATGGATCCTGCTTATTGGTTCTTGCACTTGCACTACAACCAGCATGTGAGGAGGAAAATAGTGACACCGTCTAGAGCCTGGACATGGAGATAAAATAAATAAAAAGTAAAGTAGAAACCTGAATCCAGGACAGAAACAACCGCATTATGCTGCTAAAACAACTTCGGTTCTTTGCAAGTATCAGTGAAGACAGCATGCTAACGCTAAGCTAGCCAAGAACCTGGAGTGAAAGCTAAGCGAATGCCGAGCCCAGCAGCCGGACCCTGAAGTTCAACAGGTAACAAGCAGGTGAGCCATCAGGCTGCAGCCTCGCTTTCTACCTGTTCACGTTTCTAAAGCAGAATCATTGTGGCGATTGTTTTTTTGTGCTGGTTTTCATCTTTGCTTTGCGCGGTCAACTTTGTATTCTACTAAGAGACAGATCGTAGAGATGTGTGTCCTCATTAGGGACTTGTGTTAAATGGTAATTATCAGAAGGTGTAATTCAGCTATTCTACAGAGTAACATGAAAGTAATGTAAAGAATACAAACAATAACAATAACAAATTCATTTTTCCAAGGAGTAATTAAGTAAGTGTTCTGTGTAATAATGACTTTTTTGATTAACAACTCCAACACTGATCATAACAAAGAGGGCAATACCTCAACATTTGACCCACAGCATGTAATTAATTTGCATGAATGCGATTTCTTTATTGCTTCTTAGCAAAGGTGGTTACTTTCAAAACGGAGCCAATGAGAACCCAATGACAACTGATAAGTGATATCGTTAATGGACTCACAATACTAATCTCTTTTCAATCCCCATCCCTACATTCAACATTTCCTAAACTGCATGTGTGGGTGTGATTGGCCTCTCTTAGTTACTTTGTTTCTTAATAGTGTTCTTGGATTCTTGGTTGTCTGATTATTTTCACCTGTGTCTTGTTTCCCAGCTGTTTTCACATCTGTGTCTGTGCATATATTTGGAGTTTTTTAGGAGTCCGTTACCTTCTCTCAGTTTGAATTTTTCTATTTTGTCTGAACTGTCCACTGACTCAACAAAAGTACTCTTTCAGTTTATTGAATCAGCTTCAAGAGTCAGGATTTGGGTCTGCTAGTTGTGATTTATTACAGCAAAAGTGTGGATCATTACAACTGGACCATGTCCATGTAGTTTAGTTGTGTACAATTCCCACATTTCTTTCCCCCCTTTTTTTGGACTGTTTCAAAAGGATCTTACAGCTAAACAATGATCAGTCATTGTTCTGTTTGTATCTTGGAGATGTAACGGTAATATATACCTCCCTATGACAGTTTTTTAAATCAGTTATATATACTACATGGAAATGATAAATTGCATCCTCATGCAAGGTGTGGAAACATGCTGGAAGATATGACTGGCTCTCACTGGAAACAGTATAATGATTTGGCTTTTGTCTCTCTGACATCAGAGCTCAAATCCCTTTGCAAGCAGTTGTACCTACCTGTCTCTGACCTTTTCTCAAACAAAAACCATTATCTCATTATCTGCACCACCAACTTTTATACAGAATCTTTTCTTGAAGTACACAAAACGCAAGACACAGAAAACCTGATGTGTAAAAATGATGACCAGTAGACAATTACAAATATTTGTCCCTAAAGTCAGAATGGAATTAGGTAAAAAGTCTTTTAAACAAACTGCCCGTTTTTCCTGGAATAATCTACAGAAGGAACTGAAATTGTCAGAACTGGTTAGGATTGAGGAGTTTGAGGAGCAAGAAAATAGTTCCCTTGGTCAGTATGACCGTTATTTTCCTCACTCGTTATATTTGCTGTAATTTCTGCTGCCCTCTTTCTGCCAGATCTGTCTTGAAAAATATACTTTTAATCTCAATGAGACTTTTATTCATATATAGGGTTCTGGGTGTGAAGGACAGGCTTTGGGTTAGTTTTACAGGAAAAAACAAAAAAACTGCACTTAAATGTGCATGATGAGAAATTTAAACCCTCAGACTAAATTCCAGCAAGATCTGTGCTGGAAGGAAGCTTGTGATTAATGTTGTTATGTATTCTTATGCATGTGATGATTGGTCTTGGGCATAGGCCAGACCTTGAGTGAAAAACAGCAGCAATAGATAACAGAGCTGTCAAATGGCTTCTGTCATGAAGCACAGTAACAGAAAGTTGCTGTATAGCATTTACATCCCTCCCCATCGCTGCTCATCCTTCTCTTTCCCTCACTGTCTGTCCCTCCCTGCTTCCCTGGAGGAGGGCAGTTAGGATGTGGAGCGTGAGAGTGTTGACAGAAGAAGATATGGCCAGGACCAGAATTCATGGACACAACTTGACACGGAGCGAAGAGTTCAAGGGAGTATCACAGGGTACGCATAAACTGTTTCAAGATCACTTCTGTTAGCTCTTACCAGGTCAAGGATGGCCAAGGAGGATCATGGGTATTTAAAAACCTATCTTGTAGGAATCTACCTTACATCTCCCTGAGGGTGATCAGATGAGAAGAAGGTGTGCATGTTTTGAATGAGGCTTTATTTGTTTGCGGTCGTCAAGCGGAGCGTAGGACAAGGGGGAAAGGAGTGTTTACAAAAGTCTGAGATGAATTTGAATCTGCACCTGATGTTACAAACATGCGCACAAACACACACACAACCCCATCTGGAAAGAGGCACTTAAAACTAAAGAGCGGAGGAGAGGAGATTAAGGTGTTTTCACTGAAAAACACACACTTGATTACATTACGCAACTCTGTTAAGACTTATAGCTTCTGTATGTTTGTAGCACCCACTGTGACCTGTACACAGGAGGCAGACGTTTTCCAAGATTCTGCTGCCCAGCCCAAACACCAGCAGTGGGGTGGTGGAGTGGAATATTATATCTGTTGACTAAAAGGTCGTTTTAAAGTACACAGATGAATGAAGTGGACAGGAGAGGCTGTGGGAAAGGACAAAATGAGCTGGTCTGCAGATGAGATCATTTTGCATACATCAACACACCTGAATAAACTGTAATGATGTGTGGACAGTAAAGACATGCAAATAAAAGTAAAAACTACAGTGTTTTGATGTCTTTTTAATTACCCTAAGGTCACTAAAATTACATACAGTGGGTGGCAACCTTGATACTGGTATTTTACTGCAAATTTTAGGGTATTTTTTTCTCGCCAGATTGTGTGTGTGTGTGTGTGTGTGTCTGTGCGATTTGTAATGGAAAAGACATGGCTGAAAAGTGGAAATTTGCAGTGAAGAGATTTCCTGTTATTTCAAAGTGTATGAATGAACTACAAGAAGTCCTTGAAGTGTTCGAAGAAAGAAGCCATAACCAAGTAATTTTTCAGTGCAAATCATTGAGATGGACCAACAAGGGGCTGCTAATCAGGATGTGGTCAGTGAAGCGTTAAGAAAGTTTAGACTATCAACAGTTTCAAGAGGTTGTTGGGGGCACATCTGCTTGCCGTTTTTTTCCTCCTCCACCACCTACACACACACACACACACACAGACACACACACACACACACACACTTCACTGAAACTCCTCTGCAGCGGGACGGTTGTAGTCCTCTGTCCGGCTGACTGACTGGGTGCAGAGCTGAAACGGGGCCGGTGTGCTGGCTCTGATTAGCTTGTTTGCTTTCTATAACCCGGGGAGAAGGAAGCTCCCCTGCTGTAGCTCAGTGTCAACAGGCCACCCCTCGCTGCTGTGGCCACAAGGTCTCCGTCGGTCTCACGCACACAGAAGAACGTGTGAATGCACGGCATGTACGCGAACTGCGATGGTGAACATACAGAGCAGAGACCAGGCAGAGGTGAAGGTGTAAAACCTAAGAGACCTAAGAGAAAGCATGCCATGTGCACAGACGGTAAACAAACAGGCATTCTCCTGTCTGCACAGAGCACAAATATACAAGGAGAAGGCCTGACAACCGAAACAAACGGGGCAAACAGAGACAAAGCACCAGGCCCTCACTCCTCTCCTATCCATAACCCAGAGAGGTTAAAACCTCGGTGAACTTTGGAATCTGGTGAGACACGCCACAGCAAAGCCACAAATAGCCCCTAATAGAACATCCCATCCTGCACACCACCGGAATGTGCAGCTAATGCACAGAGACCAAAGCCAGGCACAGTTAACATACCTGTGGTAACTGCATGGTTAAAAGCTATGGGGAGTGTCTGTGTGTATTTTCTGTTGCAATTAGCAGAGGGTGGGAATAAGGGATGACAGGATTATGTGGGAGATATTCTGGGGATACAACAAATCAACTAAAACTGACCGAAGCCGGAGTACTACTGTAAACAAGCATCTTTTTAACATTTCTGCTCGGCTTAAAAGTCCTCGTATTCTCATGACCCCTGAAACTTTTAAATATTATGTTCTGCTTTATATTTTCCAGTGCATGCTACGATCATAAAGTATATGCCACGTTCTGTATATGTTAAGCCCTTTTCACACGGACGTAGTATTACCAGGGGACTTTTTGTGATTTTGAAATACATCACCCCCAACCCACCACACACACACACACACATACACACACACACATCAGTGTTTCACGTCTCATTTATCAAGCCTTACAGAGTGATATATATAATAAATAATAATGCTTAACTCTCCTGTACTATGATTTGCTTGTGAAGTGCGCCTGTTGGGAAATTCAACAGTAATTACTGTTACTGTATTATCGTTTCAAATATCTTAAATGACTCATAGGAAATTTTTTTCTATGTTATTTGAAATGCTACAGGGGAATGAATGTATAAACAGTCATGAGAATGCATACAAAACACAGATAAGCTGGATCAGAGGAGCGATTGTAGGATGACACAGAGGTTCTAAATAGCAGGTAACAGATGCTGCTGGGTGTGCACTTCGCTGTGTGAGTTCGTTCTGCATGTATTCATGATGAGACTTTAAAACATTGCGGGGAGTCTGGAATGATTGATGAATCACGAGTGACTGATAAGTACAAGAGAGTGTTAATGCCAAGTACATAATTTCTTGATATCAGTCAGAACTGGTGTTTAGTTCATTTTAATCAAAGTAACACTTCATATTGCGACGTCTCAATAAAAAAATTAAAATCAGCTGTGTTGTTTTACATTACAATATGCATTTCAGAGGACAAAAAACAGAAAAACATTTAATAATTACAAACTAGTAAGTAATACAGAATAGAAAATCTATTTTCAGCTAATTTATTTAATTCAGTTCAATTTCATTGTATAGCGCCATATGACAGTTGCATCAAGGCGGTTTATATTGTAATGTAAAGACATATCAATAATAGGGGAAAAAAACTAACAAAACCTAACAACAGATGACCCCCTATAAGCGACAATGGGAAGGAAAAAAAAATCACTTTTTAACAGAAAGAAATCTCCAGCAGCATCTGCCACGACCAATTAGGAGTGAGGACAGGGAGACAGGACAAAAGGCACTTTGAAACAGAGCCAGAAATTAATGATAACTAATGATGAAAAGCAAAGTAGCCTATAAACACATATAATGAAAATAGATGAGTGAAAGAGATGCACTCAATGCATCATGGGAAGGCACCAGCAGCAATAAAGTAATTAAGACTAATAAGACCAGCTAGGCCTATTGTAATGTAACTAATCAAGGGTTCAGGCTCACTTGATCCAGCCCTAACTCTAAGCTTTATAAAAAAAAAAGGGAAAGTTTTAAACCGAATTTTAAAAGATTATAGTTTTGTTTCCTGTCAATCAGATGAAGGTTCAATCTTTTTATAAAAGGTGTTTATTCTAAAACGAAAGATTTCCTGCTGTGGTCACGATATTGAATTCTGCAGTAATAGTTGTAATGTTGCTAACACAGGTGCAAAATCTTGCTAATATTTCGTCCCTCCACATTTTATACCACATGTGAGGAAAACAACCACATAAGATTGCAAAACCAGATCTGCTAACTCTAAATCGAAAAAAAAGAGAGAAATTCATCAATGAAATCATCACAGCTTCATGAAACTGGATATTTGCAGAGATGCTGTGCCGCAGTGCAACAGCGTGTACAAGTGTACTTAATAAACTCAGTGCACAGCCAGCTGACCAGACAGCTGTCCTTGAGGTGCTCTCGTAACCATTTCACTCTCAGTTCCAAGTATTTCTCACTGCAGCTGCAGTATAAATAACCATCACACATGTGACCGCAGGACGATATCATCCACTCCGCTCTGGCTGTGGGCGACAGCTCTTAATGTAATTCACTTTAAGTTCCAGGGTTAATTCACAAACTTTTACCGTGCTGTAATGTCTGCACTTCCCTGGAATTCTCCCTCATTGCCCTCAAGCTAGGTTTTAATCTGCAGAACCCATCCATCTGCATCTCACTGTTTCGCCCATGCTGTATCTGTCGCCCTGTGCTATGCTGAGCAGGGAGGGCGTGGGGTGGGTGTAGTGTTACAGTCCATTTGTCACAGGTCAGTGCGTTGTTTCACTTTAATTATGACCTACAGTACCGTCTGAGAAATGGAAATAGAGCCTCTTAAGTAGCAGCGCAGTCTGGATATGGTTAACTGGAGTCCCATGGTGAAGATCGCATGGACAACAGACACTTGATTGAGATAATATTATTGTACCTGAGACCAGAGCCAGGAATGTTATGTGTGCACAGGATAGGGCGGTGGTGGTGGAGGTCCAACGTGAAGGAAAGGGAGGGAAAGCAGAGCAGACAAAGCAACAGGGATTAGATTAAAGTTGCACAGAAACATAGACAGAGTGTGTTATGGAGGTCTAATGGCACCATTGGGTTTGCAAAAATAAAGAAAGGACTCTATTCACTACTTGTACACTCAGGGCCCCATGCTTTGAGGAAACGAAGTGATAAAAGAGATATGACATCATTGGAGTCTCCCAACAAAGATATCAGGCAGTTGAAAGGCCCAGATTAAATTATGCTGAGATTAAATGATTACTTTGACCGTTGGAGGTCCCAAAGACTTGGTCATACATGCTGAACCAGCACTGTTCAAATGGAGCGTCACAAAAATATTACAAAAACATGTGGTGGAAGACGAAGCCTCTGTTAGCCACACGCTAAACCAACAACAGTAACAGCCTGACCCTTTCACTACCTTTGTTCTATGTAAAAGTACTGTGGCAGCACATTTTTAGAAAATGCCATGCGCAATAAGCGGTGCCATGTGGTGAGTCTGGTAAACAACGTGCTACTTTAAGGGTTATCAACAAACAAAAGAAAAACCCTTTGTAATTGGTCACAGAGAGGTCTGGGATGTCTTTGTTTATTGATGTGTTTTATTATTTTTCTCTTCCTGCGTCCTTCTATCATCTCTCTGTCGTTTACCATCTCTGCTGATCTCCTCCTTGTTCGCTGCTTGTTTTTGTGATTTCTCCCATGCCTCATCCTTCATCGTTTTTCTCTTTGTTTATTTGCGTTGTTGTTGAGATGGCGTGAGTCGAAGCTGGCCTCTGATCAGTCGTGGCCTGCAGCTAACGAGCATCGTGGGGCGCCCACATCTTCAATGCGCCACATCCAGTAAGCAGGGAACTGGAAATGAGGTGAGCTGTATATTTGGAAAGGGTTTCCCTACCCACACTCAGTCTATCACAGTTTATCCATATCCGTTTCCACCTGCATAAACTTTTAAAATGTGGACATGATTATCATAGAAAGTGATGGTGGTCTGATGTTTCCGAACGCTGATCCTTCATTTATCCTCACCTGCTTACGGCTGATCAAACCTGTGTTGTTGATCTCTTCCAGAAAAGTTCAAAAGCGAGTTACAGATCTAAAGGCCATGGTCCAAATTCACCCGGCCTCCATATTTCATTGAGATAATGACAGCCACTAATCATTACAATAAGACATGACACAGTAAGGCAGTGGACTTTGTCTTTTTTTCAGCCAAAAAGATGAACAAAAGCAGATTACCTCCCCTGTGTCCATCACTAGAAATAAAAAAGTAAAATAACAATGATGACTTGAGAAACCTCTTTTAGTGACCTCTAAACCGAGGAGTTAAACCTGCGAGGTAACTAGCCCTGTGGGATTAAATGATTGGCAGAGGTCGCAGAAAAACTTCTCTGACAGTGCAGAGGAGGCCACATGTTGGACGGAGACGCATCTGATGATGCAACTGTTTAAAGACGACTGACAGTTTTGACAAAACAAAGGCATCATCAGACGTGTCTAGAGAACATGGATCTGCTCAACTGGAAACCATACGATCACGGAAAACCTTGAAGCTACCTCTTGTGGGGGCGAGTTTAACATCTTCCAAACATTATGTCAAATTGGAAAATAGAGAAATAAATAAACCGACCGATACAAATAAGAATAAATTAAGTCTTTCATTTAATCAAGGATATTTGTGTAAACTACAATCATCATGTTCAAGACAACCTGCCGAAGTTTAAACTAAGCATCAGAATGAGGACAGAGGTGATTTAACTGACTTTGACTTTGTGTAGTATATTGTCTTGGCACACTTTGGAGCCCTTAGTACCAGCTGAGCACCATCTGAACACCACGGCCTATCTGAGTTTTGTTGCTGATCATGTCCATCCCTTTATGAGCAGTTTACACTCTTGTGATGGCTCCTTCTAGCAGCACCTTGTCAAAAAACTCAGATCATCTCAACCCTGTTTCTTGAATATGCCAATGAGATCACTCTAGTCAGATGGCCTCCACAGCCACCGGATCTCAGCCCATTAGAGCACCTTTGAGATGTTGTGGAACAGGAGATTCATATCATGGATTTACAGCCAGAAAATCTGCAGAAACTGTGATTCCATCATGTCAATATGAACCAAAATCTCTGAGTGACATTTTCAGCACCTTGTTAAGTCGGTGCCACAAAGAATTAAATCAGTTCTGAAGGCAAAACGTGTCCAACCTGGTACTAGCAAAGCATACCTAATTGAGTGTCCAGTGAGTGTATTTCCAGGCCGGTAGTTGGCTGCAGCCACAATTTGTTTCCATTTTGTCAAAGTGTACTCAATTAAATGTATGCTGAGCTGGCTGTTAGTAGTTACTGTTTGCAGTGGATGGACAAACAAGTTTCACAATATTATTTTGAACTCCAACCAAATCTACATCTGTCAGTTGAGACAGAGTCATTGTGCAGAGGAGATTTACACGATTTCTGAGGCAAACAATGTCACCCTGTGGCAAAGACTTAACGATCTGCTTCCAGGAAACATTACAGAGAGAAACCAAACCTCTGTTTTAACAGTAACACCAACAATTTTCCTTCTGTTCCCTCCACCTCTCTCCTATCATGGCTCATATAAAACTGTATCTTGGGGACAGGTCATGTACCTTGTCCCAGTCAGCACAATACCTTGGAATCGGATGAAGAAAGTTGGGTAGTTGTTAGCCCGAGGGGAGAAATGTTCCTTTGATGGGGAAAGTCAGCTTTAATTCTCTTCAGTGACTCGGAGTAAGACCTCGCAGGCCTGAGGCACGCCACTGAGAGAACTCATGAGGCCATTCCAGACATCTTGTTGGTGTTACATTATCTTCACTCTGGGTCGGCTGCCAAAGTTACCAGAGCTATATTATCTTTAGTCCATTTTGTGGCTCTGTTTTCTGTGAATGCCAACCATGACCATCGAGGCTATCAAGTCCCGGGTCGGACTGCCACTAGGTTCTTTAATGTCTGATAAGAGCGAGGGTAGAGATAAAGGGGGAGGCTCTACGAGCAAATAGTTTACATAGTAAGTTTTTTCTAATGTAAAGTGTGTTTTAGCTGACCTTTACTGAACGAATGAGCATAGCAGCTGTTCAGCATGTTTTTCCTCTTAAAAAGAAAAGAGATCAGATACAGGGTTTCCTCATATTAAAAACGTGCAAACGCCAAGCCAGCTTGCAAGGCCTCTTCTACTAAAGGGATTATGGATTTTGGACTCTTGGAAAAAAGAGTAAGGTTTGCTTTCATTGTCCTCCACAAAATACGAGTACACCGTAAACAGGCAAGAGGATTACTCTACCGAGACTGCAGGCAATTCATGTGAAAGGGCACAAGTGTTCAGAACAAAGTGCAAATGTAGTATTTTATTATATATTTATTGCACGGAAATATGAGAGTGTAATGCGAGAAGATGGAGAAAATTGTTGCTTCAAAGTAAACATACTGTTTCCATATAAATCAAATCTTTCCCTAAGCCTTTGGAAATCAGGACAATGAGCCTTTCACGCTATTCTGCTCAGCTAATCAATGATGCAGACACATCATGGGCTAAAGAAGCACCTGGTACTCGTCCATGACCACTCACCACATGTTTTCATTTAGCCAATGTCCAGGAGGCGCAACCTATCTCACTAAACATGTCTAAGGGCATCCGTCACCGCCATCGCCTGCATTTCATTTGCCTTTTGGTGAAAACAGCTACAAATTTTGCAGAACACATAAGAGCAGATTATTTCTCTCATGAAGTTACAACAGAGCAATAAAGCGTTTTCCTTATTTGATTAATTCATTAAATAAAAGTAATAAAAACGGATTGGAGGTAATGTCTTAAACTAAAGCTTCCCAAATGCTTTGCTCTGTTCCATATTAACATTAAATGAAATATGTTCACTATGACTACTATTAATATTAATAGTAGTCATAGTCATGTTACTACAATGTTCGTAGCAAATGGATGTATATGTTACTCTATGTATCTCCTCCTTAATGAACTCTACACAAACATCATGACACTTACAGTTATCATTATTATAGATGTGTTTTTAAAAACATTTGTTATAAATTACAAAAGATTATTTAAAAGATTAATTAGATTTCAACTGAGAATGCTACACTCTCCATGTGTGTCCGAAGGTAAATGACCAAAATCTTTATCTGCAACAGAATTTTGATTGACTCACCACAAATAAGGAATTAAGAATTTAAAAAAGCATCGCAGGCCTGGCAAAATCAGGGCTAGCAATTATAATGATGATAATGATGACCATTAATTATTATTATTATTGTCATTATCCTAATAGAGAATGTTTGCAGGGAGGCGAATCCAGTCTTGGATCGGATGGACATTTCTAATCTGAAAAATAAAACCAATTTTAAAAAAAAGCAGTAGCTGGTACATTTCTGTATTTCTGGTATAAACCTAAAGCCAAATATTAACAAACAGGGTGTGGGTTTGACAAACTACTAAACTGACAATAGTGTCGTACCGTTTCTACAGCTTTGACTTCAAAAGAAAATACAACAAAGTAACGTGCTAAAAGACGAATGACAAACTGCAACGAAATCTCGGTCGACTCAAAGTAAACACGGCAACGTGGAAACCCCTGCGACTGTTTTGGTCCGCTGGGCCCGGCTGAAAGTTTGGAGACATGAATATAAATCACGGGAACATTAGATAAACACTACCGTTCACATTTCAACAGAAACAACAGTAAACTAATAAAGAAACTCTCGCTTTATTCCAAGAATGGGGTCTAGCTTTGATCTGGTCCTGTTTAATGGCTCCCCGGTTGACAGCGTGGCAGGCCTTACCGTCTTGTGGTGTCTGAGAAGACTTGCATTGTATGAAGGAACGGCACAAACAACAGCTGAACAGATCGAATCAAAGTTCCTAATGAAACGGATAGATACTGCTCAGAGAACAAACAGTACTTTTAAAGGGAAGCTTTGTCTTCTTCAGTCGACCTCAGAGAGAAGAAACAACACCTTCTTGTCTCTTCAACTCCAAACAACACCGAGAACCATCAATTGGATGTAAGAAGTCGCAGGCATGTGGGTTCAGGTTTCCCGGCGCTCCGATGCAGTGACTTGCACAGATACACACATCGTGACAAAGGAACAAAGAAATCCATGTAGTGATCTGTTCTGTTGCAGCTTTGCACTCAGAGATCACAGGCTCGTTTTGACATATCATTCAGCACAACATCTGACTGGAGCCCAATTGCGGTTTTCACAGTTAGGACAAAGTTTACTAACGGGGCTTCCCATCCCTTCCTGCTCCCACTAATTTGTCCACGTCATCATCAACCACCACCGCCGCCATCATCTTAAGACTTCCAACGCACAATATTAGTAAAAAACACAGGGAAAACAGTGATCCTTTCTCAGCTCTGTTCAGTGAGTCCCTCCTCACAACAGGCCCTTCTTCCTCCCTCAAGCGACAGTGTAATTCAATTAGTGAGAATGCAGCCGACAGAGAGGTGAGGAAGGATGAGTAATGAAGACAAAAGGGTTTTCTGGCACGGTTGGAGGTGTGGGAATGGTCGGGGAATGTCCGGTCTGGGTCTCAGCATCAGCACAGATGCACAGAGCAAACAGACACCTCTAGGGGCAAATGCCGCTTCCTGTTAGCAGCTAAAGGAGAGAGAGCTGGTGCCAGAGGTTAACACAGCTGGGGTTAAGAGGTCAGGAGGGCTTGTGACCTCACCTTCCACTTCTCCTTAGTTCCAGGCAGTGGAACAAACCTGCTGCAGCGCTTGAAGATGGACAGACACAGACCATCCCATGCTGGGATGGAAGAAGCTTCCTGCTAGGCTGGAGATGTACGCTGGTGCAGCAGTGTCTGCACCTTTACAAGGGGTTTGCTGGTATGCTGTGCCTGGGGATGTATAATTAGAGAGAAAGTATGCATGCATGCTTTTGGTTTAAAGTTTTTCCTGTAGTTATTGCAAATTTTTTGCAATTATTTGATTTTCATGGTCCCTAGGCGATGGATCCTAATGCAAGTTTAGTTTTTCCAATTTACGGAGATAAAACTGATGCTTCAGGGTGAACTATTGGATTGATTTTAGTGAATTTTGCAACATATAATAATCCTTCCTTGAAGATACCCAAATTTTTGTGACTCTCTATTCTCCTTTTCTGTTCGATCTTCCCTACCAGCAGGACAACGCTAAAATATTCCATAAAATATATCAACACCAACTTGATGACACGATAGATTTATGCAGATGTTGATGGTTCCCAGATGGTTTTAATGACTCTGGTAAATCACTGACTGCCCTCTAATGATGAAATAAAACAATATCCATTTCAGTACTAGAAAACAGACCTACCACATTTATGGCCTCATGATGAATTGTGAACTTAAAAAAAAAAGTTACAGCATTGATCTACCAGTCACAATCGTCATCAGGTCAAAATTTGTATTTGTTTAATTTATAGCGAAAGAAGTATGCTGAAACATCAAAGCCGGTGAACATGGTACACTATAGGGAGTAACTAAAGGGCCATCAACACTTTATAGCTACAGGAGCTACTTGGCTGTTGAAGCTCATGGCATAAAGGCACGGTTTGTGTGCCTGGATGCTCTGCGGGGTCATTTTTCAACCCTCGGTGGCAAAATAAATAAATAAATAAATAAATGCACATTTACACCGTTTAAAATCGATACATGTCGACAAAAAGTTTCCTCAACAGCATTTTTAATGCTGCAGCATTCACTACACAAGAATGCCTACTAGATAACAAGCTATGCATACATGCTTTTCCATCACACTCCACTGAGCGCATTGGAGAGAAACTTGGGGTAAGTATCTTGCCAAAGGATACTTTGGCATGCAGACTGGAGCAGCCAAGAATTAAACCAACCTTCTAGTTAGTAGATGACCTGCTCTCCCGCCTGAGCTGCAGCCATCCCACAATATGGACGAGTATATGTGTAGTACTGTGTCACCTACACATTACACCAACAGGAGCTGCTCAACCACAGAAACCCATGCCATGAAGCTCAATGTTTGTGCTGATGTTAAAGCTAGAGGAGGTTTGGAACTGTATTATTGAGCCCGCAAAGTGTCTGCAGCTTTCAAACACTATACACCAGCACCCACTGACCCCGCTCTGTGACTTTACGGGGTCTGCCACTTTGTGGCTGAGTTGCTGAGTTTCCTAAATTGCAGTAACACCACTTTCAGGTAATTGTGGATACATCGAGAGGGAAGAAATTTCAGGAACTGTCTTCTTGCAGTGGTGGAACCCAATTTATAGCTCTTTAGAACACGCCATTCTTTCACAAATGTTTGTAAAGGCGTGACTACACGATGAGGTCTTTGATTTCATTCACCCGGAGCACTGGTACTGAAAACACCTGAATTCAAAGGTTTTGTGGTCCAGTAAACCTCCCTGCTAACCATCAGTATATAGCATCTTGACTGTTTGTGAGTCAGCATACTGGTGTGAGCAAATGGTTCAACATTCCTGCTAACATGGCTATACATGACCTGCAAGGAAGCACTTGCGTATCAGGAGACACCTGACACACAGAACATTCGGTGGTTTGAAGAACACCAAGAGCTTGTGACAGGCAAAAACTGAACAACACATTTCTAGATTAGGCAATCCAAGTGTTTCCTCATGTAAACACTGGTGGTATTCATCTGTGTGAGTCTTGAGTATATTTGTGTGCCTGCCTAATGAGTCCAGATCTGTCAAATCTAACAATTCTCAAGAAATGATCTTTGATGTGAAACACATAGCACGGTCTGTCCACACATCTGGCCGATCATCTCTCCCCTTTCTCACCGGGCTAGGCCCGTCGATTTCGCGAGCGGTCGAGCATGTGAGGGCTCGGAGTGCCAGAGATAAATACAAAAACAAACATCTGGGCCAGCTGTCAACCAGACAATCAGACTTCAGCAGAGCAGCCGATGTCTCTTTCAAAACAACTGCTGAAAACGGGAGAATGAGACATACGGAGAGGGAACGAAAACAAAGAGATGTGACCTGAGAGGAGAGAGACTCCATTTCTCATCGCAAGGAACAAACAGATGAAAGCAGGAAGTTAATGCGCATTGATAGAAATGCCTCCCAACCCGTCAACTGGGGTGCTGGAGATGTCAGCCACTTTAAATCATTATCTCTGCATGGACAAAACTGACAAGTGCACGAAAACTGATGTTTTGTGAGGTTTTCTTCACATTTTGAGAATCCCTGCTGAACTGGTGGAAGGGGTTCATTTGCTCTGACACGATCACAGAGCACTTTGTGTTGTCTTTAGTGATTAAACCTCAGCTCATACACGAAATAGTAACATCTAAGGGGTATAATTGAAAGTTATGCTACTCAGGCCCTCAATGGACATGTAGCTAAATGGCTCTTCCATCCAAATTCATACAGATATGTATGCATAAAGTTTATGTGATCAGTAAAACATCAAATATTCTCAGTTTGGGGTTCTGGTATAGCTTTCTGGGTTGAGCCTGCAATCCATATCACATCAGGCTACTTTACTGGGTATCCTCCCCCCTGCTCTTTCTTCTCTCCACCGTCTTGACTGATTAAAGGCTAAAAAGTCCCGAAAAATACAACAACAAGAACAACAGAAAAAAAAAAACCTCAGCTCTGTGATGCACACATTGATGTCCCCTGCAACCTGGCAGCTAGTTTTAATTTACCAGTCATAATAAAATCCACTACAGCTTCAGCCCACAAAGCTCTTTATGTGGCTGCCACAAGAAAGGGATGACAAGGACAGATAATTTATCGTGGAATTTCTCTGTAGGGTCGCCAGAGAATACAGGGGAGGAAAAACTGAGCCGAGGAGGCGGCCACGACTCAAACTAACTGCATTATTAGTTCAACTTTCTGTGCAAGCACAGGTGTGTAAGCTAAACGCCTCAAATTTCCCGTTTCCCGTCACCAGATGTCCATATGCTTCCTGCTGTGTTACAGAGAAGCTCCGAGGTGAAGCATAGAAGACGCACCAACTACATCTAAACACAACAGTTCTTATTTAAACTTTATCTTTCTCATAGAAGCCTGGCCGGCCCAGCTTTGCAGGTCACAGAGAGTCACGGTTGCAGAAGGTTTTCATTACAGGAAACAAGCTGTAATTATTCAGCATTATCCACTTCATACGCTAACCATTTGGTGTCTCCAGCTCGTTTAAAGATGGATCTACACAGAGGGTAGTGGAAACAATCGTGTTTAGGGAGGAGATAGTTTATACCTCTCCGACTTCGCCCCAAACTTAAGAGGTTCGATGCTTTTTATTGTCTGCATCTGTTGAGTGCAAACTACTTTCTGGTCATTTTCTTGATTTTGAGTGAATTCAATTACGCTGCTGAAGCAGACATATTAGTCAGCATCACTGGATTTGGAGTAGAGTTTGTGGCTAATTTGGCTAAAAAAACCACAAACACAAGAAACATTTATGTCATTTATCGACAATTTTGTTTTCCTCTTTCAAGTTGTGAGGTACTCTGAGGTCTGCAGCCAATCACGGCACAGAGCAAAGCAGGCCTAACCTATCAAAGCCAGTGAACCAAGAAATGAACCTCCAGGGAACGCTAAGCGATCTGACTCATTCAGGTAACATCATTTACAGTGAAAACACGGCATAATTATAGTTCCCTGTTACGAGTTAACAGCATCTGGCGGAGACTTGACCACAAACTGCAGCTTACAACAACAACTGGGTTCAACTCTGACTCCATTTGCATACGTTCGATATTGTATTTTATGCTCTGTTCCAGGCTCTCGGGTGTGGAGTTGGTTAACCATGCTTGACAAGGACTCAGATCGGGTGTCCTAGTCTCGCCACAGGGAGGAGGGCCTGTAGTCTGAACATGAAGATCAAACTGTGGCACATGCTCCTACATCACCCTCTGCTCCACAGGGAGAACAATCATCCATCTCTGACACTTTAGCCTGAACTTTACCACAATATCAAAATACCAGCACCTTCTTAATCGACTTCTTTTATCAGGATAATGAAAATCAGTTTGCATTAGATAGCTCATTGCAGGAAAAAAAAAGCTTTTAAATTTTATTATATGTCACATGTCAGGCTTTAAAAATTCAATATGGGATCAATCCAGCGCATGTAGAAACCAAGTTTCCCTTGGCAGGCAGTTATCTCTGTTCGCCGTCTGCATCACCTGCCTTCATGAGATCAGAAAGGGATTTGTCAACATGCAAGTGAAATATTACTGGAAATACTTTTAACGTTTCTCGTGACTGGTCTTGGCACAAGTGATGACGAGCTTTATTAAATTTATTATGGTTTATTTCATATTGTCAAACTGGTTTGAAGGCAAATAAAAATGTGTTGAGGGACGCTAAGCTTGTCTCCCTGCTGTGGAGAAACATCTGGACAAAAACAGCTTTACGTCATCTCACATCCTGATAAACTGCATTCTAAAAAAGAAGAAAAACTGTCTTAACAATTTAACTACAGTTTGATAACCAATGCTTTCATTGATTGGATGGCCAACACTAACCTTTCAGTGCTATAAAAGGATACTATTGTTTTTTACCTGGACATACAGTCTACTTAGCTGTAAATTATTAAAAGTCTGTAATTACTCAATATAGACACCGGAATCTTTATTCATAGCCATTATAACAGATTAAAGGAGCTAGTGAAACCTTATTCTCAAAGTTAAAGTCCAAATAAAGTGAAACAGTAAAGTGAGCTGGAAGATCCCGTCCGTGACATCAGCACCTCTGGCTCAGCTGCTTCTGGCTGACAGTGAACGGCTCATTAATGTGAATCTGGCAAAGCCCTGAACAGCTTTCGGTTACGCTCACTTCTTTTGCATTCTCTGCCAAAGGCTTCTTCTTTTTACTATTAGATGTTCTTTTCCTCTCTAAAATGTCCACTTTCCATCCTGTCCTTTCCTTCCAAGTCCATTTAAACTTAATTTCCCCAGCACTTCATCCCTACTGAACCAGGGCAAATGGCAGCAAGCCCGATGCCCAGCTGCTCCGCGAGCTAGCGTTTCACCCCTCAGTGGCAAACAAATGCAGACATACGCACTTTAAAGTCGATATATATGTAAGAAAGTTTCCCTCATTAGCATTTTTTAAGAAAACGAGGCCTCTCAAGAGCAAAAATGTGCATATGAATGCACATGCACAAAAGAGAAGCGGTGGGTGTGTGCATGTTTCAAAATCTGTGTAAAGGAAAAGCCACAGTTATTGTACAAATAACTAGAAACAAATTATACTGTAAGTAGAGGGAACAGGCTGTAATAAGCAGTAATGGGCCATCTGTCCCTGCTAAATAAAAGTGATGCATCACCATCTCCCCACTCCCCCTTTCTAAGCAAACCCACCGCTCTCTTTGTACTTCATAGAAGTTACATGTCATCGAGTGTACCTTTAGTGTTAGACGAATGGGCGACATGGGTTCTTAATCAGAGACGAATGAGCGCTCGCCTGCGTGTTTGACTATTGGCGCACGCAGCAGACGCACACATGTCGAGAGAGCTGCGCTCCAGCTGGGTTTGATTCACAGTCAGTGTAATCAATTCATAAAAGGGATTTTCTCCAAAATACAAATATTGACACACATTTGGCACACCAGTCAAATCCAACTTATTGTGAAACAGTAATAATGAATGCAGCACTGCTCGTGCACTTCGGGGTATTTTGTACATTTTGTACACTCACCTTTAAAAGTGATGTAACTGGTGCTGCCTGTAAATGCAAAGTTCTGCTTTTAATAAGTCTAAACATACTGCATGAACACACAGACACACACATCTTTGTCTGACCAGCTGGGACAGTGGTTTCTTTTAAAATTTAATAACTTTCTTACTGCCTGAGGAATCTAAAGCCCTGTTACTCTTTCACGCCACAGTCTTACAGCACACAGTGCTCGACATTTACCTGTAAACCTGTTGACATTGGAATTTTTGATACGTATTTGGCTTTAAATTACTGATGACTTAGCACAGATGAGAGAGGAAGTACAGAAAGGATATTGTAAGAATAAAAATGACAGTTAAGAACTTGATGACATGGGGAGAAATATAGGTTTTAATGAGCTCAGGTCCCACAGTGAGACCGAAACCTTCTCATTTGGGTAGAGGGTTTAGATTTATAGAACCCCAGAGTGCAAGGGAGTTTCGGACCGCATAAGAAGTCCACCAGAGAGCAGGCGGGGCTCCAGCCTGCATATACAGAGTCTATTAGATTTTTACACCAAATTTATCAGCGTTGAAGTCAGCATCGGAGCCAAAGGGCTGCTCCCTGTTGCTCCATGTGTACGTTACACCTGACACTCACACGGCTCTTCTTTTTCTGTGCATTTTTTTCTGCCTATTATATTCTTTTAATATTTTTTTCATCTGTGGATGAGTTTCAAACCTTGACTGGAGATGACTGAAGACTGGAGATGTGAACATGAATTGTATTCTAGGACCACAGCGCGACGGTAAAGTGCATAAACTGTCCATGACAGAACCTTATCTTGCTAACAATACATCAGCTCTCTGCAAGCATCTGCAAAAATATGCTAACACTAAGTGTTGTTGACTTTGTGTTCAAAGTTAAACACACACACACAAAAAAAGACCATAACGTAGGGACTGTAGCTTAGCTTTATAGGCTATTACATGGTATTTACATGACAATGCATTTTAGGACATGTTACAGAGTAACACGAAAGTAATGCAGTAACGAATAGCATACCAAATTACTTCTCCAGTGAATAAATAATAAAGATGTGATACATTAGCTTTAGTTGAGTATCGACCCCCAACATCGATTACCAATGACAAGAAACAAGACCTTACAAATATTTAATCAATCAGCGTGCAACATTAGACACTTTAATAGTCACTGATCATTTTTTGAGACAACCCTCCCCCATCCCAATCTACAGGTCTTTTGAGGGTATTAACCAGTGCTAACAATGTAACACCGTAACCTGCACCTTTCCTTTGCCTCTTTTCTACATCCCTTCTTCCTTATAGAGGGTTCAGCTTATGTTTAACCGTTTAACCTGACGTCTCAGTAGGGGGCTGATTGTTTCTGACATGATATTATGAGAACAGCTTGATAGAGAACAGTGCGGAACAGGGCGATTTTCATAAAAGCTCACATTCAGTGATAGAACACATGGTTATGAGCGGATGCTGAGCCAATGCATCAGTATGAAGTCACCGAGGGTAATTTGTACTGTCCGATGATTTCCTTTGTCTGTGCGCTGTATAAACACACATGTAATTATGCTATACAGCCAGTATTAAGTCTCATGGTCAGCGTAGTCACCTTCATATGCCTCCGCACTTCATTAATCAGGACCATTTGGCGGTTTCAGCAAACTTGGCAGCATGCATGAAGGAGTAAGGGACAGTAACAGGATGCACACATACATGTACTTGATTGTGTCAGCATGGTGAGATCAAACTGATTAAACTGTGTAAAATAATGATTTAAAATAAAGAACTGTAATAAGCAGTTACTGAGTGAAGTATTAAGATGGTTTATAACTTAAAGAGTTCCCGAAAACTACTAATGGTAATGTTTTTAAGGAAATTAGTGAGTTTTTTGCAGACGTACATGGAAACAATGGACGATTAGTGCTAAGGTCACGTCAGCCTCGCGCACGAAGGATCCATAAAACTCATCAGCTGCTGTCACAGTCAATTTTCAGCACAAAGCCAACTTGGATTAGTCAGATATTTATGAGTGGATACATTTTGACAAGATTCCTGGACATCTGCTAATTGTTGGAAGTTGTCTTTAATGACGAGCATCCATGTTGGATTATTACGTAATTTCTTATTTGCTGAATATTTAGACAGGTGTTATGCCTTATGTGATTGTTTATGACGTGTAATGCATGCAGCTGTGCAAAAATGGCACATTTGGAGTAAAGTGGCTCCTGATTGCTTAATGGGGGTTTGGACACTGACCAGTGAACGTATTGTTTACAGTATGCCACGAGTGATTTCCCACCGCCTCGATAAATTGTAACATAAAGATAAATCCCCATACATTTTTGCCATCCATTCATTTATTTTCTTCTTATAAAGCCCATCCTGGCTGTCATAGGAAGTTTCCCCCCCTAACACAGCACTCACACTAGCACTTGGAAGACACCAGTGCACTGAGTCTACAAACAGATGGGATTAATGCAGGTGGCTCAACAATCAGTTTCTGTAAAACGTCTGTAATAGTTTAGCTTTCTTTCCTCGCTTGAACAGGATGGTATGAACTGAAGAGAGTGAGAATGAAGTGAGTTTGTTGTTTGTTTGAGATTAGATATCCATCTTTCTTTCTTTCTTTTTTACTGCAGGCAAATATTGTGCAACCAAGACTAAGTGAAGCATGATCATGCACTTTTAGTCCCACTGTTGCGTATTAAAAGCACAAAGGTAAACTGCAAGGCTCAACCTAAGAATAATTAGGTAGCATCAGTCTTTAGCTGAACCCTTGACAGAAGTGGATGAAAACAAATATGCCAGTCTTTTGGTCTTTGTTTAGGATTTGTTAGCAATAAGAAAAATATGCAATATCACCAAAATTGAATCCTTTAACAGAGTAGAAAATCAATTTAACCAAACTTTGCTGGAGCAGTTGCTTTGATCCTAATATAAAGGCTACTGTGCCTAACCTGAAGTTTAGACATTATATGGTGTCTTTTATTCCAATTCACCCCCTTCGGCTGCATTTATCCCCCTGTCAGGAGTTCATTAAATCCCCAGGCATACCATCTATTGTATGTGGAGAAAATTAGGACATTAATAAATGGCAGGCTTCTAATTAAAAGTATTTTCCGTCCTTTCATTCTTCTGTGTCTGAGTTATGCCCTCAGACTCTTATTAGGGGCCCTTGCTTTAAGTGCTTGGCAAGAATTGTAAACCCAAACCGAGCTACATGGTTACCATCAAGCATGAAAGAGCAGATGGCTAACCTTTTCAAATAGTATCAGGGGCCCAATCATTTACACACATTTCCTTTTAACGAAAGAAAATGATGCTTTCACTTTCGTTCCTCTCGCCTTTAATTGCGGCTCAATTTTCCACCCTCTCTGAGATGTTTACGCAAGCATGTAAACAAGGCTGACAAAGTTGGTAATGGTTGTATCTGAAGAAGGAAAGACAAACAGCAACAAATGGCAGCGCTCACAGCATGACAAAAAAAGCAATGCAAAATACAAGTAAACATAAACTACTCCAGAAAGCTTGTTTATAGAGTCGGTACTCGAGTTCCTCGAGGATATCCAAGGCCATATACAAACTAAGTTTGTTAATATTTTCCCAATTTTTCACGTAATCTACACCAGATAAGTCCTTGTTTTAATCTTTTAATTTACACTGAGAGCCGAACACAAGGTTTTAACAGTCCCATGTTTATGCATTCAGATAAGCATTGTGGTATATCGCTATCACACTCGGATTAATAAATTAGTCACTTCATTATTATGTTTACAGCTCAGAAAAGCATCACACGCCTCACTTAACTTCACAACTGAATAGAACAAACACAAAGGAACGTGGGGACGTTTGGGGGCAGTGTAGTGTACTAATGTTTGCCTTTCAGTAACTGATAAACATTTAAAACTCAAGCAGTTCAGGCAAAATATTAACATAATTATTTCATCACCATTTTATATGCTGGTGTGGAATTTTTAATAGTTGTGTAACAGCCTATGGCACTAATGTGTTTGTCATTGATGTGACCTAAATTAATGAGATAAGAATAAATGGCACGGAGGCGATGTTGACAGCAGAAACGGTCATCGTGAGGAACTGGGATATTTATAGTTTTCAGGAAACACCCACCTGGAGAGCAAAACAAAGCTTCCCCGCTAAAAGCAACTGTACTTTTACCAGCTTTATAATGATGGATAGCTGTTAACAGTTGCCTCGAGGTGTTTTATATTGTTAGGCAATGACCCTACAATACTGCTACATACAAACAAATTCAAAAAGTTAGTTAGACTGTTAGCAAAGTGGACAAAACAGCTTACAAAAACCCGTTTTCTAATCCCAGACCAGCAGAGTAGCTAAACTGCACCAAATCAACTCAGGTTGTCAATGAAGAGTCATTAAAACTAACATGAGAAATAAGATAAGATTTATGTCATAAGCTATTACTATTTTGTTATTACTGTACTTTAACACTGATGGATCAGTATTAAATAGCAAGCTAGTGTTAGCTAATTAGCACCCAGGATTTCAGAAGTGAAAACAGATGTACCTGTTAGCAATATAAAAGCAGTGCTTGTCAACATGATTATGACTTAGTAAAAATCTGATTATCTCCATTAGCAGCCTTATTATGTACGTATCTGTTCAACTGCTTCTTAACACAAATATCTAAACAGCCAATCGCATGGCAGCAAATCCGTGCATTTACACATGTAGACATGTAAAAGGCGGCCTGATGAAGTTCAAACTGAGCATCACAAAAGGGGAGAAAGGTGATTTAAGAGATTTTGAATGTGCCATAGTTGTTGGTGCCACACAGGCTGCTCTGAGTATTTGAAAATCTGCTGATCCACTGGGATTTTCCCACACAACCACCTCTAGAGTTTACAGAGAATGATATGAAAAAGAGAAATATCCAGAGAGTGGCACATGACTGGGAAAGTCAGGGATGCCAGAAGTACGCAGAAGAACCTCTCTAGCTCATCTTGAAGCAGATGGGTTACTGCAGCATATAAAGATGACACTGCACGGCAATCCAACAGGTAACAACAGGGAACTGAGGCAACAGTTTACACAAGCACAGTGACATTGGGCAATAGATGATTGGTAATAGCCTAGCAGCTTTGGGTCCTGCCTCATACCACCGTTGTCTATTATATTTTAAATTTTTTTCAATTTCCTCACTTAAGATTTTGTGGATCTCCTGTTTAACTGGCCTCATTTGCTCCAATACCTGGAGCACACCTTGTAACGGTGTGCAGTTGTTCAAATTTTTCCAAATTTTCCTGCAAATCTGACAGCTTTTTTGCTCTCACCTTCTTTAGGACTGCACATTTTGCAATAATTTTACCCCTAAGGTATGCCTTAGCTGCATCCCATAAAATTGTAGGATTAACTATTCCATTGTCATTGAGTTCTAAATATGTTTTTAACTCCTGTCCCATTTCTCTTTTAAACGAGTCATTATTTAACAGACTTGTGTTAAGCCTCCATAAGGTGTTTTTGGGGCTAGCTTTAAACCCAATCTTCACAGTTAGTCCCGAATGATCAGATAAATCTCTCTGTCCTATTATACAATCCTTCACTCTGTGGAGATCTTCACTAGGGCAATAGATGATTGGAAAAATGTTGTCTGATCCGAGTTTCAATTCCTGCTGCAACATTCGGATGTTAGCGTCAGAATTTGGCATAAACAACATGAAAGGATGGGACAGTGAACCCAATTTGATGGTTACACTGTGGTGTACCCAAAAACTCTCAAACTAGTTTCTTGATCATTACAAGTTCAGGCGAGTTCACTGTACTCAAATGACCTCCACAGTCACCAGGTCGAAATCCAACACAGCATGTTATAGACGTAGTGGAACACAAGATTCACATCATGGAAGTGCATTGACGCTATCATGTCAACATGGACGAAAATCTTTGAAGAATGTTTTCAACACCTTGTTGAATATATGCTATAAAGACTTAAGGCAGTCAAGAAGGCAAACAGTGTCCCTAACAAAGTTGAATGGAAAGAAAGAACCAAAGAAAATCAGAGGAATGGAGAGAGGAAACTACTCAGAACAGAGCAGGGAAACAGGTACTAACTGCCACACAAGACAGCACAGTAAGATAAACAAGATGGAGGTAAAGGGATTGTGCAATTGTAGTGTGTGGTTTGAATAACCCCCAGTGTTGCTAGAGACTTCTGTAAAAAAAGATAAAGATGTGATTTTAGAAAACCTGGAAAGACTCAGGCTGAATCATCCCTGTTTGGAGTCGCTGCAGGCGTGTTTTCTCTGACAACCACAGTGTGGGTTTGCGGTTAATACAGGGGTCCATATAAAGCCTAGACTATGCTTAGCAGAAAAGTCACACAGATACACACATCTCAGTGCTTTCCTTCAACACACACACACACTGACCATCAACACATGTGCGCTCAGGCTTGTTTATGCAGAGCATTCCAGTGTGACGCCTCCGAGGCACATTAAAGAGCCCCCCCCAGCAGGCCAAGTGGTGCCCCCCCAGCACGCATCCGTTGGCCCAGGGAAGGGGGTCCTGTTTGCTTTATCAGGTTTGTTTTGATTCTACAGTCAGTATCCAATAGCCGTCCCAAGTGCTAAGCTCTGAGTTTGTTGTTGAACTGTATGCTTGTCCTTTTGAAGTGACGGGAAACCAGCCTAACTTCCACTGAGAAGCAGCGTCATCAGACTTTCGGTTACATTCGCAGGGCTCCAGCAGTGACAGCAGAGGTTTCCACACCTTTTGGCAGGCTCCCAGATTCTCACGTCGGATTTAAAATTTGTTAAAACGTGTATTTATTGATTTTTGATTTTGCAGGGATGTTAGATATTCCTGGAGCCACAAATTTAGCCAGTTAGAGAAATAAAGTGAAACCAGGCATGGCTTTCCTCCACTTGCATTTAACAGGACAATGATAACATAGTTAACGCATGTCAGATCTGCTTTCACAGCAGAAACGAGTTCATAAATTCTGAAGAAGCTATGAAAGCAAATACTGGCAAGAGAAGCTCAGGAAATATTTAAAAGATTAACATCTAAACTGCTGCAGGATAATGCAATCATTTATAGAACATTAACTATTTTACTAATACAATATCCCATGTTACCAAGTCTAGTGTGTGCTAATACTTAAAACTTATGTTTGCTAATATTATCATATTTCTGTCCAATTTTACTGAGTAGAGATTTTACAATTCAGAGCTTGTGCTTCTTCTGCAATGTGCTTTAGCGGTTCTCATTCAAAAATATTACAAGATGGCAAATTTGAAGCAAGAAGCAGTTCTGTTCGTTGTTATAGAACATATACGCGGTTTGTAGACACTTTGCTACTACCATGGCGGTACTGCCTGAATGGCATAGATTCAGCAAGGTGCTGGAAACATTTGGTAGAGATCTTGATTTACATGGTAGCTTCACACAGTTGCTGCAGAGTTGTTGGCTGAACATCCATGACGCAAATCTCCGGTTCCACCACATCCCAAAGGTGCTCTGCTGTAATGAGATCTGGTGACTGTGGAGGCTGTTTGAGTCCAGTGAACTTATTGTCATGTCAAGAAACTATTTTAGATGATTTGAGCTCACAAAATATTGAAAATATCCCCTCACGTCATTGCACCACCTCCACCAGCCTGAACGAATGTTAGAAGGCAGGACGCATCCATCCTTAAATGTGGCTGACACCAACTTTTGATGACTGTAGAGAGAATTGGGGCAACATTTTTACAAATCTTTTATTGGTCAGCTTTGGCTAAGCTTGGCTAAGCTTAGCTGACAGTAGGGTTTCCTATGCTGCTGCAGCCCATCTCCTTCAAGGTTGAGAGATGCACTTCTGTATAACTTGGCTGGAACGAGTGGGTGTTTTTGAGTATTGGTATGGTATAGGTGTTTAAGATCATACTACAGCCTGTCCAGCACCAACAACCATGCCGCATTCAAAGTCATTTCAATCACCTTTCTTTCCCCATCCTGACACTCAGTTTGAACTCAATCAGGTCAGCTTGACCATGTCTACATGCCTAAACACACTGAGTTGCTGCAATTGTGCATTATTTACATATTTACAAGAGGTCGAACAGGTGTATCTGAGGGTAAGATAAAGAGTATTTTTTAATCTTAAAATAACCTGATATCAACTCACAATTTTTGTGAAACTAGTGCAAAAATGGGTGGTGGAACATGTGGACACCTGGCAGCCATTCCCCAGCCAGACATGTACTGTGACTCACTGAGACTCGTTTATCTACTTTATACATCCAGACATTCAGACTCAATAAAAATACAGACGTACACAATTATATTTGTCACCATCATCAGATTAACAGTAGTGCTGAATACGATGGCCGTTAACTCAATTATCCCGGCGTGATTAGTCTAAATAACGTAAAGCTGTCATAGATGACTCACTTCGGGGGGGGAGGAAAGTCATTTAGAGATCAGGATGAATCTCCTTCGCCATTCCTTCGTCAACACATATTTCTAAACTACTTGTACCACCACAGGACATCCCTAGCTAAAAAAAAAGGCTGAGAGGTGGTTGAAGAGAACATCCTTCTCCCTTTTCTCCGCCTGTTAGGACGTATATCAGCTACGTCCACTAAGTGCCCATCAGGAAACACTTACCGACGTGTTGTCGTGTTCTCACATTTGCAAACATGTGTATCACAGAGTCAAGTGTGTAACCACTGTGCTTGAAGGGTTTTTTTTGCATCAAACAACAGAAAACAAAACAGAAACATGCAGCTTGTGATTCTTCTGACTGCCATTTCCTCAGATAAAGGAGGGGCCGAAGCAGCGGGGAAGATATATTTTTAGCTGGAGTGAATAACTGCCGAGTCACTCTGTGAGCAACTCTGGCTAGAACAGAAAATAAAAAACATGCAAAAAAAAGGCAGAAAGAGTAAAACTCATTGCAGAGCGCAAAAGTTAAACAGTGTTTAAGCCACAGAAATCACTTCCACATGGCTGACTCAAAGAGCCAAAACAAGACTGTGATTAATGATATTTACTGGCATACTGTCAGTGTGCTTGGAATATACAGTATTCACTGCAGTGGGCGACTGTATGCCCCAATACATACCACTGCTGACTCAACACGTGGAGGACATTCAGGCTCGTGTGTTGAGTGCCTCGACAGTGTGGTTGTTTAACATATTAGTTGAAAGCAGTGGTTGAAAAATTGGGAATATGTGACAAAAGGATAAAATGAAAAGAGAGATGGGAAGGGGAGGTGGAGCCAACTTGAAACACATACCTGACATGACGGAAAGAAGGTGGTGCACCACAGGAAAATGCCGTCCCGGCGACATGGAGGGAGAGAAAAAAAGAAATAAAAGAGTTAATGGAGAGAATAAGAGCTACATAATGAAGTTCACTATTTGCCTGTGAGAATGTGTGAATGTGCAGTCTCATGTGATGCATCAGGGTGGCATGTGTGAATGTGTGTGTCGGCGACGGCGCCAAACCCAGCTGTCAATCGTTGCCCTGGTGCTTCAGTCAAAATAAACCTCCAGCAAACCATAAATCACACATAATGTTTCTTTGAACTTCTACAATCTGCAAAGAAATCGTGCATTCTCTAACTATTAAACTTCAGCCTCTAGCCTGACCGAAGACTCTTAACATCCACCAGGTCAATTTCGCCCAGTCTAGATTTAGATTCATAATTATGGCTTCATTCCACCCATTAACCCTAACTCTAAACTGTCTCAGCCTTTTCTCTCTTTTCTCTCTAACTTTGCCTCTAAACCACTCAACCAGAGGTGTCCCCCTAATATACACCATTTCTCCCATGAATCATTACTCCCAAAGAACATTCATTAATTAGTCAAAGTCCACCAATCCGTCCATATTTATCTAATTCAGGGTTGTCATCAGGAGACACTTGATGAGCTGCCAAATGCTGAATAAATTAGAAGTACCAACAGAGGCAAAAACAGTTGCGGGTGGTACACCTCAAACCCTCCTGACTCACGCCAAACATGATACTGAGTCAAGAGGATTGCACCCTGTTTGTAAATAGTAACAATCAGACTACTTATCGCTACTCTCTACAGACCTTTCAATACTTACTCGTGCATTTAAAACTGGCTGCATTTTAAAATGTCCAAACTGAACTGGATTCAAATACATTGCTCCAAAAAATATGCTTTTATTACAGCTGTAAACATTAAAAAACCTCCAATAACTCATGCCGCTCTTATCTGTTGTGCTTCACAGCATAATAGATAAAACACATGGCAAAGACAAAGAGATGCCATCTGTACAGGTGACACAGATTAATCAGAAGCTGAAAAGGAACCACAACTAGATTATTTGAGAGATTATTTTACAGTAAGTTTAAAATGTTTTTGGTGGAGATTTAAAGAAAAATGCTCAAAAAGCACAACAGATTTCAAGAAGTTTGTTTTGTTGTAGGTCCTTAAACGAAGCACGGCTTTAGATGCACTACTTCCACAACTTTTGAAATGCAACAAAGTGAACCACATTTAGATATTTATATGACGTTATCAGCAGTTTATTACCCTTGTAAGATGTCACAATGCTCATACATGTAAATATTCACATACATTCTCTTTGTTTGGCATCATTAGTTAACTTTCTCCTGATCCAAGCAGAGGGCAAATGTGCCACTGATTTAGGTAGAAAATGTGTTTCTATCTGAAAATTAGAGAACAAAAAGTCCTTTAACTTCATGCAAGACACACAAAGGAAAGGAGTAAGTCAGAAGAGATCAAATCATATCCCGGAGAAACCCCGAAGGGATCTTTATTTTAAATATCTCTGAACACAAGGGGGAGCTTTTGGCAGCTGAGCAGGAGAGAAGCTGCATGACTCACGAATCATCGGCCCCCGACAGATCTGACATAAGGAAATCGTATCTAAAATCTTCTCTGTTGTTTTTGTGAAACATCCACCACCTCATAAACAATGCTCCAGAGCACTTTACATGAGAGATTATCCATTAATCAGCATCATTGGCACTTTAATGGCCACTCCAACCCAAACTCTCCTCTCTGATTGATTTATAGGCAATAGCAGGAGAAAGTTATTCTTTAGTGAAGAGGCACTTTCTCACAGTGACGCGGTTCGACAGAGAGGAATTCACTGACAGTGATCTCAGCGTTTCCACCTGTAAATAATGACTGTAAACATCTTTTTGCATTTCTAAACAGCCCAAAATAATTGGCAGAGACTTCTCTCATGCTGCTTTTCAAGCCCTTTCTTTCCTCTTTGCCTCATGTTGTTCTTTCGACTCAGCTCCCTCTTTCAACTTCCTACGTGATGGATCGCTCTTGCTGCTATACATCAGTGATTCTGTCTGTCTTAATGAACAAGAGCAACATTGGCACAGAGTATGTGAGAGTCATTAAAGTACGATTACCATGGTGGAGTTCATCAAAGTCAGATTATTTCAGCGCAGATCATCAAAGTCTGAATCTTTACAGCTTTTTTCTTTTCTTTTTTTTTACACTATAATATCTGGATCATCGAGGATCAGCCGAGGTCTGGACCTCCATTTAAAACTTCAAAAGGTCACGCAGAGGAACGAAGCCTGCAGCATCCAGTCTGCATTTCAACTGGCCAGAGGTGAAATAGTCACTGAGGGAGAAACGATACAAAGCTCAGGCCAGAACTTCAAACAACCTGACAAAAGCACCCGAGACCAGATGTGACATCGTAACACATTACCTGTGCTTTAGACCAAACTGAGTCGCAACAGCAAACACTGGAATGACACAAACACGGTGTGCGAAGTCGAGAAGCAGACATGTGACACACACCAAACACATGTGCTCAGGAAGAAGCAGATGGTGACAAAAAGCAAACCGTGCGTCTGATCTCCGATATCCAGAGTTCCCAAAATGCCACAGCTCCCCTTATGCAAGTACAGTGCATTTCTTTCATCTACAGCTCACATCAATGAGCATAACCTTAACCCTACTAACATCGACCAACACAGGTGGTGTCAAAGAGCAGCCAGGACCATCCTCTAAAAAGACTTGCTAAAAGCACTACCTTAAACAGAGGGTCAGTGAACCATTCAATACGACTTTAACAATTTGAATACTCTTCCTTAAAGTAAAACAAAAACAAAACAAAAACTATGATTTGATCTATCAGATTCTTTCTCCTTTTTTTGAGTGAAAGTTTGAAATCTTGTTACCTCTCTTTGCCCTTTACGTAAGTCTCCAATTCGACACGGTTGCATATTTTATTAAGCTGTATTTCCTCTGGGCTTACCGCTGTCTGAGTCCGACTCATGGACGCAAACATATACACGCACAAAAGCGAGGACAGTCAAATATGACAGCTTTACTTGTTAGGAGAAAACAAACACAAAGATGTAAATATTTGTGCCTTTCTTTTTTTTTGCTCATTAATATTAGTATTGGGACCTAATATTAGGTTGTTCTGAGGATAAGGATTTGTGTATAAAAGAGATTTATAAAACTTAATCCACATTTAATAAATGAAATGGCTGTATAATTTTATTTGAAATATGCGCTATCAAAGGCCAACTGATAACAGACAGCTAACAGCACTCTGCTTTTTCTCTCTGCTGCTCAATACATGCTGTTGTCATTATGGCTACTTTAAGGGGAGGCTCTGGGGTGACTACACACACACGCACACACACACACACGACTCTTCTCCACTTTAACATGCACCTCAGTCCATCTGATGTGGATGAATTGCTACTTTTTACGTTGTAAAGTGATAAAGTGATTCCTAAAATTATGTTTTGGATGAATCGCTTTGTTGACTATAGAGTGAGGTTTTATTGGGGGGGGGGGGGGTTGTAACAAAGGTTTTTCATGGGAGAAGAGATGTAAGCGATACACTGCAGAGGAGCCCCGTGGTTGCGGTGGTCCTGTGGCGACTGGCGTCCTGCACAGCCCGCTCACTGTAGCTCCTGTAACTTGATGATTATTAAATTCCACAAAGTGAATGAAGACATTCTCTTGGGGTCTTTCGCTGTCGTGGCTGATATTTTAGGAACGTTTGCGTTATTCACGCTAATGTATGTTAAATTGACCTGCTGCGTCCACAATCAGCACACTGATTGTGATTTAAGGCTCTGAGTTAAATTTCTCTTTGCCTGATTGTAAATTGTCTCATAGCAGCTTTATCCACACATTTTGCTACTTTTGCCTCTTTTCCCTTTTCCACATCTCCTCCCCTTCTTTCGCTCTTGCACAACCTACATTGCTACATACAAAAGAATATACCGTACCCTGACATTAAACGTTACTGTGCCTGTGCTGACTGCGGAGCGAATTGATGAAGTGATAGATTCCTCTCTCCGTCTGAACAATAGGGATTGGCCAAAAGCCCGACACAGATCTTTATCACTTATCTCTTCCCTCTCCCCAGAGGGTTAAAACAACACAGATCAGCATGTGGTCTGTTTTTGTTCTGCAGTGTCCAGGTTAGACACAGCGGGGGATCTAGTGGTGAGCAGATCACTCAGATAACATTAGCCATTAGCTCATGGATGGTCAGTCATAACCTGTGAAGAGGAAAAAAAAAATCCCTTCGCTAACAGGAGCAAACATGTGTGCCTTGCAGAGCCTGCAGTCTATTAAAATAAAAAACACGAACAATAAATCGCTATCATCTTTTCCCGGCCCCCCGCGAGCATTGTATAAATAGGTGACCCTGCACAGCCCAACTTAGTGTTGGTAAGGTAATTAGACATAAAATGTGGGGGGAGGAGCGGACGACAAAAGAGAGAGTCTCTGTGAAACACACTGGTTTTATTACATAGTCTGTTAGGGGTGGAAAGAGGGCTGAAACTTGTGTTGAGTGAGCGTCTGGTTATTGATGCCTCAAGGACTCACCATGCTGGTACATTCAGTCAAAAAAGGACTGCACATGTGAAGTGCAGATGAATAACAGAAGCCTCTCTCCTTCTCAAAACCCCCTTTTCCCCATCCTACATCTCTGAATTGTCTATTTGTCACATTGCCCATATTCTCTTTCTTTTTTCCCCCCATATCTCTACAATTGTTTTCTTCTGGACTTTTCCATTTTTCCATCTTCCCATATGCTTCTTGCTCAGAGTCAGCTGTCACTCTTATCACAGAGTAATGTGCTGGGTCACACATCTGGCATCCCCTGGCAGGGAAGTCC
This sequence comes from Mchenga conophoros, assembly GCF_057382185.1. Taxonomy (NCBI): domain Eukaryota; kingdom Metazoa; phylum Chordata; class Actinopteri; order Cichliformes; family Cichlidae; genus Mchenga; species Mchenga conophoros. The sequence continues at coordinate 29,160,107 of NC_140527.1, forward strand.
CCTGCCCAGCCTCCACCACCATCCCCAACATTTTTTTTAATGGGGCTGACTGGATCGAGATCTTTCGTTGGCCTTCGTTTGTGCCTCCTGAAAAAACAAAACTGATGCAGGACCAAAACAATGAGGGGAGGTCTGTCTTTCATCTCTGGGCCGAGCGGGGGTTCCACATGGTCCTGCTCACGGCCCCTCTCAGCACTAAACTGCACCACAGCATTTATCAATTATCAATTAATCAGCAGTAAATACGATTACCTCTGCTCACACGCTGATGACTGATGGGATTTCCAGAGAAATACATAAATAAATAAATAAACAAACATGGCTGTTCACAATGGATGTTATTGGTTTCTTTTTTCTTCCCTGACATCCCTTTCCTCTTATCAATCCAGCACCCCCCCTCCCCCAAGGAAAAAAAAACCTGGGCTGAATGAAAAAGAGCAACAAAGCAGTTTGTCTACTTGTTGTAACAATGCTAAGACCCAAATCTAAATGAGCCAGCGGAAGGCCACTAATCTCCCTATAGAGACACCCTGTGGGTCCAGCATAGCAGACTAGAATCACAGAGTGCCTCGACACATCGAAGCCTCGACATGGACCCACATATGCACAAGCTGCAGTATAATGCACTGAAATTCTCAAAGGCAAATTTCGATTTTTACCACAGTTGTTTGGATTGCATCTACAAACCCAATTCCTTGGGTGATTTCCTGCTGTCCCTCCAGTTAAAATGTAATTAAAAACAGAATACAATGATCTGCAAATCCCATAAACCCATATTTTACTTACAATAGAAATTAGAAAACAAATTTTTTTTAAACTGCTAGATTTTATTATATCCTTGAAAATATTTACTCATTTTTAAAAGGATGGCAGAAACATGTCTCAGTTAAGTTGAGACATGGGTAACAAAAGGCTGGAAAACCAAGCGGCTTTAGAAGGAAATAACTGGAGGAATATTTGCAAATAATTAGGTTAATTTCTGACAGGTCAGTAACATGACTGGGTCTAAAAAGAGCACCTTAGAAAGGCGAAGAAGTGAAGACGGACAGAGGTTTCACTGATATGCAGAAAACTGAGTCTAAAAATTGTGAAATAATTTCAGAGTAATGACTCCTCATCGTCTACAGTGTAGAGTATCATCAATAGAATCAGAAAATCTGAAGAAATCTCTGTGTGCAAGGGACAAGGCCCGTGATCTTCAGACATGGCTGCATGTTTACACAGGGTTAAAAACGGCCCTGATTCAATTTTTCTGAGAGATTTTGCTGCCATCAAGTTGAAAATGAGCTTTATCATTGCATTCTGTTTTGATTTACATTTTACACAGCATCACAACTTTTTCAGAACTGGGGTTCTCACACTATTTATGATTTTTATGCTCTAACCATAAAGCAGTCAGTATGTTTTACTGTATCACAAAGGGGTTAATAATTTTGTCAATCAGTCCTCTAAAACAGAAACATCTGAATTATGAACTGAACCAGTGTGGCTTTGATTACACTGCTTTAACCTTTCTCTGCTGTGGGTGTGTGCCTGTCAGTGTGCCGGTCTCGTGAGAAAGACTGTCTTTTAGTGTGAGCTAAAAAGTGTGTGTATTTATGCGTGTCTGTCATCATTCACCAACAAGCAGATAAAAACTGAAATGCTTAAAGGGCAGCCAAGCTCTCTAGATTTATATTTCGCAACATGAAGAAACAGAAATAAAAAAGACTGAAGGTACGAGAACAGCCAAACCTGGGCAGCTGACCATGAAACGGATTAAAGTAAAATATTATTGTGGACTGATGGACACGCAAGGATTCACAGTGACACGAGGAAGCACCTTAACTGCTGCTTTCCTTCATGTGGACAGCGGTTCCTTGAATTAGAGGGATTTGTTGCTCATTTGTCACAGACTGTATGTGCATGATTACCACTCCAACAGCTGGGTCCATCAGAGCTAAAGGCGATGTTTGCATCTTCCACCCAGTGTCGTCATCCACTCATCCTCACCTAACACGGCCCATCCCCATTCATTTATTTTCAGTGAGCATTTTAGGATTAGACTGGACAAGGTTGAATAAACAGCAGCATTTAAACACTGGGCAGAAAAATCAACATTCAAACATGTAGTCTCCTATAGAAGGAAAGGGAGGCCTCTAATTTTGAGTAATCCTGAAGGGCAGAGTGCTAGAAAGCATCTGCTTCCTGAAACAAGACAGATGTTAAACATCACTAAGAAACGTGATGTGGATCTAATACTGCATATTAAAGGATGCGCATGATATATAGGGCAGGATCTGGGCATGTCACTGTATCAAAAGTATATGGCATATACTTATTCAGAACATAAATGCATGTTACACTTACTGGTTCTTAAAGAAACTGATTGGTTCTGACTGCATCTGGGCTTCCCAAGAACGTCTGCTGGATGGAGGAAAACCAGTCGCTGTTGAGCAACTGCTCTGCAGTGACCTCCGCTTCACCTTTTCTTCTTTCATATTTCATTCTATAGTTCTCTTCTTTGACTTTTAAGAGCTTAAAGCAAAGAAGGGGATGCGTGCACTGGGGCCAGAGAAGACCATTAGGCTATCAAAAAGGTATTCTGTGGAGGGACAGCAGGAAGTTCTCAGCTAGATCAACCTTTGATCAAACTTTTAATTATTATAATCGCATGTAATTTCATGTAAGCAACAAAATATTTAGACTGCATGTTTAAAATGTCTTGTAATTTTTTTTACTGATTTTTACCACCCATACAGGAGAGAATGTTGCTGTGGTGTTAAACTCCCCGATACCAAACCAAACTGTTCATCTTCTGGTCCTTGGACCAGCATAACGATCGCTTTATATTCTGTCAATGGGTTGTGTGTGGTCAGTATTTTCTGCTGCTGTTGGTGGCACAGCACCAAACATTTTCTGCTGCTTCAGGCACCATACATATAGTAGCAGTCTGGTCAAAAACCACCTCATTTTTCTTTTCCACACTGGAACAAAAAAGGCCACAGTCACAAATCTCTTTCAGTGGCCCACAAGGGAAAAATTCTTGCACTTTCAAACACTCATGTAAATAAACGTGGACAGGGAAGCTGGGCTCCAAATTTCCAGTGGCAGCTTTTGATTTATTTTAAACTTTTACTGAAATTTACAGGGCATTTTTAGAAACTGTGTGACCGTGACAAACACGCAAAACATGCCCACAGATCTCCAGCACAAAAGCTCTCTAAACTCTCCAGATCTGTGTGAGCCATCCTTGCCTCCAGACACAGTCCACAGTGTGGATGCAGACTCCCTATAAAAACCCACTAAACCATTCCAATCTTTTATATTCCGTCCTCTACAATTACACATTTAGCTTACTGATAGCTTCACTGCAAAGAGTTTGAGCTGAAGAGACTGTTTGCGGTACAAGAGCTGGTTTAGTCTCACAATAGGCCCTTCCTGCCTTGCCATAACAAACCTCTGGCTATTGTCTCTGTGTGGTGCCCAGTCAGATGTGTGTGCATTCGTGTGAGTACCTATGTGTATAAAAAAAAAAAAGGAAAAGGGAAAAAAAGAAAGAAACATGCTGGGTGCACTGACCGAGAGAAATCAGCCATGTCGTGGCGCTGCGGCCCTCCGCTGCCACCCTGCCTTCGTGCCCTCAGGCTCGCTCAGGTTCCCAGGGGCCCAATCAAAACCTAGAGACACCCAGCGACCTTCTAACCCCAGCTGTAAGCGCTCTGATTAAGACCTCATCAACACGATGTGGTCACTGCAGCTGCGTGCTCGTGCACACAAGCCCCGCTTTGTCCACCTTCAACGCACACACGTATGCGTGCAAAGCACAAGGGTGCACAACACACTGACCTACAATCACTGGGAGGTGCAGACTTAGTAACCTTTAACTTCTGTGACTACCTTTGTAATCTCCCCTCCTCCCTCTCTTGCTGTGTATGCATTTGATTGTGTGTGTGTGTGTGTTTGAGGACAGGGCAGTGAGGTGTGAGGAGCAGGAAATGAGCATCCAGATAACACTAAGCCCAGAATGATAGCCATTCAGCACAACAGCGTGTGTTAGCATTGTGCGTGTCTGCAGGACGGATGATGTCAGGTCAGTTGGACGGGACTAAGATGGCAGGAGGCAGGAAGAGTATAAGACCTGGTTTTCAAACAAGTGGATGCGACTTGAAAGTGCAGCTTAACCCCCTGCAATGCTCATCAGACTCTAAAGCCTTGCTTTTGTATTCCTGTGATAAAATTATCCTCATAAGGCAATGTGCTGGCATATAACTTCCACAGCTCTGAACCAGAAATCAAGAGAAATGGGGATGCAAGCAGCTACTACTTAAGTCTAGAAACTGAATCTCTGAAAACTACTCGGAAATAGCAAAGATAACTTCAGAAATCAAACACCCTCCTACTCAAAAGTGTTATCTTAAACTTTTATTGCGAGCGGCGATCAACAAACTATGGGTCACATGTGCATGGGTGAAAGTCATGGTGAGGGATGAGGCTGTGGGAGTGGAATGAGGGTCAGCGTGATGCTCCAACCAAAACAAAAGTTGCTCCTCTGAGGATACTGCCAGCTATTCAGCACAAAGTATTCATAAATTTGCATCCTATTTCAGTTTGTGACTGGGACACCAAGTCTCCCAAGTCATATTCATGCAGACAGCAGATTGTGCAAGCACACATACTGGCACGCTTGCATCTCCACACACATGCAAACACACTCGATTTAATGAGAGTCCAAAAACCAAAGAGAAGGGAAAACAATGGAATATTTGAAAATTATCCCAGACTGCTGCTGGGGGTTCACAGCGGGAAGTGGTGCTGTAGTTTTATTAATTCTGACTGAATCTCATCCGCCGGGCCACCAAACCATCAGCACTTCCATTGGCTGTCCAGCACAGAGACATCAGCTCTATAGACCCGCTCAGATGTTTTCATAAGGTTTGTCCTCACATTCCACTCGTGGACACAAACCTGATATCAAGGCGTGTGTGTTTACGCATTAAAATCACATTTAAATCATGAATTAAATCATGTAAATCGTGACTTCTTAACCTTTCAGAAATTAAATCCTAACAGAACTGGCTTATATTCAAGGTCTGATACTAAACACCAAATAAAATAGAGATCAGCAGGTGTCAAACTGTAGAACAGGCCTCAACCACTCACAGCATGGATGATATCACCCTATGACAGCTGGGATAGGTGTCATAGGCTGGGCTCCAGCTCAGGGTCCTCCAGCTCGACCCTGAATCGGATGAGCTGAAGAACATGGATGGTTGGATGGTTAACCTCTGATGACATGGGAAAAATATGGAATAAAACTAAGCTCATGAGAGGGAAAATAAACTGAACAATATTCATTTATACCATCAAGCTGGCCTTTATTTCACTAAAATTCAACCAAGATACGTTTTACTGCAGATGGAATAACTCAAAATTATGAGAACCACTGACATACGTAAAACAGGAAGTCTAAAATATAAAAAGGGTACAGAGGTCACCGTATGTAGCAGTGAGGGGGCCCTATAGGGGACTATTACCCCATACTCAGAGTGGGGGGAAAACGTTGTTCAGGTGGACCCTCCATGTGGATTATGATGTCATCGGGACATGGGCTTTTTCCCTGCCTGTTAGTAGCGTGACATTTCATTACCTGCTAACTTCATCTCATCTCATGTAACTCGAACACCAGTGCATACAATGATCCACAGCCAACCCCCCTGCAGGAAGACATTTACCTTTCACATCCACTGTCCATCTGTAAGTTTGGAGAAACAAACTACACGGTAAAAAGAAAAAAGCACTAAGAGATCATTTTCTAAAACAGGAACCATGTGCTGTTTGTTAGAAGACTCAAACAGTGGAAGAACTTTAATGGTGGCTGTGGAGAGGAGCAAGATGTTATCTGAGCTATTCACCGTAGCTAACATGACCAGACTGTGGAGCTTCATACTGTTATTTATAGGTCTTTTCCCTTCCAATACTAGGCAATAAATACAATTGATTATCCCATAACAGCTGAAGATGGTGATCGCCTAAAGGTTGGCTGAATGGGAAGCAAAGACTTGGACCAGAAAGATGAAAGAGAGGCTTTCTTCCCAAAATCAAAAGCTTCTATTTAATGGCCTGGGGTAGGACACTTATCAAACTTTCAAGAACCACCCAGTGGTGAATACAAAAAGCCACTGTAGCAGGACAAAATTTCTGATGTGCTTTCTGATGCATTTAACCCATGAATCACATATTTTATTTAGCTGCTGGGGATCAGTTTCACTTTCACATATGAGATTTCTGAGGAAAATAGGATTAATTTGCCATCGAATGCAAAAAAAATACACAAAAATTAAACCTAAAAATTTGATGTACTTGAAAAACAGTAAATAGATTAGCCCATATATTTTATGTAAACCTTATTTCCCTAATTTCTACCCATGCTATGACATGAGTGACTGCTGACTCATGAAGCATGCTACAGAAAGGGCACTGAGCATTTGTATATGTGTGTGAGCAATAGTGCCTGTAGGAAATCAAATGTGTGTGTTAGGTAAGGTTGTATAATTCAGTTCTGCCACTAAAAACAGAGCAGACACAAACATTTATAATATCCCATGTGTTTAAGATGAACAGGATCTGTACACAGTTTAGACATCATTCCAGTCCCAGCATCATTCCCATAACAACAGTATAAAGCTAGAAGACCACAGAGGAAGATTAAGTATTGCCAGAAGTCTCTCTTAAGCCAATTGGGTCAATTCTGTTGCTCCTCGTAGGGGTGTTTGATTCTGTTTTTTGTCCCTTTCGTGTTTGTTTTGTACACATTGGCTCTGTGGTGAAGTTAGGCAAAGTTTAAAGCTCAAGGATGATCAATCACGGCGCTGGATACCATCGGTGCTAATGCTGACATGGCGTGAGAACATTGCTGCAGTAATCTCTCACCTTTGACCAGCAATTAGTGCATACACTCCCATGAGAGGCTTGGTAGATGACCGAACCGGCAACCCTCAGATAAGAGATGTGCTTATCCAATTTAGAAACCACTGAGTTAAGAACTTTAAACTGGGGAAAATGTAAATTTTCCCCAGTTTAAAGCACCAAACTTCACCAGAATTGGCCTGAGCTAACGATTGAGGAGCTGATTGTTATGCTTGCATGCCTTTGGTTCCTCATTCATCAGACTAAAAAAAATGTATTTACTGTTCATCAGTGAGTTACAAATGCAAATTACACAGCTCTGCCTTACTTTCTATAAAACCCACAAGGTTCTCACCATACGTTTTAGATGGTCTCAACATATTCAAGCAATTTGAGCTAAACCAGAGTCAATCAGTGTGTTTCTGCTTCTGCAGTGCCACTGGATGACTGAGCTGCCCTCTCTTAAATTGGCTGTGGACATGTTGAAGTGGATGGAAATAAAACTACGGATATACACTGGGCATTTTTGGCATCTAGATTTCAATGATGGAGATAAAATATCAAAAACGCTAAAAGCAAACTGTAAACGTAACTGAGACATGAGGTTTCAATAGCAGCTCATTACCTGGCCAGAACCACAGACTACCAAAGGACTTCCATCTGAAACAGAAAGAGCGTGTTTCTACCAAACCCTATCGCATACAGACATCTCCACCGATCTCCAAAACACGTCTCATCTAACACAGCAGCCAAAGCTCCACATCATCACATCCAAGTGAAGTGCGTCTTCTAAAGTCAGCCGGTCTTTGGAAGGTGAGCCCTTGCTAATGCATGTATGCTGGTGTGGCTGATGTTGAGAGGGAACTACAAGGACTGGTTTGTAGGAACACGTCAACAGGATGGCGACAACAGCTCATCAAGCTTGTGAGGTTACTTAAAAGCTAACTAAGTTTAAAACCACACACTTCCAATATTTCCCAGCAAACCATCTGACGTGTCGGGAAATGGGAGGAAACAGTGAGCCTGCTTCTGTCTGATTCAACAAATAACACCTGTCAAATTCCTTTATAAACATATTCATTTGGTCGAAAACTTATATCGAAATGAAGAGTTACAGTGTTGTGCAGAGATGTGTATTTTAGGCAATAAGGCACTGCAACAAAGAGCTAGCCCAATGCTCCCATATCATTTCTGAACTCAGTGTTTTGCACTCAATAAGCCTCATTTGGCTGCTCCACTATTCACAAGGCGCTGCCTGTAGATGCATCTACAGCTGTATTTGTATTTCTTCTTAAGTTAAGGATATCTGTGATTTTCTTTTTTAAATTACAGGTTAAACAAAGGTTATGTTGTACGATTAAAGATGCCTATTGACAGACCAGGTTTCAGTCACCAAGCTAACCTTGGACATGTGCAGAATGTTGATAGTGGAAATGCTAGACAAAGGATGTTGAATACAGAGTTGGCAGGCAGGACGAAAAGAGAAAGACCACAGGTAAGATTCATGGTTGTAGTGACAGAGGACGTGCAGAGGGCTGGTGTAACAGGAGGATGCTAGGAAGAGTGAGATGGAGGCAGATGTTCTGCTGTGCAATCCCCTAAAGAAGACGACACTAAGCTAACCTTATCTGCTTCCACTAACATGTTTCTAAACCTCCATGAAATTTAGAAAACACTCCCTTGTGCCCTGTCTGGCAGCTGGACTGTAACGAGATTAAACTAATCCATCACACGACTGGCTCTATTCGGACCAATCGGTGTCCATGGAGGAGCTAATGAGGCGCATGGCCCTGGTTTAAACTGTATAGTGATAGATGCCGCATTCAATCACCTTCTCCTTTTTGAAAGTGACTGCCGTTTTCCAAACAGCTTTCCAAACAAGCGCTCCTCAGATGTTTCTGTGTAATGAACCATCTGGCTCGGCAGGTTACGTTCCCTCTTGGTGGTAAATCCGCTGCCTGTTTTCCATCTAAGAAAACATAGGTTCGTTACTCGATAGCATCGCAATAAATCAGCACATTTGGACTGCATAATGATTCTCGTTCTATGCCAAATGCATGGGAACTATCCTTAGGCCAACATCTGTGATAAGAAAACATCAAATACATCAACAGAATCAAAGAACTATAATAAAGATAACCAAAGAACTATCAGGACAAGGACTTTACCCTCAAGAAGGAATACGTTCTGACCCAACTCTCCATCTCCCTGCTAATAATTACATGCACATTTTCCTACCATCTTTATGCAAATAGTCTTTATCTCAAAAGTCAATTTCCTGCCAACCAGGAAACGCTCGTCTGCTGAGAGATTTGACTTTTACTGTGCAAGGGAGCCAAGACAGGAGGTAATTAGCCTAACTTGCTGAAAAGGAAAGATAGAGACACGAGTTTGACGATATGACTAACAGACTGTGAAGCCATTTACATTCCCTTGTTTTGTCCTGCTTCAGGAGTTTAACCCAACTCAAATTGGATCTTCTTGAAAAATAACACTTTTATTACACCCTTTAAAAGTCTCATTACTCTAGCAAAGAGACTACAGAGGGTGCCAGCTGAGACAGAAGGCGCCCACTTCAGCAGCTGGTCCCCAGAGCTTGCAGGACTTCAACTGGGGGTCATCCTACAGCATAGGGCCAAATGCTACAAGCCCTGCACCAAAAGTCATGAGGGAGTACAAGCATGCGTGCACATCTGTACGCTCCACTCTCATTTCAGCCTTGTTTTCTCACACACGCACGCACGCACATAGTAGTACACATGCAGTCTAATTAGTCACACCTGCCATCCAGTGCCGCCCTGAACTGAGACCAGACCATAAAGGAAAAGCGTATATGACACCAATTATAATATGAGCTAATGACCCCCGCAGTTTAAATTTCATGGTAAATAAACAACTCATCCAACTCTGTGCACCTTTCTGTAGCATAATGGGGATTTTCTGCCTCGAGCTCCATGAAAGATTAATGGGCAGCACATCAGCTATTTCGGACATTCGGAAAACAAACCTCTTAATTGTGCTGCTCAGATAGTTTTCCTGTTTGATTGCTGTGTTTTCAGTGGGGTGTTTCATTCATAGGTGTGGGAGCGCTGGTTTGAAGGTGTTGTTTGCATTCATGCGTGCAGACACACTTTCAGATCATCAGCAACAGACAGCAGTAGCTGCAGTTCCCATGTTTTGACTTGCACAGCAATAGCAGCTCGCTCTCTTTTTACCCCCCGTTGCCATCTGTGTTGAGATCCCACAAGGAGTTCGACCCAATCTCTCTTCATCTTCCTCATTCGTGACCTCTGACATGCCATGCGACCTCTCGGTGTCTCTCTGGGGTTGTTCTCCGTGGACCCTGACCGGTTCTTCATCACTTATCACCCATCAGGAAGCCCAGCTTGTTTGATACAGAACAGCTTGGGCTTGCCCAGTCGGGCAGCTCTTTGGGAAAATATAAAGATGGAGTGAAGGGTGTGTTGTGTTGCCTTGTGTTTTCCTTGATTTACCAAACTTTTACCTGGAATAATCTACTGCTCTTACAACAAGTCCTGAGGTTGAACAAAGAGAAACTGGGCCTCAACATACTCAATAGCAGTGGTCATTTAAGGCAAGAAATGACTAAACTTCCATCAGTTCGAACTAGGGCTGCCACGATTAGTCGACTAGTCACGATTATGTCGACTATTAAAATCGTCGACGACTAATTTAATAGTCGACGCATCGTTTGAAGCTTTGTAAGATCACAAAGGACGCAGGAATGAGTAGTAGGATTTAAGGGTGTAATAACGGACTGAAACAGAAGATGGCAGCACTGCATGTACAAGGATGCCAGCTGCCGTTAAACCCCGAAGAAGAAGAAGCTGTATCCCAGAATTCATAGCGCAGCCGTCAACAATGGCGGCAGCTAGTTAGTTTTAACTTTACTCTTATTATTCTTTCTGGGTCACAAAATAAACGTTTAACATATTTTCAGGCGAGAATGTAGCTGTGTAAACCTCAAATATCTGCTCAGTTTATCAAGACACCACATATTTTCAAAAGCTCTCCGACGTTTTCGGAGACGTCTGTTACCCACTAGCTCGTTAGCTAGGCGGGGGCAAGGCTAACTAGAGCCGTGAGAACACTGGACTCCCGGCAAATCGTTTTCAAACCCACCACTGTCTTTCGCTACTCAGGTTAAACATGATGTATAAGTCACTTAGATAACTTAAAATGTTATTGTTTGGCTTTCTTTAGTATTTTATTTGTTCCTGAGTAAATCGGTTTGGCTGAGATTAAAGTTATAGTTTTTGCACAGCTAAATAAACTTCAAGCAGACAGCTGATCATCAGAAGTTTGAGACGCTGGATAATATACTCCGGTGTCCTGTTATATTTTAGAAAGCAAGGAGTTTATTAAACTTCACCGAAACAATCTGCAAATTTCATTAAAAATTAATAAACTACCATCTTGTCTTTATTTTTAGTTAGCACAAACACTTCAAGCTGTAAGCTAATGATAGTTATATAAGACCAGATGCTGCTGGTGCAATAAGCTGTACGCTGTACGTCCAATGGATGATGATCTGATTAGTCGACTAATCGCAAAAATAATCGGTGACTAGTCGACTATCAAAATAATCGTTTGTGGCAGCCCTAGTTCGAACACAACTACACCTTTAGTGTAAACTCTCTCTGTAATCCGCTTATATAAGAGAGTCAAAGCGTCTACTTTTCACTCAGTCACGCTACACCAGCTAGGCGTTGGCCATCACTGATCTCACGCTCTACTAAAGTCTCCTCACAAGAGGGTCAGCTGGCCCGATGAGGGGGAAACGTCTTATTCTGTCAAACAAGGCTGAGTGTTATCGGTAGATTGCATCAGTACTTGTCACAGAAGAGAGAGTGTAGCAACGTTATGCTTCTATTTCTCAATGGCGGCGGTCAAGCCAAAGCGTTGTTTCGAGTGCCGCTTCTATCTGATTATGTTCGTGACTGGGGTAATTTGTGTTGCCCAAAAGAAAACTAGTATTTCCACTTTGGCTGTTGAACTTTTCATTGAGGCCAACTCAACACGAGCCAATAAAGACAGACACAGAGGCGCAACAGTCATACAAAAAGAAAAGAAGAATGAGCTCTAAGCCTTAAGATTTAAGTGATCATAAAGGATCATGATCTACATTATGTTCCCATTAAAAAGGACTTGGAATGACAGCCTTTCATTTATATCCTGCTAACCCAGTAAGTGAGGTCTTATAAACATTGCACTATCGGGATCCAACCTCTCATTTCTTCACACTTTTATGCATAAAACCCACACATGAATCTCTCGCAGCGTATGAACACCTTGCCTGCCTGTGTGGCGGCTCTCTGGAGCCAGATGTGGGGTCAAGTTATTGAGAAGATGATGCGAACTGGCAGCCATCTGTCATCACACCATAATATCGCAGTTTCCTTCGCTCAAGAAATACAAGTGGCGTATTTTTGTTTGGCTGTTCGCCACAGAGCGGACGCATTCCTCTTTCCTAGCATCAAGCGCTAGCTTGTCAAAGGCAAGGGCAAGAAATGGAAGAGGTTAAAGCTCCCAGAAGACCTGAGGATAATGGGACATCCACAAGCACAGACGCAGATGAGGACAGATAGAGGGCAGCGTGGACACCAGGTGAAGATGGAGGGGAGAGGGGGGAAGATGGGGAAAGGGTCAGGATCAGGGTGAAGGCAGGAGAGAGCAGGAGGCCCAATGGGAGTTAAAGCAAGGTAAGGGTTGAGCCAGGAGCAGAGAGCACGAGGGGGCCCTTTGGTGGAGGGAGAGAAAAGGGTGAAGGGGTTGGCACACTTCAGACAGCATAAGGGAGCTAGTGGGGCAGAGGGCCACATACTCCTACCAGTACTTCAAACACATTCCACCATGCCTGCAGAAACATCACAATCTGAATGCTTGAAAACTCCTACAAACAGGACAATGCACAAAAAAATCCCCTGAAAGCTTAAAAATCACAGAGGTACTGATACTGCATGAAAAACTGAAAAAAAATCCCTAATAAACGACTTCATACTGTGCATATAATACACTGATGTAAGAGTCCAGAACAAAACGTGGGAAGATTCTGTGAGCCAAAAAAGATGTCACACACAGTCTGTATTTATAAATCATCTATTAAAAGCACTCGTACACATTTTCCTTTTTGGCAGCTGACAGATTCATTTGAAGTCCCATCTGGAGCAGGAGGAGTGTTTACACACAAACATCTGCCCATCGAACAGAAAGTACACAGATCTAACCTCGCAGCCAAGCCAGCCGGCACACACCACTTCTGTTCATTAATACAGAGAAAATGTAAACTGCGGTCCTATAGACAGTGACGGAAACGGAGCAGAGTCCTTAAACGAATGGCTTTTAAATCCTTTTTTTTAGCCCCTCGCAAATGACAAACATATGGCAAAGACAAACATGCACATGCGGACAAAGACACCATGCAAAAACACACACGGGGCTACACGGACGCAGGACAACACACACAAACAAAGCAAAAAACAACAAATACAGAGAGTGAGAGCTGTTTGTGTGTGGCACACAGACGTTTTCATAGTGTGTGCGTCTGTGTGTTTGTTTGTGCACTTGTATTACTCATGCTGTAGAGACATAAATCTGTTTATGTAATCTCAATAATTTGACTTTGGTTTTGCTGACAAGGATCAAGTTGCAATACTATAAATCCTTATAATTCAGGGTGAAGATCTGGCTTAAGGTTACAGGGAGGGTTGGGTCAAGCCAGGAAGTGAGTGCAATGTCCTCCAGAGTCACACAAAAAGGACTCTGTTCGTGTCCGTGTGCATTCTTATACTTTACGCGTCCACAGATAAATGTGTTTTTTTAGGCTCTGCTGGAGCTGGAAGAGCTGGAACTAATGACAGTTCTAATCACAGCGATAGGGATCAGCGAGCGACTGCATGCCGAACACCCTCTGTACAATTTACTGCAACGTGCCAATGATTTGGGATTTCCTTAGAAAACTTTTGTTTTGTGGTCCGATCATTGATCAGTATCCTGTCAGTCGTATAAAAAAAAAAAAAACAAGGAAAAGACAAGCCTGACAAATTGCATACCTTACGCAATGCCAGTATATTCCGTGATATTGCTAGACAGAAATTGCAGGTGTCTCTTGTTTAAATTCCCTTGCCTGACTATGCTAGCTGGGGAATTCTAGCATTTCTACCGGAGATGTAAATCTCTAAAAAACACAAATACTTAGTTTCATTTTGGAAAGTCATTTTCTTCAACTTTTTGGTAGTACAGTTTGAGAAAGTAAACTTTAAACTGTTTGTACTAGGGCAGGTGTGTAAGGCCAACAGGCCTGAATTAGCAATAAATTAGTAATAAAAGACATTTAAATGACAAATCTACTGTTTTTTCCCAAATATTTCACAATAATAGAAATATCTTCCTCATTTCTAGTTGGATCCGCAGTAAAAAAAACAAAATCAAATCAAAAATGTTTTTATAGTTACAGTACCTTTTACTTTTATAACGTAACACTTATTTCAGCCCAAATACTCGTACTGACAGATTTCTTTCACTTACTAGAGCATCATTTCTTCACTATCAGCTTATCCCAGCTGTGACAGGGCTGTGAGGAAACAGTGCTAGCCACCTCAAAACTGTGCTGCTCCAGACCTAAAGTTCCACAGTGTGAAAAATAAAAAGAACTTCATAGATTTTTTAAAAAAATACTGTAAACCTTTAAACATGGGGTCTACGGGGACTGACTTACATTTGGGTCTCAAGTGGCCATTCAAGGAACTGCAGTTTTCTATATTTTCATGCTGGCACTATTTTTTTCATTAGCATAATCTGATTGTTGGTTTGGAGATGGACAAGTGCAATTTGATTTGGCTTACAGACAATACTTATATCCAGATCTAAATAAGTCATGATTTGGTATAAAAAAAGAAACACAGAATATCTAACAGAATGCTTTTTTAATGTAAAACTTCAGAAACCCCTCATATCCCTCCTCTCTCTGTATCCAGTGGACTACAGCGGCTTTTTGCAGAATCAGAATTTTTAAAAAAACATCCTCATGGTTTATTTTCTCATTGAGAATATTCTGTCACAGTGGGTGACACAGTGGGGAAGATTCCTGAGGTTTTAAATGGAATTTGGAAAAAAGGGAATTGTTGATGCGGGACTTCATAAAATTTGGGACTACAAACCACACTGAGTGACATTTCAGTGATTTTTCCACTGGCTCTCCTTCTAAACAATGACAGCAAAGTCCTGTCAGCACTGAGGTTATTTGAAGAACCGAGTTTTTGATATCTAACCATCAATTTGAATGACAAAGTTAATCTGCATTCATCCTCTGCTGTTCCACCACCGTCCCAGTTCATTTGCATCCCGTCTATGAAATTTACATCTGACTGTTTGAGATTTCACATTGTTGTCCCATTTTAAAATGTCAGTGAATCTGATCTGTGAACTGTCCAATGGAACCAGCCTCGAGGCTCAATGTGTGTGTGTGTTTGTGTGTGAGAAGGCAAAGAGAAGCAGAGCAACACAAACCTCCCCGAGGGAAGTGAAGCATTTAGAGCTACATTGGAGGGAGGCGATGCCCGGCCACACACAGACTGAGCCCACATTCCGCCTAAGCAGAACAATTATTCCCATAATGGGCAAGTTTAACTTTATTAGAAGTCGTGCAGTCAGCAGCACGGTACCGAGCCAACAACAATGACAGTGACATTAAACTGCCTGAGAGGTTATCCTGCTTCAACATCTGACCTTCAAATCCTCCACAGCCTGTCCCAGTGTAACATAACCAGCTCGGCACTTTTTCAGATGAGTGGTTCAGACAAGAATAGCTTGTGCGACTGTGTGTGTGTGTGTGTGTGTGTGTGTGTGCATGTTTAAGGTTATGGTCACATACAAATGTGCTTTTGTATATGAGGACTATAGTGAGCCTAAAATATGCAGAGTTCCTTCCAGTGGCTTTGTTTCACGGGTCCTTGATAAGCCAGAGTTTGTTATCTGTCTGGCTGTCAGCCTGAATGTTTATCCATTTGTCTGAAAAAGAAGAAGAAGAAGAAGAAGAAGAAGAAGAAGAAGAAAATCTGGAAAAGGTGACTCTGTCCTTCCCACCTTACACCCACTGACATCCGATGAATGTTAATGTGGGCAGAAGGCTTAGCATACCTGTCTCTATATGATGAACGAGAAGCCTGTGAGACAATGACAGCAGATGAGTTGAGGATCCAGTCCCAGAGCTCGGCTGGGACGGCTGGGTGTTTTTAGGGAGGGGACGATGGGAATGCGAGTAACTCGGGCTCACAGTTAACCTGACACCGCCATCACCAGACCAGCGGGACAATAACGGGCCAAAGCATTCCACACTTTTCTAAACATGGCCTTCACTCCTCTGGTGCAAGACACTGCAGAGCTTTAATGCTCCTGAAAGCGATCTCTGTGCCACATTTACTCCTTTGCTGGCTGCTCTCTTTGTCTTTTTCCGGGTTGTCCGTACAAAAAAAGAAAAAACCAAAGAAAAACAGCTTCCACTTAGCACGAGCAACCAATCAATCAGGAAGCAGTACACCCCAACAGGTCTGATAAGAACGTGATGGATGCTAAACACAAAACCTGGATTTACCATGCATAGGGGTATCACAGAGACAAATTACCATAACACAGCTCCTTTAAATGCCCTGAGAAGATTGTAGCTGTCTATTTTTCCACTCTGTAACTGCTTTGAACTTTTTTTTGCTGACTGCTCGACTATAAGGGGTTAGCACAACACAACAAAAGAGACCAAAATGTCAAAGAAATAAATATTTGACTTAATTAGACTATAAACATCTGCTCTCAATTTCATACCCCAAATTCGGCGTCCAAGGCCGATCTTGATTCCCTGAGATATTTTCTCATTAGCGGTTCACAGACAGACAAATATAGAGTGAGAATTTTAATGAAAACTTGAATTAGTTCTGCCTTAAACCCCAAACACAGGAGGCTAGATGCCCTACAAGCTCGGTATGATGAGGCTCTTTGCGACTGCACGGAAAATCTATTAGTGCATTTAGCTCAACTGGAGTATTGCTGGTGTTTATACAGTGCACCACTGTACACTCTTCAAGGACACTCGCTTATTCCCCCACATTTCCCACTTATCTCTCTTGCACACACGCACACACATGGGTCACTGTGAAGGACATCCAGCATTCCCAACATTCCCATTGGTGCCTGGCATCAGTGAAGACTTGCCAGATCCTCTCTTTGCAGACCCCTCCAACACCTACGGCCCCACATTCACCACAGGCTGATGCTTCCTTCAAAGGGTTACCATCATGTGGATGGGCCTTGTTTCTCTTTGCCCAGTTCATTCATTTGAATTAGCTGCACGCAAACAGAAGATACTGTAGCAATAACAATCGTACTCTACAACAGGACTAGGTTTTGGTCCTATTTGCTGACCTATTTATAAAAATCAACAATGAAAAGCCAGATGTTTGTTCATTTCTACACAGAACTGTCATGGTGGAAGGAGAAGAATGTGAAACACATCCTAAAAAGTACCATTTCAGCAGGTTGATGCAGTAATTCCTCAGTTTTTATATCTAATTTAAAAATCTGCTTAATGACTTTTCACAGTTACTGCTTCAACTAATCAATAATTATAATTTTTAATATAGAAAACCAAAATAAAATGCTTTGTCTATGAAAGAAGTTCAGGTACAGAATTTCACAAAGCAAAAAACAAGCAGAAGTAATGTTTGCCATTTTTCTTTCCAAAAGTTCCCAGCAGAGTTCCGAACTGATCCTAAGATTATTTTAAACAACTTTTTTGAGCTCTAATTTTTTTATTATTAGTTATAAACTTTGGTGTCATTCGAGCAGTGACTGTCTATCCGTTTATTCAGTACAAAACAGCCCCACAAGCAGCAGGAGTCTCAGACTGTTTGGAAAGTGCTCAGCTATGAAGTATATTTTTCTTCTTCTTCTGGCAGGGCAAGTTCTCATTAGCATAACTCAAATATAGCATATTCAGACTGAGAAAACATTGGATATACAAGATTTGCTGAATGATGTGTTGGCAGGATGAGAGAAAAAGGGAAATAAATTTGAAAAATGTCTTCATAAGCCTCTTAGGCTTTAAGTGTTGATGAACTGTTGATGTGTGAGCTTCCCCCTCAGCGGGGCATCTCCTTCCTATATCTGCTGTCTTTTTTTGGTCCTTTATGAATGCTTCAACAATGCCATCCACTCCCCACACCTGTCGAGGGTCACGACCCCCCCCCCCCCCCGATTCCTCTCATGATTGGCCTCCTCGGTCTCTGGACAAGCTGCCTTCATTTCAGACCTTTGTTTATCCATACATCCTACTGATGCATCTATTACCAGCCATCTCTGGTGATGATCTCCTTCTCATCTCCATGTCTGGATTGGTTCATCAGGGTGCTAACTTTACACCAGCTGTACATCATGCTCCTGCCTGCCGTCTGACAGTAGTAAGACACATGGTTACTGAAAGCCTAAATTTAAAACTGCTGCTCTGATGCCCAGAGCAAGTGGCTTCATTAAAAACTATCAGAGGAATTTCGAGAGGGCTACTTAGTGTGCTAATAGGATAACACCACAGTGTCTGGTGACACATGTGGGCTATAAGGGGCGAAAGAGAGACCATGTTCAAGGGATGTGTGGACACAAAATACCCTGGGGAGCAATAGAATGATAGTCGTAGAGAAAATGAGTGGAAAAAAGAGATGCTTGCTAAGACACTAAGGTCTGTTGGGGTCAGAGGATGGAGTAAGTGAATGGAAAAGAACAAACCCTGCTCTCTAAATAGTAAATGTGGATTAAAGTGAAAATCAAATCATCTTCAGTATTTGGTTTAAACTCGCCTGGGGCATCTACTGGTTGTGGTTTTTCTGCAAAGAACGGCACAATTTCATTCTGTACTTCCACAAATATTAAAAACATCTCTTTTTACAGATGACCATAACCTGTCATTATTTGCCTTTTCAACCCTATTAAGCAACCACAGACATTTTTGAATATTATCTTTCTATCTGCAGACGGACTGAGTAAGAAAGTGGCAGACGGGACGAGTCGGGGGAATGATGGAGAAAAGGCGAGGAAGCAGTAAAGAGAGAGGAAAGCTGGAAGGAGGAGTGGAAGGAAAGATCAAATCAGGTCAGATTATGGTTAACGGCACATTGAGGATCATGTTCAACAGCGGTCTTTGACTTTTACTGTCCCCCCCTTTTACACCCCTGTCACCAACGCAGGCAATGCAGCAAATGGCTTTGACATCTGTATTCCCACTTAGAGGACAGCGGAGCAGCAGAGAGGAGATGAGAGTAGAGGCGAAACAGAACAAAGGAGAGATTGGCAACGTAAAGCATAAAACAACAAAGCGAACAGGCAGGAGATCAGTTACAAAACAACCCCTTAATACAGCCAATGAGAATCCCAACTCTCCCCATCTGGTTGCAGGTGTGTGCGGAGTCAAGTTAATGTGCTGGCAAAATCATTACAACATTATACAGTTAAAGTCCTCTGCAGTGGAAACATCTTGACTGAATCATGACCAAAAAGGAAAGAAAAAAAAGTCCAAAGCAGCAATCAAATGACAATTGAGATCCTGTGGATTGAAAGTGACAGCAGTGGTTTGGCTAAATCTCACTCTGCCTCAGCCAGTCAAGCAAAGGGTTTGAAAAACCAACAAAAACCGAGGCTGAAGGAGGACTGACTCTTAAAGTGGGATTAGGCTCGAGATCGGTTTAACCCTCGATATAAAAGCATTAAAAAAAAAGCTGTTAAAAGCATGAGAATGTGGTCAGAGCAGGAAGATTTTTGTAGAGACATGATGTTCAGTTATGTTAATTACAGCAGATACTGAAAACCAAAAGAGATTGGGTTTGTTTTTTTTATTAACTATCGAAGATAAAAACAAAAATTAAAAAAAAAAATGGTGGTATACTGCAAAATGAAAACATCAAGTCCATAATTTTACATGCTGGGATATCAATGATTTACTGGAAATGCTTTGAGGTAAATTTTGTTATTAACTGGAAAATACGCTAACAGCTTGTCACTCTGTAAAACTGTCATGAAAACAGTCGGCCTCACGGTGGTAAACTAAGGCCTGAAACACTGAAAAACCAACACATTTAACACATCAGATTATTTTAGATTTCTCTCAACTCGGAAATACGATAATCTGACAATGACTTCTGGATATCTGACTTCCTGTTGCACATGTAAGCACAGTGAACACAGGGGTCGCACGTGTTTCTACAGGACTTTTAATCATTAGTTATTATAAATCTCTGGCGCTCATCCACAGCGTATATTTGCCCTGTCTCTCTCCCCTCACCCCCAACTGGTCGTGGCACATGGCTTTCCCTCCCTGAGCCTGGTTCTGCCGCTTTCTTCCTGTTTAAAGGGAGTTTCTCCTTCCTGCTGTCACTAGATGTTTGCTCAAAGGCAGTCATGTAATTGTTGGGGGTTTCTCTGTGTTATTGTAGGGTCTTTAGCATACAATACAAAACACCTTGAGGTGATTGTTGTTGTGATTTGGCACTATAAAAATAAAACTAAATTGAACTATATTCATGCTGTGTGTATTATTGTTGCCAAACTGCTGTTTGTGTTTAGCAGCTTATGAAGACTTTAGTTCTTCATCCTGTTATAGTGCATTCCCACAGGGGGCACCTTCTTCAAGCAACACACACACACACACAAAAAAAACCCACCCATGAGCTACAAATTGTGTTCGGTCTGTATGTTTACCATTATCACTAACTTAGTTTGGTGTAATAGTGTGCTAACATCTGCAAATTTGCACTACACAGACAAAACAGCTGCACCAAATTTTGTGAAAAGACATCCAATAGTTGTTGAGACATTTTACTCAAAGCCACAAACTTCTCGGTGGCATGAAGAAAACTGGAAGATCACCAAAGTCATTAGGATCCAGCAGGTGATCCGACAGTTACTGAATAATTGTAGTCCGGTCCACACAGCTAAGATAGCACAAACACAATTCATGGGTTTTGGTTGCCTTTGCACTCTTCTGACAGCAATACACCATAATCTACGTCATGTCTTATGTTCCAGACATTTAAAATGATATTCTAGACATCTCCCATTCTTACTCAATTGAGGAGGCCCTGCTGTTCATTATAACAGCCAGCTGCAGGTTCTTTTGTCGAGGGTGCAAGTTACTGAAGCTTTCCCTGGAGCTGTCTGCAGTGTGTGAGCATGCCTCCATAGGCAGAGGTAGAGACATACTATGCACACATGGGCTGCACTTGAAGACACCCCCCCACCAAAAAAAGCACCTAATTGGAGACAGGAACATCAGCATACCTTAAGTGTGCACATATGTCCGTTTATGTCAGCGTGTGTAAGAGACGTGAATGAAAAACAATGAAGACTTTTTAAAAATTCACTTTGAAGAAGAACCCTGCTCAGCCTGTCTGCCCAATGTCCCTTTGGTGTTACTGCAACACCATACCACAAAGCACAAAAGTGACACCGCAGTACACAAGACTAAAGAGCCCAATACCACATGTACAATCACAACCAGGAGGAGAGAAGGGCATCGTGTGGGTCTCCAGCATGAAGGATTTTTTTGTGAATTCAAACATATAAAATATCAGAATTAGCTGAAGAGGAGATCGAGGGACAAACGATGGCTGGGATGAGGGGAAAGGGAACAAATGATAGTTTCACTTCATGTCCCTCAAGGGAAAAATAGGAAAACTGGGATTGGGAGAGACGGCATTCTCCTGCTTCTTTCTATGGCTCCTGCTTGATGGTTAATGCCTCTTTGTTTTGTCACTGTGTTTTTGAGTGTGTCCTGGAGTAGAGTAGAGCTGAAAATCCATCAAGGGTTTGTTGGATCGTATCCAAAATCTACGTGTTTCCATCAAACGCACATATGGCAACATGGCTTTGCGTGTATGTGTATCTGTTTTTATTGGCACGTAAGCCCTGCCTTTGTGTACATATCCATATACCTGTGCATGTGGGCCCCTGCGTCGAAACATATTTGTTTGCTCTCTGGAACCAGGTTCAATGTTCTCCTCGGGGGCCCTTTTGTTTCATGTCATGAGGATCCAAAAACAGTTTGGCTAACTCAATTCAGCTCCAACTTCAACATCAACCACAGCCGAGTCCAGTAACTGTGCCAGAGGCAGGATACTGGACTGAGGGGGCCAGGTCAGTGTGTGGGAGACTGAGTGAATGATGACTGATGGTTGGCAGACCCACATAACCCAACAGACAGAAAGACTGACAGATAGATGCATGGACAACTTCAGGACCAAATGCCAAGTCATCCGATCTGTTTTGTTAGGAAAGGCTCCCTTGACCACCCTCAAGCAGCCTGATCAGATCCGTCGTGGAACCCTGACAGCCCTCCAAGTTCTTCCTCTCCTCCTCCTTCACCCCTCCACCCTATAGAGACAAACAACCCTTATCTTCATCCGTCTTCTTGCATGGATGTCTGCACAGTAAAGGTGGTAGATTCAGGCCAAAAGCTGAGAGGTGATTGGCTTCAAGTCTCCTTTACATGTCTTTTAGGTGTTTTGAACTGTGAGCTCCACTTCTAACTAAAATCTCAGCGCTAAGAAGAACTTATAGGGACCAGCTCCCTCCTGGTAAAACAAAACAAGTAATGTTTAAATTAGACCTGGCTTCCTTTAAACTCTTTACTCCATGAAAGTCTGCGGGAGTAACACTTGAAGCTCTTCTCTGAACTGAGCAGTTTCTGTCACATTTCAGGCCTCCTTATAGAACAGAATGTCTGGGTGTACATCAGACGTCATTAAGGGTGGTCTCTGTGTAGCTACCTTCGGAAACTATTCTAATGGTTGTCAAACCACAGCTTTGATACATACTAAGGTGACAAAACTCATTTATGTCACTTAGGGTACTGGGGAGGTTGTCAAATGTTGTCTTTATGGGGAAAAGAGTTCAGATATAGATTTCACATACAATTTTGTGATATCTGTTATATTTATGCATTTTTCAGACATTCATCTGTCAGAAACTTTAAACATTTACAAACATGTTATAACTGTAGTTTCTTCTCCCCTAATTTAAACACTCCCCCCACCCAGAGCCATGGTGAGAGAGGTTTGCAGGGGTGCTGATGATGGCGTTTAGCTCCCAGAGATAACACCGGGTGTTTTTAGTGGAGGTAGATTAAAAGGTGGAGGAGTGACCGAGCATCCTGTTTGCCCTTGTTTAGGTTTTGAAGCTTACTGAAGGAGAGATTGTGGGGCTCCACTGTTACTAAAAGGTGAAGAGGTTGCAAGGTTAGAGGCTAAGGATTATTACTGGACGCAAGATCCCGGATAAACTAAACCCCTGATGTGTGCCGGGGCCAGCAGCGAATTTCGATAACTGAACCTAAGACTGTGTTCAGTTCAATTTAGGTTATTAGATCCCCAAAGTCTGGCTTCTATTAATATTAAAAGATAAGATCTTGGTGTGGCGTGTGATCTGTGTGAAGAGCCTGTCAGCGGCACAGACTATTTACAGATATGGGCCCAGTTAAAATGACAGGACGGACGCAGGGCCAAAATAGAAGTGAGCTGGCAACAACAGCTGTCTTTGTGTCTCAATGTGCTAAATATACGTGACAATTATTCCAAGACAGCATACAATGACAGGTTTCACATTTCCCCGTTTTCTAACTTTCCTCCTCCGTTAAGTTTAAACTCTTCTTTCTTTTTTTTTCAAAGAAATTCAACCTCTCTCTCCTGATGAATAGCACAATCCACAATGGCTCCACTCGGTGACACTAAATCAGGTTAAAAAAGATAACAAGCACAGATGTTTGTAAGATTTTTTTTTTCTTTTTACTCTGTCCTAATCCCGTTAGACACAAATACACATAAATTCAGTGAAAAACCTGACATGTCCCGGTGGAGAGGCCTTATTTTGAAATGTTAGGCCTACTGTCATGTCTAGGCCATGACCCAGGGGAAAACATGAAAGGCAATCGGCCAGTTTGGAGAGGCCAGCATTAATGAAGTAGTCAAAGAGCAGGGGAGAAACAAGAGGAAAGACACAGCATTACATGCTAAAGGCTGACCCCACTTTACTGAGGTCCTGCAGAGAGGAGGGGGAAAGAGGCGAGAGGAGGCAGATGGGGAAGAGGCAGTAAAGTGAAGAACAGGAGGAGAGACACCACAAAGGAAACTCCCAACATGAGGATAATGTTTGAAAAATACAGATAATAGATGGAGTATTATGCTGAAATATTCCTGGGAGGGAACCGGGGAGCGAAAAAGATGAGGTGAAGTAGGAAAAACAAAGATGTTAGGAGGTGAAATAGTCAGACGTGGAGAAAATGGGGAGAAACGGGGCAGCGGGGAGGCTTGCATCTGTGCCCCATTCAGACTTTATCTGTTTGTATGGAGAGCACATAAAACTTTGACACCCTCCTACCCCCAGCATGTCCTGCAGCCAGTCACCCTCCCTCTGCGTTTTTCTGCACGTGGACTATTCCTCTCTCTCTCACACATACACACAAACAAGCATTCAGAGGTGCACTGAGGAAAAAACCTTGTACAGGAAAGACAAGCATCAGTGCACAATAGAGGAGGACACAGAGACAGACTGAATGAATGTTAACGCAGTTTAAAGGGTCGGGCAAGATGACGGGCTGTCCAGCTGATCTGCCACGTGAGAGACGCTCGTCAGGTCTGTCTGATTTGATCAAACCTGTTGCTCCGAATAAATAAATGAGAGCTCCATGGCGCCAGGAAATCTGTCTCCAAGAAACCAGCTTGTTAAAAAGAGTCAGTCACATTCCTGTTTCCCGAATGAGCCAGGTACACTAGTTGTTCAAAACTTGGGTCTGACAAAAGAAAAATAGAATAGCATTGGGGTTTTCTGGAAATTACAGTAGGTTGGCTCTTCACAGGAGAATGACAGCACCAAAAATGGTATTGTGTTTTTTTTCTATTCATACAACCTCAAGAGAAAGCAACCAGAAAAGGAAAATAGGGTGCTTGGCTGTGAGTGCATCTTAAGGCTTCCACCAGCAAGGTGAAACAGATTTGGATGAGTTAACAGGCAGACAAGGCCTCACTAACAAGCGACAGATCAGAGCTCGCTACGGCAGCCGACTAAACGCGATTTAGAAACTGAAAATGTGTCAGAGGTGTGACTTTAGAGCCCAGCAGCTGTACCTGCAGTCAGCTGGTTTTCACTGGTTAGGCTTGTATTAGCTTTCATCAGAACCATTTTTAAAAATCTAATAAATTCCACTGTTCTTCTGTAAAAACACACACCCAGACAAAAACCCACAAGCTAGAAATCCTACCTCCCATCTCCAGCCTCATACCATAACATCTTAATTTTCCTCGCTCATTTGAACAACCGCAGTTTTTTCTCATCTGTGCCAGCTTTTTTTCTTTTTTCCCCTCCCCCTTCTTAGACAATAACACCGCATGTCAAGCCAATTCTTCCAATTAAAAGTACACTAGAGAATCGCTTTTCGCTGGTGGTTTGGCTCCGACGCTCAGCGCGTTTTATGATGAGCGGCTTGAATTGGGTCAGATCTCCTTACTGGCTCATTGCGCGTTATAAACAAAAGATCCAGTTTGATCCACTAATTGGTAAAGGACAGAGAGCAATTTAAAGTGACAGAAAGACTTTGGTTTCATTTGTCTACTTCACATCTTAAATCCCATTCATGGGAATCACATTGCACACATTAGTCTCTCTGGCGCTTCCTCGGGCCGCTGTCTCGTTCTCCCCGTTCTCTCCACTCATCCCAGTCTTTGTCCTTGTTCCAGATCACACATCAGAACCACATGAAAGCGAGAAAACACTCAGAGTAAATAAACAGAACTAAAGTGGAGACTGCTCAGTCCCTAGTGTGAATCTCCGGCTTTAAGGAGTATCAGCAGCAAGCAAAAGAGTGACAGTGAAAAAAACAAACAAACTTGAGCATGCATCTGTGCTGTTTTGTGGTTCTATGTTTAAATGGGTTGCGAGCCTCTTCCTATTGATGTGCATTGATGCTGCAACCCTAGAAACAAAATACTGTGAGACAAAAATGAGCAAACAGGCTGATTGGATCCTTTTTACATACATCCGATGCTCCGTCTGTGTAAACACTATGTGGGAAGAAGAGCGTCATTTGCATGCTAAATACTGAGAGGGAAAAGTAGGAAAAGCAAGTAAGAGAAACAAAATTTGGATGCAGGCAGGGAGAAAATGAGAGGAAAGAGATGGTAGACCTGATAGATTGTCCACATGTTCAAGTCAGATATTCCATGTGTAACCCAAGCTGACTGGACATCTGTGATATACTCTCCTGGCTCCCAAAATGCACTCAGGACTCGTTTATGATTCCTGAGTGGAACAGCAAATATGCAGATAAGAAGTCCCTGCAGAGGCTGGCAATGGAGATGGGCTGTCGGGTGGTATGCAGAAATGTGGGGAACACACACGCAAGGTGAGCCCACACATATAGACACGCGCACAAAACAAGCATACGCTCGCACACAAGCTTGCTCAGTATGTAAAAAACAGATGGAACGCTGATAAAAAGTTTCAACATGTGCAATATATTGTGCTATTCCAAGTTTCTCCATTTCCTCCTTCCTCGCCCCCTCCCACCCCACCTCCACCTGTGCCTCCATCCGGAACAAGCAGTTAGAGAGTGAGCAGCAGCAGCAACAGCATTCTTGATACAAATCAAGTGTTTCAATTTAATAGCAACAAATCAAGTGTGTGTGTGTTTGTGTGCACATAAACACATGTTTAGCTCCAATTATCACATTGCTTCACCCTGAGGCCTACTGGAAAAACATTCACCCAAAATCGGTGACCCCCACGTACAGACATACAGCTTGAACACGCACAGGCTTCTGCCCAAGCTTGGCTGGCGATCAGATCTATTTACGGGGTCATTTTTGGTACGCCGGGTTGGCGTACGACTGCGCGCGAAATCCTCAAATCAGTGAAGAGAAACCTCAGAGAGATAAATGACTCGATCGGCGGGACAGGCCATTTCACACAGAGTGATGCTGATCGTTTAACTGCAGCCACTGAGGCTTAGTCTTAAGCCCTGCATGTGTTACATATGGTTGTAAACATGAGAGCAGAATGACTGCGAGTTTTGCTTGGCTAACTTTTGCCATTATTTTTTTTTTTCAACCAACCCTAAAAAATAAAACCCCAGCTCGTATTGTTCATCTTATTAGAAATGCAATCATTCAGTCAGCAGATTATAGCCTTTAACAGCTACTGCTCCTCTTCACCAGTAGCTATAATACAAGACAACCTTGGCCTGTACCTTCAGGGACTCCCCACTTTTCCCGTGAAAGTCCCCCTGCATCTCCTCATCGTCTGTTTACAGCATGTGTGATAACAAGCTCCATTCCCCCGCCTCACTTCTGGCTGAACTCTGGGTTAATGTATACACTGACTGACCCACTGTGGATGTACAGCAGCCTCAGACCAGCCAGATCGTGAGCTAAATATAAACTCCTGAAATCATAAATATTGAGCAGAATGATGGGGGAGGGGCTGCACGTAGGAAACAGAGACATGGGGAGGGATGTGGGGAAATAACAGACAGAAGGACATATTTGGAGAGGTCAAACGGAGAGAAAGAGCGAGAGCAGACCTGAGACAAGTAAATAAACCGCTGCTCAAAGTGGGGGTGTTAAGTTGTTGAGAGCTATACTGCACTCCCTGCTATGACAGAATAACATGCACCAGTGGTGCCGAGGGCCCGTTCAAAGGTTTCAAGCCCAGTTTTATGAGCTCAGCTCATTAAAGAGGTGCCGGGAGAGTGGCGAGTCCATCCAGGGGCTTTTACACTGAGCAGGAGCACGTTTGCCACAGCGAGACCATCTGGATCACCAGTGCTCTTCTTCACATCTCCAACAGCCATTCTGTGACTCCCAAAGAGAGATATACCCTGACTGTTATTACCAGTCTGCATCTGGAAGGATAAACAGTATCCTCTGCACCATCCCTGCATATCTGCTTGTCTGGGTTCATGTCCAGAGATGCTAACTGCCCAATAAATCCAGGTGTGTTTGCACGGGTGTCGTCCCGCAGCTGGGGTCAGCCTTGTTACATTCCTGACAGATTAACTGAGCTGTAAAAATGCAGAAGGGCTGATATGGGATATTCATTTCTGTCGATCTTTATTCTTTAATAGAAGATAAGAGTGACACTATCATTCCAATGAAAACACACTTCAAAAGACATCACCATGAGGTGTTTCGGATCTTTGTGAATACAGAGAAATAATTAACACAAATCAATTAAATTAATATAAAACAGGTTCATACTATAACACAGAAAGGGGCTGTTTTCATCATCACGGTGCTGTCAGCCAGCAGGAGCCCACATGGTGGTGTTAAAGAGTTTTTTTGCTCCCCCATTAAAAGGCTATTCACCTTGTCACCTGCCACTTGTGATAATTAAAGAAAACACGATAATAGTTTCCACATTTGGCACTGCGTGTCTGCTCTGCACCACTCTGCAAGTTCCTGCAACTGCTAATTGCAAAGCCATACTTGCTTGTCCTGAAAATATGGACTCCCTGAAGAAAAATGTATTTTTTTCCCATTACTGATTATTATGAAAGAAAATATGAGACAAAATGTCCCAAACACATCTTAAAATACCAGAATATCTAATATAGATAAACTAGAAATACTCAATAGCTATAATAAGTGCTGTTTTCCATTTAAAGTAATCTTCTAAAGGCCATCTGCTGAGTTTCCAGCCAAAGAAACACCATGGATACTTCTGTGGTGATGCTCCTAAATCAATCCAGGGCTAAAGAAATGAATTACATCCCTGTGGTTTAACACAACATTTGATGCTTTTGATGCACGCTGGTCTGCTGCAAACAATGGCTGTTTTCAAATCATGCCCATCAGACAAAGCATTACTGTGTGAAAAGCAGCACATCAGATGTTCTTCAAAGTCTAGCTGTACTTTGATGCCATGTGCATTTGAAATGATTGATATTTTACTCTATATTCCCCACGGAATTGATTTAACTTGATGTTAAAAGATGTTTAAGTAAAGCAATTTTAAAATAGCTTGTTGATTCAGTTCACAATGTACAATAAACCTCAAAAATGCAGAATTTTATTTTTAATTCAGTGTCCATCTGTGGTAAAAACAAACATCTAATTTATGTTTGTGTCGGGGTTGTGTTCAAAACTGATTCTTTTATTTAATGCCCTCGCACCACTGCTGTGCCGCGCTTGAGAAACCGCTCTCAGCTCTCTTACTTGTCTAGAAAAACACATAAATATAAACATGTCCTTAAATAGCTGTTGCTCATTAGCCGGCTCCAGCTATTTATTGGGCTGACAACATTCAAAACAGGTGATATTCCCCCTACTAGCCAAGAGGTGACGATGCTTAAATATGTACACATGGATGCAAAGTTCTTTAAATAAGCCAGAATCTGTGCTTCCTCCTTTAACTGCTTCACATCATTTCCTGCTTTTAATGGCCTCGGTCAATTCTGACAGATAATATGATAACATGCCAGCAGATAATTGCATCCAGAAACCTTTATTGTGAATCGGGACTACGATCCCAGGGCGGATCGCTGCGTTCAGACAGTTCTTCGTTCTCCTGGGGTCCGCGTGGGCCTTGCCGCCTGGCTGGCCTGTGTCCAGCCAGGAAGAATGTTGGCCCCGCTGTTAAACGTTGTGGTTTCACAAAGCTAACTTTAATAAAAAGAGCTGCTGAAAGACAGAGAGGGGAGACGTGTGGACGTTTTCTCTGTGGTTATGTAGTGCAAGTGTGTGTTTGCGTGTGTGTGTGTTAATCAATGGTCAGGAGGGCTGATACATGGATAAAAATGTCCACACCTGGAGTGGATTCCACCAGCTGTGCTTCAGTTCATCCTCAGTCTGACTTTAATGCAAATGCTTTGGTGAACATGAACACATGAACATCTCATATAGAGACGAGTTGTCTCTTCACTTCACTGACACCATCCTGGTTTAGCCACATAACAGATGAAGCACTGGCACTCACCCTGGCTTACCAAGATCGCTGTAACAAGATCATAAAAGACCAAAAGTTATGTAAAGAAGACGTAAACTGAGAGTTCTCAAACTGTACTTTTGTAAAACACACACATTCAACTGTGGGAATAATACATTTACCTCATGACTTCCTTCTTGCATTGCTGATTGGAGTCGGCCACACAGCACCAGACTTCACACAGCTTCCCTTTAAAAAAGGTTTCCTACAAGTTTTTCACATGTGCAAAAGTCCTCCCTGTAACCCGTTACAATGTATAAATTCAGCAATTTCCCCTTGTAACTTTTAACGGTGCAGCCCATTTCACTAAATTACTTGTTTGACAGTGGCTACCAGTTAAAGGGCTTTGATCTAGAAACACCTCTTGAACTCAATCGCTGCACTCAGCGCATGACTTCAGCAATGCAGACGTAGCCATCGCCAAAGTAAATATCTCCAGCTATCTAAGAAGCAGCATTCCCCTTTCCTCCTACAAATAAACTGAGAACACTTAAGCCTTCCAAGATCATCTTCCAAATAAGAAAAAATTAAGATACATCACTTATTTTTATTCCTCCTCTTAACGACACGTCAGCCGAAGCAAAAAAGTAACTTGAGGACGAAATGCTGTGGAGCTGCTGTCCATATGAAAATGATGTCTGTAGTCTTTTGGGATGTAGTCCTAAATGCAAAGCAGGCTGTTGGACAGCACAGGAGGGAAGAGGGAAACATTCTACTTCCTTTCAAATAAAAGACCACCACACAGCGGTGTCTTACTGAAATATTATTTTCAAATAATTACATTCAGTAAATAGCTTACTGTAAATCGATTTAGCTCGTATGTTCACCTCATGAAGAAGTACAGTGTGTGAAGTAAAACGGGTGCAAAGAGAAAAAAATAGGTCAGCTGGATGTAGAACATATTTTTATTCTGCACTACAACTTTGCCTGGATCAGAAGAAGATTTATGCTGGAAAAAAGACGCTGTGGTCCAACTGATATCTGCAAGTATGAGTATGCGTGCACAGACACTTAACTCCGTGTGCCAGCAGGACAGAGATGATTTTGTCTCCTGAAAATTGTCAATTTTACCCCTCTCCCCTGTGGCATCAGATTATTACTTGTTGCCACAGGGGAGAGGATATTGATGCCATATGATACCTAAATCAATGTATTCAGTCACCTCAAGACATAATAAACCGTGTACCTGCAGACATCAAAATAAACACAAGTACTAGAAATACACGGGTGCAAGTACAAACATGAAGTCAAAGGACTCACAATCGTGCACAAAGAGCTGGTTATGTGCTCTGGTCCAGCATTTCAATGCCGTCCCAGCCCAAAGCTACAGTGTAACAAATCTAAAACATGGCGTACAAAAACAAAATTTCCTGCTGTTATTGTTTTAAAGTGGTAATAAATTAAACTTATATGTGTTCTTCTGTGGCAATACATTGCATAGGTAGCAGCAAGCTTCCTGTCTGATTTATTATGGCTTTTAAACAAAATGCAGCCTGAAGGGAGGGGTGATTGCTGGCCCCGCTTTGGGTCTCCATCTCCCAAAAGACTTTTCTCCACCCCCGCCTCCAGGTGGTAGAGCACGATGCTGGGCAATGAGTGCATTCAGCTGCCCTTAAGTGAGAGTGAGAGGCCGATCCCATGCCGGGATGTTTAACGCCAACAGACTCCTGGAGGGTTTCACACAAGAAGTAGTGCATTTCTCAAGCGATTAAACATCACCCTGCTGCAGAAGGCGTCAAGAGTATATATATGTAGGACTTCTGTTGGTATCGGCACATGTTAAATACATCAACGTGAGAATGCTATGCACAAACACTCGAATATAGGGGGCCCAGTGCTCCCATTTAGTGTGCTAATGACCTCTTCTTATCTCATGGAATCTAATCTGACTGCACAACCAGGGGTTTGACCTCGTGGCATCACATACAAGAACACCACAGACTCTCACAGATGCATTAGGCACACTGAAGGCGCTCAGTCCTCACGTATAGCAGAAAACAAGCATAGCACACATAAAACAACATATTTTTAACACCCATTCATTCAGCAGAGCCATCGCTGGTTGCTGACTCAGGTTTATTTATAGTCATTTTCAGGCTGGTACTCGCCAAAGTGCTGGCAGACTTTGTGCCCCCTACTAAGTATCAGACCTGTTAAACAGCTTTTAAGCGCAATTTGCTTAGATGACAATACACTCCTTCCTCGCAGGACACATGCTGTCCCCACATGATTCGAATTAGTCGGGGCACCTTAGAGGTGTTGTGCTCATGTGTAAGTAATGAACGCCTGTGTACGCGAATGTTTGTGTACGTCTGTGTGCATGTGCTGCTTGAGTGTGCGTTGAGGGTGTAGGCGGGTGTTAATTGCAAACACCTGAAGCTCGTAAGCAGAGCTGCATTTAGTGACAGTTTGACTTAACAACGGCTGGCCGTGCTGTATCTGTGAGCACACAGAGGAGGCCCAGTGCTGCTGCCTTTAGGAGGACGCTGGAGGTAAATGTCCCTGAAGTGAAAGCCTGAGGGACATTACCATTTACAGTTAGTGGGTCTGCTGGCCTTCACAATACTTTACTACTTTTTTTTTTCCATTAGAGGAACATCTTTCAACTAAAAAGTGTCAACCAAGAGTTCTGCATCATTCTTTCCAACGCTGCTGCAGAGCTGCTGCCCCCTGTTGGGCTCCTGGCCTCATGCTTAGTGAAAGGTGAACACCCTGATGTGGAGGGCATGGGCACGGACTTAATGGCAGAAATGCCACTCATGCAGTGTGGTAGTTTGTGTCTCACACGCATACAAGCAGAAATACCTTGGCCTGTGATCCTGTTGGTAAGAGAATCAAATTTCAAGCGGTGAGAGTTGGAACCAAAGGGGAGAAGATGGTCTTATCTTACAGTGTCGCGTTGAGAGAGAGAGGAGCCCCCCCGCCCTTCCCGTCGGCCCCTCAAAGGCTCTGAGACGAACTCAGACTTGCACGACACACGCAGCATAGGACCACGTGTGACCACGACATGAAGCCCAAACCCTCGTCCAAGGACGCAAACAAATACGCGATACTTTTCATAAAAACGTGCAAAAAGAAGAAGAAAATAAAGCATTTATTTTCTGGAAATCCCTCCTTAGAAATAAACACATTTTTATAGAGAAATGTTAACAAGTCTGTGTTGAGCAATCAAATCGCTGAGACGTGGAAAAAAATAGATGTCCACAAGCATTCTATTGCATCAAAGCTGCAATAAACAAAATAGCCTTTTGTTTCGACAAAAACAAACCACCACATCTAGAGAGGACTTTAAATAGACTCCTGAAGAGCTGTTATGGATCGTATCAGTGCCAAAACCACTCGATTACGCAGCGGTTTACGGGATTTATAGGAAAATGAGGGGCAACGTGTGACACAATAATAAGATCTAATGGAGTAAAAACACCTCGTCTGCATTTCTGTGTGTGCTGCATATCTCTTATTTAAAAGTGCTTGGAGTGGAACTGCATTCAATAAATTTATAAATAATAAACCTAAAACCTAAATTAGCAGTATTAGTATCTCCTCTAACCCAGCAGGCAGCACCAACAAGCTTTTCTCAGCAGAGCATGCTTCTGGATGGAAAGCACAAAGTGTTGAAAGCGGGCCAGAAATTCCACTTGTGAATGCTTTCACCTGTTCTTATTG
This sequence comes from Mchenga conophoros, assembly GCF_057382185.1. Lineage (NCBI taxonomy): Eukaryota > Metazoa > Chordata > Actinopteri > Cichliformes > Cichlidae > Mchenga > Mchenga conophoros. The sequence goes on from NC_140527.1 coordinate 29,193,686, forward strand.
TTGCACAGCTATTCACACCCAGAAACACTGAGAAAGAAAAGAACAACAACAACAAAAAGAAGAACCATGCAAGGCAGTTTCCCAAATCTGCAATAAGCACCTTGAAAACTCTACTTCTGGCTTTACCTCTTTACACAAGAAAGCAAGAAAAGAAAGTGTGTCCAAGCAGGAACTGTGGCCAGATTCCACTTGAGTTTAAAAAAAAAGAAAAACAAAAAAACAAAACTGGAATGTCATGAATGCCAACTTCAACACACTCACACATCCTGTTGCTGCTAGCCAAAAGATTTCTGTCAATAAAGAACAGTTTCCCCTTTAAAAGCTCAGCCCAAATGCTCCGTGTAAACCAGCACTGAGCAGCAGCGTACTCCAGCTGATGTTTATGCATCACTCTTGGCACGCAAGTTGCGCCAAACTGCAGTGTAATTAGAAATCAAAGAAATACCTTATATCTTTCTTTAATTCAGAGGGATACTGGGGGAGTGTGTGTGTATGTGTGTGTGTGTATCATGATGTGGATCACACCCTGTTCTCCACACCAGGAACTATCACTGGCCCTGTAATGAACACCACACGCCAAACATGGCCAATCTTGGCACAGGACTGCTCCATCTATTAAAGTGGCATAAGGCCGAAAGGCTCAGGGATGGACATCCCAGTCCCACTGATCTGTCCCACTGATCTGCTGAGTGTTGAGCTCTGCGGGCCCTACCCCAGGCTTTAGGGGGCTGTAACCCTCCAACATGCGCACACACATACACACAGACATAGAGTCCGAGGGGGGCTGCCAAAAGCTTTTGCGAGCTCAGTCGTTAACGTTTACCTGAGAGTGGAGGGTTTTAGTGTTTTGCTTATGTGTTTTGGTAGGTGGCATTTAAGGTACAGACACACAGGTACCTGGAGGACAGGAGCACTCTTGGCCAACATCCCTCGCTGGCCGCACTTTTGGCGTCAGAGCCACCACTTTCTGCAAAGAAAGAGCAAATTCCAGTACGTTATAAATATGCATGAATGCACTCAGTTGCAAAATAGTACCGTTACACTAACTCTAACAGTTCCTTGAGAATGAGATTTCAGTTTAATTTAAATGGGAATAAATTGGGATTAAGAGAACAAAATAATGTTCTCAAGATATCTAAGTAACAGTTATGAGATCATGATCTTTCTGCTATTATATGCAGCTCCAAATGAGAAGAGTTTGCTTAATTTCTTTTCCATGTGATAACATTTTAGTTTGGTGTCTATCATCAACGGTTATGTCACCCCATAAAGCGCCGCAACCGCAAACTAATTGGCCAGCTGCATGTTGCCTTTCAATTCCTAACACTGTGCATTAACTGATTTTGGGGTGGTGGTGGGGAGGCAATTAGGGTACAACTGCCAACGATTGCCAAGTCTGCCTGCGCACACTACACATGTTCTGCGTTATTGCGCAAAGTTTGGGCACGGGGAGCAGACATCCACACGCATAGCACATGTATTTATCAACGACAATCACTGCGTATCCACAACAGACATGTACCTCTTCCACGAGCTTTCCTATTGGGGTGCTCAACTCTGACAGTAGGGTCCCATCCTCGTTTACGAACGCCCTTTTCGGGTGTTGGAAGATAGACGCCTTGTCCAACTCCATCTGCAGTCGGTTCTCCAGCTGATAGGTCTTCAAGCTCATCAGAAGACACACGGTGATGGAGCTCATCGACATCAGCAAGCACAGAGCGATGGGGAAACCTGGCACCCATCGCTGGCTCCGGGACTTGGGGGTACACTGGCACACCGGCTTACTTTCTCCGATAGAGTCGCCGACCGTATCCATGGTGCGATCCTACTTCTAAGTCCTCTTGCTGAACAGAAATGGCCAAAATACTTTGTTGTATTTGGCGTTGTTAAAATATAAACCGTATTCAGGCTCCTAGTTCGAACTTAACGCACTCACTTACACTCCGCCACAGCGCAGTGCGCTCGGGGTTCAAAGCGCTGACTGAAATTAGTCCTGGAATAAGAGGCAGCAGCGGCGCGCACCGGGTTTGCACCAGATGGGAGTAATCTGGATGCCGCAGAAGACGCGCCTCCAGACTTCCAGGACGTTTTCTGTTGAGTATCCTACATGCACGTGCAAGTGCAACTGCCCACCTAAAAGTTGCACATTCAACTAGTCGAGATGCGCCCGCCCTGAAGACCACGTGGGAGGCTTTAGATTGACAGCTGTAAATGAAACAGATTTGGCTGAAATAATTGAGATCAGTCAGGAAAATCCGGGTTGGTTCCTGTGATTTAAATAAAAATGAATATATTATAGTAGTAAACTCTTCCAAGCCAATGCAGTCCATTTTATTTAAATGAGAGCAGCAGCAGAGGATGTTCAGGAGATATGTGGGCGCTGAAGGCTTGTTTTTGTCCATCTCGAATACAAAACAGGATCATTTACAAAGGAGAAAAAGAACCTGCACAGTCTTTAGTGCTGAACCAGTTACGGTCCTTTAATCTTAGAGGACAAAATCATTGCTTTAAAAAGGCCTTTTAACTAGTTTGAGATGTAAGTTGATCCTGTAAGTCTGACAGTGATCAGGGTTAGGTCACACAGACAGGCTGAAATCCTCGAACAATCTTCACTTAATATTCCCCCCTTTTATTAGTAGGACATCGCGCTAAGACGGACACGAGGCTCTAGTTCAGCTCAAGCTGCTACAAACGAGCTCTAGTAATAATGGCCTCAGACTGTTTAAATTTTTCAGTATTTTAGCTGTTTGGCGCCATCATGAGGACATAGGCAACTACTGCAACCCATGTACAAATCCAAACTCAATAGTTTGTGATCTGTTTATTGAAAATGTATTTCACAAAAATTTACATAACCATTCAGTGGGAAAAAAAAACGAAACAAAAACTACAAAACAAAAAACAAGCTTAGTACTATGTACAAGGATTTTCTGCCCCAATAGTTGTGTGTTTTATTTTATTTTTTTAAACATCAACCCTAAATAAATTACTCAAGACACTCAATGATTAAGAGATTCTCAATCTGTTCATCCACCAATGACCTATATCCCATTGCAAAGAGAGAACACTGACAAATCTGGACTTCAAAAAAAAAAAAAAAAAGAAAAAAAAGAAAAAGTTCTTCCCGTACATGTTCAGAAAATACAATTTAAATTACATGAGCAAATAAATAGATATCAACTATGGTGGGTTCATTACATCACAAATGTCATCTATATGAATATAATTGGTTAACAAATGAGACGAAACAGTTTTCAGGGCAGGACACAGTGTAGTGGGGCAGTGGACTGATACAGTCAGTTTATCTACACCTCTCCCAGAGAGGCAGGAAGTGGAGACTGGCCTGAGACAGCCAGACTAACTGAGGTCACATGCCAGATGTCTACAGGTTCAGGAGCTGTCTTTTTTGCTGCTGTTGCTATTATTACTGCTACTGCGCCTGCTTCTGCCCCTGCTCTTGTGGTAGCATGCGAAGAAGGGGTGTCGGAGGGCTTGCTCAAGACTGAGGCGCTTAGCTGGGTCATACTCCATCATCTTCTCTATCAGGTCAAAAAGCTGCTGGTGGTCTTCGCGCTTTGACATCATGTAATGCTGATGACATAAAAAAAACAAAAACAATGACAACTGTTAATCAGTTTCTATGGGTTTGTTACTAAAGCCATTGTTTATTGCTTTACAACAACCAATATTTTCCAAGTTAAAGAGCACAATCGGGATAATTTGACAGAACCGAGAAAGTTGATTTTAACATTTTTCGATAAAAACACGTCTCCACCTCTGACTTACGGTCTTCTCCATCAGTTATTCTTACCTTGAGGGGTTTGCAGTGTTTCTTGACATATCTCCCAGCAGAGCTATGTACATCCCAATCCAGCTTGTTCCTGTGAACATATCGCCGTTTTCTGCAGAACATTTGTTTTTAAAGTCAATTCATTCCACATTGTCAATTCTGTATATAAACATGCATAATCAAAATTTATATAATTTCTAGTTCTAAGTAAGTAATTTTAACAAACAGCTTTTTCAATCAACCCTTACTTTGTTTTCTCCAGGAGGTTTGTAGGAATGGGGCCCAGGACTCGCTCCATCATAGCAAGATGCTCTTTGCTGTCATGTGTCTGAATGAGGAAACAATATGACCTGAATTAGTTCAATGGCATGCCAAATAGCAGGATTGTGTATCTGCCATGTACTGTTACCTACCTGGAAAAGAGTACTTCCTAGATAATACTCAATGAGTATGCAGCCTACACTCCAGACATCGCAGGAATGATCCCACCCTAGATCTGAAGGACACCATGTAAAATCGTTTAGTCACCACCCCAGGGGTTGTCTCAAGCTTCAGCACGGTGCTTTAAAAACAGCTACTTACCTAAAATAACTTCAGGAGCACGGTAGTGACGTGTTGACACCACAGAGGTATGATGCTCGTGGTCATATGTGGCGTTACCAAAGTCAACAATTTTCACATCTGGATTCCTCAACGTTCGTTCATCTCTTTTCTGAGAACAAAATACAACCGTAAAGCTCCCACAGCTGCTCCCACATACAATATTTCACCTTTTACCAGTACTTGATATCAACAAAACCTTACCATTTCACGATTGTACTCCATATCATATTCTGACTCTATGAAGAGAATATTCTCAGGCTTCAAGTCTGTGTGCGTCAGCTTGTTCTTATGCAGAACTGAAAGACAAGATCACATTTTAAAAAAACAAAACAATTTTAACCCCGATCTTTTATGTTAACTTGCTGAGCTTTCTGCACACAAACAGAGCAAGTATTCATTACTTACATTGCACAGCTCGAATAATCTGGTAGGCCATGTGTCTGATGTGGTCAATGGGGAAAGGTTGGAAGTTGTTTTCCTTGAGGAAATCGTATGTACTGAGCCCAAGCAGCTCAAAAGCAATACAAATGTGACCGTTAAAGTCAAACCAGTCCAGCATATGAACACAAGCACTTAATGGGAAAGGAAGGAAGAGAAGATGTTAATATACACAGCATGTAGAGCTATATAAATCTTAGTATGTTGTCATCGCTGTGTGATAATAACTTACTATCGCCTATCAGTGTCGAGGGAATTCAGCTGTTTAAGGACCTCTACCTCAGACAGAGCTGCCTCTCGGTAGCGGTCTATATTTTTAATGATCTTCAGAGCCACTCGAGCCCCATCACTGAAACAAAAGGAAATACAAGACTTTATATTTAAACCTAAAAGCATACAGCAGTAAATGACCACATTACATTAACAGGAACATTTTTCCTTTTCTTTCCTGATAGTACTTACTTTGAATGATCAATGCACTCAGCGACTCTCCCAAAGGCTCCCTCTCCTAGAGTACACACAATCTCATCTACAGAAAATAAAGAGTAGAAGTTAGACACTTAGCAATGACAGTAGAAAACTGACCTTTTGGTGGTTCACTGCCTGATGTTATATTGCTCTGTTTAGCTACACTACAGTAAAAGTCTTCTTAAGACTGGCAATAAACTCAGCAGTAAATGTAACACTGACAATCAATGTCTAAACCAAAAATGTAAGTCTACTGGACGAAATATTTCAGCCTCTAAATTAATGTTTGGAAATAAAAACCAGACAACAAGAGAGTGAAAGAGACAAAGTGTGAACAACAGTAGAAAGAAAAGGTATATAATTCTATACATCTCGCTCTTAGCATGTCTCCACTGTGATAGATGAGGTGACCCTCGTCATCATCCTCAAAACTCCTGGATCTTTTCCTGCGGTGATGGCTCCTCCTCTGCACCGGAACCGCCGCAATCCGCCATCACACCAATAACCCATCAGCCAGCCAGCACCAGGCCACCACAATGCGACATCGCCATTCATTCAACCGGACCAAGGGGGGGAGTTGTAGGGGTGGATAGATTCAGCCCGTTCAGTAACACCATCAGGCGAATGGACGGAAGGACGGAGCAGCCAAATTCAAATTCAGCCCCGTCAGAGAAATTGGGCGGCAGCCACCACATAGTGTGTGTTACAGAAGAAAAACATGGCAACAAGATTTACAGATGAGAGACTTTCTCAAAGTAGTACAGAAAAAAAAACTAAACTTGATTACAGTCTTTCTACATGTAGCTCTTTTTAACTCTTCGGATACAGCTTTACCATTTACCATCACGTCAAATGACTGCCCACTATGATCACAGCAACAAATAATGAGTCCACTTTTCTCTTGCAAAACTACACTCACAATCCATTACTTCCCGAGTCCCCCTCCCCCCCCCAAACGTTTCATTACTGGAAATCATGCTTAATAGTAAGGAGTAGGACACACGCACAGATACAGAAAGACAAAGAAATGGGTGTTAAGCATTGGCTAAACACCAGTGGTAATGATCCTTTCATCTTGGTGGTATAGATAGGAAGGGGCGGGGGTAGAGAGGAGAAGGAGGTTCCCGTACCGAAGAGGACATGTGGCGAGAGTGGCTCCGCCGGCGCCTTCTATCGCGGTGCCTATGGCTACGGCTGCTTCGCCTGCTGCGATTGCTACGTGCAGAGGACTTGCTGTAGTGGTGCCAATCGCGGTCTCTCTCCTTGCAGTTGCTTTCATGGCTGTCCTCGTCACAGGCCATGTCCCAGCTATGGTCCCTTTCTCGAGAGTCCAGTCTCTGGTTCAGATTACGGGTCTCTAGGTAGTGCCTGCAGTCAAACAAACGAGAACACAAACAGATGAAAAGCACGCATAAGGGCTCAGGTAAGAACAGTCCAGCTCCTTGTTTGTGATCAAGCTCTAAACTGAAGACTGGATGTGAGAGTGCTAATGATACGCTTATCGCCTGACACTCTATCCAGGAGCCTTTTATGTAACATTTGGAATTAGCAACCTACTGGTTTACAGCCACCAAACACCCCACATCCTGTTCAATAAGGGGTTCAACTAAAGAAAACAAATTTATTTATAGATTCAACAGAAATACCCCAAGGCAAGTTGGCATAGCAACATGTAACACCACACATCTGGGCATTTTTTTAACATTTATACAGCTTTTCATTGGCAGCCCAAGGCATGTCCTCTTAATAAAGCATTCACCTTGACAGAGAGCCACATTGGCAGAGTTCAAGTGCAAAACATTGATAGTTGATGGTGCGAAATATAATCTGCGATTCCACACCTGTGCATCTTGGAAGCTGTTAGTCAACACCTTCATGGTACCATTTGAGCCAATAGAAAATTGAGTGTTAGGAAAATTCCATTTATTCCTTGCATAATTGTTTACTTGCATATACACTACCTTACTCGCCATTTCCTCAATAAGGCTGAAAGTTTCCAGTAACTTGGCGCAAACTCCCACCTAGTATGTGATTTTAGCACCTAAGTATCTAAAAAAGACCAAGAAACCTTTAGAGCCTTAGCACCCTGGTGGTGTCAAGTGTCTTCCAAATGAAGTCTGCCTCTCTACAGAATTAAAATTAGAGTAGATCTGGAAAACATCTAATGTAACCTTATGAATCCTCAAGCATACTCACAAAAAGCTGGGAACAGCAAAACAAGTCTCCAACCCACTTTACTTTGAGTTTTGTGTTATTGAAAGGAAAAAAAAGAAAAAGAAAAGAATACTGACAGTTTAACGTGCACATTTAGAGTGTCACACACTGTCCATGAAGGTTGAAACGCAGTAAACATGACCTTGGTGGACACAACCTTGGTGAACACATTAAGTAAATGAACATTGAGTTTAAGGTTTACATAAGTGCTCATTATCCATTTGTATTATGGAGTATGCCTGTACAAGACAAAGGACCCAGTGTGTTCCAACAAGCTGAACAAGCAGGGCAAAGTAAATAAACCTGTCTGTAACAAGTCACCTTCAAGTACTCCACCCACAGTCAACACCAACTCCCATGCTCATCAAAACAAGAGCTTACAGGGCTTCTAACGCAATATGCCAAACCATTACTTCCAGCTCTAGATTGAAGCAGACACCATTGCAGGCTTTCATTCAAATTGGCTCAAGTTTGATTAACGTAAGCTGTAAAAAAAATAAAATGAAAAAAATCCTGTGTACAATACATTCAGTATGCATGCAGCTCAGCACCTACTCCTCTCTACCAGCAATTACAGAGACAGTGAAGACTTACAGCATTACAAAAATATATTTGTCCGTTATGAAAAAATAAACCAATATAGATTAATACCAATTTATGGGCCTTTAGGGGTTTCTACACATAAGCACGATTTGTCCACATACTGCCAAGTAGTCCTGGTATTTAGAGCCATTTGATAAAAGAGTGAATTTATATATCATATTGGTGGAAGGAGAAAACCTCTGATGGACACCCTTTTATTTGGAAATGCAGGAAAAACCTTTAATGGTTTGTAAATATACTGCATCAGCCACATTGAGCAGGCCATTATTGGTTACTTGCCCCATATCGTGTTTTTGTGCTTCTCTAAGCGGCACAAATTGACTCATTAAGTACTGGTTGAAGGTACATTCATTTTTATTTTTTAAATTACAGTTTATTTGCACAGTTAACAGTTTTTCCCCAGTGTAACACTGTAACAACTAGCATTTTTTGTGCCAAGGTATGTACTGGTATTTTTGGCATTCCTGCTGATCGAGCTTCAAGGTTCAGGAGCTGTATATTTGGTTCTATGTTCAATTTGTTTTTTAAAGACCACTGAATGTTTTAAAGATATCAAAAATTTGCTATCAACTGTTGCAATCATGCAATGCCAGATTATACAAACAGCCTTTCCACAAAACATAACTTCTGCCACTAGAGGTCTCTCAAAACAATAACATCCAGTCTGATGACCTTCTGCAGGGGATTATTTTGTCTTTACAAGTCTTTCCAACATGAACTTTGTTCACAAGTGAAGTAATGTATTACGGGTTTTACTCGTATTGGGTGTCTGACCCAACTAAACCTATCATAGCAAACATTAGCTACACCTTTTGTTGCTAATATTTGACACAATTGACAGGTAAACCAATTTAAATGCAGTTATGCAGAATAACAGTATCAGTTTCACTGGGTTTAATGATTGTTTGAAATATGTGGGATACTAGTAAATGAAAAAAACAACACTATTGGACCTCCAAGACATGTTATAGTCAAACAGTTCCACATTAAGCTGACATAAACCCTAAACACAAGCTCAGAATTTGAATAGGTATCCTATAAATGCTGACATATATTTACCCCTCGTAGGTCTTGTGGTGTCGGTGAGTTCTTCGAGATTTGTTTTCTCTTTCGCTGCTGTGTGAATCTTGCCTCTTTCGCTTACGACACTCCATCCTCTCTTCCCAGCTGTACTCATCGAGCCAGATGCCAGGGGAGCGCATTCGCTTTGAGTGGCGCATCTGGAAGACATGATGGGTAGATAATTTTAAAAAAGGAAAACAAAACATGTCAATTGGGTAGAACTAAAGTCTACTGAAACTTCAGAAAGTGTTAAATCTGATTATTTATCATCTAGTGAACTGCATCCTACTGAGGTCATGGTCACATGACCTCAGCTACAGGATAAACAGCTTCCTAGAAAGAGCCCTTATCCTACTGGCAGAGATCCAATACCCTGCATTACACGTGAATGAAGAAATTTAAATTGTAGCTGAAATGCAAGCACTAATGACTAAGCAAATAATGCTGAAATCATTAACATAGATTTAACATTTTAGAACCTTAATAGGAATTTCATTTATAGAAAATTATTTGAATATGTTCTGAATTCAGCTTACAGTTATTAAACTTTTTTGTTCTGCTCATGTAACACCCTACCCACAACAACAGCCACATTAGCAATCTGATCATAGGACACGAGGCTTTGTGACTATTATAGCCACATTTTACGCAAGCTGTTCGGGGTAAAAGACAAAACAGGTAAATGGACAATAAGAAAACTAAATTTAGCCTAGTTTAAGATATCAAATATTTCATAATATGTTATGTTTGCTAGGTAAAGACGCATTAATACAACTGCAAAGCCCCAACAAACAAGTTATGAGGCCTAACGTGGACGTATGGTCGACGTTTTGACCCGGTAACCGCAAAGGGCCTTTAAGGGCTCCATGTTGTCCATCTACCACCTGCGCTTCTCCGCTTGTATTTGCACAAACTGTAAGAACTTTCAGTCAAACACAATCTGAAGCTTTTGCTTATTGCTTGTGTAAAACTGCTTAGCAGTGTAGGGATAAAGCACACGGTAGCTGTTAGCTGCAGTTAGCTTGTTATGTACACGTCGAGTACTTAAACCACCGCGAATGGTACTTTAGCAGGCTAATTTCATTGAAACAAACATTACATGATTATCTGATCGTACTTAAGAATGACTAACATTGTAGAAAGCAGCGCATCATATTCTGTTCAGCCAGTTATAACATTTCCGAGGAGGTGGAAGGTAATAATCAGACACGCAACTACCATGTTAGCAAGGCGTCGACTCTTGAAGCTCATGAGCAAACGCCAGCAGTAAAGACGCCCAATGACTGAAAAAACCGGACCAAATTAGTAATTTTCAGAGACAGGGGAATTCGTCTTACCTTTATTTCACAGTTACAAGTTAGAAAGCCGATACTTTTGCGGCTGTGTGGAAATATACGAACAAAGAAAGCGGAAAAACGGACCGTCCAGCCGTCTTCAAAAATGGCGACCTTCCGTAGAATCCGATGGAACTTTCTAAAACACATTCCATGACGCAATGCACAATAACGACGCCTATCGCAATGTCTTCTGGGACTTGTTGTTCTACGCTGAGTCTTTCAGACGGCCCTCAGACTTTATTCTATTTTATTTTATCTTATGTTTAAGTAAGATGTTTAAGTATATGGACTATATTGTGCCTGCGCCTTATGATGGCTTACCTACTTTATACACTTTATACATATTTCTTTTCTCTTACAGATTTGACTTATCTCTACAACTAAGCTGACCACTCATTATGTTTGTGGGTTGTTTTTTTTTCTTGGTTTGTGTGTTTTGTTTTTTCTGTGTCTGTGTGGGGGTGTGGGCTCTGAAACTCTCCACATCTCTCTTGTACACTCAGGAACTGTTATCTTGTATTCGTATTATTAGATTGGACCCTTTCTTTTTTCTTTTTGTACACCCACTGGTACTAATATAATTATGAGGTGGGAGTGTATGTTTCATATTGTTTTATGTTCTTCAAAAAGAAAAAGGCATATTGTTCAATTTGTCTTTTGTAAAAATGGATGCAGAAACTTTAATAAAAATATCTGAGGAAAAAAGAAAGCGGAAAAACGGACCGTACAGCCGTCTTCAAAAATGGCGACCTTCCGTAGAATCCGATGGAACTTTCTAAAACACATTCCATGACGCAATGCACAATAACGACGCCTATCGCAATGCCTTCTGGGACTTGTTGTTCTACGCTGAGTCTTTCAGACGGCCCACAACGAATTAGTTTTCCTGAACTAAACAAAATATTTTTTATGATCATAATAATTGTATTACTTAAAGAATCCAATGTTAAATAATAAACAGCTATTTCATGGTGTTTTTAGTATCTTGCCTTACTTACTAGAAAATAATTTTATTTTGACATTGCAGTAGGAAAAAACACAGCATCTTTCAAATGTTATATACCCATATATACTTTTTTCATTTCTGTTTTTATGCTGAACGTAAGTGGGGGGTTTTTTTTGTTTTTTTTGGGGGGGTTTTTTGTGTCCCGTTTGAATCTATAGCCATCAGAATTGTTGTCTTAAGGCCGAGAAAGATGCCAAGCGGATTTATTTTACCAAGTGGATCATCATGGCCTTGCCATATTGGTCCATTTGATTGACCTTTATTATGATTATGTATTTATTTTATTTTCGGTTGCTACAAACATGACAGACATGACTGGGCGATAGGACATGGAGAAAGAATGAAAGAAAGAGAGGGAGAGAAAGAAAACCAGAGGGGAGAAGAGACGGTGAGAAAGGGGGGAAGGAAGAAAGAAAAACAAACAAAACGCCTGGATCACCTGTATGGAAAAAAAAAACAGAAGAGAAAGCAAACAAAAAAAGAGCAACATAATAAAAACAGCACCATCACAATAAACTAGCTAGCAGTAGATAACAATAGATACTAAATATTAAACGATATTGTGCAGCACGCAAGATAGACAGCGCACAATGTGCTTTGAGGCAGCAGCCAAGAAAGGTGTAGTCCACGTCTGTGAACACCCGTGTGTACACCTGTGTGCATACCTGTGTGGATCAGCATGCTTGTATTCCAAAGGTTTCTCCATGTAACGATCTGCTATGGAGTGTGGGGAGCCATAGCCCCGTCCCCTAGGGCATGAAGCAGGTATGGAGGAGATCCAGGCCCCAGATATCCAGAGGCCCCAGAGTACGAGGACCCGAGGAGGACCACTAAAAGGGGGGGAACCGTGCCACCCTCCTGGGAAGAGCTGAGTAGAGCCCCAAACGAGAGGTCACCCCGCAGCTACAGAGCAGAGGCCAGAGGGGGTTGCATTGGCGTGCCCGCGGGCTCCGCGCCCAGCGCCCAGCCCCAGTCCACCACACTGGACCACCAACACACCAACGTCTGAGGGCATCAGCCACCGGCAGGGAGTGTGGTGAGGGGAGATAGGCCTCTGTACTTTGGAGGGCCTGAGATGTACCCAGAGAGGTTGAGTCTAAGACCCAACCTGACATATAGACACAGATGAACAGGCGCACGCGGACACAAACGTGCATTCCCACCCCATATACACAACCAAATACTCGGCACTCACCCAACGTGTAGACAGACACAAATAGACACTGCACAAATAGACACTCCCCAAACATGTGTGGGTGGGTGTGGTAGAGCGGGAATAGGGAGGCAGCTGAGGATGGGGAGGGAAGAAAGGGAGGGGCAAGCGGCCCCTCCCTGGGGCCAGCTCCCCCGCTGACCCCAGTAGGCACCCCCACACTCTGGAACCCACCAGGGCAAGGGGGCCCAGGCCCATCCGGACCGGGGCCCGCAGCAGCAGCACCGCCCAGCCCCACAGAGTCCGGGGCAGCCCACCCGACTCCACCCCAGAGAAAACTGCACCCACCCCATCATCCAATCCAATGCTGAACGTAAGTATTACCACTCCGTTTTATTATTGTTTTTGTGCTTTTTCAAACATAATAAATAGATCCTCTTCGCTCCTCTCCGCACTCTGAGTGGAAATGAGCAGTATTACTGTTGTGTGTGTTATGGGAAAATACTTTCCCCATATGACAGGAATATTCTGGGACAGGGTTCTGGGACAAAAACATCCGAGTGAAAACACTGAACGTGATCGTTTATATGTTGAAATCCAAGCTCATTGTTTTGTCCTAGGCTCAACCCTGCCTGGCAGGTTGCGTTCAGGGCACAAATACTCACATCGGCGCTTTGAATTGTGGGTAAGACATGTCTGCGCCCTGTCTTGTTTCCTGAAAGCACCTTGCTTACAGTGAACATCTGAATTATCCAAAGGTTTTCTGGCTGTAAACCGGCTTGATTCCAACACGCTGTGAACATGTCGGAAAATCCTCAGAAGAAGAGCACCTCTGGAAATGGGCTGACAAAAGCGGTGATTGCTGAAATGCTGTTGCAGAACTTCGAGAGGTTGCCTGACATTGATCAGAAAGTCTTCAGCTACGGACCCTTGTATCTGGGGGGAAACGCCGGACTTGCGGGACTCATATCCAACAGCTTGTATCGCAGAGCTCTGAACGTCAGACAGGCGCCCATCACCTCCAGCCTGCCCATGGCCGTGCTGCCCTTCCTGACAACATGCGCCCTGTACAGCGCAACCGTGTCCAACCCGCTCCTGTCCGGTGACCTCAACTGTCCCATGTGCTCCATAATACGAGGTGCAGTTGTTGGTGTGATCGGTGGTGGGGTGTACCCCATCCTCCTGGCGTTACCTATGAATATTGGCCTTGCTTCTAGGTACAGTACAGCTCCGATGCCAGAGAAGGGCAATATGATCCGCTACTGTGTGGAGATCTCCAGACCGGTCTTGAGGAGGATGAGGGCAGTTTTAGTCCTCCAAGCCTTCTTCGGCACCTACCTGGGATCCAGGCACTATGAGACATATACCAAACTGGCCGCGATAACATTTGGCCCAGGTGGAGAAGAACTCAAAGACTAAATGCACTGAACTATAAATAAACACATTCATTTGCAATGATCTTGATCACTGTTTTACATGGTATATCCCAATGCCTGAGATTGTCATCGTGGAAATAAATGTATTTGACGTATCTGTTCTGAAATCTTTTCTGGTTCGCCAAGAATAGATAAATTGTTATGTTTGCACTACCCAATATATGTTCTTTAAAATTAGAGCTGAACCAGTTGAGTAGCTATTTAATTACTTAATTACGTGTGCAGATTTTCTATATGTCTCTCTTATTACACTTGAAAACATTGAGCTTTGTACGGCTCTGAGATGTTCTAATGATTCTACATTTAAACCACAAGACTAGTGGTGATCTGATAAACTCTGGTGGCACCATTTCTGGTTTACTACATTCTGGGCTTTCTATATTAGGTTCTATAAACCAGTGAATCAATGACGTAGTAGCGTATCTGTCTCACAACCCACCACAAAAAACAGGTTATTGCCTGTAACATGACAAATGTGACCTTGACCTAGAGTACAGTTTGGCTGAAGACTGATCGTGTGTAAATTTTATTAAATTGTGACCAATAGTGTAGAAGCATTGCTTGTGAGTCGTGGACAGACGGTTGCCTTGTCATGGCATAAGAATGGCACAAGTTCATCAATCCACTGACAAGAATGGCTAAAAATAAGTTTGCATATTAGCAGATACTTGTTAATCTATGACAGGCCATTATCAGCTTAGCGATGTATTATTCATGCTCACTTTCCTATTTTTAGTGGGTAGATACTGCTGCTCCATGAGTTTACAAAGTCAACTGTTACAGCCATGTTATGAGTGAATAGTACCCCTGTTTCTCTTTGAGATACCTTAACCACTAACATGCATATGCACGCAGTTAATAGAAAAATGTGATTTTCCTCTTAGACTAAATAAATCTGAAAGCCAAAATACACATTTTATCATTTTTAGTCACAGGAGTTCACCATTTAAAGTATGCAGTTCTCTTCCTTGTCAAACTAAACATTGACGTGTGGCTGCCTCAGAAATTTAGTAACGCAAAATGTAATTTTAAGTTTCATTTGAGGGTGAAATCTTGTAGGACATTTAGATTCTCAAGGCATTTAAGGTGCTTATTATAAACCAGAGCTAACTTTAATGGAGGCACAAAGCTTGAGCTGTGGAGCAAACATAATCACAGATAAACATCAACTGCAAACAGACACCAGACCAAGCATGGTTTAGTTTTATTAAAGGCTTTAAAGGAACATGTCACAAATTTTGCAGTTACAGCCAAGAAGACTGAATGTGTTCCACCCATTTAACGGCACACTGCGATGCATGTGCAAGCAAAAATAAAATAAAATAAAAATGCAAAACTGGAGCAGACAGTCCAGTCACACCATTTAAAAAAAAAAAAAGAAAAAAAAAAAAAAAGAAAACCCTAAAAAGTAATAGCAGATCTGATGACACCTAGACGATTGTCGTTGAAAGCACATATTCAGCACAGTCATCATTTAAAAAAAACAAAAACGTGTTTACCATGAGTGGCTGATTTGACATCGCATCTCAAGCTCGCTGGAATAAATTATCTGAGGAATGGGTTGCAGTGAAAGGAAGTTTATTGATGACAAATGAAGTGGGAGAATCAAAGTCAGACTGTTATAGAGAGGGAAAGGTGCTTCTTTAGAGAAAACACTGACATCAATTAATAAAAAGAAACCGATTTAGACCATTTACTAAAAAAAAAAAAAAAAGCTTATTGTGTAATAGTCCCTCCCTCCCTCTCCCCTCCCCATACCCCCTCCCGCAAAATGGCTCTTGAATCACAGAACAAAAAATGAAGCCAAAAAAGGTGACAATCCCACAAAACGATTCAACAACACGTTTCAAGTCAAAGGAACCTGAATTGTTATGACAACCAGTGAATTGTATGGCACAAGTTTCCCTCTTTACTTTATATCAAGACAGAAGACCTCCTTTCATTATCGTCCTTCCACAAAATGTAACAAAGCATCCTCACCACAAAGTCTGTGTTGCAGTCTTCACAAGGTGGATACTCTAATGCCCCTTTAAGAACACCTGTCGTAGCATGCCGTTGGACTTCCTAACCAATAAAGGAACATTACAATAAAAATTATACATCTGTCAGCACAGAAATCTCCATAAATATATATCAGACAACTGAACATCAGTCAGAGAAAACTTCCTGTAGAGCAGAAAGATGAGGGGTAAATGTCACCTGTACACAATCTACACCTGGCCTGGCTCCACATGCAGCGACCAATTACTGTAGTTTTCTTGTGTAGTTGATGGCACAACACATTTAAAAGAAGTAAACACTTTTAAAACAAGTTGATCATCCCCACACGACACCTTCCCCAAAATGAAAAAGAATAAATAAAAATAAAAAATAGAGATGAACCATAAACAGGTTTCTCCGATCGACAGCGTGTAGCACAATACAGAGACGATATGAACAAATGCGTGATCGCACACAGTCAGAGGATATTTCGCAAAATGCTCAAGGCATGTTGTCTTCCATCTTCTCTGAAAACACACAGATGCCATTTCTTCAGTAAACCTATAAAACTTGACAGTTGAAATGGGCTAGCCAGCGCCCGTCACATTATTTTCGTGTTTCATTACAGTACATTACAAGTAAAGGAAAAAAAGAAGAACGTCAAATTTAAATACCTAGACAAGGCTTTGTAGCAAAGGGGAAGAGGGAAGAGAGAAGGAGGTGGGAGGAGCAAATACAAAAAAACCCCACAAACAGCATTAATAGGAATTCTTGTTTTAGAAAGTGGTTTTCCCTGTAACTGTACTCTCTAAAGTAGTAAACATCTTCACAGAGTAAACACACATTACACATGGAGAAGCATTGTCGCTCTCCAATATACTGTACCTCATCACCAACCTCCTGCAAACTGCAAAGGGATTTTGCTTCATAGCTTAATATAGTCACTTCACTTTTTTAAAAAAATTTTTTTTGTTTTTTTACACACTCCATGATGAATCCTGTTCATCGTGTTTCTCCCTTTTTTTCTTCATAGAAAAACATCAAAGTACCAGTTAGGTTCCTTCACAGTTCAGTTTAGTGCAAAGAGTCCACACGCTCCCTTGTTGGTGGCAGGTGAGCTGCCTTCGCTGCCTCATGTCTTTGCCAGGACGTTGGACCTGAAGGGAGCAAAGAGGTGAAAGGTTAATTAAGTAAAGCAGGTCTATTTAGACTTAAGCAGTTCCCATTTAATGTGTTCTCACCTGAGTGCTTTCCATCTGTCCTTCTCTACCTGATTCTCTGGACTCTCACTCTCATAGGAAGCAAGATAGAGCCCTAGGAATAATGAGAACAGATACATTTAAAAAAAAAAAAAAGACAGTGTGTGTCTTCAGGAATTTCAGAAAAGTCCAAAAGAGCTAAAACAATCTGTCTAAATTGATAAATTAGATGGCAGTTATTTGCAAACCTTTGCTTCCAACTAGGTAATCTATAGAACTGCCTTGCAATCAAAAGTGGCCTTCCAGAGATTGAAGGTGTTGTACGCTCAACCTCTGGGCAACCAGTTGGTCGCTGCAATTACTTGCAATCAATTTCCATCTGCAACAGTCACATGGAGGTTGCCGTCTTATTTTTAAATGGAGTTTGGCTGAGACATTAAAGAGTCTGCAGCTGTGAAGATGTTGGACACCGATGCTTTGAGCTAAACGGTAATGTCACCGTTGTAACGCTTGCCGATTACTATTAAAACAAATTACAGCCGAGGGTGATGAGAATGTTATTAGTTTTTAGTAATTAGGAAAAATGAATAATTTGACCCGACAGTGGCACTAAATGGAAAGTAAGCGGATTAGTCAAGTTATTCAAATTTGGCCTGAGGACAACTTGAAAATACAAGGCAACAAAGACTGTAAGATGTTCAGATCTTTCTGGAACAAAACAGTAGAGGCATCAAGCGAACTGGACTGTAAATGAAAACTATGTGACAGGTTCTCACCGTCCTCGCTGAAGATGGGAGCAGTGTGGAGGTAGTGTAGGATGGCCCTATCCTCCTCAAATGGACACTCTACTTGTTTCCATGTCATGAACTCGCCAACTTGCCTCGCCAACTCGACAAATTTCTAAATAAATAAATAAGCGAGTAACCATTTAATGGTTTAGGATGAGGTTAACGATGGAGGAGAGGCAGGGTTAGGAAACAGCCTCACCTCAAAGTTGACGTGGCCGTTGGGCAGCCGATTGGCACATCCTTCATTCAGGAAATAAATGTCCTTTATCAGCAGACTGAAGAAAGGAATCACAATCTGAGGAGAGAAAATGGGCAGGAAGGCAAAGTAAATAGTAAATACTGAACTGCAGCCAGCAGGTTTTTGGAGGAAATCAGTCAATGTGTTGCTGAGCCCCACCCTTTCTCTGTTACTGTTGGCAGTCTGAGAGCGGTGGGCGGCCCCCCTCAGGGCAGTCCTGTAGTTGTAAAAGTTTCCAGTCGGATCCATCTGATGCTGTCAAGAGTAAATGGCAACAAGCAAAAACGCCGTCAGCATCTAATTTTTACTGTCTTTTACTTCTTAGACAGTGAATAGCTGTGTTTACCTCAAGAATGAAGAACTTGGCAGTCTTAGCTTTGCTCCAAGTCTTCTTCAGCCGGGACACAGGACTCATGTTCATCCCAGCTGAGAAAGAAAATGTATATATATATATTTTTAACTATGAACACAAGATGGGAATCAATGCTCAGGGATTGTAAAATGAACAACTCACAAATAATTGCCATGAGGGAGTTGAAGTTTCCAATGTTGAAACACTCCCTGGCCACATCAATGAAGAACTCGATCACCTGGGCCCTCTGTTTCTTCTTCGCTGGCTGCAGCAGTGAGACAAAACACAAAACAAAACCCCCCCCCCCAAATTTTTTTTTAAAAATTCTGACTTAATTTTTCATAGAGAATTTATCTCTACATATACAGATACAGGCAGAAATTTTGTCTGTGCAAGTGCAGTAACACAAAATGTCCATTAAGGGGCAGTAATGCCCTGTAAAAACTAAACCTTTATCTCCTGTCCACTTACTTAGGGGAATAAATTACTACTATGGTAGAATTCAGTTGAAAGTACTATTAAATAAAGAGAATCTATAAACTAAAAACATGCATATATGCTACAATGGTCACCCAGATATGTCCTGTAGTTACTGACATTTCCAGGTTTTCCCCATTCAGTCTGAAGTAGATCCCTGAGAGGTGTTTATAATCTTGTTCTGTTCCCAGTGTGCTTCCTAGTCTTTCTAATGTTTTGGAGGCTTCAATATGGCTGAAACTGAGTTGTGTTTTCCACTCACCATGCAGATCTCTGTCGCAACCAGGTAGCAAAGTCTGTTGAACCACCTCACGTAGGCTTCCAGGTTGGAGGTTTTTTTCTTCTGGTCACTGAAGCACGGCTGCTTAATAAGATGCGCGCGCGCACACACATACACACATACACACCACAAGTGAGTGCTACAATCGGGAATTCCACTATTAATTAGCTTCCCGTCTACAAGCTTGACCCCCTGTGTGAGCGCAAATAACAAAGACGGTGATCTTGGAGCAGAAATAACAGAACCAATTTAGAGCACAAAAAAAAGGAGAGAAAGGAGAAACTGAGTGAAGACAGGTTAAAGTGATGATAACTGAAAATGAAAGGAAATCAGTGAATGAGTGACAGCGATGGAACGGAGAGTGGAAGCATTCAGCGGTCATACATAGAGGGCACAGAAAGCACACTGTGTGTGCTTGCTGTAGTTTGCCATTTGTGACATTTACGCTCACTGACATTTGTTTGGATACGTACAAAATAACAATTTTAACCATAATGCAAAAATAAACAAATGCTGTGGTCTGACAGTAGACTGTAAGATCATAAAAATGGATCTAGTCTTTGGTTCTAAATGTGAAGCTAATGATAATAATAGTAACAGTGACATTTTTTTAATAACAGCTTGTTTTTAAATAATCTGTGTTGCAGTCTTTACAAACTTCATCAGGAATTTGCGGCGATGTGTCAACCAAAGAAAATCAAAGGCATTTGACCACTTTGCAGCCAAAGCAAAGTGAGCAGGTCCTACTGTAAACAAACATTATTCAACTTTGGGGCAAGTGATTGAAGGGACTACCAGTGAGGAATATAACAGAGTAGTAAATACATAGAACGTTACCTAGGCAACCAATGCCCACTAGTGACCAGCTGTTATCTCCAAAGAAATATGAGACGAGTGATTTGCTTCCTGTTTGGATGCACCTTTATTGTTACCATAGTGGAACATGGCTTTGTACCATTTTGAAGAGAGCAAGATGGTGATGGTCAAATGCGGGACTCAAGTCCACAAATGAACGGATGCCATCTTCTATTTACAGTCTACAGCATTGACCTAAGTACAGACTCTGGCAAGCTTAGTGCAAAATTAGTTTTCTGATTAAATAGGACAGTGTATTAAAAAAAAGTTCACCTGTGTTCCATCTAGAGGGTCTTTCTGAACAAAAGCTTGGACAAACTCCTCCGGTCCGATACGACTCAAATGTTCCTGGAAAATACAAACACACAGTCATGAATCACTCATCCCTGCAGGACAATACATTCACTCTCATTCTTTTCCTAGACACGCCCCAACCATAACAATTACTAACCATAACAAATCTGACCTGAACTTTAAAACAACCTCAACATCGTACCAAGTCTTTCCTTGACAGCGGCAACATATTTATGTTCCCACGACATGAGCATTACAAGTCCACTCGCATACACCGACGGGGGTAGCCCCATTAATAATTCTTTCATTTCAGTAATGGAAGGCAATCAATATGGACGAGTAATGACTGACTGAGGTGACTCACTGGAATCAGATTTCCTCACAGTGACACTTGAGACAATATTCACCTCTATTAAAAGACAGCTGTGCAGTCACATACATGGGCAAATCAAAATGAGTCATTAGCACCATCTCAACTGGTGACGCAACCCAAAACCAAAGCAGCGCTGCACACAAGTGTGCACAGAGTGGCATAAAGCACAGCTGTGTAGTTCTTTAAATAAGTATCAACATGTTGCTAAAACATACAATAATATCCAGGCTGTGTGGTTGCTGCATGCCTCTCTATCTGCCCATCTCTGTTTCCTTTTGTATGCGTGCGTGTGAACGCATGTGAAGCTGTCAGGTCACATATATCCACTGCAGTTTTCCTCCCTTTTGTTTGAGGCCCCGGGCGCATCACTGACTTCAGGGGTGATGTCACCGCTCAGACAAGGGTACAAGCTTACTCAGACACTCTCACATGCACAGACAGAAACACAACCACCCCGAGATACACGTGTCCACATGAAGACACACATGAGCAGACTGAAGGCACCGAGCATGCAATGTGAGGGACAGTGTACGGATCCTTTGTTCATGTGGGTTTCATCTCCTCATTCCCTTTGTTCTGCTGTCTGTGAAGGAAGTTAGCGCTGTAATAGCTGACAAGTAAGGTCAGGTTATCAAACACATGGCGTCAAAATCCAGCGAGTTATTTTGATGATATATGTTCATCATCAATTCGTTCACTGCATTTCCATTGTTCTGTTAAAATCTTTATCACCCTCCAGTTCCCTCTCTCTTGATGTGATTTAATGTTTATGACCTTGACATGGGTGGACTCAATCTCCACCCATGCTTCACCATCCTCCGCCTTCATCTCTCCGCTGACATCCTTTCTACTTCTCCTCGTCCGCCCTCGTTATCATCTCTTACCCCTGACCTCTTTCTAACCCGCATCCCGCTCTCTCTTCCCCTCCCCCCCTCCTCTTCCTTACCAGCTCCACGTGGGTGAGCTGTTGTGCCAGCGTGTAGGGGTCGTTGCAGATGGAGAGTATGTCCTTCTGGATGGGCGGAGGCTTGGTCTTGAAGGCCACCAGCTTGTCAGAGGAGGCGTTGAGGGAGACCTTGACAATGCTCTCTTCCCCCTGGCTCATCAGGGACAGCCTCTGGCTAAGTTTCTGCAGCACCTGGTTCAGGGTTTTCCAGTATGCCTTGAGAGAAGAGGAAAGCGACATGTTAAACATGTTATTGTGAGTTTCAGCAGTGCAAGCAGAGGTGTGCTGTGTGCCCTGCCTGGGAATGTTTGTTTTGGTGTTCCTCGCTCGACACGAGGGCTTCAAAGAGGACGTGAGGTCAGTCTGTTTCACAAGTGACCCAGAGCCACACCTCCCACATGTATGCACACACACCCGTAGTGCAGACAGCCAGCTTTAAATAGCAGCACATTCATCACCACCTGTCTTTCCTGCTTCCTTTCTATCCTCCCTACATTTCTCACTATGGTTCCACTCCCATACCTTTTCTTCGGCTCTCTGCGCCCTTGCATCCCAACCCTCTCCCCTTTTTCTCCATCCGTGTCCTTCCCTCTATTTTCCCCTCAAGACTGCAGATAGAGCCACTCCTCTAATATCCTTCCTTCCTCCCTCATGTAATGTAAGATTGTATAACAGTTAGGCTGTATGTGTTCACCCTACACTGACTCCCTCATCAACAGCCGCAGTGACAATAATTAAATCTAGCTCCCCATCAGACTATTTTTCACTGCAGATGCTTTTTATCCAGTGTTTTCTGTCCAGTTTTATTGGTTAATCTATCCTGTTTGAAAATTTACAGCCTTTCAAAACTGGAAAAAAAAATCTTAGGACATATTAAGTGAAGATGATTGGACTTGTTGGACATAATACCTCATCACATGGAGCTATCCTGTGGATGATGTCTTTGAGGTGTCCGACCATCTTTTCATCCCTGAAATCGGACGGGAATGTCTCTGTCCATTCTGTCAGCAGCTGCAGGATCTTGGGGCCAAACTTGCGAACTTTTGCCTGTTTTTAACGACGTGAGAAAGATTTACAACTGGCTTTATAACATAGCAAACAAAAATACCTGCATAGAGTGAAGGGAAAAACAGCGGTTATTAAGATGCTTACATGCAGCAGATAAGTACGCCTGAATGCTTTTCATACGCCGGAATATGTATTTATGTGTGGTGCAGTGCTGACCGTATCGAGTGGGCTCTGATCCAGCTGCTGCTGTTTGATGCACATCTCACACACCCTGGCCAGCAGCTCCGGAGGAGGAATGAACAGACGAGCGCTCAGCAAGAAGGTAAACACATAGGCTTTCTGTCAAAGGACGTAAAAAGACATTCGCTAAGACACTCTCGCCACATCAATAAACACCACTGCAGCTTACTGTCATTAAAAGAAGCAGAGGAGCACTTGAAACATAGACATGTGGTTAATAATCTAATCGGCAGCACTATAAAGTGAAATGGACTCTGAGGCTAATGGGAACATGATGAGCAGCAGTGACTGTAGCACATTTCATTTTACCTCGGGGTAGTAATCGGCAGTGGGCACCAGGTTCTGGATCAGGGTGTCCAGGGAGGCAGAAGTGATGGGCGGCCCATCGGAGAGGCAAGCCCCAGGCCCCGGCCCCGGCCCCGGGCCTTCCTGTGGGGCCTCCTCCTCCCCAGGCTCAGCACAGGCCAGATGAGGGCTGAAGCCACTGGGAGTGGTAAACATGGTGCCTGAGCACGCAGTCTGGGGCATTCCTGACTAGAATATAAACACAAACACACCAAATGAATGAAGTAGAGAGATGAAATTGGGATTTAGAAAAGTCATTCGTTTCATTTTCATAAAGGTCTCTGGTACAGCCATGTAAACAAGACAGTTTGTTTGTGTAATTCAAGGTTTGCACCATTTAATCTCATGTGTACATTCAAGGACACAGAAACACAAGCCCCGCCCTCTTATTTTCCAGTCCATCTCCAGGTCATCGCCTCTTCAGCGCTAGGTAACCAGTACAGCCGGTTTCTGCTGGTGCATCAGGCAGAAATGTTGCCACAAAAAACAGATTAAAATCTGTCTATACTGTGAAACGCTGAGAGATTCACCTGGCCCTGCGAAGCTTAATCATCATTACATAAACCAGTTTGCTTGTTTCCACTCACTCCAGTTGACCTGCTGGACCCAAACATTTTCTCTGTCTCTTTTAGATCCTCTGTCCATCCTCGTGATGTATCGCTTTCACTCTTATTTTCCAGTGCAAAGACTCTTATTTCCCCTCACTTGATGAGCGCCTGTCAATGGCAGATGATACAGAATACCTCTCCTAAACAACAAGCCCCGCCTACCACGCTGACAAGCCAGAGGTGAGAATGAAAACAGGTCACACAGTCACTGTGGAGGCTGATCATGTTGTCTCCACCACTGAAATGAATCCCTTTGCCTTTGTAAGGCTCTGGCTTACACATTTTAAAAATTCAACAGGCTCTTCCCCTCAGTGGACCAACACTGCAGCTCTAGTGGAAAGGAACGCTTAATGTGGTGTAAGCTAGAGCAGTGATACCATAATGTCACTCGCAGTACAAAAGAGCTCGTCTTCATCACCCAGCTTAAAAAAAGGCAGCCGTTAATAGTTAATTACATTTTATAGTTTCATCCAACTCTTCTGTGGGAGTAGCTCCTGTGCTCTCTGACAGCGACTAAAATGACCCGTAGCACCACATCCAACTCGAATACCTGCAGTCTCAAAGTTGCTTTGGTTTTACAAAAGATCTCTGCCTGCAGGACTCACAATAAAAGCAAAAAACCTGCACGCTGACACTGAAACCTCAAGCACAACAACATACCATACCAAACACTCTTCCTGTTGTCTATTGTCAGCTTGGCCTAAATATGCACCTGAACACATAGTAAAGTGTGTATGTATATGTGCGTACACATACATACACACACACACACAACAGTACTAACATAAAAGAAGTCCTTCGTAAACTGAATGAAAGACGGCATGTTCGTCCATATTAGTGATCGTCCTAAGACAGTGAAGGAAATGTCTTCGGCCATACTTTCATCCTCTGCTGACCTCTACAAGCCGCCCCGATAAATGAGTATCGTGGGTCCCCCTGGGTTGAAAGGCCAAACGCACGGTGCCATGCACAAATGCACAAATGTTTCAAGTTCCCTGTGTGAGTGGATCGGCTTTCCTTTGTCCTCCTTGTTCCCCTACATTTGGGCACTTACTTATGCACTTGTGCACACCTAGGCACAAACACACACAGACAGGCTCACAAAAGGCTGGGGGATGGGGAGTTCTGAGAAGCGTTTTACACCCAAAGCCACATTTCTTTTAATATATGTTGTGGTTAGAAAAGGCCGACATCTCGTCTGCGTATCAGTGGAGTGATCTTGGCTCTATGTGCAATCGGGGGTGTGTGTAACCAACCAAAACACTGTCCATCTGATTCAGACAAATCAGCCTAAATACTAAAGCTCTATAAATAACAGTGGGTGAAAAAACAGAGTTTAAAATTGTAGAGTTAGAGATTAAAGAGGATGAATGAATATTGTTTAAAAATGCTAAAAAAAAATTGCCTTAAATTACATTTGACTTGTTTTTCACTCATAAAAGTTACTGGCTCTGTCTAGAAAAGACCGGGATGTCCTTGCAGTGACATCCCGCAGATTGGATTATAACATTGAGCCACAGAGAACAGGATAAAGGACTAAAGTACACGAGTGAAGCTTTATGGTTACTAAAGAAAACTTCCTTTATGTTAAGACTGACAGGAGGACAATATCTGCTTAGTTCAAGGTGACTAAATCTCACACAACTCTCTATGTCTCTGTGTTTGTATTTCTACATGTATAGCAGTGTCTGCGAGTTCTATACTACGTGCTCACACTGTCAATGATTCCCCATATCGCATGTGATAATCTCCCATCTCCGTATTTCTCCCCACTGCTTCCTCCTCAGCCTCCCGCTCCTCCCTCCAGCACTTCTCAGGCTCTGAGTCATTATTTCATCACAGCTCCTCATGTCTGTCAGTCGATACCTCACAGTTTCAGTCAGTCAGGTGGCTCATCTGCCAATGTGCACATTTTTTAAATGGACAAGCCGAAAGCAAAGTCTTTTCTGCGACAGTGAAAGTAACCCAAAAGGACTTTAGGGTTGAGGTAGTGATGTGTGAGTTCAAAGTAGTAGTGAAACCTGCAGGGGTGCAACTTTAAGTACTGACATAAAAGTGAAAGACAGACTATGTAACTTTTATGGCCAATTTAACTAAAAGAGACAACCGAGGAAAAGTAGGGCTTGCAGTGAAACAGCAGCAAGAGCAGAGACTGACTCAATAACGTCAGTAAGAGCAACAAATAATGAGGTTCGCTTTACATTAGCCAACAACCGGCACCGTCAGCTGTTTGTCACCTCATGCCATCCCAGTTAAACTTCCTCTAAAATGCCTTCCTGCTTGGAAACTCCAAGGGAAGACCACCTTACCTAACACAAAGTCTTATGACTAACAAACTGAAATACTTCCTTTAAAATGTCACTTCCCCCCCCAAAGCCATATTGCTTACACCGCTTTTTCTACAGTGTGAAGAAGTCATCCACAGCTGTACTCTGTGTATAACTTGTTTTCACAGCTCCTGCTACACTCAACCCCCTCTGCGCCTGTCACACTTTGTCAGCGCTGCATGAAAAAACACAATGAGAAACATGTAGCTAAGAACAGGTGAGTGTAGTGATGTGTGCTTTAATCCCCCCCCCCTTGAGATCTACGGTAGCCTTGCACTCAGTCTAGACAGCTGGGGGGTGTCATTGTTCTGTGCCCTTGCAGCCTGTGTGCATGTAGTTGTGTGATTTGGTTAGGCTGCTATCGTTGTCATCAGGAGATCTGCCTCCTTTGTTCCATTATGATTAACAGAGTGGCACGGTCTGCGGCCACACAATCTTCGACAACACCTCGGCTGTCAAGCAGCGCATGTGTTGATGAATCAAACGCATTCCTCACATAACCAGCCAGTTTAGCTGTCAAACTGCTTCTTTGTTGTTAATCCGCTGCCTTCCTACAACACTCTGTAAAACCCGTTTCACTAAAAACAAACAAAAAAAGAAGAGAACAGTCACACCTACTGTTCTTGTGTCTTCCTGCTTAGGTGAGTGGTGACAAAACTGTGCAAATATGTTCTTTCACAGAGGGGTTGATGGACGAGCAGCATCAGAGACCGGCCTACGTTCAGACTGAGGAGGGTTCTTCAAGAGAAAAAACAAGAGAAAAATCTGTGCCATCAGTGGGTCAAGGGTCAAATGAGAAGCGGTGGGGTTATTTGATGGGGCAGAAGCAGCTTTGAGGTCCCTCTGCTTACTTATATTAGGGCAAACACTACCTCTGCTGCTTATGATTATTAGTCATCACCCAAGCAAGACAAGGAACTTGTCTATAGGTCAACACCCACACGCATATTAAAATAAACAGTCTGGATCTTTTGACACTTAAATAAAAGCGGGATGCTCAACTATACAAACACATCGACGTCTGAGCAAAAATTTATCTTTTCCTTTCAACACAGAAACAAATCTTAACACTTTTCAATATTTTCCTCTGACGTTAGCTAACTGATTGTACAAAGTCCTAAGCAACATTTTTATCTCAGCCTAACAATATTCTTCCAGACACTTGAATATGTTCCAGGTAAGTGTTTTCAAAGCTGATTTCATGTCCTTGACCAGTGGCGATTCTACAGGCTGTTGTGGCCCAAGGCTAAAATTCACAGGGGGCCCCCCCTCACGATTATGTGATAATTTTAAATATGTCCAGAGCGCAACACGCTAAGCAAACAAAAGAAATAACTTGATGCTAGTGTCTCTCCTCTAAATCTGAGGCTAGATTAACATTATTCCTTCTGTACCATTACATTTAAACATTTTCACTCCAAAAAGGAGAGCTTTTCTTCATTTTCACTGATTATCTTTCATCGTTACCAATAGGCTTGCTTAAACAGTATAATTCATGCCAGATACAAGTGAGTGGAGTCAGGTGAGGACCTATTATGGCATTGCTGTAGTTTAAAGTGTTTTGGCTCTCTAGGGCATCCCACTGGCTTGGAGGGCAGAGCAGTTGTCTGGTGGCAAGTTGTGCCTCTATCTGCTACGGCAAATACAAAAATGTCATTATGTTTAGCATATTTTTAGTAAAACCAACCCTTCACCATGTGATCCAGCCGCCAAACCCTTTTTTGCAGTTTTACACTGATACATATTATTCTTAAGCCGTTGAACTGTTTGCACACGCAGCCTTTGCAAAAGAATTCTAAGAAACTTTCCCACGCTTTATTTTCAACTTTTTATTCTATCCTTTTACTACTTGGTACTAGTTTCAAAGTTGAATTTAAGTGGTTTGCACCTCATTGCATTTTATTTTTAGTTACATTTCATGCAGCATTCAAATTGCAGTTAAGCACATCTTTGATTTTTGGGCCCCTTATATCTATAACACACTGCACCGATACTGAGAAATGCGACGAAGAAAGACGGAAATGATTACATGATATAAAGCTATTCTTAGACAAGCGGCACATCATCTGAAAGCAAGCACATCAAGTATCCGGCATGGGTGCTACAGCAACGTTTTGTTTTGCTTCTGTCATTGCTTCGTGGTTTCAGAGATCACAGCTGAAGGAAAGTCGAATGAATATATAACAAAAAGTGCTTCCCCTTTTTCGCTCAAGATGCTGATACCAATCCAAATGAAGTTTGCAAACAGTCTTGGCTCTATCAGTGCCAATCTCATCCTCTGCAGGCTTCCTCCTCACCAACTAATTTCGGACCCACATGTTAACTCCTTTAACACAGAAAGCTTCAACACTTCATCTATTTTGGGATAGTGCTCTAAAAAAGCAGATACTTGCGTATTTTTGGGACTGACACTGTTTTGTGCTCCTCCGAGTATTAAAGCTCTGGCCTGAATTTTCTACCAAATTCTTTGAAAGCTGAAATGATGAGTATTCTCAGGATGGCACAGGCTTAAAAGTGAGTAAACACCTCTTTGTCATGCAGCCTCTCACTTCCCTTCCCCTTGCACATGTCCCCTATTTTACTCCCCTCCTCCTTTATCTCCCGCTCCACGCCCCAGATTCTAATGCTCCCAGTCGGGACGCCTGTACAGATGGCCCTGCAGCAGCCTGCTCTCCCAGTGGGAGCTCCTGGCATGGGAGGCTTTTTTGGCCCGCTGCCTCTGCCATCATCCCCAGTCGCTACAGGAGTCCAAGAATAAGTGTACTGGCGTCCAGGCCGAATGTCGAGGTACACAGACTGAGCCAAACTGGCTACTGAGCTGCACAGCAACCTCCTGGCACAGCTGACAATAGAGAGACCGCAAAATACCACACATGTCACTACACACGCTGCAACAAAACCAGACCAGCGCACTATTGTTGGGTAATGGTGGGTGTGCATATTTGAGGAGCTGAACACAATCGAGTACATTGTATCTTAAGAAAACATATCCATGCACACTTGCACCCACGTAGCGGCCAAGCTCAGGATCGAGTTACAGTGAAGGCATTCAGGTTATACACCCATTCATCTGTCTTTTTTTTCCTTTGATAAAAGCCTGACTGGAATTGAAAAAAAATAAAAAATAAAAAATCACAGTCAGGGCTCAACAGGAACACACTCCCCAAAGCCCTTTCAGTGGAATTCCCCTTAAGTGTCTAAGTGGAGTGACACTAATATTCTGGCACCTGTTCCACACCCACCATCAGTCCCACTGACGCTTACTGGGAAATCTCTTTAATGAAAACAGCTTGTGCGTGTGTTCTCATCCTCATTCCTGAGCGAGTTCGGACACAGCTGCTTCCACGCAAGTGTTGGAGTTTCTGTTTGCGTACGTGCTCACAAGAGTCCGAGACAGTCAACGTCCATCCAAGTCCAAGTGAAGTCATTCACTCCCTATGAAAACAACGATCCGTCTTACTGTCCTCCAAGAAGTGCTGCTAAACCTATAGCACGAGAAGAACTGCAGACAACTGATCTCT
Organism: Mchenga conophoros; assembly: GCF_057382185.1. Taxonomy (NCBI): domain Eukaryota; kingdom Metazoa; phylum Chordata; class Actinopteri; order Cichliformes; family Cichlidae; genus Mchenga; species Mchenga conophoros. The sequence continues at coordinate 29,223,627 of NC_140527.1, forward strand.
AAAGTCAAACTGTCACCTTTGTAAAATTTACATTTAGATGGAATCGAGTTCATCACTGCAAAAAAAACATTAACTGTGAGGGGTGAAAAAAAAACCCCAAAACCCTCCAAATTTAAAGGTTGAGCACCATTATCACAGACTCCACTTTCAAACCACTTCACGCGTGCACGAAACGCACTTCTGGATCCATCTCCCTGGTTTGTTGAAGATAAAAATAGTGTATTAAAATAAGCTAAATGTCTCTGACATGATGGGCCCGGTCAATCTATCATATTATGTAGAGATAATTGGAGTTGAGCACAGATTGGCTCTTAGTGAGCACATAGCACATGGCTGAGTTGTGAGTGCCCTAAATCTGTCACTCACAACGGTCACAATGCCTTAAAAAACAGCCGTTAGTCATAATATGTCAATTTGCAGCCACCATTCATGCAATGTACTTTTGCGGAGAATCAGACAAGAGTGATTTTGTCTCTGTCCTACACAGGCACAATTTCGCCTCAAGTGCTACTTATGAGAAATTACCAGCTCACCAAGTAAATGGAAGGAAATAGCACAGAAAACCAGCGCAGGGCGATTGAAAGCATCCAGACAGAAAATCTGAATTAAACAATGCCAATGCGCAGCAACCTAAATAGGCCGCTAAGCACGTTTTAAAATTAGTCTGCCAGTGGAAACACTCACTCAGCATTGTATTACTCTCAATCAAACCTGCACAATAACCACCGTGAGGTAATGAGCGAAATAGTAACAGATGCAAATCTAATAAGCACACCTTGATAATTTCATCACGGCCGTCGCCTTTGCCGTTTAAGTACATCTATCAGCTCATTACAACCAGTACAGGCAGAGGCTGCACTGTGTATCACTGCTGATGTATGATCTCAAAGCGTACTAATTAGCATTTGGTGATTTCACGGGGGTGGTCTGTTCACCGCTCATGCTTCATGTATTTTGATATGGTTACACACGGGCAACACCAAAATACAAGACTCATTAATTCACAGTTAGTTTCATTTTTGCTATTTGCACCCAACATTTCATATCTCTGTATGTCATTTTGCATCTTAACGGACTCTCAGGCAGAACTGAATCACACACCGTGCACAAATAAATCACTTTGCAGTCACACCTTCTGCTTTCTCTTTTCATTGTTACGGGCGGTTCTACAAATTACACTATACAAACACTGGGGGCGGCTTTGGCTCAGTTTGTAGAGCAGGCTGTCCACTAATCACAGAGTGCTGGCAGCTCAATCCCTGGCCTCTCCATGTGTCAAAGTGTCCTTGGGCAAGACACTGAACCCCAAATGTTTCTCTATGGCAGGAAAACACCTTGCACAGCAGATTCAATTGTGTGCGAATCCATAACTGAAAAAAAGAAAGAAGAAAAAGAACAACACACACACACACACACACACACACAAACAAACACCGTAAAGCACTAAGTAGAATAGCTATAGGCCAAAAGATTCTATATCTACCACTGTATGCCAGCACAGCAGTCTGAGCTGGAAAGATTAGTGGAATTTCCCTCAGGCAACATATTTTGAACCGTTCATTAAAGCCACGGTTTCTAGCTTTTCTCTTTACTACCCTCTTCAGGTGCACTGTAGTGCTCAACTGTTATCAAAGCACAATGTACTTGGTAGGGCTGCGCCATATCATGTCGTCCAGGATAATAGCTGCATCTCATATTGTGATATCATTGCCATAGCAACGCTTTGCATTTATGTTCCCTTGTGCAAAACAATGAGAGACTCTCATGTCTGAGAGTGAGAGGCGCGTGTAAGCCAATTTAGTACCTACAAGCTACCTCAGCAACCCTCAAACACAGCACTTTTTAAAATATGCAAGAAAATCTTTACTGCTAAAGGATGAAACAACAAGAGTGTTTTATCGTTTGAGGCCCAAAAAAACCCCCCCAAAACAAAACAAAAACCCCACAACATCTAGTAAAACCAGACTGCAAAGCAAGAAATGCTAGAAGCTGTTCATGTAGAACTCAAACCCAAAGAAATGACTCCATCGAGCACCAAACTACAGGACTAATATTATCAGTACCAATACAGACATCGCAAATTTTCAACACATTTCAGTGACCATCAATTCACTCAATTACTCTCCACAATAAATAATTAACACAAAATAAGAAACATTTCAGCTTTTCGTGCATTTTGAAACTGTTTTTTTTTTTGGGTTGACATCATTGTTTAAATAATAATAATAATAATGCATACTTTGATCCCCGTGGGGAAATTACTGCCCGGGGAGCAGTGTGTAGGGACGGTACCTTGCTCAGGGGTATCGCAGGGTAGCCGTTCAGTGGATTCGAACCCCCGACCTTCCAATCATGGGGCGACCATGTTACCTACTGAGCTATCCCTGCCCCAAATGTGCTATAGGCTATAAAAAAACTGGCTATAAATAAACTGAAACCAGGTATCGATATTATTATATTATAGTATCGATCCTATACCAATACCAACATAGGTATCAATACTATCGACATTTGGGTCGATGTGCCCACCTTTACTCCATATAACAGGAAGAGTAAATGGTGAATGGAAAGTACTGAGCTGAAAAAGCTCAACCCAAGCTACGAGACTGCAGGTAGAAAATATTTATCAGTAGGTTTAGTTATTGTCAAACTGAAATGTTGAGCAGCTATTTTATACATTTACTGAAATTTTGAAATATTGCTGCAGTCTCTAATTTAGGATAGAGTTCATCAATGACAGTAGGTCACTGGAACAAAAGGATAGAAACTTATAGTTATAAATAGGGATGGGTACCGGGTTCTGTCATAAACGGTAGTAACCAGACCGAAAAGCAGCGCACATTTCGGTGCTTTGTTTTTCCTGAGCTGTGACACACTTTAGATTCTAGCCAATCATTTTACGTTTCCGAGGATAGTAGGCGGGTCCAGGTACGTACGTTCTTTTCGAGCAGAGCTACAGATTAAAAATGCCCAAGGCGAAGCGGTCAAAAGTCTGGCACTTCACAGCAAAATATGCAAACTTAGCCGCCTGCAACAAGTGCTTTAAGCTGATACTGTGATACTGTCAAAGGAGGAAACACCTTGAATCCGATGAAACACCTGGCGACGCATAGTGTTTTTTTATAAGCCGAGAAATGCGCCGTATTTGATAGCTTGCTGCGAGACCTCACACCGTGCACATCTACTGCGGGTGTGGTGCCTGTTATCGGACCCGGAGTTAGCAACATCCCCCAAAAACCCGAAGATTAGAGTCCTGGCCCCTAGCCCTGCCAGTGTAGCAGAAATGATGACGGATGATGATGATGGCAGCAGCAGCAGCCGTTCTTCTCTGCGTGAGTAGCTTAATGTTGTTCGTGTGTAATTTACGTTGAGTATGCTAACCACGTTATTACATTAATGCATGTAAGGTGAACTAGCAAACATCATCATAGCTACATGCGGCTGTCTTCTTGTTTGATGGCAGATACTCCCTTCACCCTGGCCAAAAAGCCTAAAACGACCAAAGAAAAAGTGGAAAATAGTTATACATGAGAGGTTTTTGGACAAAGTTTGTGTTTTTTCCATTGTTTAAGCACTGCTTCCAGCCAAGAGGGATGCCATATATTCCCCATAGCTGCAGAAAAGGCTAACATTGTTATCTTTTTACAAAAAACCAGCTGAACATGAGAGGTTTTTGGACCGATTTTGTGTTCTCCATTCTTTAAGCACCGGTTTGAGCACCGTTTAAGCACCGGCAGTTTCAAAAGTACCGGTTTGGCACCGGTATCGGATAAAACCTAAACGATACCCATCCCTAGTTATAAATGCTGCTGCCTTCAAGATGCAAGCATAAATAACACATATCAATATCAGACAGTACTTATAAGAACACACACACTCTTGATTTAATAGCAAAGCTTAATGTGAGCTTTATCTGAATTTTGCGACACACCTGCCACCTCTTAGGTGAGCAGAAGCTTGGCGGTCACCGCTTTTTGCCTTAGATCCTATATCTGATGGAGCAATCACCGTGCTCACTGTTTATCGAACAAAACAGGCATCTAATCATATCTCATTGCTTTTTTGACCCTGTCGAATCCTCTATGATTGACCATCAATACGGTCCTTATGACAGCATGAAGGCCATGTAGAGGCAGCTAATACAGCTCAGAGCGTTTCCATGGAGTCAAGGCTCCTGTTGGGAGGTAATTAGATGCCTGTTGTATCTCCACTGTGACACAACCCCCCTTCTCGCACCCCTTTATTCCATCGAAATCCCGTGTTTGTCCTCGCGCTCACTCTCTGGTGACAGAGCGGGCAGTTCTGAGTGACTCCACATGTGAACTCCATCTGCCACGAGCTGTCAACACGATCAGTCTCATCACCTCAGAGTCAGCGGCAGGGCTGCTGCGTCGCCAAAGGACATCCCAAGAGCTGTCAGGTACACAGGCCGTCATAATGTAATGTCCCTTTGTCAGTCGAGTACGTCCTGACTATGTAAGGTGTGGAAAAAACAAACATTCGAATTCTTGACACTACACCACTAGCAATGTGAAATGGGGGAGATTTGCAAACACTTAGCAAGAACATTGTGTGAGTGTTAGTCAAAGTAGCAGTGAAAATAACCGGCTGTGTTTCATCTTTCTACAGTGCCTGTTTTTTTGGACCATCATAACTCGTTTCATAATTTTTTGTATAATATGAACATAACAAACTTAGTAATACAATTAATTTAAATTCATCTTGGCTTAAGATGAAAAAAGGTTAAAGAAAAGATTTTAACTGATTGATCATCCAGCCATCCATGCAAGTGCTACAGGAGCACGCAGCCAATCCCACTGTAAATAACTCAGCACCCATTTAATAAAAAATGAATACATGAAGAAGTCTGAGTATTTTATTACTGCTTAAGTATTGGCAGTCAGATGGAGCAGGTTTCTGTTTGCATTGCTCCATCACAGGACAGTAGTGGAATTCCATCATACCAGTATAGTACAGCACTTCACACAGGCACACACACAAATCCCCTTCCCCCACACAAACACAGCCATAAACCTTGCGGTGGTGATAAAGCTGTCATTGCTACCAGACTAACAGCGACTGCGTTTACCTCCCCATTGACCTGCTACCAGAGAAACCCTGCTTTTCCCTTTGCTGTCTCTCTCTACACCTATACACAGACCTCACTGTCTGAGAATTTGTCTCTTTCAGTCTCACATTAGACCAAACGATGCCCTCATTAGCAGCACACCTGTTATCCTCTGCAGGCTCGGCCTGAATTGGAGGGAACACAAGCTTTAATCTATGTAACCGGTGACTTCTGCCAGACCCCTGCTCCAGTGACTTATATCTCTACATCTCCCCCATGTAATGCACAGCAAGGGCAAGCTCTCAGTTCAATTAAAATAAATAAATAAATAAATAAATAAAAACACATTCTGACTGAGGGCAGCAGGCCTATATATGGGCAAAGCAGAGACAAGGTCAGCTGCATTGGTAAACCCACAGAGGAGATGGAACAAAGAGCTGAGTGGAGGCCCTGATCACAGAGAGCAAAGGCAAAGGGTGTAAATGATGCTGCGGGACTAAAAATCATAATGCACCCTTTATCCAAAATGGATGACATGCTAGACGGCAGAGAAGCAATGAACTGAAGCACTGGTTCAGCAAACATGGCACACAAACGCAAACAGTGCCAGTGAGGGTGAAAGTGAGGAAAACACGCTTCAGTGGGACTGAGTGATAAACAGAGGAAGGGCAAAGCAGAGCATGTGACAAAAGAGAGGAGACAGAGTCTGCTGGTGCCTCCTGAAAGTCCACACAGAGAAGGTATGGTCACAAAATCTCCCCCCTCACCCCCTAGATTATGGTGTTTCCCTCCTACTGGGGGACTAGGAGATGCAGTCTGGCTGCTGAGACTTGGATGAGAGACACATCAAAGTGTGGTGCTGAATTGCAAAACTGGCTCACCCACCTGACTGGTTAGTCGACAGAACCGGTTTTACTCTCATCCCCTTTTGCATTGAGTTGCTGAGAGACCGACAACAAACCCTTCTGGTTTGTACTTGGTTAGCTGTGCGAGCTGCTGCATCATCCCTTGGGTGTCAAGTCTACTTACCACCTACTGGATGCTCATTTTCCTTTCCCCTTTCATTCCAAGGAGAACAGAGTAAATGTCAACAGTGCCGCCACCACCACACCCGTTTACTCCCTCTCCTACACCCCTCCCTCCAAGGCACTTTTTAAGGGTGTATTTTGTCTGAGAATAATCAGCAGCAAGTTTACACAGTTAATAACTGCATGTTAACTAAACCCAGTCCATCAGCACACCGTGACATTTTTCACTTATGAGCGGATGCTGTCTTTGTTTCCAATACCACATTATCACCTGCCCGCACGCATTCTCGCTCATGAACGTGTCAAAGACAGAAGACGCAGTGACAGCGCTCTATTAAAATAGAAAAAGATAGAGCCGGATCCTTTCACGCCTTTAAACAGACGAGCACGCCGCTGACTCACGGCACACATCTGCGATGTTTCCATCGTAGTAAAGTGATGCAAGCGACGCTGCCGTACCTCTACAGCGATAAGGGATCGTGATGTCATCGCTGCCTCTAGTTGAACTTCTTATCATGACGACACAGTGTCCTCGTAGGCAATCTGTCCGATTACAACGCGCGCGCGCGCACACACACATATATACACACACACACCTACCCGTACGCACACACGCTGGCGCGAGCGCAGGCTGTGGGCGTGAGCGCAATTTCAATATTTCAGAGTGATAATATTGTAATTGTTGCCACTCACCAGCACTACACTTTGATCCTCATCTTTGATCCGACTTGTATCCGATGTCAAATCGATATAAGCTCCGGTGCCGGTTATTCCCAAATTAATCAGGGTTTAGAAGCAGCTGGGCATCAGCTGGGAGAAGTGAAGCCGGACTCCAGAGGCACACCGCCTGGTTGCAGTTAAGTACAGTGTTTACAGTTGCTTGTTAAATGTCCCGCACAGGCTCGTACCGGTGTGCAGCGGACACAAACGCAAGGTTGGGCCGTTAAAAAGAGCGTCCCTGAAGGCGTGGCGACTGTCCTGTCCTGCGCCACGGAGACTCGGCGGACTGCACAGTTACATCCACACGTCCTCGGAGCGAGTGATCAGCCAGAGAGGAGAGTAACTCCTACTACTCACCGGTCAGGCAGCGTATAATAAGGCTTCCGTGTTCGACTCTTTCAAAATAAGATGATCCACGAGTACTGCGGGAATTCTCGAGAAGCCCGAATAATAAGAAGGGTTAAAAGCCACATGTTCATCGAGTACAATTGAAAAGTTAGTTAGCAATAATGATTCAGGGCGCGTTTAAAATGTCATTTAAGTCAAAGTTGAAAGTCAAACACAAAATAAAGGCTCTATGAGGATCCTGTATTTTGTGATGCTCTAGCCCCCCCCCCCCCCCCCCCCTAGCTTTGGCGCATATCAATCAATCAATCAATCAATAAAATAAACATTGAATCATATCTAAAAAAAGTCACTTTTGTAACAGCGTTGAACTTTATCTTGCCAGCGTTTCTCAACGTATTAAGCTTTTATTTTGAAAGCAGAAATAATTTCCGGTGGTTGTTTCTAGTAGGGACCTGGATACTGCCGTGGGCAAGCAGTGATATTCTCTCTCTGTCTTCTTGTCCATCCTCCGTCTCCACACACACACACACACACACACACACACACACACACACACACACACACACACACACACACAGAGGTCTTTTCGGTTTCTGCTACTCATTCTCATACCAAAGCACAATAAATCGCAGCAGTGTTTCACCTATTTAAACACAATGCGAAAACCCCCAGACTTTCCAATTAAATTAATTGGGACGTATTCAGCAGGGTTGTGAAAATAACAATGTTTTCCTCTGGAGCTTTGAGTCCATGGCTATATTAATTTTACAACCAATATAAGAAGAACAAGAAAGTTAAACAAACTGTCAAAATTCCTTTAATAGTTGTCTGCATGAATCACGTTTTCCATCTCCAATCACAACCAATTTACAAGAAGCAAGGAGCACTTTTAATTTGTAATCCTGAGGCGTCTGTTTTACCACTGACAGCCTGAGTGATGCCCGCTAACCATGACCCCAGATTGAAAGGGTCACCTCTGAATGTGGAAATGAGGCTCTAACATTCAGAGTCGGGCTGTATTTCCATTAAAATCTGATTGACTTAATACCAGTATGTGAATTTAAAAACAACAATGGGATGTTCAAAACATCTTTATTGAGTGAAGATGAGATAAGATGTGAGGTCTTGCTTTTTTTAAAAAAAAATTCTGGGTTCTTTTTTCTCCAAAGTTAAGCTGTATTGTATTGGAGGGGAGTAATTAATTTGAAGGGAAGTGTTGGAGAGAGGGAAGGGGAGAGATGGACAGAGTGGGAGATAATTAAGTGGATGAAATGCAGAGTGGTAAAGGTCCTTGTCGTGTCGTGAGGGGCTGTGTGCGAGATGCTGCCCCTGGAGCTTTGATGCCTGCTGCTGTGGCTTCTGGATGAAGGAAAAATTGGGTCTGACATTGCAGCAAAGGACAGAGATAAATCTCTCTCTCTGCTATATATACGCACACACAAATACGCGAAGCAGGTGCACAGGGTCTTGTTGTGAGAGGTGGGAATTAATCTGCACATGTGCATGCTATTTCACACGTCCACAGACATCTGTTTTTGTCATTTGTACAAGAGACTGCTCTGACCTTTATTTAGTCATCCATTCTATTGATTTCTGTAACATTTTGCTTACAATGCAACCGAGATTGAGAATGAAGGGCCATCACTCAAAAGAAGTCAGATGTGCCAGACATTTCAAATGTAGGACGACGCTGCACGTCAAGATTTATATCCACTGCCTGCATTTCATAACCACAGTGCTTTCCCAAGTTCCACCTGTTTTCATTTGCAATTAGCAGACAAAGTTAATAATAAAATCTTCTGATACAGTTTTTAATACCACAGTACTTGCAGTCATATCATTGTAATTACTTTTTGGGGATAATTATGCAGTGAAAATCTGGTATCATGACACACAGTGTGCAGATGACTAAAAAACACAACAGCAGCAGACCAAAGCTGGAACACATTATTCTATCTAACTATGAAAATGTACCATCACATTTGTTTCACCTTCCAAATCAGTGCAGAACACAAGCCTTTGTTTAAACCCTTTTACTGTCTGTAATGTGGCAAACTAATGGTTAGTTCACTGACCCAGCCTCCTGGGAAATGCCAGATTTTATGTGTACTTCGGTGTAGCCAGGCTGTCTGGATAGATGATAGTGAGCATACTGTTCATGATGTTCTCTTCTGTTCAGACAGACATTTAAAAGAGCTAGTAAAGGCTATATACATACATACATATATATATTTTCACAGTAGCTAGTGGTTGTTGTCAGAGAATGATTAGAGGCGGAACCAATGGCAGTGCAGTAGTTTGTATTGTTTCCTCACAGTAAGAAGGTCGTGGGTTTGAATCAAATGACCAGTTTGGGGCCTTTATTTGGAGTTTGGAGGCTCTCTCTGGTTTCCTGCCACAATCCAAAGACACGTATGTTGAGGTTAATTGGTAATTCTAAATTGGCTGTAGATAGGAATGGTTTTCTGTGATAGACTGGTGACTTGTCCATTCATGACAGCTTGGATAGGCTCCAGCACCCCCTGTGACCCTGAATTGGATAAGTGGAAGAAGATGGATGGATAGCCTAAGGTTTCATTTCAGCAAATGCACCTACTAGAAGACCTTTCACCTTCCAGTGTGCAAAATCGTCTTCTGTCTTAAGATTTTGGCACACTACTATGAGCTGTCTGTTAAGAGAGATGATACCATTTGTGTTTTAAATTTGGGTTTAGTTTTATTTACAGATCCAAGACCTAATTGTGTGCAAACAATGACATCACAACTGATAAAAATAATTGCTGAGCCGACTAAAATCACACCCAAACTAAGTGCTCCATACCTGACCTCATACCTTCACATAAAACCACAAGCACAAATGATTAAGCTTGTGGCATGTTTTTCCTTAGATGGAAGGGTGATTTCCCGCAGTGTGGCTGTGTGAGCATACGTTGGTGATACACACACACACACACACACATGCAAACACAACAATAATCGAAGCAGCACGCAGGGACGGACTTGGAGACAAAAAAAACAAACATAGTTCAGATATGAGGCTAATTTGTTTAGGGGGATGTTTGTCACCTTTCCTGTTTCTCTATTACTCAACAGCTGCTAAACTCTTTGATTAGTTCCTGTCATGCATATATGTGTGTTTGTATGTTTGAGTCTGTGGCCTAAACGTGAATCTCTGATTCCAAGAAGCTTCTAGAATAGCAGAAGAAGACACAACTTTCAAAACTGTCACATCACCTCTGCTCCTCATTCTCCCCTTGCAGGCTTACGTTGCACAGTGAGGCTCAGTGACAGATGCTGATTGCATTTGAAACATTTCAAAGTTTGTGTGTTCTTTCTTTCTTTCTTTCTTTCTTTCTTTCTTTCTTTCTTTCTTTCTTTCTTTCTTTCTTTCTTTCTTTTGTAATCATTTGCCTGCAGTATATAACACCCCCGTTGCGCCTTCATCAGAAGCTGTTGCTTGGTGCCGTGAGAACAACATCCCAGAGAAGTGCTGCAAATAAACTCGACAGTCACAGATCAAATCTAGCGCTACAGTCAGTATATGTGTGAATGCTGTGTTCTCCATTACGATCTTCACAGCAACTGCAGCAGTCAGTCACTTTAGTACAATGACAAAGCCACTATTGAAATGTGGCTATGCTAATTCTTTTAATAGAACCAGTACATAGCACGAGCTGGTAGTGATGGAGGTGACCTTTTTTTTTTTTTTAAATCCAGACAGCAAATAACTTAAAAGATATATCCTATCTTTTCTCTCTGCTCTCTGCTCTCAGCGTTATCTCTTCCCACCTCTCTCTGTGTCTCTCTAACGGCCCTGCTTCCTCGGCTCTCCTGCAGGGCCCAACATGCCTTGCCAGAAGCATACTCATTATTTATGCCACTGCAAATGTACCACAACAATGTAAAATTACTTTTACATCTGTTACGAGTGTATAATTCACTTCTAAAAGGAGGCTATTAGTTCTATTAAACAACCTTTTTTTTGGTCACATCATGCTGTGTCTGTAGTTAGACTAACTTATAATTACTGCAGATAGAATATTCTTATAAGATTCAAGGAAGAGCACGAGTGATAGAACACGAGGATGATGCAGGATTACATTACAGACTGCAATATTTCTTCTGTGCATGACAGGATGGACAGATTAGTAGCTGTCAGCGATAAGTGGGAGGAAAGCAAGAAAAGAGAGGAAACATTCAGGAGAGATGACAGGTACCTATAACCAAAAGCTAAAAAATATGGAATTTAAAGCGTTCACAGGACAGATTTGCTTCGGTGAGATTTGAGAGACCTTTCGCTGTCTGTCATTTTGTTTGTCCACTGTGAAGAATGTGGCCACAGTGTTGTCAGTGCCAGATCTGAGTCTGGTCTTCCTACCCTTGGCTGATCGCTCCTCATTTCAACAGGCGCCTCTCTGTCTCTCAATAGCTCAGTCTGTACCCATCCCATGTCCCCCTCAATTTCAGAAGAGGGGGATAAAGAGGATGAGGCGACAAAACAAGAGGGCTCTTTTGTGGCCGTTGAGGAGGAAAGAGATGGTTGTCTGACTCTCCCTGTCATAGGCCCCTTCTGGCAAAAATAATTGGAAAGTAATAAGAACTCAAACACAATAACAACACCCAATAGACCCACAAAATGGGTGTGGATGCTGATTTCTAGGTCAGACAAAGCGGGAGAGGAGAGATGATGTATGTCAGTAGGTTTGACTGAGGGTGGGAAGGGGGTGTCATGAGGTAGGTGGTTGGTGTGTACATAATATACTTGCAAAATGGCATAAACTGTGAGTCACCAGGAGCTCAGAGATCAGTGAAAATCCCTCACCATGCTAGTCTGGATTATGATTTATATCAGTGACGTGGAGTATTGTCGGGATTCTGTTCAGAAGGTTGTTCATGCAAGATGAGTAATCAACTTGTGGAGTAGGTTGAAAGGTTTGAGTCTGACTGACTCATTTTGAAACAAGATAAGTATAAAAGGATCTCACACATGTGATTTTCACAGCTATATACACTATATCAAGCAAAGAAGAAGTTATATTAAAGTTCAACTGTTTTTTAGATATTTTCTAAATATTTCTAGATAGAAAATACGAGTGGAGTACTACATTAGCATTAGGTTGTAACCTAGTTGGTTAATGCTCACAGCTTGCAACTGAGCCTATAAATGCTATATTTGATTCATTCTTCTGCTTTTCCCCCCTTTGTTTTTGTTTAGGAAAGGCTGTCTAAGAAAGCCCAAGCACTTCAGCATGCTGAGAAATCCAAGAACTGGCACGCCCTGTCATACACACCAACTGGTCGCTTAGTTAGGTAAACCTATTCAACTGCCTGTTACTGCAAATATCTGATCAGCCAATCCTATCAGATCAACTCGGTGCATTTAGGCATGTAGACATGGTCAGGATGACCTGCTGAAGTTCAAATTGAGCATCAGAATGAGGAAGAAAAGGGATTACATGTCTTTGAACGTGGCATGGTTCCAGTGCCAGACAGGCTGGTCTGGGTATGTCAGAAAAATCCTGGATTTCTCAATTTCTGTTACGACACTTGGTTAATAGGGTAGAAATTAACAATAAAAAACACGGGGATGGATCAGTAGTTCAGGCTTGTAGTAGAAGTGTTGTAATGGTACGGGGGATATTTTCTTGGCACTTTCTTGTGCCTCTTAGTACCAACTGAGCACTGTTCACCTCAGTATTGTGTCATCCCTTCATGACCATGGCGTACCAATCTTCTGATGGCTGCTTCCAGCGTGTCACAAATCTCAGATCATCTTAAACTGGTTTCACATGACAGTGAGCTTCTTGTACTCAAATGGCCTTCACAGTCCAATAGAGCACCTTTGGGGTGTGGTGGAACTGGAGATTCACATCATGGATGTGTAACCAACAAACCTGCAGCAACTGTATGATGCTCTCATGTCAACATTGACAGAAATCTTTGAGTAATGTTTTCAGCACCTTGTTGATTCTGTTCCATGCAGAATTAAGCTAGCTATGAAGGCAAGCTGCTTTAATTCTTTAGTCAACTTTAATCAACACTTTATCAGCAGTTTTATTAAATGAAAGCTTAAATGAATGCTGATATATGACAAGAAGTTGACATCAAGGCACACATTGATAACACTTACCGAGTAAGGGTGAGCGAGCAGAAATTCAGATCTGTTACGCGAAGTGCGCAGAAAGACGTCATTTAAAGAGCAATCAAACTTAGTTTCTAAGTAAAAAATTGATGCTAAACCTTCTTCTCACTTCACAGTTTCTTGTAAATATGAATTTGATTTATTGCGTATCACTTCTTAATTTCGCATGTCTACATTTGAGAAACTGTCCCAATCAGCGGACTCTCTTCCAGTAAGGAGACACACTCAGTGCTTTACATGCGTAAAACACTTGTTTTTTTTAAATGTCATTTGTTTTTCAAGAGCACACCGTGGTGATTTTTTCTACTGCTTCTCTCAGATAGGCAGTGCAATAGGGGAATAACTCAACAGTAATTTAGAGAGCATTAATAGCAGTGACTAAAGGTGTCTGTGGGTATGCTTCCAACGCTCAGAAATGCACACTTACATCAGGGGTAAATGGAAGGAGGCAAAAAAGACGGCACAAGAAATAACAATTGCGGTAAATAAAAAAAATTACTTTATCAAAAGTGATTTTAGTTAGTCACTATAAAATCTTTAACCTTCAACAGAGCGAGTGTTTGTGGGGGTGTATGAGAAAGCTCTGTTATCTTTTCTCTTTCCTCACCTCAGACTGTGAAGAAAAACATCTATTCACATCATCTTCCCACACAGCACCAACCTCTGCTATTCCATCAAAGCGGAAATATAATTAATGACGTTATTGTCATGTATAGCTTGCACTTGGATGCCAATCGCACACACTGAGATGTCAGGCAGCATCATAATCCCCCTCATGTTGGCAGCACTGCTAGGGGTGAATGGGTCTGTTTGTGTTTAGCCTGCCCAGAGCAGAGCCCCTTCAGTGGGATAGAGGATCAGCCATTTTTTCTTGTGGCCCTGTGGCTCTGGGATCAGCAGGGTGCAAGGAATTACACGACCACATACAGGGAAATGTGCTGGCCGCTCAACGACATTCAGTTTCTATTTTTTCCTCTAGATATGTCAAGTAACTTAAATTGACAAAAACAAACCACTTTCCTTGAAAATACTTGTAAAATCAGGCGAAGTCTCCTGAAAACCATTCACATAAGGGGATCTTCAGGGTTGCTTTGTTCCTTAGTTGTAATCAAACAAGAGGAGGATTATTTGATGTTTCAGCTGATATCTGTGTTCCCAGTTAAAGACAAAGCCGTGCAAACATCAAAGATCCAAATTCAAGTTAGCTTCAATATTTAGCAAGGCTAAAAGGGATCGATGTGGAGTCTTGTTTGTCAAACAACTTCACAAATCTTTTCTGGGGTTTGTGGACACAGTGGATTTCAGGGCATCATTACAATTGCGTCAACGTGTTGCTCCGGTACGTTTGTGGCTGACGCTTTCCGACATGTGTCACGTCTTGTGTGTAAACCGATGCAGAAAGGATCGGTTGATGGAAGGTCATCGTGAAGCTCGAGGAATCCGAGTTGACAGCTTTGGTCCTGACATCACGTATCTGCCAGGGCTTCAGCACACACTGTACTTACTGTATGTCTCAGTGGCTTCAGATTTAAAAAAAAAAAAAGAAAAGAAAAAAAAGACCCATTCACAGTTATTTGATACAAACGTTTGCTTGCTGGTTTGCTTTATTAAAGAAAAGACCTGCAGCAGTTATGCAAATAAAAGAATTCTGACTAATACTTTGTAAGTAGGTAGCCATCTCTTTAGTTGACTGAATGATTTCAACGCTGATTGTGTAAAATAGAGATTAAAACGAATGTCAAACAGTTCATTTTAATCTCTGTGAACTTAAGTTTGACCTGGTTTTTGCCTGTGGAGTAATACTTCTGCTCTTCTTTCTGCTAGAAAAAAAGCACTCAAAGTATTTTCTTACTACAAGCCTCATTCACCATTCATACACGCACATTCATACGAGTCCTTTTATGTATGCTTAACCTAACATTTAAGGCCTTTACACAGATGATGGATGAAATTTGTGCGATAAAACATTTTTTCAGACTCACTTATTCATAATGTAGACATTCACACCATCTGGGGAATTTTGCAGGATGGATTTGCACCATTTGTTTCAGATCACACTTGATATTTCCTGTGTTTATCATGCAAATTAACATATCTGTCATGGCTACTGAACGGACCCACGCGCAGACAGTTCTTTCAAGGAAACAAAAGGGGATTTATTTACAATAGGGATCACCTTAGTGCAAAATATATGTACAGTGAGTTGGGAGGGGGTCCAGGGCTCCAGGGAGAGAAGGGGGGGGGGAATCCACACACATGCTTCCTCTTCCACTCAGTCACCGCCACCGCTCCTCCGCACACACGCACTCCTCTTCAGCCGCACTTGCTCCAACACTCCACACACTGCCCCACTTGGACAGGTCCGGTGATTCGGTCCAGAATTCAGGTGGTTCGACGTTCCAGCGGTGAGCTGCTCTGTGCCACTGCCTTAAATAGCAGCTGGGGAAATCAGCCAGATCAGCCGCAGGTGGACACCATCCACAGGGGTGCGTGGGCCAAGAGTGAGAGTCCGTAATGAGCTCCACCCAGGCAGAGAGGAGGAGGAGAGACAAAAAACTAAAACTAACAACAACAAAACCTGTAGCCAGCGTGGGCCAACCAGAGAGACACGGGGACCGTGACAGTACCCCCCCCTTAACGGGAGCCTCCCGGCGACCCACCAGGCTTATCCGGATGAAGGCGATGAAAGTCGGCAACCATCCCGGGATCCAACACAGCGGAGCGGGGAACCCAGCAACGTTCCTCAAGGCCATAACCCTCCCAGTCCACCAGATAGTGAAGACCCCTCCCGCGACGGCGAGAGTCCATGATGCGGGAGATCGTGTAGGCAGGGAGGCCACCAATGACCCCGAGCGGGCGGAGGGGGCCTGGAAGGAGGGCACAATGGACTGGAGAGACACGGCTTAATCTGAGACACATGGAAGACATTGTGTATCTTCATGTTGCGCGGCAACTTAAGGCGAACAGAAACAGGGTTTATCAAAGCAGCAATTTCAAAAGGCCCGATGAAGGTTGAGGTGAGCTTCTTCGATTCGGCATGAACAGGAACGAAGCGTGTGGACAACCAAACCTTTTGACCGATGGTGTACTCAGGAGCGTGAGTGCGGCGCCGGTCAGCCAGACGTTTGTAGCGTTCTTTCGTGCGCAGCAAGGCCGCACGGGTGGCCCTCCAAACCCGGCGACACCTACGAAGGTGAAACTGGACCGAAGGGACAAAGTGCTCACCTTCCAGAGCAGGGAACAGAGGAGGCTGATACCCCAGGGAGGCCTCAAACGGAGATTGCCCTGTAGCTGAAGACGTCAGGCTGTTGTGGGCATATTCCACCCAGGGCAGTTGGTCGCTCCAGATGGTTTGGTTGGAAGCAACTATGCAGCGCAGAGCGGTCTCCAGCTCCTGGTTAGTGCGCTCAGTTTGTCCGTTGCTCTGTGGGTGGTAACCAGAGGAGAGACTGACCTTGGCTCCTAGCGCCGAGCAGAACTCCTTCCACACACGAGAGGTGAATTGCGGCCCACGATCCGAGACCACGTCCTCCGGGATGCCATGGAGGCGGAACACATGATGCGTGAGATGCCGAGCCGTCTCCAGGGCCGTCGGGAGCTTGGGGAGTGCAACAAAATGCGCAGCCTTTGAAAAGCGGTCAACAATAGTCATTATAGTGGTGTTACCTGCTGACTGTGGGAGGCCGGTAACAAAATCCACCGCGATATGGGACCACGGCCGAGACGGTGTGGGTAAAGGTAGCAGCAAGCCGGCCGGAGGTTGATGTCCCAGCTTGTTGCAGGCGCAGGTTGAACAGGCAGAGACGTACTCCCGAACGTCTCGTGATAATGTGGGCCACCAGAAGTAGCGCTGAAGGAAGGTGATCATTCTGTGTACTCCTGGGTGACATGTGAAGCGGGCAGTGTGAGCCCAATGCAGTACCTGAGACCGAGTGGCCGATGGAACAAAGAGCCGCCCCGCTGGTCCTCCTCCTGGATCTGGTTCAGCCCGCTGAGCCTCACGAATGGCCGACTCGATTTCCCATGTTATTGTACCAACGGCACAAGTCGCTGGCAGGATGGGCTCAGGGTCCTGCCTCTCCTCAGGCACCGAGAACTGCCGTGATAGGGCATCCGGCTTCACATTCCGCGAGCCCGGTCTGTAAGAGATTGAAAAGTTGAAACGGGTGAAAAAAAGAGCCCACCTGGCCTGTCGAGCGTTGAGACGTTTTGCTGTTTGCAGGTAAGCCAGGTTTTTGTGGTCCGTCCATACAATGAATGGCTGAGCCGTGCCCTCCAACCAGTGCCTCCATTCCTCCAAGGCCAGTTTTATAGCCAAGAGCTCCCGGTCTCCCACGTCATAGTTGCGTTCGGCTGGGGAGAGGCGGCGAGAGAAGAAGGCACAGGGCCGTAGCTTACCCTCTCGCTGTTGTGAGAGCACCGCGCCGACCCCCGAGTCGGAGGCATCCACCTCCACAATGAATTGGAGTCGCAAGTCAGGCTGAGCCAGGATGGGTGCGGTGGTGAATCGGTCCTTGAGCTGTGTGAAGGCCTTTTGGGCCGCCTGATCCCACTGAAAAGAGAACTTAGGAGAGGTTAAGCGGGTCAAAGGCAGAGCGATTTTACTGAAGTCCCTAATGAACCGGCGATAAAAGTTGGCAAAGCTGAGGAACTGCTGAAGCTGACGGTGATCAGTTGGTTCCGGCCATTCCACAACAGCTTTGATCTTGGCCGGATCCGGTTTGAGGTTACCCTGGTCAATTATGTAACCCAGGAACGCCACTGTTTGAAAGTGGAATTCACATTTCTCCCCCTTTACAAAGAGTCTGTTCTCCAGCAGCCGCTGCAGGACCTGTTTTACATGGGTTACATGTTCGGTTTCAGTCTTAGAGAAAATCAGGATGTCGTCCAGATAGACGAAAACGAACCGATCTAGGAAATCACGGAGCATGTCGTTAACCAACGCTTGGAAGATGGCTGGGGCGTTGGTTAGCCCGAAAGGCATCACCAGGTACTCGAAATGACCGAGGTGTGTGTTAAAAGCGGTTTTCCACTCATCGCCGTCTCGGAGTCTGACCAGGTGATATGCATTTCGGAGGTCCAGTTTGCTGAACATGGTGGCCCCGTGAAGGAGTTCGAATGCAGATGAGAGAAGCGGGAGAGGATATTTATTCCTGACTGTAATTTTGTTCAGCCCCCGGTAATCAATGCAAGGACGTAGCGATTTGTCCTTCTTCTCAACAAAGAAAAAACCAGCCCCTACCGGGGACGAGGAAGGGCGTATTATGCCAGCAGCCAAGGATTCTGAGATGTAAGTATCCATTGCTTCCCGCTCAGGCCGCGAGATGCTGTACAAGCGGCTCGTAGGTAACGGAGCCCCAGGAAGCAATTCAATGGCGCAGTCGTACGGCCGGTGGGGGGGTAACGACCTCGCCCGGTCTTTGCAAAACACCTCGGCCAAGTCGTGATAAACTGGCGGCACAGAGGAGAGGTCCGGTGGTTCCAAAGCCGGGGGCGGTTCGACAGTAGAGGCGAGGGGAGGGGCTGATCTAAGACAGTTCATATGACACTCCTCCCCCCACCCAGACACGCACCCCCTCTTCCAATTTATGCGCGGATTGTGTTGCTGCAACCAGGGGTGGCCCAAAACCAGGGGGGCGTGCGGAGCCTGAAACACAAAAAGGCTGATTGTCTCAGAATGATTGCCAGATAACGTGAGGGTAACCGGCTCCGTAACATGAGTGATGTCTGGTAGGCGCTGCCCCGACAAAGCAGAAACACGAAGGGGGTGTGGCAACGGGTCGGAGACCAAGTTTAAGCGTTTGGCGAGGTGTGAGTCAATGAAGTTTTGTTCGGCGCCAGAGTCTATTAAAGCGGAGAGAGAGTGTGTCATGGTTTGCTTAGTTATCTTGGCTGGCAGCAGAAGACGTGGAGGAGAATCTTGAGAGAGCCCGCCCACCAGTATTCCTGCCTTTACTGGCGGGCGCGCCCTTTTGATCGCAACGGGCAGGTTGCCACGAAATGGCCTGTCTTGCCACAAAACAAGCACTCACCCGAAACCAAACGGCGATGGCGCTCAGTGGCGCTAACCCGGGAGTGCCCCAACTGCATGGGTTCCTCCTGGTCCAACTCCTCCCTTCGCTCACGGAGCTCTGCCTGGGCTCCTCCGGGCACCGTCTTGGGCTGCCCCGAAGGCTCATGAAAGGGGTGGAGCCGGGAACTCCGTCGTGCATGCAGGCGGCCGTCTACTTTCACACACAAACTCATTAAAGCATCTAGCGAGGAGGGCAATTCCCGCATGGCTAATTCATCTTTTAACTCCTCACAAAGGTTATTTAGCAGGGTACAACATAATGCATCCTCACCCCAGCCGGTCTCCTCAGCCAGAATCTGGAAGTCAATGGAGTAGTCTGCCATACTCCGCTTCCCCTGCTTCAGGTTCAGCAACCGATGAGCTGCTGCTTCGGCGCCGGATCCCTTCTCAAAAACATTTTTAAATTTCGAGAGAAAAACAGCATAGGTTATGTCTGGATTGGCTTTAAGCGCTGCCTGTGCCCACAGCAGCGCGCGGTCACGTAACAGCTGTACAAAGAATGCGATTCTTGCTCCATCATCTTCAAACAAACGTCTCTGTTGGCGGAAAACCAAAGAGCACTGCGTCAAAAATCCTGCACATTTTGACAGCTCACCAGAGAAGGGCTCAGGGGCAGGTAGACGGAGTGCTGCGGTGCCTGGCTCCAGAGCAGAGGGGGCTGTTACTTCAGCTGCTGCCGGCTCCACAGCTTGGGCTTCGGCGCCTTGCGGGGCGGGGTGAGCCGCCGAGGGCGTTCCTTCCAGCGGTGTAAGCCGAGCCACTGCCTGGGTGAGGGACGCAATCTGGCCAAGCAGGTGTGAGAACATCGCCTCGTGGCGGACCAGCACCATCTCCTGTGACGCAAGGGCTCGCTGGACTGGGTCAAGGTCTGCTGGGTCCATATTCTGGCTGGAACGTTCTGTCATGGCTACTGAACGGACCCACGCCCAGACAGTTCTTTCAAGGAAACAAAAGGGGATTTATTTACAATAGGGATCACCTTAGTGCAAAATATATGTACAGTGAGTTGGGAGGGGGTCCAGGGCTCCAGGGAGAGAAGGGGGGAGGAATCCACACACACGCTTCCTCTTCCACTCAGTCACCGCCACCGCTCCTCCGCACACACGCACTCCTCTTCAGCCGCACTTGCTCCAACACTCCACACACTGCCCCACTTGGACAGGTCCGGTGATTCGGTCCAGAATTCAGGTGGTTCGACGTTCCAGCGGTGAGCTGCTCTGTGCCACTGCCTTAAATAGCAGCTGGGGAAATCAGCCAGATCAGCCGCAGGTGGACACCATCCACAGGGGTGCGTGGGCCAAGAGTGAGAGCCCGTAATGAGCTCCACCCAGGCAGAGAGGAGGAGGAGAGACAAAAAACTAAAACTAACAACAACAAAACCTGTAGCCAGCGTGAGCCAACCAGAGAGACACGGGGACCGTGACAATATCTGATCAATCTGACCATTGCATTTAGTACCAATGCTAAAAACATGCACTGGTACTGAATATGCAATGATACAGACATAGGAAAATAATACTCGTTCGCCTCAGACGCACAGGTTGATTTACTCTGGGTCAATCGACTCTTTTGCTATTTCTCTGCCTCCTCAGATGTGGTCCCATCTCTGCTGACATTAGCTCAAACTGCCCCACTGACATCTTGAAATATGTCAGAAAGCGGCCGTGATACAGTTTCAGCACCATGAAATTCTCCCTACTGCTCCCAGAATCTCTGTTTCTTCCTTTTCTTGTTTAGACACATCGGCTCCAAACATCATTACTTGATGTTGACCTCAATTGTTTTTTGTAGTGAGCATGAACTTTTGGCAAAATTGCAAAATTTTCGGTGTGTATATATGTTACAAAAAATGCCGTGTCTTTTTTTTTTTTTTTGCAAGGCACTGTAAAGGCCTCACACTCTGATGGAAGAACTGTGGAGACTCAATGTTTGGTATTTTGCCCAGGGATACTTCAACATACCTCCCGAGCCACAGCCACAGCTTCTGACCTGCCTCATCTCTTATGCTCCAAAGTTATGAGTGATGATTAAATTGAAAAAAAAAAAAACTTGGCACAGACACAGAACATCTATTTGTTGATAATTTAACATGAATATTAATATACAGTCATGACAGCAGCTTTTACCCCACCCCTTAAAATGATTTTTGATTCAAGAAGATGGTGAAGTTGACTTTGCATCACTTGTGTGATGAAAACAAAAAACAGAAACACCATTTATTATCTACCGTTCACTTTAGAGGTCACGTGCTACTGCAATAACGTGCACGTCTGAGCCATGTGATCAGAGCCGTTGTCCTTAGTGTGGTTAGCAGACCTTTCAGAGTTCATTCCTGCTACTGGAAACGCTGACGTGACTTCATGATTGAATACAGTAAATGTTCTCAAATGTCAATCATGGCAGCTTCATCAGCAGGTGGTGTTTACAGTTGTTGCATATTTTTTTTGTCAAAATTTCTACTCAGTTTTTCAACTGCAATTGAATCGAGTGCGACAAGTAAGCACTTAATAAGCAAGCAGTGATCTTACATTCTGCAACGTTCATATTTATTTATATTGTGCTTTACATACGGAATTAAATGATTACCATGTTTCACCATGACTGTCACTGCCAAGTTAAAAACCCCTTAAAAAGTGGCAGTAATTTTGGTTTTTAGGGAAACTGAGACCATATATGATGTGTGTTCAATAATTAAGGCATAAATGTTTGTAGACAAATGAGTGTGAACCAGCAAAAACCAAAAATCTCTTATCCACATTGCTCTCTATGTCAGTGACACTTTAACTCTTGTCCTCTTCAGTCAGAGGCAGCACATGAGGCTATCAGGATGTAATGAAACTTTTAAGCTGAATGTTGTTCAGGTTGGCCAAGTTAGGTCAACCCAGCGTCCATAAACTTTCAATATTTAAATTGAAAATTTCCCAGTTAAAGGCTTATATGTGCTGTCCAAAATCCTGGATGTTAGAGCCAATGATTACAACAAGCGGCTGTGGATCTGGAAGTCGAGGAGGTCGTCCACTTATCTGAAGGTGGGTGGTTTAATGTGTGGCTCAGTCTGCATGTTGAAGTGTCCTTGGCTGTTAGTATGACAGTGAAAGTGCTGAATGGTTGAATGAGGCTTGTAGTACGACAGTTCGCTTTGAGTAGCTGATAAGACTACAGAGTAAATTTAAAACCAATTTACATAACAAGGGCCAAAATGTAAAAGAAACTTACTTAGAAAAACAGGAACTTCATTCTGCTGGAGGGGACAGAGGTGAGCTCGAATAGATTTGAAACTATTTCGATCCTGCATTTGGATTTATTGAATTTGGATTTCAAATTAAAAGAATGAATATTGGCTGTAATATTTAATACATTTTTGTTGCATGTTCAGGAGCATCTGTGGTTCAGTTTGGTTGATACTGGATGGTAAATATGGATCAAGATTAAAAAGAAATGAAATTGTTTTGGGATAAATTTTCACAAAAAGTGTCAATAATAATAATACTTATATTTTTTTCATTATAAAAACTTTACAAAATGTTATTTTTCACCAAACAGGGCATGAATGGATTCCACATAAAAACTTCCCCATCGTCACTTTCATCTACAAACCTCTCCAAAAACTCAGCAGTACAGGTCCTCGTCTATACT
Organism: Mchenga conophoros; assembly: GCF_057382185.1. NCBI lineage: Eukaryota > Metazoa > Chordata > Actinopteri > Cichliformes > Cichlidae > Mchenga > Mchenga conophoros. The sequence goes on from NC_140527.1 coordinate 29,246,642, forward strand.
TTACTATTTTAGGCTTTTATGCCATATTTTCTTCCTAAAACCCCAAGAAAATAGAGGACTGATCTGTGTCTGTCTGATACTACTATGATGCTTTTAATCTGGCTTCATGTAGGTGCTAGGAACTGCTATATTCATTTGATGCAGGAGCTTTTACTTCGACAATCACGAGTAAAACTGATCATTTTGATGTGGAAACTATTCATCTCTGACCTGCTTTTGAAAAAATTAGATGAAAGGAGCAGTGAAGCTATTTCCGTCTCGAACTTGGGTGCTGTTGAGTCTTAAAATGATTGACAACCATGCCACTGGATGGGTCTGAACAATATCGCAGAAGCAACAGAGAGTGAGGCCACATTTTCGTTCTATATGGTGCATTTAACAGTTGCCATTAAACAGGTGCGTCGGGGCTAAAAGGGCAAGACTATAAATTAGAGGAAAAAAGTAAAACAGCTTACATTAACTTGCTTTCTTTTTTTATCATGCTCTCCTTATGAACTCCTCTCTCTTTATTGATCGTCTCTCCATCCTCTCACTTCACAACCAGATGCTCCAGGAGGCCGAGTGATTGACAGGCCTGTGTTCTGCTCCTGCTGGATAATACCCTTCCCACCTCTCTCGTTGCCTGGGTGACAGATGGGTTTTCTCTGCTGTAACACTCGGTTTCCATCTCTGTCACCTCAGATTGGTGAGCGTGCGAGAGAGAGAAAGGAACGGTGGTTGAGTCCTAGTCAATCCTACACTTCCCATGACAAATGACAGCGGCACAGACAAACAGTGCACGGTGAGTCGTTTGTGTTTCTAACTGTGACATTGCCTCATAGTCTCTCACACCAATCTTGCACACTGTTCTCTCTCTGGAATGGGAGCTGACATTAAAAGCAGACTGTGCCTGTCTGTGATTCACAGTGAAGATATTTCTCTGCTCTCCCTCGGATGATGCTTAAACATAGAGCTTTGGCCTCCTGTGCCGGCAGAGGTGGGAGTCTTTGATTCAAAACCAACTGGAACGGGTCAAAAAAACAGCCTGGAGGCAGCTGCTTCCTCAGCTAAAGTAGCTCTCGTTTTGCTTCTCTCTGTCTCTCCCCTTCCTCCTCCCCCCCCCCCGTTTTTCCTTTTGTCACTTAGCATCATCTCTAACAACGTTGCTATTAGCACAGCTCATCATTCACGCTGGCAGTGCCCGTGGCACAATTGGGCCAGTGCCAAGTGAAATAGATGACATCATCCATTGTGCTTGTGCACTAGTCCAGTCAGGCTTTGAGGCACCAGTATGAAGCTTTGGACTTGATTAGCGTTGAGACCATGACATCACCCTTCAGTCAGTTTCCCTATGGAGGCGCTGACATCATCCATCTGAGTCAATTATTACGATCGCAGGTGTCTAATAATCTGTTTAGAGCCTCACTAGTAATGATTACAGGTCCCAGATCATTCCTGAATCAATGTGGAAATCTATCATCTAAAACCAGGTGTGAAGAATAACTCATATGTAGACTGTCTGTGCGCCTGCTTGTTGAGTTAATAAACAAGCACACCTGCTGCTGCTGTTGTTGCTTCTACCATATATTCTGATTCGACCCTACCCAAGGCAATCCTTGTGCTTTTTCCTGATCCTGTATTATTCAAAAACATGGTCTTCCTATCAGCTTATTTCATTGGCAGGAGTGGAAACTCATCTTACCCCTGAATGAATATTTCTTCCTGTGAAGCTCTTTTTTCTGTTACACGTCTGCAGAAAACAAGAGCAGCCTTAAAAGTAAATAAATATAAAAAAATCTACAACCCATTACAGGTTGTATATGCTTTTGATCTCTGAAGCGTGTTGGCAGTCTGAAAACAAACAGAAGAAAAAATGAAAATCTGGGGAAACACTCATAAGATTCCCTGACAGAAGGAGGTAAGTTCCCATGGGGAGCTAAGATAGCGAAACACAACTGAAGAACTGATGACAGGTATTACTGGAACGTGCGAGCATTTATGTGCACGATGACAAACGTGCTCGCACATGGTTGGAGAAAACACATCGGCTTGTTTATGTCAGGTTACACCTCGAAAAGAGTGATGAACCTATATTTGATTGGGTGGATGCCAATGAGATAAAACTCCAAACATTTTCATTTGCTGTAACATTTCCTTTTTGGGTCGTCTTTTTCAAAAATGTTCCCATATTGTAATTACAGATTCCTACCTGGAATCCCGTTTCTTAAACTTTAGGTCCTTTTTTCCTCTAAGTTTTGTGTTGGTGTTCGAAGGTAAGTATATTATCTCCCTGTTAGGAGCCAGACATGCGAGAGAAGAAGCAGATAAGGGAACATGGTGAGACGCTGAGCTGTCTTGGAGTGATAATTAAGGAAGAACCAGGTGGACAAGTGTGACTGTCGAATTAGTCATAAGGGGCTCGACACACACACACACACACACACACACACACACACACACACACACACACACACACACACACACAGGCACATGACCACACAAAGATACACGCCAGCACTCTGTCACATCTCAGAGCAGTCTTCACACATTTTGTTCAGCAGGTATGTGACATGTTTAATTACGGGTGGATAATGAACATCATGTCAAACGCTCAAACATGGAAGGCTGTATTACAGCTTCAGGAGGAACGCTTCACAGAAGATTCTCCATGCAGCAGTGATGGCTACAGAAATTGCATAAGAGCTGGAAGCACACACAATGTCTTCTAAATACAACAGTTGACTACCACGAGCCTGGTATGAACTAGAAATCATTTCAGTAATATTTCATAATACAGTTTGCAGATTATGGTTTTATTTCCCAACGTTCATGGAATGAATGTTTTATAAATTTAGGATGTAATTAATGAAGGGTAGATACAGGGGAATAATGGGAGTAAAATTTGGCAATTTTAAAGTAAATTAGAAACTACACCAACACCAGACCCTTTTTCAGATACACCTTGCTAATACCAGGTGAGATCTGTGTTTGCTTTCAGAACAGCTTGGCATAGATTCAACAAGGTGCTGGAAACATTCCTCAGAGATTTTGATCCGTATTGACATAACAGCATCACACGATTCTGTAGATTTGTCGGCTGCACACTCATAATGCTCTCCTGTTTCACCACATCCCAAAGCTGCTCTAGTGCAGTGGTCCCCAGGGCCACGGACCAGTACCGGTCCGTGAGTCGTTTGGTACTGGGCCGCAAGAGTTGAGGCTTGGGTGTGAAATGTATGGTTTTCAGAGTTTTTACAGTTAACTTGGTTTCCCTGCGTCTTTTCCCGTGTTATAGTTGTGTCTTATTTTGAAAGAAATATTTACGCATTACCATGGTGACCAGAGAGCATTAAGGGGAAGAGAGGAGCACGTTATTCTCAGTGTTGTTGGCGCATTTCAGAAGGACGCTACTAATAAAGTTACACAATGACACAGTGAATTCTCGTTTATTATTATATTTACAAAATACCACAGTTTTTCTCTTGGTCGTATAATTTTATTTTGTTGTATTTATTCGCGACACCTTAAAGGCCGGTCCGTGAAAATATTGTCTGACATTAAACCGGTCTGTGATGCACCACTGTTCTAGCGGACTGAGATCTGGTGACTGTGGAGGCCCTTTGAGTAAAGTGAACTCGCTGTCATGCTCAATTAATCAGTTTGAGATGATTTGAGCTGTGCGACAATACAATGCAATATTTTTCAAATCTTCGTTGTCCAGTTTTGGTGAGCCTGTGTGAATTGTAGCCTTAGTTTCCTGTTTTTAGTTGACAGGGATGGCACTAGGTGTGGTCTTCTGCTGCTGTAGCTCATCTTCAAGCTTCAAGGTTCAAGAAGAGATGCTCTTCTGCGTACCTTGTTTGTAATGAATGGCTATTTGAGTTACTGTTACCTTCCTATCATCTTAACACGATCTGTCCATTCTTCTCTGACCTATCCAGCAAGGGGTTTTCACCCAATGAATTACAGTTCAGTGGAAATTTCCTATTTTCTAGTAAACCCAAGAGATGGCTGTGTGTGGGAAAATCCCAATAGATCAGCAGTTTCTAAAATAATCAGGCAGCCCATCTGGCACTAACATGTCATATTTAAGGTCACTTACCCATGCCTTTTGTACCCATGCTTATGCTCAGTTTGAACTTTATCAGGTCATCTTGATCATGCCTACATGCCAGTAAGCAGTGTGTACATCAGTAATTCTGACAGCTTCAGTATCAATGAAGGGAAAAAAGACCTCAGAGGGTGCTGTGAAAATGCAACAGCAGTACAGTGTCAAATCAAAAGTGTGTGCATACAGATCACACAGGATCGAAAGAGAAATGTGGCCTGACAGTAAAAATCAAAATGCTTTTGTTTTCATGAAGAAAATATAAGAAATGTGCATGTCCATACTTGCAAAGAGGCATTGCATTAAAGCCACCCCCTCTGAGCCATAGTTATGATAACCACGCGTGACATGTATGGCTTCACATCACCAGAGTTGATAGAATGCTATCCAAAACTGCACGAAGTCAGTGTGTGAGCAGTGCTTCAAGTCATAACAGCTACTTTGAACTGTCAGGGCAGTGAGTGGGTGTATGACTCTGATAGTCAATTTATGCTGGATAATGCAAAGATAGGAGCTGATAAATTATGACTCACAGACAGTCTGAGTTAGAATTATTTTGCGTACACGTCTGTAATATGTGCAGTGTGTCACCTTGCCCCCTGCATGTGCTGCGGCAGTTTGTTATTCCTCATGGAGACTCACAGGATTTATCAAGGTGCGCTTTTTTTAACCAGCTGACATAACAAACTCCCTTCAACCCTCACCAAACACAAACTCAGAGCCACATGATGTGAGCTGCAGTTGTCATCGCTGGTGTCTGCTGCTATTCGAGTGAATCCCACCCTGACAGAAGCATCACTTTCTGTATTTTTTTTCTAAAGAAGGCTATTCTTTCTTTGCTCGATCACTTTCTTTCACTCCATCCTTTGTGTTACTCTGCGCCCACTCTTTTTCCCCAGATCTTGGAGAAACTAGTCTGTTTGTGAAAGAGAGAGTGAGTTAGGGAAAGAAAGCAAAAGGAGGAAAAAAAGGACAGAAGCGAGTGAGAATGGTGGCGAGATTGATAGGATGCGTGAAGAAGCATCTCGTCTCATTATGTGTGAAAATGAACCCACGTGGTCGCTTCTCCTTCTCCGTAATTACCAAGACGTTGCTCTGTCATTAGCGGGATTAAAATAAACTTAGCAGCACACACCACAAAACAACCGCAATGACACTCACGCACACACAAAGACATATGCCGAAGCAGTTTTCTAGCTTTTAACTTCCTTCGCTTTAAACAGCTGAAACGGATGCTTTTCAGATTGCATCAAATAAACCACGTCGGTGATCCCATCTTTCAGAACCTGAAACCTATTTCCTACCTGTGAGGAAAGCTATTTACGCTATCAGCCCTCCTTTCAGCCTTATAACTGCTCCGTCACATAATCATGTATGCATTTGCCAGAATCTCATCTGGTGATGCCTTCTGTGATGCAGGGAATTTATTATCAGGCTGGTTTGTTTTTGATAGTCCTTCCACAGGCCCTCTATTGGGTTTCCTAGCAACAGGTCTGTGTAAGGGCTGGTGCAAAGAGGGGGATAGCAGTGTCCCCATCCTGATTACCCTCTAATTACTTTAATGGAAGCTAGGCTCTCTGGATATGTACCCCCACCTGCTCACAGTCTCTTCTTAGACATTCATACATTGGCAGCTATCAAAGCAGCTGCTTAGCCACTGTGTATTTCCTCCTACTTTAATGCTGCGGGGGCCACTTAAGCTGTTTTAAAAAAAATAAGGTTAGGCAGCGAATTTGCTCATTGGCGGATCGGTTCTCCTTTAAGACAAGCCCTTGTAGCAGCGTCTTAGTTGTGAGCATGTTAACATGCTGAGATTAACATTTAGCTGAAAGTGCCGCTGTGTATCAGCCTCACAAGGCCAGCAGCACAGCTGTACACCACTTTGTCTTGTTCCTCTGCAGACGAGCGGCGAACTGCTGTCACATCCTCCTGTAAGAAACACACAAGCATTGTTGTAAAAGCAGATGCAGCACACACATTTATATGCACGCACACTTCACATGCAATTTACTGTCACCCAGTTGTTACTCATCTGACTTGTGCCATCGTTAGAGTACCCATGGTTACCGTGAGTCTAAGTGTGCATGAGAAGTAAGAAAAGGAGAAATAAGCTGAGCAGGAAAGAAGAAGAAGAAGTGGAAGATGCTAAGGTGGGGGGGATGACGAGGAGCTGAGGAGGATGAAAAAAGTAAGATATTTTGCCTGCTGCAAAGAGTTTCCCTGAAGAAACAGAAGCTGTCTTTCCCAACTCATAATGTGGGCACGGATGTGTGTCTTTGCATGTGTGTTGGTACAAAAGGACCCCACCCGATATCGTGTGGGTGTATTTGTTGAACATGCTGGAACAACTTGTACAGTGATAAAAGACGTTGCTTTAGGGTAAATACAGAATTCACCTCAGCACGTCACACTCTTATCATTCACGGCTGTGATATGATTCATATTAAAGGGAAATCCATATGCGCTAAAAGCACCGTGGCCATCCCCCGACAGTGATGAAGTTAATCTTGTTCATTTTGATTGGGCTATTAACATAGTTTGTCATTTAATAAGCTGGACCCAGTGATTATGTAGATTGCAGATGAGCTGCAGCAGATATGTAACAATATTACTCCATAGCTTTATTTAGAACATATTTCTGCAGTTATTTCTTATGCAGCACAAACATGGTCGCTACTGAAATGCCCACATCCTCGGGCCACAGTTTGAAATGCAAATTAACAAAAGTCAAGAAAAGAAAATTCTACTACAAAAGTAAATGCTTGAGATTTGTGCCAGCTCAGTCATTTGTTTGTGTCATTTCCGCTCAGCTTCCAGCTAAGGCCCACATGCCTGCAGAGACCGGCGCAGTTACTATGGTGAAGAGCTGTGAAATTGTGTTTACCAATCTTGCGTTGCATTTCCTCTCACTCCTTTCTCATTTCGCTGTGATTTAGTTCAAGCATTCTCATTCACTTTCCTCAGTAATATTCTCTATCAGTGAAACAGCATTTGCAAACTGTGCATTGCAGTTCCTCTCACTCCCTTCTCATTATGAGATGATGTAGTTAGAGCATCTACATTTGCTTACCTTAAAAACAGTCTAAAAACTGAGGACTACAAAAGGTCTTTAACAAACCTATCAAACTACTCTGAAGTGTAGCAGTGACAGCATCTATCTTCACGATAAGCGCTGCTGCAGAATTAGACAGAGGCCACTGGTGAGTCAGAGCGTGTAGGCCCAGGGAAGGCTGGATGAACAGAAAGGGGAATCTATGTATAGACAGCGTCTTTGCAGCCAGCTGAAGATGGTGACAGCTTCAATACATGGCTGATTACATAACAACATAGCTGTCATACTTCTATGGAAAAACATATATGTGTGGATGAAGCACAAAGGGTTATACTCCTCATCTCGGAGATTTGTTTTCGTGCCCAACGCGTCACTAAACAATGAGTCTTTGAAGATGTCGTGCCCACTACTACCCGCCCGCCCACACCAATCAGTCAGGGCAGCTTATCCAAAATACTATTCAAACCCACTCATCCTGGCAGGAGTATGGCTGTGTTATTGGGGGAGAGGGTGATAAGAGTGGATTTGCTTTCTGTGCATGATGTAAGGTTGCTTCTTTAAATACTCCCCTGTGTTCCCGCACGTGTGCTTCTCTGTACATGTGATTTTAAGGTGCCACAGAATATGCGACCGAATGTGCACACCTTCCCGTAAATTTGGGTGCTCTCTCATTTTTAGCCTCCAGCTTTGTCACCGGTGCTGTGCGTCTCCGTGTGTACTCCCAGAGCGCAGAGAGCCTGCGTTAGAAGTAAGGTGTCAAATTCTCAGCAAATGCTCCCGCCTCGGTTTTCTGACGATTGTTCACCACTTCCACAGCTAACTGGGAGCCAAACTGTTTTTGCGGTGTTCTCTGCAGCGGCTGCTCGTTTTGATTTGAGGCTCAGAAAGACAGGGCTGGGGGGATTACTAGCAGAAAATGTGTGTGTGCGTGAACTTGCATGAGCATGTGCGTGCACAGACTCTCATAGTGTGAAGTATTCTCTTGCTTTCGTTAATGAGTCAGCAGATTTCTGCCTTGTGAAACGTCCCTCGGGTTAAAAAAGTGAAGGAAGCGTAGGGAAAGGGCATCTCCCTATTTGACATTCCAATTATTGCATAACTGCCTAATCTCCTGTTCTGTGTCATTCCTGTTTTAATGGGGATTAAACTCTACTGGGAATGGGGGAAACATTTTATCTTTCACTGCCTATTGATACACACACGAGCACCAAGTCACACACCAACGCAGCTGCAGCAAAGGTGCTTCTCTTCTAGAAAAATGACATAAAAACCATAAAATGTAAACATTTATTGTCTTTTGGCAAGAGGCCGAAAGAAACATGGCATTAGTTCCACCTCGCATGTGCCCAGATGGCCTATATGAATCTTTGCCAAGGCCCTGGGCTGCATTTACAAAGGAGCTTAGAGTACTGACACAATCAGTCTAATTAGAATTCCAATGCTATTACATTTCAGTTACAAGACGGATTATTGAGGACGATGATACAAAATGTTGCAGCATGACATTTAAGGTAAGAACTGCATTGGAAATGTTTAAGAATCATTTGCAGCATTTGCCATAAGGCTGCATTACATTTGTCTACAGAACTGTCGAAAAGTCTTGAGGCACCACTCATCTCTTTATATTTTGCTTCAAAGGAGTCTGACCTTGTTGCCATTTTTTAAGTGGTCTTGAGTAGAGATGGACCGATCCGATATTACGTATCGGTATCGGTCCGATACTGACCTAAATTACTGGATCGGATATCGGAGAAAAATAAAAAATGTAATCCGATCCATTAAATATCATGAAAGCACCTCACAAAACTTGCAACACGCCGTAACTCACCTCAGAACGTTAGCACGTCGGAGCAGTATGCATCACGTGATAGAGCGGCTGTGGCATGCGGGACCTGTCGGTGGTCTGGATAGCATGTGGAGCTTCGCTAGCAACCTGGCATTTCATCTCCGACAAAGTTATCCCGAGAGAAGTAAAGCAAGTGTGTAAGTCCATCTCTGAATGTTTGTAAAGCATTCCTGCGTTAAGCTTAACAAGCGATATATGGAGCGACTGCCTCTTCTTGCTGCTACTTCAAGCATGAAACTGCTTAATGATCAGCTGATCGGCTTTTCTGTCGCGAGTCTGTCTCTCTAGTTTGCTTTTGGCCCACTTTGCACCAGAAAGAGGAAACCAGCGGCTGAACAACAGCAGCACGTTTAAGCTTGATCAGCTGTTGTTAGAATTTATTTAATATTAATTTCTACTCCAGGATCTTTTTCTACAGCTGACGCTGGTAACTGTGCAGGGGCGGATCTAGCAAAGTTTAGCCAGGGGGGCTGATAGGGCATTAACAGGGAAAAGGGGCACAAAGACATACTTTTCTTTATTCTCATTTAAAATGTCTAGCTTTTAATAAATAATTATCTGAATCTTACACCCAAAGTTTTAATTTGATGTAAAAGGAATAGAAGTCCATTACTGTATATAGTAACTATTAAGTTACTTCCTTTGGGAAGGTACCATCTGTGCAGTCTGCAATTTTGTTGAAGAAAGATGTTGAATCTATTTAATATTTCTTGAAAAATAATTGATTTCTGTGCATTTTTTTTCACACTGCATCAAATTAAGGTTGATTACGTCGATTAAGCATCATGAGGTGGAGCGTGAGGGGTGGTTCCCTATTTTTTATTTATTTATTTTTGTTGCTAGGAGTTGGAACCCTATTAGTTAGGTTGCTTAATATTTATGCTAAGTACTCTTTAAAATACCAGAATAGGGAGGATGGTGTAGGTTTAAGTTTATTAGATTGATCAGTATTGCTGAACTATGAAATATTTTTTTTGCATACAGGTATAACAGAATAGCTTTAGTGTAGTTGTTGTTTTAAACTTGAGTATGAACTTATACAAAATTCAGCAAGATATTTAAAAAAAAAACAGTTTTGTTGATTAAAAAACACTATATCGGATTCATATCGGTATCGGCAGATATCCAAATTTATGATATCGGTATCGGACATAAAAAAGTGGTATTGTGCCATCTCTAGTCTTGAGCAAAGGTTCTCCAGATTTTCTGACAGCCTTTCAAAATTTCACTGTCTGTGAGAGATATTTTTTAAAGGAATTGTTTTTTCACTTAATCCGGTCTTTAAGTTTGACGTCATTAAGCGTGTCTGGGCACAAACTTTACTGCAGGTCTGTCACGGTTCTGGGTCCGTTGGACCCAGTATTTTGAGTTTATTATGTTTTGGTTTATTTCTGCTTCATGGATTGTTTTCTTCTCGTGGTGATGATGATGATTATTATTAGTTTCTTGTTTCTGTTTATCCGTGCTTAAGGATTTGTTCTCAGTTATATCTCACGTTTAGTTTAGTTCAGATTCCATGTGTTATTCTGTTTGTCTCTCAGTGTAAAGTCTGCATGCTTGTTTAGTAATTCATGTTTCCTGTTTTATTGTGAAAGTCTTTGTCTTATGTTAGTGTGTGCAGCTTAGCTCCCCCGTCTCGTTAGCCCTGATCTCTCCCAGCTGTGTCTCCCTCCTGTTGCCGATTCCCCCGTTACTACCCTGTGTATATAAGCCCTGTGTTTTCCCATGCTCAGTGTCGCGTCGTACCATCAGTTTTTGCCTGTGTGTTCTTGGTCTCAGTGTTCCGTCCTCACTTTATGTTTGTTTTCCTGCCAGCAATAAAGCTGAGATTTTTTGAGTTACATTCCATTTTCCGAGTCCTGCATTTGGATCCTCATCTCTGCCTGCCCGCACACAGAGCCTTGACAGAACGACGCGACCAGTAATGGATCCAGCGGACTCACCGTGGAAGCGCAGCTCCCGTTTTGACGGGACTCGGCTAGCGCTTGGAGGGCCTCCGTGCTGCCGTTCCTCGCTGGCAGCCTACCCTTCGGCCCACTCGTCTGCTTCCTCCCCGCGGACGCCCAGGTCTCGCAGAAAACGCTCCAGCCGGTCCCGGGAGGATTACTACGAGCCTGCAAGCAATCAGCTCACGCCTGCACAAGCCTTTTACAAGATGTTAGGGATTATTATCGTGCCACCTGACTCACCCAGCATTTCCACATCATAGCAGGAGCAGCCACAGCAGAGTCCTCCCTCGTCACATTCCGCCAGCGCCGCTCCCTCTTCAACAGGGAGGCAGCGAACACACAGCCAGCACTCACAGCTCCAGCAGGAGCCTGGGATTCAGCTCAAACAACCGCCTAGGGTGAGTGACAGAGTCTCCCTTCATTCGCCTTTTTTGTCAAGGGATAGACAGACTGTTTCCCCCAAAGCTGCGAACGCCAGCTACATGAACACTACAGCTCGTGTTTCTCCGGTTCGGGAAAATAAGAGTTTTCGTTTTAAGAATGACTATTTTCCCATTGGTTCAGAAGACTGTGCGCCTGATGTTTTTTCAGATTCAGGAGTTAAGACTGTTCCGTCTTGATCTGTTTATTCTGGAGCTATGTTTATTCAGTTAGCCGCCCGGCCTCAAGCTCAGTTAGCCGCCCGGCCTCAAGCTCAGTTAGCCGCCCGGCCTCAAGCTCAGTTAGCCGCCCGGCCTCAAGCTCAGTTAGCCGCCCGGCCTCAAGCTCAGTTAGCCGCCCGGCCTCAAGCTCAGTCTCCAATTCCACCACCGTCGTCATCCCAACCATTGTTTCAGTCACCCTCAGTTCAGCCTCCTGTTCAGCAGCCACTAGCCCTGCACCCTGTGTCACTTGCTACCCCGGTACAACAAGCTCAGTCAAATCAATCTAAAAGGAACTGTGTTTCATCAGTTTGTTCTAAGCAGAGCAACAAACCTCATGATAATGTAATCATTCCTAAAAAGCTGGCCAGTTCAGAGACTGTGACGCGCTCCAGGGCCTCCCCAGAGGCTGAGTTTCAGCCCTCAGCCTACTCTGGACCCCTGGAGGCTAGGAACCCAGCTGAGGACTGCACCCGGCTGTCACTGCCTGAGCAGAGTCAATGCTCTGGGCGGCTGAAGTCTGCTATGTGTTTGCCAGAGGCCCGTGCGCCTGCTGGTCCTGTTGCGTCCCTGCCAGAGGCCCATGCGCCTGCTGGTCCTGTTGCGTCCCTGCCAGAGGCCCGTGTGCCTGCTGGTTCTGTTGCGTCCCTGCCAGAGGCCCGTGTGCCTGCTGGTTCTGTTGCGTCCCTGCCAGAGGCCCGTGCGCCTGCTGGTTCTGTTGCGTCCCTGCCAGAGGCCCGTGTGCCTGCTGGTTCTGTTGCGTTCCTGCCAGAGGCCCGTGTGCCTGCTGGTTCTGTTCTGTGTGTGCCAGGGGCTCCAGTGCCCACTGGTTCTGAGACTGTTTTTGCTGGGGGGCCCGAGGAGCCCGTCCAGCCACCAGCTGCAGTCTCATCACCAGCTGCAGTCTCATCGCCAGCTGCAGTCTCATCGCCTGCTGCAGCTTCATCGTCCTCGCCTGCTGCGGCTTCATCGTCCTCGCCTGCTGCGGCTTCATCGTCCTCGCCCTCGCCTGGTCCAGCCCCCGTGTCTTCGGCCTCGCCTGGTCCGGTTTCAGCATCTGCTTCAGCATCCTCGCCTGGTCCAGCGTCTGCTTCGGCTTCATCCGCCTCGCCTGGTCCAGCGTCTGCTTCATCCGCCTCGCCTGGTCCAGCGTCTGCTTCATCCGCCTCGCCTGGTCCAGCGTCTGCTTCATCCGCTTCGCCTGGTCCAGCCACTGCTTCATCCTCGTCGTCTGGTCCAGCCACTGCTTCATCCTCGTCGTCTGGTCCAGCCACTGCTTCATCCTCGTCGTCTGGTCCAGCCACTGCTTCATCCTCGTCGTCTGGTCCAGCCACTGCTTCATCCTCGTCGTCTGGTCCAGCCACTGCTTCATCCTCGTCGCCTGGTCCAGCCTCCTCATCAGCCTCTGCTTCAGCGTCCGCCTCAGCGTCCGCCTCGTCTGGTCCAGCCACTGCTTCATCCTCGTCTGGTCCAGCCACTGCTTCATCCTCGTCTGGTCCAGCCACTGCTTCATCCTCGTCGCCTGGTCCAGCCTCCTCATCAGCCTCCGCTTCAGCGTCCGCCTCGTCTGGTCCAGCCTCCTCATCAGCCTCCGCTTCAGCGTCCGCCTCGTCTGGTCCAGCCTCCGCTTCACCTGGGGCTGCAGGGGCCACGCAGCCTTCAGGTCCCCTACTACCACCTCCACATCGTCGGTCATCTGCCTGGCCGCTTGTTGGGCATCTCCGCCACCGTGGACGCCCTCCTGAACGCCGCCACTGCCTTCCGCGTGGCCGGCCTCCAGGCTTGCATTCCCGCCGCCGTTGCCGTCCGCACGGTCGGCCCCCAGAACTGCTTCCTCGCCGCCGTTGCCGTCCGCACGGTCGGACCCCAGAACTGCTTCCTCGCCGCCGTTGCCGTCCGCACGGTCGGACCCCAGAACTGCTTCCTCGCCGCCGTTGCCGTCCGCACGGTCGGCCTCCAGAACTGTTTGCCCGCCGTCGCCATGTGCACGGTCGGCCTCCAGAACTGTTCGCACGTCGCCACCGTTGCCGTGTGCACGGTCGGCCCCCTGGACTTTTTGTAGACTCTTGGTGAGCTCTGGTTTCGTTTTGTTTTTGATATGCTTTCCTGCGTTTTTTGGACTCTGGTGCTCCTTGTTTTTTTTGTTTTTTTTTGCTTGGGCCTGTCCCTCCATCCTGGACCCCCTCCACCCGCCCTGGCCTGGTGCTTTGTGCTTTTTCGTTTTGGCCTGTCGGGAGCCTTGACAAGGTCCCTAAATCAAACAATCGCTGTGGGATCACTGAGTGTTAAAAACTGTCTAAATTCTTTCATCTGTAAAAAAATGATCAGTGTGGCTGCTCTACCAGGTGTAACAATTAAGTTTAACATCCAGGCATCCATGAAAATGGAATTTATTAAATTTAACAGAGTTAGAAGTTAGCAGGGAGTTAACTCGCTAGTTTCCATCTAAATATAATATTCTGTTCTGACTGAGAGATTTCTGAAAAAATTAAGACGTACAGCATTGCTATCACTCCCGACGTAAATGAAGACAGGAAAGTAAACAGCAGTGATGTTTGTAGCGTTACTGAAGTTTGGCTAGCTGGTATATAACGATGTGCTAAGTGATCGCTGGCGACCAGTTACTTTTTAAAAACACGATTTACAACCTGAATAGGTGATAAAGTGATAGATTTTTTTTCTACAATCCATCATACAAAATGTAATCAAATGGAAAGGTCCCTTTTTAAAACTTGTTTTATTAGTTTTATTTTTTAACTTTATGCATCAAGCAAAAATGTAATTATATGCAACATTCTCTGACTGGAAGAAATTTGTTTAATATTTAAACCTATTTTCTGCACATTCCAGCACATAAAATATATATATATTTTTTTGTGTTTACACCCAGTCTTTCAAATAGATGCAAGTAAAACACAGCAGAAAATAAATAAAGTCAAAGACTAGCGGTCCTGTTGCTCTATTTTCACCTGTAAAGCAGGATTGGCGTAGGCGGAGGTTTACCCTGGTGCGGGTGTGCCGCAGTGGTCAGTGGAAGAATCCGCGAGTTTCTCTGTGAATTTCCCATTACGTCGTTGCGCACTCGGTGCTTGCTTGGAAGTTTAGGGGTTTTTTTTTTTTTTTGCTGTAAAAAGAAATTTTCTACCCACGCACAACAGACGCTAATGTTTTTGTCACTTTTTATGGAATCAAACTTAAAGTAAGGTCAGTACTTCCACGCTTTAAACGCTGCGCGCTCACACTCTCTCCTGCACTCGATATATTATCCATTGTTGATCTGCACACAGCTGTTGTCACGAACGTCGCACTCGCTTACGTCACTGTCATGAGACATTCTCGCAAGAAAATCACGGTTTTAGTAACGCAGTAACGCAGCGTTCCTACGGGAAAGTAACGGTAATCTAATTACCGTTTTTGCAATAGTAATCCCTTACTTTAATCGTTACTTGAAAAAAGTAATCGGATTACAGTAACGCGTTACAAGTTACGTGTTACTGTAATCCGATTACTTTTTACAAGTAACGCGTTACTGCCCATCCCTGCTGGCAACACAGCTATGTTAGCATAATATAAACACAGTGAAGCTGGTGGATGAACTTTTTTCCACTTGATAACAGTTAAGATGAGGGTTCCCTATGGTTAGTAACAAATGCAATTGCATGGCAGGATGCTGTAAACGGACCAAACTTAAGTCAGGAGAAAAGCTGAGATAATCCATCCACAATACGAGGTTAGTCATTAATATACTGCTGCATGGGCTGGGCTGTAGTTACATCGTAAGTTTTTTTTTTTTTTTTTTTTTTTTGCCTGTCCCGTTTGGCTCTTTTGCCATCAGAATTGTTGTCTAAAGGCAAAGAAAGATGCCCAACGGATTTACTTTGATGTATGATCCCTAGCAATGCTAAAAATGGTGTTTGCTCATTAATTGACTAAACACAGATGAGACCCCTAAAAATGAAATCAACACTCATCATTTGCTGTTTTAGCATCTCAAATCATACTTGCAGATGAAGACACAGTCAGATGTTGTGATCTTCATTTCTCAACTGGTTGAGAAAACATACCCATACCACTAAAGTAAGTACACACCTAGTATTCATAGAAGTCATTGGCATTGTATTAATGACAACATCCAAATAAAACACAGGGATATGTTTCAAGGGAAAACAAGCTAATGCTTACTTAATATGGTTTTTCCAGCAGTAGTGCAACAATTTCAACCCCACAGTCATTACTGTTGCATCATCTAGTATCCTGAGTATCTTAAACCATATGAAGTGTTGCCTCTATCTTTGAGGTGTAACTGGTGAAATGGTCTGTGAAAGCGGCATGGCTCACTCCTCTCTATCACTGCTCTACAGCTTGACCACGCACACAAATATATGTCCACACTCATATACACACACACAGAAAATGTTATTTTCATTACTTCACAGGACATTATATTGACTTACATTTCATTTTGAAAGGGGAAGTGGGTCCCCACACTGTGACTGTGTAAACAAATTTATGTTCCCGCAACATGCGTCACTCACACACACACACACACACACACACACAGTCTCTTTCTCTTCCATTTCTCTCTCTTACAGTAGCAAATGAATTCCCGCTCCTGCTGATCGTAGCCATTCACTGCTATCTGTCTTCATTCCTGGGGCTTGGGAGACAGCTGGTAGCGCTGTACTAGGGTGAAAGATAATTCTCCGCTATCTCCTGCTCTCTACACAATGCCCCACATCAGCAAGTGGATAACTAGCCTCTGCTCCCTTGCTCTCCCTCTCTTTCAGCTCAATCATGAAACAATTCCCAAAAGTGGGCTTTAATTTTAAAGAACAACAACGCTCGTTCAGGCTACTTGGAAACAGCATTCCTCCTTAAACGGGTGGCTCATTTTACAAATTGACAGATAAGACCAGTATGAATCTGTAGATAGTGCTACACAGGATAACATTAATACACGCAGACAGATTGAAAGTATTCATTAGAACAATGGCAGCACATGAACTATTAATAGTTACTTTATTTATGAATGCAAAAACAAAGCCACACAAGCACAACATGTACTCCTCCGTGATGCATGGCGGGAGCTCTGCAGGCCTGGAGGCTGCAGACACTTATTATAGACTGGAGAAAGCCACCATGTTGCACCAACTCAACAAGAAACCTGCTCTGTGTGTGTCTGTGTGCTTGTGAAAAGGAAGACAGAGAGATTTATAGTGTGTGATTTAGGATGATTGTGCTTCTGAGTGATTCATTGCATGATCTGGGATAGAAGGTCTCCTCCTCCATCAGGGAGACAGAGAGAGAGAGAGACAGCAATAAGCTGTGTACAGAGTCAGTAAGTGACCACAGTCTGGCCATTGAAAGAAAGGACCACGTCAGGTCACAGACAGAGGAAGTGAGAAGTGAAAACTGAGAGCGGCTTTGTTCTCATTATTTCCAGCACAATATATAAATATAACATGTTTTGCTGTGGAAATTATTGCTGAGGCACCCAAAGTTCCTGAGAACTGAGACAAAACATAACAGACTGCACACCCAGCAGGGCATTTTAGTTATTTATTTAATTTTTTTTTAAAATCAAAATTACAAAATGTTTTAGTAATTGCAACAACTCCTGTGTGATTTATTACATAATATATATTTACACTTGGTAGGTTTTCAGTATTTTCTGAACAAATTCTGTAATTATGCTGTGAAAGCACATAATTTAACAAGGAACATGAGCTCCACGTGAGAGAGGGCAGGACTCTGTAGCTGTTCTCTTTACTTTTCTGTATGTATAGCACATTTAGATTTATTTTATTTTTAAAAGTATCTACCAACTTCAGAGTATAATTCTACTCAAAGACGAGAAATAAGCATAATAATGCTCCTGAATGTATTCACGGGATGTCACAATGTCCATATTTCATGTCATTATGTCTAAATGACTGTATGACTTCCTTATTACCTTCACAAGCCCGTTAAATGTGACTTCACTTACAATGCTTAAGTAATCTCATTGTGCAGAGGGGTGTGTTTCCACTCCAATTTGTCATCATCAGACTGAAGTTCATTAGGTTGACATTTCCGGTGTATGGTCGTCCACGCACACACCCACACACCTTCAAGGACAAAGCTTTTCACATTCCCCAAACCTATAGGCTAAGAAGCACTACTGATGACATCATTATGGGCATAATGATAATTGTAGTCAGATTAAATTAAATCAGCAACATTATGTCTTTATTCTATTAACTGTGAGATCATAAGATGTTGTCTCGCCATCATTTGCTTGTTGTCTTTTTTTATTATTTACATCTCAGACCTGTGTTAGGGTCTCTCCAGTGCATGCAAAAATCCCCTTTTATATTCGCGTAGGTGTGTGTAAGGTGGGAAATATGCAGCGTTAAACAAGATGAATCATTTGTGGTCAACACATTCGCCTAACATGTGAAAGATCCCCAGTTCAAGACTGGGAGGAGACAAACCCAGTCTCATTGAGACACAAGATAGTGTGCTTCTAATGACGGTTCCAAACCCGGCTAAGTGTGCTGAATCAATCCACTGCAGTGGATCCAATCCGGTCTTGAAGTGATGAAGTATGAACCCTGTTTCTGGGTCCAAAGTGTTTTAATGCTTTGTATCTTGTTCTATTTAATCTGAACAAGCCCCTAAAAACAGTCAGTGATCACTTTCGGCCTTTCTCAGTTTTTATTACCACTATTTATTTTAAAGCTCAGTTTTTAAAACCTTATGATGTAACTACAGCCCAGCCCATGCAGCAGTATATTAATGACTAACCTTGTATTGTGGCTGGATTATCTCAGTTGTTCTCCTGAATGAAGTTTGGTCTGTTTACAACATCCTGCCATGTGATTGCATTTGTCCCTAACCATCGGGAACCCTCACGTTAACTTTTTTTGAGTAGAAAAAGGTTAGCACTCATCCTCCAGCTTCACTGTGTTTATATTATGCTAACATAGCTGTGTGGCTAGCCACCACGTAGCACGTCATCATATACCAGCTAGCCCAACTTTAATAACCCTACAAAAATCACTGCTGTTTGGTTTTCTGTCTTCATTTACGTCAGGAGTGATAGCAGAGCTGTACTTTTACATTTTTCAGAAATCCCTCAGTCAGTATGTCATCTTTAGGTGGAAACTAGCAAGCTAACTCCATGCTAACTTCTAACTCTGTTAAACGTCATAAATCCTGTTTTCATTGATGCCTGAATGTTAAACTTAATTGTTACACCTGGTAGAGCAGCCTCACTGATCATTTTATTAAAGATGAAAGAATTTAGACAGTTTTTAACTCGCAGTGACGCCGCAGTGTTTGTTTGCCTTTGGGACCTGAAGCGGAGGTTGGACCCAAAAAGGGCTAATAACGTCAGACTTAAATACCAGATATGGAAATAAGGGAGTAACTGTGGATTTATATTCTCACCCTACAAACGCTGTTGTTGTTCATCTACACTGAAGAAGACCATAAAAAGAATCATCAGCTGCATCTATAAAGAAGTACCCAATGCAAAGTGGTTATAAATCATTTGAAAGATGGGATGATTACCAAACAGGCTGTTGGCTGCTTGGATCTGCCTCATTTATCCTCTGTCAGTGGTGCATTGAAGTTCAATAGCAATACAGCGGCTTTGTCTAGTACGGTATTACTATAGGATTGCTTGATCTGACCAAAGTGAGACAGCGATCTAATCTCATTCCAGAACATTAGCATGATAATAGGCAAGTGCAGGAGGGGTGCAGTAGATGGAGGTGGCTCTGCGACTCTTGATGAATCAACCTACACGTTAAAGCTGACGTGTACATTCAAATAGCTCCAAATCATTAAGGACTCTGTCACAGGGAGTTTTTCAAACACACACTGCCTGATTATTAGATGTGGAGTGTCACGATCAGCTGCAACCATCTTGTGAAAGTGAAGAAAGAACCATTATCACAAGATAAGATGGAAGAATTTTGATGTGCAAATATCTTAATGATGGCCAAAAGTCTTGGTAGCCTTTTATAATACAGCCTACAAATAAGGATTGTAATTTCCATGTAATTAAATGGATTTTCAATGTATTTGATTTGACCAAGTATTTGTAAGTAAATATAATTACATTGTAATTTAAAGTGTTACCTATGAAATCAACTAAAAAAAGGGTTTCATGTTATTTGATAATTGTTTCAGTGGCACAGTCAATGTTATTAAGCCTATTATAGACGTATTCCTGCAGCTGCCATCTGCCCCTGATTCTCAGTCTTTTGTCCTTCTAAACCATACAACAGTTTCATAACATTGTCTATTTTATCATTTTCACTTTATGATCATCTGCATCTAATCTCTGACTTAAATCATAAAACAGGAGACCAGGCCAAGTCATATGGTTTGTATCCAAATCCACCAGCCTGACTTCTGGCTCCCGTCTGTGAACATCACACTGCTTTCTACGCTAGAACAAAACACTGAACATAAATTTCAATTTCAAATTAATGATATACCAGAGCAATTCACGGGAGACGAGCAAGGAAGATGGAGTCATAGGAAGTCAATACTGATCTCTGCTCATCTGGAAAGTTAGAGTTGTAATAACTGTTGTTCCGGCAGAGAAGAGGTGTGGGGGTTGAAGGCCACTGGGGAGGAAGAAGAAGAACAAAAATGTTCAGATGTGGGCGTATGGAAGGACATGTGCACAGGAGAAGCAGCGAGGTTTGCAGACAAAGAGGAGGCTGAATGTGCGAGAGTAAAAGTCAGGAGGGGGAGAGAGAGGGATGATGAACGCATGCGAGTCAGCCATGAATTTTTCTTCTATCTTACAATGACCCAGGAGACCCTGTTACAGAGCTGGTCAATATCCTTCAGCTTAGCCTCCACATATATATATATATTATATTTGATTATTTGGGGGATATATACTGCAAACAAAGCCAGAGCAGTTAGAGCAGACATGCACACACGGGGGAAAAAATACAATCCCAGCAATTCATCCGCTGTACCGCTGAGAATAACCAGGTGAATTCAGTTTTTAAGGAGCATCTTTCTGTTTCCCCTCCCTTAAAGCGTGATCTGTTATTGTGAGGTCTAAGCTCATGGTGATTTAAAAAGCCCACCTGCTTCCCTGTTTTACCCTTTTTTCAGTTTATGCTGTCACGTCTGTTAAGCCCTCATCCCAGCTGGACAGAAAAACAAGAAAACAAAGTGTCCATCACCGGGCTTCTGTATAAGCCAGACTGTGTTTCCACCTCTTTCTCAGTTGCTGAAACTACTTTACATCATTATAGCACCCTGGCTTTGAGAGCCTGAACTTCAACCCAGTGTTTTGTGTTAATACACTGCAGTTTTCCATTATCGATTTGTCCTAATGTATGTGTTTAAAAATAAAATAATAACAAAACGAGACAAGCTTGACCAGAGGAAATGTTTTAAGGTTATTGAAGGGGAATTAGACAACAGCTCAAAACACTAAGGAGACCTAAAAGCATTTAGCTCATTCATTACCTCTGTCTGAGAGCACAGACGAGGCTGAAAGCACTGGGGGCCACAAAGGCAGACAGACTGCCTCTGTCTGGAGTCTGAACCCAGATCTACATCTAGATTGAGGCCATTCTCCACCGTCTCGCGCTGGCCGTCCACCAGCAGAAAGCCCTCTTTTCAAACACCCAGATGCTGCAGGCTGTAGCTGTGGCACATATTTTTAACAAGGAGTCTGATGAGTATGTTTTTACTCTATTGTACTGCATTGGTTGATACACGTTCATTCAAATGTATGTACATTATCAGTGAGCCTTGCTCTGAATTTCACTAGGCACTATTAAATGTTAAACCTTTGAATGTGCGACAGCAGATTGAGCTGCAAAGATTACCAGAGCGTTGTGGTGGGAAGTGGTGTGCTTATGGCCCAGTTTCTGATGCATGACAGATCTATAAATTCACTCTGCGCTTGTAGGAGTTTTTTCTTAATGTATTTACGTCCCATATAACCACAGGAGCATCAGACCTCAACATCTCAGGTGGAATAGCACCTAACAGGACAGCGACAAGTATGAAAGACTAAGACCGCATCTATACCACTGGAAACTTCCCCCAGTGACTAGAAACTTTTGGAGGTAGTGTATTTCCACCACAAGCACCAACTGACTAAACTAGGAAGGACCTATTTTACTCCCTGGTCATGTCAAAATATTGCTTTGTGACTGCTTTGCCACTGGTAGTAGTCTCTTTTACAGAGTTTAAAAAAATATACAAATCAGTACATGACACTCAGCAGCACCACTGTTTAATGTTGACTGATAATGCTCTAAACCACAGTGGAAAGACAGACTTCAAAATGCACTGAGGGGGAGGAAAGATCGAACATATTTAAGGTCACACTAGTCTATTCCTTTGTTTTTGACTTTGTTTCCCGGTAGCAAACCCTATAGATATCCAATATTTGGAAAATACCTAAAAAGATTTATTTATTTCTCTTGCACAGGCATTAATGCTTTACTCCATGTGGACTTCTTAGAGTCAGATTTCATGTCCCATCAGTACCTCAAACCAATAACTGTAACCTCCAGACCTGTTTGCAGTCCAGTGCTTCCTAAGCCCGTGGAATCGAGAGAGTACTTTTTAATAAAAGTATAAAATAAAAGTGTTCTTCAAACTTCAGTGTTTAAGCTGAAAGTGAGAGGTACATGATAAACCAGGTGTAGTTAGTGTAAAACAGGGGAGTCAAACATAAGGTCTGGGGGCCAGAATAGGCTCAGCAAAGACTCCACTATGGACCATTGGACGGCTTTGGAAAATGTGAAAGAGTGCATAGATTTTGAGCTTTTAACTGTATTTTCATAAGCTTTTCCTATTCATACCCCCCACCCCCACCACTGCCATTCATACTACATCAAAGTTGTTAAGTAATAGATAAAAGGTTAATTGGCAAAAACGTTCCTGTTTTTCTACTATCTGCTATATAAATGTGTTTTTTTTAAACAATTAATCTACAGTAAACAAAAAACTAACAGAAAAACTTAATATTTTACAATGATAGGATGATTTGTGCATTAACTGCCAAAACATTTTCAGTAATTTTACACATTTATCGTGTAGTTTCACTAGTTCGGACCACCTAAGATCAAATTAGGCTGTATGTGGTCCACGACGTAAAACGACTTTGACATCCCCGGTCTGGAATAAAAATAGTTCGGACTTGATTAGGATGGAAAATGTATTCCAGGCTTTACCACCCAATCAGTGTCTCATATAAGCTGTTCATGCATTGAATTCTAGCCTTTGGATACAAACAACAGCTTTGTTGCTTTATCTCAGTTCACATCATGAGGAACTTTTTAGTACAATAGCACAGCACGACCAGCTTAGCTTAAACTATAGACAGAATCCCCCACATGTTGTGTTTCTTCCCCTTTTTTTTAACTGTAGAAAAATATT
The DNA here is from genome assembly GCF_057382185.1 of Mchenga conophoros. Taxonomy (NCBI): domain Eukaryota; kingdom Metazoa; phylum Chordata; class Actinopteri; order Cichliformes; family Cichlidae; genus Mchenga; species Mchenga conophoros. Next base: position 29,269,632 of record NC_140527.1, read on the forward strand.
AAAAGACTGTATTTTTTTTCTAACAGAGAAAAATGGGCAGGACTTCCCCTACCTCATAATATTTAGCACGCTTTTCTTCTGTAGAAGAATAGCTGTATTTCTCCTTTTGGATAACAAAGTGCTATATGCTTTTACTGCTGGTGTCATCTCATGCATAGTGAATGTGAGGGGATACGGTAAGTTAATTGGTAACCAGTAACAGGGAAATGGCCAAGAGGAACATAATGAATGAGATGGCAGAAGTAGGTCGCCGGATACTTTCTATGTCATGTTGAATGCCATCCATCCACCCTCTCCTGTTTTTCTCCAAACTATCATTTTAAAGCCATTTCATCCTCTCTCGCTCTTCACTCCCCTTTTCTTTCGTGCCCGCTCATTGTTAGTGAACTCTCCCTCGCTGCCTCTCTCCATGTCCTTCCATCTCTCAGAAAATCTCTTTAACAGAGTGAGGACCTTTTCCTCTCCTCCTCCAGGCATCTATTTGGCGCAGTTAATGGATAGTTGAGAAATGACTACCGGCATTGGGGGAGGAAGGAGGAATGAGAGTGGAAGGGGAAGTATGGGTGGTGTGGCTTCTCTTTGTCTGTAAAATACTATTGATAGGAGACTGGCCAAATCACATTATGACACAGCCGTCTTTACACTTCTAAATCCGTTACCACACTGCAATAACACACTGAGATGAGCTCTATTTAAATTGTGTTCTTCAAAATAAAAGTTATGAATCTCAGTTTAGAATATCCCACTGTTTGAATTTAAATCATGGATTCGCTTAGCAGAAGAGGTGCTGGGGACGGAGGGTCCTTTCTGATATGACCGGATAAATACTTACTTCTCCACTGTTCTATCATTGCCTCCTCTCTTCTTTTTTTCTCTTCGACAGGCCAATTTAAATTTTTTCTCCTCCCATCATTACTCCCACTTTGCCTGTGATAGCCTACTGGAGCTGGCGTGTTGCCTCCTTTGCTCCCCGCATGTCTCGATGTGAATCTAATGGGTAAATAATGACTACACATTTTGTCTTTAACTGCTGGCTGATCAGCGTAAGAGTCCTCTGTAATTTTTCTCTCGGCCCTCATTGATTTCCAGTATAAGAGGCCAAATAAGATCCAGGGGAATACTCATTATGTGTGGGTGAGACTGGGTGTTGCCTCTCCTCTAATGAAGCCTCTTATGGAAGACAAAAAGGCAATTATAGAAACCAAAGAAAGAGGACACCTCGCTATAATTGTAACAGGACCTTGGTAATGTTTTCAAGAAATAAATTGGGGAAATAAGATGAAACTCAGGTAGAAATAACACCTCCAGCTATTTCAGCAATCACAGTCTGCACAGAAACCACACTGAATAAATTACAAGGAACACCTCAACGGCACAGCTCATGCATCTGCTAATCTTTTGCAAAGCTTTATGGACTAAAAAAATATTATAAAACGTTCAGTTTTTGAAGTCAGATTGCATCTATCTATGGATGACTATCTATCTATCTATCTATCTATCTATCTATCTATCTATCTATCTATCTATCTATCTATCTATCTATCTATCTATCTATCTATCTATCTATCTATCTATCTATCTATCTATCTATCTATCTATCTATCTATCCTTCATGCTGTTAGGACTGTGTTGGGAAACACAGTAAACCTTGTGGGAGTGGCACATACTGATGTGCCTTCACGGAGGAGTTGAACCACCTGTGCAATCTCTGTAGAGTTTCAGTATCTCCTCATGTTACCAGTACTGACACACTGACTGTAGCCAAATGCAAAACTAGTGATAAAAACAGTCAGAAAAAAATGTGGAGGGAAAAATGTCATTATTCTCCACCAGTAAAGCCATTCCTGTTTTGGGTGTTGTCTCATTGTTTCCCGCCTAGTGCACCTATTTTATTGTTCTTGCAACAGTGACAATAAAGAGCTATTCTATTCTATTTTATTTTATTCTATTCTATTGTTAATGTCATAACACCAAACCAGCTGAAGTGGATTAACAAACCCCTCTCTGCAACTTAACATGTAACTAATTTTCTCTGATTTCTCTGATTAAAAAGTGTTCCTTTGATTTTTTTGGCCCGTGTATATTCACTTAATGAGAGAGAGCTGATGTCCACACATGAGGACAATTTGAGACTGAGCCCCACGTATCTCAAATTGAAGCAAGTTTTCAGCCTGTTGACCTGGTTTAATTGGTAACACCTGTGCTTCCCAGTCCAATGACAAGACTGTATCCCAATTCAGGGTCTGCAGCCTTAAAGTACGCAGCCTCAACGATCCTCAAGGGCCGCGTACTTAAAGACCGCTAGGGCCGGAAGTGCGAGGCTTGTGAAATGGGACGGTCTAGCCTCCGTTGCGCTGCCCAGGTTGCCTAGCAACCATGATACTAACAGCTGGAAACGTTTCATACAGCTTTGTTTGACAGAAATGAAGGAGAAAATCTTTTGTTCATTTGTTTGTTTGTTTCTACATGAGCTTTGATCATTCTCTGTAAGATTAAGGTCAGCTATTGAACGGCGTATATTTTAAAGTAAAGGCTTTAAAACCAAGTTAGTACAAACGTCACTAATGTTACATAACTCTGCCGACATGTGGCCAACAGTAATGTTTTAATTTTCTTCGTTATTAAACATTTGCACATAAATAAGTGACATAATATTCAGTACTTAAAGTTTACTCTTTGGGCGCCCCTCATCCGCCGTTTTTTTCGGCAAAATTATCCACACCCACCGCCGCGCTATGCATTCTGGGATATGTTGGGCCACGAAGTCACGCCACGTCCTTAATATTCAGGAAGGACGCATTTGAGGGCCGCATTTCGAGCAGCCTTCGAATTGGGACAGCCTTCGTCGCGTCGCGGTGACGTAATCGGCCTTAAAATGCGGCCTTTAAGGCTGCAGACCCTGAATTGGGATACAGCCAGTGAAAATGGGCAAGTCAGAAGGAGGAAAAGAGAGAAAAAGCATTAGACTCTAAGTAATGATAAAGCCAGCACGAATATTAATGCAAATTGCTGGCACTGCTGATTTGTTAATGGTATTGCTCATCATTCCTCATGCTGTTATGCAATTTAACTGAATGTTTTCATTCTAAAAAAAAATCCTTCCTTTTTTGTCACTTTGCTTCATTTTTGTGTTCAAAAATGACTTCTGTCTTTTTTTCTGTGACACAAACAAAAAAATATATGACTTGTTTTGCTTGACACATTTCCCGATTGGAAGAACTACTCAAAATCTTCACAAAAAAGCCGTCTTTGTGGATAGGAGAGCTTAGAATTTGGGGGGAGAGAGGAATGAGAGAGACAAAAATAGAGAGTATTATATTCAGTAATTTGATTTTATGTGGATCCTCTGTAAGCTTGAACGAGCCTATTTCCTGTCATTGTGTGAGAGAATTTAAAGAGTATCTGATGGATGTGGGTCTCTGCAGCAGCAGGTACATTAAAAGAACAGCCTCCGCCTATTAAATCTCCGCTTTATGGTCTCCCACCTCACTCATAATCACATCTTTTCTAGGAGATAAGAGTCTTCCTATTTATACATGGATGTTTGCTCGTGGGAGGACTCATAATGGTTTGGGAATTATGTGTGACAGATGGAGTATTGAGCTTCCTCTTGTGCATAATAAAACACTCCCATATCCTTCACAAGGCTTTGTATAACTATCCATAGGATGAAGCGAATGATTGCTCCGTGAATCCTTTATCATTGATATTTGGAGCACAAGTCTCTGCTGAGCTTGAATTAAAGAGGAAAGATTGTTTTTATAGATAGCAAATGTCTGTGCCTGCAGGGCTGGAAAGCGGTAGGTGTGCATACTCACATGCAGAAGTATTTGGGTTTGCGATAGTCGGCCCTCCCACTGAGGGAGACAGCGGAGTGAGACAGAGCATATGCCTGCAGCGCTTCTTGGTGTTACTTTCAACCGACCTCGTATGTGCTATCCAGTCTAGTGCCACAGTTTACCTAGTCAGCTTAGTGCATAGTAGAAAATGTGTAGATTTGGAAAACAGGCTTTGGAGATAACAGTGATAACTGCATGTCTAGCTAACATATAATAGGGAAGCTGTTGATGAGCAAGGTAACTGGGGTAAGGAAGATCTGCTACCTGTTGCAAAAGTTCAGTATCATTAACACTCAAGTTGTCACATTATATAAAGTCTTAACTGATCTGTAATATCCATAACATTATGTGAATGAAGAAATCTGTTTTCTGCAGCATTTAATGTAAATTCGTGCCAGCACGCGGCAGTTGTTCCATCGAGGATGAGGAAGTTAAAGCAGGAGAGGACACAGAAGCTTTTTGTTCAGTATAGAATGAGAGGTGTGTGATTATGACATGCACTGTGTAGATAGATGGTGTGCATATGAAGTATAATTCCAAACACAGCAGCAGGTAAACACTATGCGTGAGCGCTACTGTTCAGACACAAAAGCAACAGCTTGTTCCTTTTCTTGCAAACAGTGCTTTTGCGTTGTGTTCTTCTTTTATTCAGAATCACATATTAACTTTATTTTTTTATTTTGAGATTTCCTCATCTTAAAGTTGGGAGGAAATTCCAGTTTCATATCACACGAGTTACGGTTTCGTCGGTCATTTCCATTGCTAATAATAACATTGCATTCATTATGCTAATGAGATACAGGAACGTAGCTATGCAGTTCAGACCAAAATACACGACCGTATTGCTGAAATATCATCATGAACTGTGGGTTCATGATGGTTTACCAAACAGGTTTATCAAAATAAGGAAATAATGAGAGCTAAAACTCTATGGCCGAGTTTATAGCATTCACTTGCTGTCATCTATGAAATTAGGAAATAAGCTTTTTATGCTTTATTATGACAGAAAACTGTGGAGACTGGCAAGAAGCAGAGCAGTAATCAAATGAGGAACACAAGTTATATTTCACTGGAATTTCCCTTTGATAGTGCAGTACTGCGTGAAAGTGTGTTGACATGTTTCTGCTGAAACGTGCAAGCATAACTGGAAATATGGTAAACACACATACAAGTTTGTACAATTCTAATAAGCTTGAAAGTGGATACTTGGTACAACCACCATTATTCTTTAACACAGCCCGAACTCTGTGACTGCATCATCCCACACTGCTTCAGTAATGTTGAGGGCCAGGCTGTGGGGAGACCAGTCCATTGTACTGACAGTGTGTTTGGGATGGTGTTGAAAGTATCTGTTGATACTTTTCTCAGTTTATTATTCAGTCAATTTTGACAATATCCTCAACTAGGGATGCACCGATACCGGTATCGGGTATCGGCCTCGATACCACATTTTCTAAAGTACTCGTACTTGTTAAAAGTCCCCCGATACCGAGGACCGATACCACGGTCTGAGACCTGTCTATGTTTGAGCGGCATGTAAGGGGTTAATCACAGGCGCCCCCTTTGAGGAACTAACTAAAAAAGTGAGCAGCTACGACGCACTAGCCTCTGATGTCATCCCAGCTGTGACTGTGCTAGTGAGACTTCTAAACAGAGAAACAGACGAACAAATTTAAAATTAAATGTTGTTTTTTTTTATAATTATTTATAATGTAATATGTTGCATGCTTTTCATTTTAAATAAATGTTCTTAATTCCAAACTAGTCCCGTGTTTGTTTGTTTTTTGTTAAATTATAGGACTAAAGCTGTTACCTGCAAATTTAAATCATGTTTTTATTAAGTACTCGGTATCGGTATCGGCGAGTACTGAAATGCAAGTACTTGTACTCGTACTCATTTCCAAAAAAGTGGTATCGGTGCATCCCTATCCTCAACATCATTGGCTGAAATTCAGCTCCGAACCATGGGAAAGAAAAGGTGTCCAATAAAACACTTTTAAAAATGTTCAGAAAGCATGGAAAATTATTACTCAAGAGTACTTTAAGAATGTACAAGAAAGTCAGGCTCCTTGGAAGCAAAATATAAAAATAGGATGGGTAGCTTAAGACCTTTGCTCAGTACTAAAATTGTATTAAATTGGCCCTGTATGTCTGCTATGATGGAGGAAGTTAGGCATAGTTCCTATGTGTTTACAGTTTAAACAGCACAGAAATGGCCTTCCTCCACTGTTCTCAGAGGGGGATGGGAGCAGCTCTGGCAAAAGAAACACACCTACAGTGCACACAAACATGCCACACGTGATCAGTACAAACTGAGTCATATCTCACTTACTGTGATTGTTTTTTTGTTTTTGGGTTTTTTTCAAAATCCCTTTAATATGTTAAAGCACAGCGCTCACTAAGAGAAAAGACAGTCTCCTTCTGTGCCTTTATGAAGCCACGCTAACTGTGAGCTAATAAATGCCCATGGCTGTTTGTGTGCAGTGTACCAGCCCTCACTTGCTGTCTCTGTATGTATCAGCCGTATAAATAAACATGAGCTGTAGCTGTCACTAATCTTTCAAATAGAAAGGGACCAATAGAGCAGTATCTTTACGCATGCTGCATGAAAGCCTGCCAAGATGAACAGCGTACACATGCAGTGCTCTCTCATCAATATCACGCATAAACACACATAAACACACACACACACAACCTGAGATTAACGTTCTCATAAAAGACATCTATGAATTCATTACAGTATTTACACTGTGTTATATGTGATTCCTCTGCATGTAGCTGCACCGCTCATATGTATCCACCCTGATGACCTTTGACCCTCGCTTTGGCTATTCTCATCGTCCTACTGTTTACTCTCCCAGACCCAATCGGCTGTCTCCCATGGCAACAGCTAGGTTAGCCAATGAGCCGAGTTTTCCGGGGGTTCGGTGAAAGCTGGATATGTTCCAAATGCAAACACACACACACACACACACACACACACACACACACACACACACACACAAAGGAGCCTGGGAGCCAACACACTGAGTCCAGATTGTCCTGTTAAACTGAGAAACTGTCAGGCCTCTGTTTGCCCATTAGCCGGCCAGAAGCTCAGGCCTGTCCTTTCTCCTCACAATGGCGTGAAAAGGCCAGCGAACGACGTAGCTGTGGAGGTGCCACTTCTCAGCTTTAATATCTCACCAATGTTTAGGCAGCTGTTCTCTTCTCAGAGCCTGTTTCTATATTTTTTTTATTATTCATGTATTACATTCCTTTGTTGTGTCCTTTCCCATCCTGCTCTTTTTTATATTTTTCTATCCCGTCCCAGATTTTTTTTTTTTTTTACTACTAATCAAATGCAAGAGATAAGCTTTAGCTCTTTTAATAACCTGTTCTCATGCTCCGACCTTGCTGGTGCCTACTGAGGCCTCGTATAGAAGAGAGCATAAATATTCTGCCCTCTTTTGTCACATTTCCTCTACTTCCTTTCTCCTTGCAGTCACATCTCCTCATGCTGTGTATCTGTCCTTGTGTCTGTTCTACCACCTCCTGCTCCACGTCCCACTGACAGACAGAATATCACGTATGCAGACACTTCAAACATGCTGCTTTTCACAGAGATCCTCAGAGGAGAGAACTAGATAGTCCCGAATAAGTCATCTAATCTCTTTTTCCTTTTTGTCTTCTGAACTGCGCGCTGTCCATTTTATCTCCTCATGCAAATATTTTCATCCCTTGTAGATTCTCTTCTTCTCTGTACCTCACTGCCTTCAGTTCAACTAACTTTTTTTCTGCTAATTTCCTTTCCCATCTCTGTTTAGTACTCTCATTGCACAGCACACAGTCGTCCTGTTCATCCCCTCACTCGGGAATCTGATGGCAGGACACTCTGATTCCACCCTAAATTCATGAGGGATTTCCAATAAAATGCTCTTCCCCTCTATTTCATTTTCAGCCTGAGTAAAGTGAACATCTGTTTCACTCTACCCTGGGACGGCAGCTGTGCTATGCAAATAGGAGTCACATATATACATTTAACGCATGCATCAGCTGCTCAGGGCTGAAGTGATCCAGAAAGGCTAGTTGTTGGGAAATGTTACTCCTGAGCACTCCCGCCTGTCCTGTCTACTCTCAAAGAAGTTGTTCCCATGGTAACCCTGGGAGGTCTTCTAATTGTCTGTCAAAATGTGTAATACTTTGTGATGAGAGAAAATCTGGCAAACAAAAGTGTGTCACTGATTTATTCTGCAGATAATCACATTGCACAGCTGCCTCAAGAGACGATAATAAGAGCTATCTAATCAAAATGTTAATGATATGAGCTATAATGAAACTATAGAGCCTCTGGACACTCGCACAGGGTCGTGAATGTGTCAAAAGTTAAAATGTGTTGAGGGTTTTAACTGAGAGTGCATGCAGAAAAAAGCAATATAATCCTATTTAGCATGGTGTGCAACATAACCTACCCACACATGAATACCAGTGACGCACATCTCCAATGTATGAATCTGTGTGGGATTGTCTGAGAAAAAGAACAGGAGTGTGTATCCATGTGAGCGCGTGCTTCTTGTTGCCTGAAGTCACACTGTTAATGTTCTCAAATCATCCATGGTGGTAAGTGAAACCTTGAAACAGGCACTTTAAAAGGGCAAGGGTGCTGCATGACCGGAAAAGTTCTGATTCTGTTAAAATCTGAATGTTTAACAATCAGTCCTGAAAAGCTTGTAAATGGGTGACAAGATACTAATGTAGCACAATGAAAGAAAAATTGGGCAGCGGAGGTCACTGAATATGAATTTGAATATGATGCAAATCATTAACTACGGTAGAAATCTTGCAATGGGATCACACTAACTGCTTGGACCAGAAATAGCTTCAAACTACATTTCTACATTTTCATGTCGAGTAAAGTTCGTCATTGTATCTTGCTTTATTTTGATGTTATCTTAATATACAGTGGGATGCAAAAGTTTGGGCAACCTTGTTAATAGTCATTATTTCCCTGTATAAATCGTTGGTTGTTACAATAAAAAATGTCAGTTAAATATATCATATAGGAGACACACACAGTGATATTTGAGAAGTGAAATGAAATTTATTGGATTTGCAGAAAGTTTGCAATAATTGCTTAAACAAAATCAGGCAGGTGCATAAATTTGGGCACTGTTGTCATTTTATTGATCCCAAAACCTTTTTAGAACTAATTATTGGAACTCAAATTGGCTTGGTAAGCTCAGCGACCCCTGACCTACATACACAGGTGAATCCAATAATGAGAAAGAGTATTTAAGGGGGTCAACTGTAAGTTTCCCTCTTCTTTTAATTTTCTCTGAAGAGTGGCAACATGGGGTCTCAAAACAACTCTCAAATGACCTGGAGACAAAGATTGTTCACCATCATGGTTTAGGGGAAGGATACAGAAATCTGTCTCAGAGATTTAAGCTGTCTGTTTCCACAGTTAGCAACATATTGAGAAAATGGAAGACCACAGGCTCAGTAAGGCTCAAAGTGGCAGACCAAGAAAAATCTCGGATAGATAGAAGCGACGAATGGTGATAACAGTAAGAGTCAATCGCCAGTCCAGCACCAAAGACCTACAACATCATCTTGCAGCAGATGGAGTCACTGTGCATTATTCAACCATTCGGAAACTTTTTGGAAATCCAATGAACTTCATTTCACTTCTCAAATATCACTGTGTGTGTCTCCTACATGATATATTTAACTGACATTTGTTTTTATTGTAACAACCAACGATTTATACAGGAAAATGATGACTATTAACAAGGTTGTCCAAACTCTTGCATCCCACTGTACGTGGTAGAACCAGGAAAAAAATTCCCGGGTTTTCCCCTCTTTTTGTGCCTCTCTAGTTCCCTGTTCATGCTGATGTGTTTGTGTGTGCAGGTGTTGTACTTTATTCTCTCATACTGGTTTACTGATTCAACACACCTGGCTTTTATCTACTCATCTGAAAAATGGCAAAACTTGGTTTAACTTTCAGGGTGGATATCTACTCTGATCTGTTTTTCAAGCTAGATATCTGCTCCGGTCTATCTTTCTGGTTATATATGTACCTGATCTGTCTTCCGGGGTAGATATCTATTCAGGTCTGTCTTTCTGGTTAGATATCTACCCAGATCTGTCTTTTAGAGTACAAGTCTACCTTTGTCTTTCTGTCAGGTTAGATATCTCTACTCTCATGTGTCTTTCAAGGTAGATATCTACTCTGGTCTGTTTTTCAGGTTAGCTGTCTACCTGATCTTTAGTTCAGGGTGTATATCTATCCTGATCTATCTTTCAGGGTAGATGTCTACCTTTGTCTTTCTGTCAGGGTAGATATCTACCCACAGTCTATCTGTAAGTATAGGTATCTACTCCAGTCTGTCTTAGATATATAAAGCTTTATTTTGGGTCTACTTTTGGTAACTGTGGCTCAATTATGTGTTCTCTGGACTAGATGTAGCCCAAAAGTCATATATCTGAGCTGACATGGACTGCTGCAAATAACATATGGTGCATGGGCAGGATGTACAAATGTTACAACACATCTTATACATGGCCCACATAAGGCAGACTGTTGCTGACTTGAGGCAACCAGACTTACCTTGAGTCATTGCTGTCAGTCAAGGCCAAATGTGTCCCAGACATTCATTTCTACCTTTTTAGTGGTTACGGTGGCAATTTAGCTGTTAGATGATTAGCTTTATTCCTCTTCATGCATCTATTAACCTGATGTTTTTTGTGCCTCAGATTGCCTATGCATTCAGCTCAGTCTTCCTCTTCATCGGCACTTCTCTGGTTCATGTCTGGTTTTCGATCCAACCCCACTTTAAAAATTTCTCATATCCTGGAAAATTGTAAATATTTAGAAGATTATAAGACACTTTAACCTTATAGGTCCTCAGTCATATAAGATCTTAGTCATTCAGATTTAGAGACCTCTCGCATGTGCAACATGTGTATTGGCTGTACTGGCTGTTGCTCGGTGAAGCTGGTTACCAAGAGGTTATAGTGCTGCAACAAAAGCCCCTTTGAGATTCTTTACATTGCTAGCAAGATGTTTCAGCCACTTGTAATTTGCATGGAGGATGCCAGGTCGTCTGCAAACACAAAACACCCACAGAATAGTGAAAATGTGAAAAGTGCAACAAAAACTGCAAACAGAGGACGCTTGTCTTTGAAAATATAAGCTGAAGAAACATTCACCATTTCTGGTTTGAGTCTTCACACTTTGCAGAGCTCAGTCTGATTTGGTGATGTGCAGTACAGAAACTTTATAGGTGGTTGTACTGTCTCCATTCCTGGTTACCTTGTACACCTCAGATCACCTACAATAATATTCTGAGGACTCTGCAGTGGATGTATAAGTGATCGGCAGGAGGAGGATTACAGAGCACTAGTGGATGTTTTTGTGGATGGGTCTGCGAGGAATCTTCTGCTTCTGAATGGTGACATGGTGATCGACTTCAAAAGCAAGAAGCCGGTCTGACCAGCAGCAGACTGAACAGAATGACCAACACGGAGGCTGTATATGTATATTTCTTGCTTAAGAAGCAGAATTTTTTTCAGTGCGTACAGCAAAGTTTGGAGATTTTCTATCAGTCATTGTACTTTGCTGTGGTCTGCTGGGGGAGCAGCACTGGAGATGGTGACACCAACAGATTAGATAAAACTATTCTGAAGGCCGGCTCTGTGACACTGACCCTTTTGAGCTGTGGTGAAGAGGAGGTCACTGGACAAACTGGTATCCATCATGGATAATCCTGTTCACCTTCTGCACCACTTACTGCACAGGCTGCAGACACCTTCTCAATCAGAGTATAAATGTAAAATGTTTATAAAAGCCCTTGAATTAAAGATGAATGTCTGCACATCAATCGCATCTTCATGGTTTGATGTAAATCCACTGTGTAGGTGTACAAAGGTAAAGCTATGAGCACTGAGTCTTTGTACAACACAGTATGGACTGAGCTGTGTACAGTTTAATATGCAAATGTGCTGAATAATACTGAAACATTTGACTTTACTAGAAAGGAAGCTGCATATACTTACACATATACATACATGTGTGTGTGTACATACACATAAATCCTAAACCCATCTCTTCAGATCAATATCTTGTATGGCAGCTTCCTGCTGACAATCTCTAAATGTGTGAATGAGGCCCATTTTTTCTGAGCTAATGTAATCTATTCATCAATTATGACACACATACATACGCAAAACCCAACTGAAAACATCCCCAACCCATGGCAACATATTTTGGCACTATACTTGATGTGGCACTGATGTTTGAGAGGCTTGGCGAGAGCTGCTGGAGTGACTGCTGAAGTGCACACGTGGCTGTCTACATACACTGCAAGGAAACTGTTCATAACCTGTTCAGGTAGCAGAGAAGCTTCACACAGAGAGGCTGCAGATGAAAGAAAAGGAAAGGCAGGGATGTTAATCTCGCCAAAACACACCTGGATGCAGACAAAAACATCTCATTGCAGACAAATCCTTCCTGCCTTTTTCTTATCTGTTTCCCTCGCGAAGCTGCTGTGTGATTTCTCCCACTCCTTTTCAGAACTCTCACAGTCACACTTTCCTTTATCTTTTTCTTGGTTTTACACTTAGTCACGAACTGAATTTCATCGTGCGTTGTGTACGTGCCTCTCTACAGCCATCAGCATGTGTTGCTCGGAGAAGCTTTGCCTGTTAAGCAGAAGACCTTGTCTCTTGTTAACAAGGCCCTTCTCAATTACTCTCCATCCAGACGCTTATTAAAACACCCTCACAGCCCCACCGCCTTTCCTCCCCCCTCATACAGCTACCTTTAGTTTAATACCAGGGAGATCTTTGTTGCCATGGATTCTGTCGTCATGGCTACAAACAACTACGCAGATGTACAGGAAGTATAGAAGGATGGAAATAGCGCAGTGGGCTGGGGTGATAAGCGGACTTGAAGGAAGCTTAACCTCTGCAGGGTGAAGATCAAGCTGTGATAAGTCACAGCATTCAGCACGAGGAGGGGGACAGCGAGGTTGGCCATCCTATATTCAATGACGCATGAAGGTCAGGGCAAACCCTCAGAGGGATGTGAGAGGGATTACAGTTAATGTCTGGCTTGTTTTCTTGCTGCTGCTTTGCCTCAGTGGGGTATTTTCTGGTCTTACCTTGAGCACAACTACAACAAAAAATTACCCGTATCTGTCAGTAGTAAATGCACTGCATTTATACAGTGCTTTTCTAGTCTTGTTGACCACTCGAGGTGCTTTGAAATCTCAAAGCAATTCCCTCTTTAACTTCAAGATTGACGAGGAGGATTTTTGTAAAGCAGAAAAGTGCACTACTACAAACAGAAAATACCCCAGTCTGTCTGCACAGCCTTGAAGGGCATGGGGTAATTTACATAGGGCAGATAAAAGTGGAGCTTTGTCAGTGTTGATGGACAACTGAGTGTTTAATGTGGCTGTGCAGAGAATACATTTGCGGTGCATCCTTGATTTGTGAGACACTCCTGTGACGAGTTTATAAAACACATTTTTTGGAATTGTTTAAGGTCTAGAAAGGAAGTGGTCCTCAGTGGGACAAGTGGTTAAAATAAACAGGACATTGTATGGATACATTTGAGCCTGCGTGTATAATTTGGCCTGGTGTGAAAATCCAAACTAAAGTCAAATTTATATACTCTACTCTTTTTTATTTAAGTCAACAAAGATGTATACTATACAACTGATACCCTCTATATAAGAGCCATTCAAAGAAATCATTAAGAGCCCCAAATTATCAGGACTATTCACCTATAGACTAAACGTTTGACCACTTTTGTAGTATTCAGGTGAATGAAGGTGCATGAGAGGCAACAAAAGAAACTGAATAACAATAACAGTTTATTTGAGGAGCTAATTAAATCACATGCATCTAAGAGCTTACTAAATAATATCCTGAGTGATCTCAAGGGTACGGCACCCACTGACAGAAAAACACTCTGTTAAAAAGCTTGTCTGTAGCGCCACCATGTGGTTTTTTATTCACTAATGAACTCCTCAGGAGTTCATGCTGTGAGCTTTTGCTTGCAGTACAAGCGGCTGGTTACGACTTGTAGTGATGCAGAATGAGTGCATTCAAAGTAATTCCAGTAAATTTCAGCCTCGTGGTTTATATATTTTTTAAATGCACAAACATTGTGTAGCAATTACAGCTTTCATAGAGTGTTTCACACTTTGTGCCCATGGCCATCATCTATTTCTGTGGTCCCAGTTATCTGTGACAGTCTTCAGGAATGGTCCGGACTATATTACACCCTCTTCCCTCCCCCAGAAGCTGTGCTAAAGTAACAGCTGATGTCAGTCCTGCTTAAAGACACACACACATATGAACACACATGCACACAGACCACACTGGCTACTCGGTCAAAGAGAGCCAGCCAAAGGGGAGTAGGGCTCCTGCACCTTCCTCTCCCTGCGACACATCAGCACTTGGCACAGAGGAGGCGCCATACCACGCTTCATAAATCCACAATCCAAGCCTTTAATCCCAAGTTACAGCAGACTTAAAAGGGGAGGGCAGTTATCTAACTCTCTCAGCACCCCCATGTGCCTGCTTGGATCATGGAGCTGCACTGCCTTCCTACTGATACCCCCACCACAGCCAGCTCCTGCTCCACGGATCCCCCGTACGACAACTGCCCACCTTTTGGCCAGCGAGAGAGAGCCAGGGAGAAGGAAATGGAGAGTGGAGTTGTGTGCCCTGCTGTAACCAGACTCCCAGGCCCCCAGAGCCCACTGCCTGGTCTGGCCCCAGCTGTGGCTGAGGTTCAGACAGTGGTCGGTGGGGGAAGAGGGCTTGGCATTTGGCCAGCTCACAGCTACTGCAACTGTAAAGAAGGCCTGGGAAGACAGGCCTGGGAAGCAGAGCTAAGCAGAGGCATAAACACAGCAAGAGGAGGAGACAGAGGAGGAGAACAGGGGTGTAGCTGGGGAGTTCATGTGAACCAAAGCCCAAGCCCATCACAGAGTGAGGAGCACCGGAGCGCTCTGTCTCTGTATGATAATCTCCCTGATGCTGAAACATCAAACAGCCTCCAGGACTTTGACACAGAAACAAGCCTCCAGGAACACTTGCAGGAGCAGATGCACAAAGCTGTAGCATCCAAACAAATCCAGGGATCGATGGAGGATGACTGTGCGACTGAAAAGATGCTCAGTAAAAGATGTTCTAGCAACCAGGACCAGAAACCAGACCAAGATGAGGAGCATGAACCGGAGCTACAGCTGGACTCAGGATCCTGTAGATTAACAGAAGGGGACCTGATGCAGCATCACCACCTCCCTACGTCGCTTCCTCAACATCTTACACAAAATTCCGCTCAGATGCGTCAAACCAAGTCTCACGACCCACCGCTGTGGCCTCCGGCTGATGTCAAACAGCCAAAACAGACATCGTCTCCCAGAGTGCCCCCTCCATTACCCCTGGCAGACCCCTCTGCCAGTGCTTTACGCAGCCTCCTCACCAGCCTGCAGCACCAGATAATGAAGCAGAGAGAGGAATATGAAGCACGGATAATCAGGTAACGTCAGCTTGTTTTTCTTTGTCCTACATTTTCTATTTATAAATCCCCAACAAAGATTAATTATGCCATGTGAAACAATATGAAGTATCTTAAAATGTAACGTGGTGATGCTTTTGGCTTTAATATTAGCATACACTTACAGCTCAATGACTTTAAGAATTTTCCAGCCTGTGGTGTATTTTCAATGAAGGGTAACACACTGTTCCCAGGCAAAGAAAGTGTGTACATGTGTCCACTCAGCTGTGCTGGTGTGGTCCCTCAGTTGACTCCAAGCTTCACCCTACATCCTGTTTGGTTCACAGATCAGCGAGAGCCGATTCAATTTTGTCATAGTTTCCCACAGATCTCCTCATGATGTGCTATGATGGAAATGCTGCTTGTATACACACGAAACTGCATTTTGGATAACCAAAGTTGGGATTTGGGTTTTTTAGTCTGGAAATGGATGTGCATCTATGTTTGTGGCAAAATACTGGCAAATTAAGAAGAAACCTGCTTTTTTGTTGCCATCTAGTTAGCCAGCAAAAAAAAGAAGCACAGCCCGTGTGCATGACATATAGACCAGCTCATGACAGTGGAAAGAGAGCTAATTTAAGGGGCCATGCTGCTGACCTAGACACAACACATACCTCATTTATTACTGATATAGATAGACCAACACTCAGAGTAAGGTAATGCATTGGTAGTAGTGGAGATGACAATCCTTTTAGCTCAATAAGGATGGTATGAAAAGTCACAAAAGACAGCTTTAACTCTGCACACGAAGCTTTGAACTATCCGTTCAGACTTTCCAACGAGACAGTGCTGTGATTTACCCCCTTCTTGATTTCTTAGTTTTTTACATATTAGTCACAGTTGCATGTTTCAGAGCGCAATACAAATTTTAACATTAGATGAAAATAACCAGGGTAAACACAAAATGCAGTTTTAAAATAACCATTTTATTAATTAAGGGGGGAAAAGCTATCCAAAATTGTGTAAAAAGAAAAAAGAAAGATCAATTGTTCCCTAAACCTAATAACTGGTTGTGCCACCCTTTGGAGCAAGAACTGTAATTAAGCATTTGGAATAATTGTGAGCCTTTCACTGTGGAGGACTCTGATCCACACCTCTTTGTAGAGTTGTTTTAATTCAGCCACACTGGAGGGTTTTCAGGCATGGACAGCCTGTTTGAAGCCATGCCAAAGCATCCGAGTTGGATTTAGAACTGGACTTTGACTAGGCCACTTCACTACCTTCATTCATTTTGGCTCATCATCATGCTGCATAACCCAAGTGTGAACGGATGGCCGGACATTCTCCTTCAGGATTTTCAATAGTTAAAGCAAGTCATCCAGATGCTGAAGCAGCAAAACAGCCCCACACCATGACACTACCACCACCGTGTATGACTGTCGATATGACGTTCCTTTTATGAAATGCTGTCGTTTTTTTTGCCAGATGTAACAGGACGCAAACCTTGCAGAAAGTTTAACTTTGCCTCATCAGTCCACAGAATATTTTCACAAATCATCAAGAAGTTTTTTGTTCTGTTTTTTCAAATGTGAAACAAGCCTTTTTCTTTCTGATCAGCAGTGGGTTTCTCCTTGGAACTCTACAATGGAGGCCATTTTTACCCAGTTTCTTTCTTATTGCTGAATCATGAACTCTGACTTTAACGGAGGCAGGTGATGCCTGCCGTTCTTTAGATGTCGCCGAGGTACTCTTGGAGTAACTTTGGTAGGTCAGCCATCACTGTTCCATGTTTTCTCCATTTGTGGATAAAGGCTCTCTCTGTTGTTCACTAGTCCCAAAGCCACAAAAACAGCTTTGTAATTCTTTCTTGCTGGGCTTTTTTTTTTTTTTTTTTTTTTTAAATAAATGTGTTACTGTTTGAAACAAGTTAGCCTACTTCAGTTTGTCAGATTCTATTTAAGTGACTGCTTAGTTTAACACATATGGTAACAATGAGGCCTGGAGGTGCCCTGTGAAACTGAATTGGGCTTCCCAGAAAGTGTGGTTAATCATAGTTAAGTCATGATTTAATAAGCTGGCAGTGTTACTTTTTCATACAAGGTCAAGTAGGTTTGGATAGTGTTTTTCCCCTTAAAGGAAATCATTTAAAAACTTTTTTATTTTCACTCAGGTTACCTTGGATATTAAAATGTGTGTACTTTTACACAGGACTGCAATGATGCTGTTGATATAAGGAACGATCCAGTAATCCATCCTGTCATTTTTAAATAAATTAAAAATAAATTTGTATCCTTCACCCTATTTTTATCCTTTTTAACTTTAATATTGCTTCTCTTTTCCTCCTCACGTCATCAGTCTGGAGCAGAGAAATGAAGAGCTACAGATGGAGGTAGTTCGTCTGAAAACAAACCTCGCACAGCAGCGGCACTGGTACCAGGTTGTGCAGGCGAAGATCGTGGAATCTGAACGGGCACGGGCTGCCGCGGAAGCACACAACACCACGATGCAGAGGGAGATGGAGCAGTTTTTCGACATCTTTGGAGAGCTCAACAACGAGGAAAAGAAAACAGAACACATTGTGCAGAGCTTTTGAGAAAGCTTATGATACGAGCAGTGAGTGCAAAGAGTAGGAAATAAATGCACAAGATGAGCTGGTCATTACACTCTAACGAGGGTCTTTTATCACTATGTCACTAATAAAGCAATGTACAGTCATTTCCTCATGAAGAATCTGAGAATTGCACAAAACAGCATCAAAGAAAGAAAAATAATCACTGATGTCCACTTTATTAGCTGAGTATGGGCAAAAGATGTTGGCCAAAAGGTCATATTGTGGTCATTGCAATCACAGAGGACATCTCTGGAAATAAAAGGAGGAACAAACCGAGATGTACAGTGTATACAATGGAGTCTTTTCTTTTAAAAACATAGTAAACACATGAGATAACCTGAGCAACGTGATGCTCAGTCCTTATCTGCTAAGATTTGGAGAGTTGGATGGCCACTCCTCAGGTCATTTAAGGCATGACTGAAAGAATAAGGTCATGGTTGTGTACAACATAGTGCATAAGTTCTCGGTGACTCCATAGTGTCTTCTTTCTGCATGTCCATCACATGTGCAATCAGTTATGAAAAAAACGTTTAAAAAAAGAAGAACAAAGGGGGGGGCGCAGTATCTGCACAGTCCATTTATCTTTGACTTTCAATCTTCAGTTGAACTCAGGACTCCACAGTCTCACCCACGCTTAAACCACAGCATGTCTGCTTTCTCTCTGGGAACAGCTGGGTCAGATTATTCAAAGGACGAGTGCTGCACAGCATGTTCTTGTAAAACATACAACACACATTTAAGGCCAAAAAAACCAAAACAACAACAACAAAAAACAAACCCTCGTAAAACTACAACAGCTCCCTAACTCTAAAAGCTTTCTGAACTAAGAACGGAAACGTACTGTGAGTGAAAGAATGCTCTTGAATGCATTTCTTTGTATAGCAAGAACTACAATTTCTTACAGGTGTGAAGCCTTCATGCAGGTTAAAACGTGTTGTCTGATTTCATGATTCATTGTGTAACTTTTCCAGCACTAATGGAATGGTTTAAAAAAAAAAAAAAAAGAGAGAGAGAGACAGAAAAAAAGACAAAAGGGAGCAGTCCACACGTTTGTCAATGAAACGTTTTGACAAGAGGCTTAATTCCCACGGGCGTCACTGTGGTTGTGTGCAACACTCTGCAAGAACACACAAAAATAAATACAAGTATCTTGTTTTGCCTCTTCCGGATGTACAGGATTACGATTTTTTTTTTTTTGATGTACACACTTATAGTCAGTACCGTAAGTCAAATAAGGGTGATTGCAATATATATATAGATATAGATATATGTAGCTCCACAGACATGTTGAATTTCTTAACCAAACAAGCACATCCTATCTATTTGTAATGAAAGGGTCTACAGCCACTATGAGTGACATCTTTACATACAGTACATTGTATCGGGAAATAAACAGTAACACTGCAATCACAGCTTCCCCTCGCTGTCATGGGGAAAAGCTTAAAACCAACATCACTCAAGCCAATTAATTATTCAATTAAAAACAAAAACACTGTGCAGAACGCACCGCTGTAGAGATCTGCAATACTTTTGATGAAACTTTTGATCAGTGTTTGATCATGATTGATGCCATCAGTTTATGGTAAGCTTTTGTTCTTTGTGGCGTAACATGCACTAGAGCAGGTCGCAGTGTGATGCTTGCCTGCCCCGATTTCATGACGATGACCTCTGGTCTCGAATTGCTAAAAAAATAAAACTTTTAAAATACAGGCGTACAAAAACAAACGACTCCCTGGCAAATCAATATGGATGCATACACCGCATATAGGCAGGTGATCAAGTAAAACAATGGAGAAAACAGAGAGCACAGGTATCTTTTACCTGCAGGCAGCAGTTCCAACGACAGAGCGGGTAACAAATTAGAAAAATAAACCTGTCCATTGAGACTAAAGAGAAAAACTAAAGACATAAAGGGACAGAACAAGTGTATGTGGAGTTAAAAAACAAAGAAAAGAAAGGATGATGATGGCTGTTAAGCCCCTTTCAGACATGTACCCTCTCCTGACGGTGTCTGAACATGTTTGCTTCATGTATTCAAACCTGTGATGGCAAATCTCCTGGGTCAGACCTCGTAACAGTTACGTAACACTTCCAGCACGGCACAAGACTAAGAGCATGCAGGACATTAACGGTAACGAACACCAAAAGGTGTGCCGCGAACGCGTCTTTGTGAGTTGCTCAGCTCACAAGAGAACACCCTAAACAATAAAATATGTGCATATTAACATTTTAGCTCATAAACTTGGTTTGCAATAAGATTAAAACATTCCTCATTTTCATTATTCCCACTCATGAAGAAAGAGATTTGTTTTGGGGCCTGTGTGGGAAGGTTTTTCTCAGCAGCGCACGCACGCACAGAGTACCCCTGTTTGAGAACAACTCGCTCAAGAATGTGTTTCCGCTTAACTAAAGGCAATGCTGACAGTATTCAGGCATGTCATGTTTGTTGGTTTGAATCCATGAAAACACCGATGTAAAACTGACCGATGTCTGAAAGATTGTGCTGTCACTTTAACAGATTGCTGACTTCACCAATGTTACATATTCCATGTCTGAAAAGGGCTACTGATGTTTGGAGAGCGAAAACTGGAGATGGCAGGCGGGCAGACAGAGAGAGATGTGTGGAAAATGTCTGTGTTCAGTGATTCTCGTCCAGAGGTCCTGTCAGTGTGTCGATGCTGCTGCTGTCTGTGTCTGAGGCCAGGGTTTGCTCTGTGGACATGGACGAGATATCGTTGGCTGAAGAGGACTGGGAGGCCGAACCTGACACCACATCTGACACATTAAACACAAAAACAACAGACAGAACAGGAAATTTAGCTGCATATGGCAACAACATTTACACTTCCTAGTACATTGTTACTGGAACATCCACTCACAGCCGCTCTATTAGGTATACAGTGGGGCAAAAAAGTATTTAGTCAGCCACCGATTGTGTAAGTTCCCCCACCTAAAATGATGACAGAGGTCAGTAATTTGCACCAGAGGTACACTTCAACTGTGAGAGACAGAATGTGAAAAAAAAAAAATCCATGAATCCACATGGTAGGATTTGTAAAGAATTTATTCGTAAATTAGGGTGGAAAATAAGTATTTGGTCAATAACAAAAATACAACTCAATACTTTGTAACATAACCTTTGTTGGCAATAACAGAGGTCAAACGTTTACTATAGGTCTTTACCAGGTTTGCACACACAGTAGCTGGTATTTTGGCCCATTCCTCCATGCAGATCTTCTCGAGAGCAGTGATGTTTTGGGGCTGTCGCCGAGCAACACGGACTTTCAACTCCCGCCACAGATTTTCTATGGGGTTGAGGTCTGGAGACTGGCTAGGCCACTCCAGGACTTTCAAATGCTTCTTACGGAGCCACTCCTTTGTTGCCCGGGCGGTGTGTTTTGGATCATTGTCATGTTGGAAGACCCAGCCTCGTTTCATCTTCAAAGTTCTCACTGATGGAAGGAGGTTTTGGCTCAAAATCTCACAATACATGGCCCCATTCATTCTGTCCTTAACACAGATCAGTCGTTCTGTCCCCTTGGCAGAAAAACAGCCCCATAGCATGATGTTTCCACCCCCATGCTTCACAGTAGGTATGGTGTTCTTGGGATGCAACTCAGTATTCTTCGTCCTCCAAACACGACGAGTTGAGTTTATACCAAAAAGTTCTACTTTGGTTTCATCTGACCACATGACATTCTCCCAATCCTCTGCTGTATCATCCATGTGCTCTCTGGCAAACTTCAGACGGGCCTGGACATGCACTGGCTTCAGCAGCGGAACACGTCTGGCACTGCGGGATTTGATTCCCTGCCGTTGTAGTGTGTTACTGATGGGGACCTTTGTTACTTTGGTCCCAGCTCTCTGCAGGTCATTCACCAGGTCCCCCCGTGTGGTTCTGGGATCTTTGCTCACCGTTCTCATGATCATTTTGACCCCACGGGATGAGATCTTGCGTGGAGCCCCAGATCGAGGGAGATTATCAGTGGTCTTGTATGTCTTCCATTTTCTGATGATTGCTCCCACAGTTGATTTTTCCACACCAAGCTGCTTGCCTTTTGTAGATTCACTCTTCCCAGTCTGGTGCAGGTCTACAATACTTTTCCTGGTGTCCTTCGAAAGCTCTTTGGTCTTGGCCATGGCGGAGTTTGGAGTCTGACTGTTTGAGGCTGTGGACAGGTGTCTTTTATACAGATGATGAGTTCAAACAGGTGCCATTCATACAGGTAACAAGTGGGGGACAGAAAAGCTTCTTACAGAAGACGTTACAGGTCTGTGAGAGCCAGAGATTTTCCTTGTTTGAGGTAACCAAATACTTATTTTCTACCCTGATTTACGAATAAATTCTTTACAAATCCTACCATGTGAATTCATGGATTTTTTTTTTTCACATTCTGTCTCTCACAGTTGAAGTGTACCTCTGGTGAAAATTACTGACCTCTGTCATCATTTTAAGTGGGGGAACTTGCACAATCGGTGGCTGACTAAATACTTTTTTGCCCCACTGTACCTGTTAAACTGATAATGCAAATACCTAATCAGCCAATCGCATGACAGCAACTCAGTGCATTTAGGCATGCAGACATGCTCAAGACAACCTGCTGAAGTTCAAACGGAGAATCAGAATGGGAAAGAAAAATGATGTAAGTAACTTTGAATGTGGCATTGTCATTGGTGCCAGAGTAGTCTGAGTGTTTCAGAAACTACTGACCTACACAACCATCTCCAAGGTTTACAGAGAATGGTTTGAAAAATAGGAAATATCCAGCAAGCAGCAACTGAGGCTACAATTAACATGGGCTTACCACAGGTTTGAAAAATGTGACATTTAGATGGTAGAGTCAGAATTTGTCGTCGACAACATGAAAGCATCCTGCCTTGCATCAACAGGTCAGGCTACTACTGGTGATGTAATAGTCTGGAGCATATATTCTTGGCACATGTCGAGCACCTTAGTACCAATTAAGCATTATTTAAACATCACAGGCTACCTGAGGACTCTTGCTGACCATGTCCAGTGTATCCCTCTTATACTAGCTTCTTCTGCTAACAATCTCGAGCTGCTTTCTTGAACATGACAGCAAGTTCACTGCATTCAAACTGTCTACACAAATGGGCCAGATCGCAATCCAGGAGAGCTTCTTCGAGATGTGATGGAATGGGAGACTCACATCATGGACATGCAGCCGACAAATCTGCAGGAACCGTGTGAGGCTATCAAAGCAATATGGACCACAATTCCTGAGAAATGTTTCCAGCATCTTGTTGAATTTATGCAACGAACAATTAAGGACAGTTCTGAAGACAAAAAGGCAGTCCGGCAACGTACCACCAAGGTATACCTAACAGAGTGCATGTGTCCACAATGGCACATTTAAGGATACCCGTCTTATGGCCCATGAGAATGCCAGCAGACTCCTTAGCTACAGTAGGGCATTAAGATACTGTAGTTGTTTTAAGAGTATTGTACTGAAAGACAATATTTAGGGACAACTACTGTTTCCACTGCTGCATACTGACATATGTGTGTGTGAACGAAAAAAAAAAAAAAAAAAAAATTATATATATATATATATATATATATATATATATATATATATATATATATACACACACACACATACATGTACACACTGTTCTAGGACCCTTTTGCGCCTTGTGAACATCAAAGTGAGTGTTTGTTTTGGTGAAGCTGTCAGTGTGAAGCGTTTTTCAAACAGTGACACGTCCAGTGAGGCTGCAGCTTTGGGCTTATGCTAACAATTTTGGGCTGATAGAGGAAAACTTTGTACCTGAGCAATCTTCTTTCATTAGACCATTCTTGTTCCTCTCCTCCCAGTCAATCACCTCTTCATAAATAAGTTCTGTGGAGAAACAGAACAGGTTAATGGCTTTCAGTGGTGACCACACTCATGCCTGCACGTTCAACACAAAAGCAACAGCAACAGTAGAACAGCAGTTGCCCGGTATGGTGCGCTGCTGGTTTGCTTCTCTAGAGGTCAGTGTATCCCACCTTTCCACTGCTCAATAGTGTGCTCTCTCTCTTCCAACTGCTTGTCAGAAATCTGTGGAGGAGGCTGTGAAACAAAAGGAAATGTCACACACAGCCGCAGCACTGATGAAGTTTACCACAAATTGAGGGGAACTGCTTGCTCACCGCGTCGGCCTCTGCCGGGTCGTACCACACGTGAATGTAGGGGTGATTAAGAGCTTCTTCTACAGATATGCGGCACTCGGGATCAATGACTAGCATTTTGGAAAGCAAGTCCCGTGCTTGACTTGCTGTTATGACAACACAGGAAGGGCAGGATTACTATGGAAACAGGCTTACGACATCATTAAATTTAAGTATTCTGTTTGACAATTGAATATTGTCCCTGATGGTGTTTGGCCAACATGTCTGTCAATGTCAAGATTTGTTCCGTTTTATTTAATGATGTGACCTCTTAAACGACAACATTACACCGCAGAGTTTTACTAAATCTATGCAGTACAGGAGTATCATTGGATACTAAAAATAACACTCTACATAAAGAGAGTATCAAAAATTCTTACTCTTCAATTTGTCATGTTCTGACTCAGAAGGGAAGGCCCAGTCTGGGAAAAGCTCGGCAAAGCTGACACCAGGATACTGTGGCTTGTTCATCACATAGTTCCTCACAGTCTCCATCAGTCGGTTCATAAACTCTAGACTGGGTGTGCCCAGAATCTCAATCACCTTATTCCACTGGTCGATGTCTAGAAAACACACTTGTTATGGAAATCTCCAGTAAATTGATGGGCCTGTGCACATGTAAGCAAGTGAAAAGAACAGATGAAAAGGTACAGAATAGATCCGACATGTACACTAAATAATTTTGTATGAAAGCTAGCAAAGGTAAGCCTTAATTCACCAAAGCATAGGAGAGATGAAAATTTTGACCTTACAGGATTACCAATTATTACCATTCACACTCAGATTAACAAGAATTTGTGCTCTAAAGAAATGTAAATGCATCAAATAGATGCTGAGTCATTTTACTTTCAAATAACTACAAAAGCAATGATTTATATTGAGAAGCTACAGATGTAACCACATCATGGCAACATATAAAAAGTCCCTAATCTGGGAACAATGGGTATCTGTCCCAATCCATCAGGTGGATATTGGCCAATTTCAGTTTAGGTTAATTTAGCCACTCTGTTAAGTGAACAGAGCAGTATTACAACCTGAAAAACCATTTTAGCATGGCTAAAAATACAGATGTGCACGGTCTGTTGACTTACTTCTGCGCAAGGCAATTACTTCAAAGGATGGGAAGCAATCTATCATCGACTCACACTTGTGCCCAGCATCCATTCTCAGCTACTCGGGTGTGAATGCAAAGGGGAAGCTGGGAGCTAAGAGGCAGCTTACATATGTAACAAGAGAGATTAATATTTATTGAAGAGAAACGGGAATTAGAGCCTGACCTATAATGGATGTATTAGGAGTAAAAACTTCTC
The DNA here is from genome assembly GCF_057382185.1 of Mchenga conophoros. NCBI lineage: Eukaryota > Metazoa > Chordata > Actinopteri > Cichliformes > Cichlidae > Mchenga > Mchenga conophoros. Next base: position 29,295,067 of record NC_140527.1, read on the forward strand.
TAAATTATCAGTGGGTTGTGATCTGTAAAATAAATATTTCCTATCAGTGTATAATGAGTTAGACTCTGCAGAGAAAACACAAAACTTTAAGTTTAAACTCAGCCCGAGTGTTTTGTAAATCGTAAATTCAGCAGCTGAGAAGATGCGAGTGTGCCGGGAGACCCACAAGACTAGAAATATTTGATAGAGTGTGAATGACGATGGAGGAGGAGGGACAACAACTGGCACAGAGACGATGAGAGCTGCGAAGGATACGATCAGTGCCCTGGAAGATGACGCTGCCCTTTACCATCTCTCCCATGATACACCCCACTGACCAGATGTCCACTGGGAACAGAAAACGCACAAGCACGCACAGATGCACACAAACACACACACATAACCACACAGAAGAGATATTAACTTAAAAGTGACCAGATAACATCAACTAGATAATACAATCCACACTGAAAGTATAGTAACATAAAGTGACACACAGAATGATGGAAATCATGCTCTATGGATTCAAATTTGAATGAGAAACATTTAAAATGCGAAACACGAGCTCTCATCGGTTTTGGTGCATCTGCCAGCAGAGTCGCGGCCTGAGGCTTTCATCATAGCCATCTTCAGGCTTTTCTTTCTCTCGGAGTCAGTCTCAGCTTTCCACGCCTTTCTCCACAGCCTGGCTTATCAGTTTGCACAGCTGTTGCTCTCTCCCTCATTTTTCATGTGTGTAATTGCACGCACTTAGCAGGACAGGCTGTATTTCGTTTCTCTCTCTCACTCTCCAAGTCGACTGCTTGCTTGTCAGTGGTCATCAGGGGCAAATACCCATCAGCTCCTCTTTTTCCCTGAAATTCAGCTTCACTAAAAATTAAAAGTTCTCTCTCTGAAAATATCTCCAGAGAATCTACTCCAAGTCCACTCAGCCATTACATAAATGTAAACACTTGGCAGGTTTCACTCCTATAAATGATTGGTCTCACAGCTTAGCTACATTCTTTGAAGAGCAGTTCAAGGACTACTTCCATTTTGCAAACCTACCCCAATATGATGAGTCATATTTCATGCTCCACCCTGTAATTAACCCAGGTCAGAAAAGATTGAGATAACCTGTCTGTTTAGCAGATAAATAATATCATGGGTCAGGTTTCTATCTCTGACTGCAATGGCTATACTGACAACTACACGGCTCTACACAGAGTATACATTTCTCAGAATATTAACTTAACTATTGCTTTGATTCCCCCCTCCAGATGTGTTTTATACAACTAAATAAACAATTCTTGCCTTTAATAAACAAAAATATCTCAGTGTCTCCTGGCTCCAGACAGAGCAACCAACTGTTGTGTGAGATGAACAAGAAAGGATACAGTCCTTTCCAGGAAAGAGGACTTTGTGAGAAATCATTTCAGCCATTATGCAGCCAACTGACCACAGGTCCACTGCAGCAGAGTGGTGGTATAGTAAACATATTTGTTAACATCATGCTAATATATCAAGAGTCAAACTTACTATGACGAGTCAAAATCACCATTAAATGTTTCCACTTTGTACATGAGAACCATTGCTAATATACACTCACCTTTCACTTTATTAGGCACACCTGTTCACTGCTCACTAATGCAGATACCCAATCAGCCAGTCACATGACAGAAACTCAATTTAGTCATGCAGACATGCCTCAAGATGACCTGCTGTAGATCATAGTGAGATTCAGAATAGTGAAGAAAGTAGGGCTGGGTTTTGATTATCGATTAAAATCGATTCTGGCTTGGATAACGTGATATTGATTCATTAAAATCCTGAATCGATTTTTAAATATAAATTTATTTTGCCTGAAACGCCAGAATCTCAGGTTAAACCTCACAAAATTTCTACAACCACCAAACAGCTAAAACAGTAAATGAGAGCAGGTACACGGATTCTGCACAAAGATGTAAAAACAAAACGCAGACCCGGCGCATCCGAATCAGTGAGATGTTGCCTTTCTCACGCCGTCGGGGCTGAAAGCAGACTGCTTTTGAAGCGTCGGCGGGCACTTTAGGTTTACGTCCTTTTTGCGCTCGATTCTGAAGCTGCATCTTTTATCTCTCTCCAAACAATATTGACTGAACCAGCCACTAAAGATGATCCAAACTACGCTTCACATAAACATCGTCACAAATTTCCTCTTACTTTTGCTGTTTTGCTTCCACCACGATAAAAATCACACTTCATGTAGAGCTCTCTCTCTCCCTCTCTAAATCGATAATCAAAACCCACCCCTAGTTATTACCCACCAGTCTACAGTGTCAGTCGCTGTTTGTTTTTTTTTTTTTTACTTACGACAAGAAAGCCTCATTTCTGCTGTTCAATACTGAACAAATTTAAACTTTTTAAAATTATGCAAAATTGCAAAATGCTTAGCTGTGTCTCTAATCAAACCTCAGTAACTTTGCTCTGCTTCGTTTTTGATCTACTGCACAATATTTTTAAGGTCATCTGCTACAAAAACCCAGACCAGGAAAACCGCCTTCATGTTTTTCTGTGTTTTATCCTCAGTTACTTTGACACAAAGGAATCTGCTGTGATGCTCACACCTTTGATAAAGTCTCACAAGTGTCAGCTTTCTTTTTATAGATATAAAAATATAGATATGTACTGATAAGTGATCAGAATTATAATATTTCTGACTGTCTGAGGCAAAATTTCCCCAATTCAAATCAAATGAATCGAATCGGATTGTGGATCGAATCGATTCGGGACCTTGTGAATCGGATTCGAATCGATCCTAGAAATCAGTGACGATAACCAGCCCTAGAAGAAATGCAATTTAAGCGACTCTGAAGGTGGCGTGGTTTTGGGGCTGCTGATCTGCTGGGAATTTCCCAGTTCTGAAGGTAGAAGGGAGACCAACCAAGTACCAGCAGGGTGCATCTAATAAAGTGTTCAGTGAGTGTTGTTGTTTGGGGTTTTTTTTGGGAGCATTAAATTAATCATAAAGTTTAAAAAAACCTGGCTTTTCGAGAACATGAAGAACTCCAGGGAGCAGCTTGTATTGATAGTCCTGATGGGTTAAATGATTTTCGGACACGCTACATAAAGTCATGTTAAACAGATTATTAGAAAATAATTATTCTGAAAGAGAGCAGTGTTACATGTTGACCAAGTAGTGTTTAAAAGATTTTTTTAAGGCTGGTTTGTACTCACCATTTTCCTTGTACTTCATACCGAGAATGACCTCCGGGGCACGGTAATATCTGGTCACCACGTACGGGGTCATCATGAAATTAGTGCAGGCTGTCCTAGCTAAGCCAAAGTCCAAGATCTTTAGTGTGCAATCTGACTTAACCACAATGTTACTGGGCTTCAGATCCTGAAGGGGGAAAAAAAATTCGATAAATCTTTAGGAAAACAGGCACAATAATCTTAAAGTTGACAAGCAGATGGAAACGTAATACAACCATTTTAACCACTTTATAAAGTAAACTTTGGAAGAATTATCTAAATACAAAATGAATAATGTTATTTCAGAATCAAAGATATACTCATTGGCTAATGCTAAAATACACAAAACAAGCAAAAGTTTAAATAAATGCAAATTTTTTCATGTATTAATAAATATTAAAGAGCTGTCAGGTTACAGACACAACATGGGAAACGTTACACTTTTAAGCGCTATTTAAGTATTAAGTTACTGTGTTTTCAGAGTGACTCTTTTAGCCAGCAACACATTTACTGCTTGCACTTACCCTGTGGATTATGCCAGCAGAGTGCAGGTGCCTGATTCCACAAAGGATCTGGTATAGCAGGTAGGACATCCTCTCGTGGTCTAGGTCCATATGGATCACCTGGCATAGGCTGGCATCCATTAGCTCCATCACCAGATACCTGAGAGGAGGGGAACAAGTGCAAACTGTGTTTGTGTGCTACTGTGCGAGAGCTACAAGTGCAAAGAAAAGAAACAAAATAACAGGAATTTAAAAAACAATCAGAAAGAAGACAAAATAAGAAAGCAGATAAAGGAAATGTGACAAAAGCAAAGCGTGAAAAATAGAAACCAGAGAGCGAATGAAAGCAACGCAGAGGATTAGAGAACGTTGGAAAGTAAATAAGAGGATGTTTGTTAAATGAAAAAAAAGACACAAAATACTTCAGCTTAAATCTTTGCATGTGAGAGAAAACCAAAGCAGCCAAAAAACACTTGAGTGCCACTCACAGATCCTGAAATTCCTCCAGGGACTTCTGAGGCGTGAATACATTGATCAGACGGATGATCTGCAAGCAGAGAGACAAGCCGTTACTCTACTCTGTCGCTCTCCTACCTACTGGTGAGGCCCAACTAAAGGCACAGCAGGGCTTCTGTTACCCCAAACCAGAAATGTTATATTTAGTCCAAGGAGATGACTTGAACTTAAATTTATATTACATATGTTCTGGCTACCTCTTAATATTAGAAATATTGTCCAACACATGAGAAGATGGAAATTATCAACTTTAACATTTTTCTGCCACACCTCGGTTTAACCTTCATCAAATGTTCAACACATTTTATTGCAGGTCGAAAAAGAAGATTTACATTTTTGTGGTTGACACATTTGAGCAGCACCAGCTCCCTGTAGGCGCGCTTAGCGTGGGTCTGGTTCTGAAAGGGCCGACACAGCTTTTTCACTGCCACTGGTATACTGAGGACCGTATCTAGAGCAGAGCTGCAACAGATTTCATTAAAGAAAAAAAAGACAGAGACAAATGTTAGCAAAGAAGAAACTAAGTGCATCCCAGAGAAAACAGCTTATTCAAAAATTCCTAGTTACACATTCAGTTTCATTCACATTTTAAAAATAGTAAAAATAAAAATATAATTTTTTACGACCCTACTTTAAACATGATCGGGGCTGCACAGAGGAAAATAATCAGGTGTGAAATGTATAGTTTTCAGGGTTTTTATCGGTTTTCAGCGTTATTTTGTTATTGTTTTTATCGTTTACTCTGTTTTCCTGGGTCTTTTTACGTGTGTTATGAATAAATTTTCTTTTTTCCGGTACCGGTACTAGTTTTATTTTGTTATACTTATCCGCGACACCTTAAAGGCTGGTCCATGAAAATATTGTCGGGCATAAACCGGTCCGTGGCGCAAAAAAGGTTGGGGACCGCCGACCTAAACCACAGCAGTTTAACTCTCAGTAAAATGTATTTATATAGCACTTTTCACAGACAGAAATCACAAAGTGCTTCATAATAAAACCTACGAAAATAAAAGTATAACACAACAATGCAAATTAATAGAATACAACATAAAACAGGTGTGGGGTGCGTGTGAGGATAGATGACTCACGACTGCAGACCAAATCTACCCACGGGTTTGTACCCATAAAGCAACCTGAACCCGAACTGAATGGGGGCAGTGATTTACTGAAACATGTACAAAAACACATTTAAATACAGTATATGAGTGAAAGGGAGACTATATATAATTCCAACAAGTTTGAAAGTTAAAAATTGAGATGAACATCTTTAAACGTCTACACAGCCTGAGCCTGAGTCACGTAGTCTTCAGGAATAGTTCTCCAGGCTTCTTTAAGTAGATTCAAAGCTGTTCTTTGGATGTCATTTTCCATTGACTCAACTAAGGAAATCTGAATAAATTGTGTTTCTGTCTAACAAAGTGCCTAAAGACACACATTATATTACATTGGTTCTTTGCTAATATGTCTGTTTTGTACACCTAACTTAAGGGATCAACACTGAATCATCCCATAAGATATGTATATGTAAAATATGTATTTTACCTGGTTAATGTGTGTGGCAGGGCATGCTCTGCAGCGCCGCTGCAGGGGAGGCGGACGCACCTGAGCGCCACCCGCAATCACGCCTCGCCGCCTTGACATCTGCGCTATCTGTGCTGTTGTGTTGGTATGTGTCGGGCTGTGAGCTGAAAAGCTACAACTGGCTGTATGTGTACAGCAACCGTGTGTGAAAAGTGGCCTATAAAGAGGTGCTGAAAAGCATGTTCATGCAAACATCGTCGGTTCTGCCGTGGTATGTTTACAATGGGACTTCTGCTCCTGAACCTCTGCTAACCTCCAAATAACTTCTAGTTATTTGGAGAGGAAAGGATAATGGCTGCTGAAGAAAGAATGCCATTGGTCGAAAAGAGAGGTAAAACGATTTCAGTGGTGTGGAAACATTATGGGCTCGTGGAGTTAGACGTGGATCAAGTAGACATAGTGTGTAAACTTTGCTACGGTGTCGTAGCTGCACCACAGAGCAACACTACAAATGTATTCAATCATTTGAAGACCGCTCACAAAGTGACATACGATCAAACAATGAAGGAGCAGCAACTTTAGTTGACATACCTCAATGTCAGTTTGATGCAATTGTGCATTGTGTGGCTGCACAGCTTGCCTTGATGTTTGGTTATTTGTATGCATAAATATTATGCAGTATTTTTAAGTTCACTAAAAATTAATGTTTACATTTTTCATTTAGTTTTTATATTGCTAACATTTGCACTGTTATCAGTATTTGCACACTATTTTATATTATTTTTTGACAATCTTTAAAGCCATTATTCAACACATTGTTATTGTTAAATAAATATTATCAAATAATCGAGATCTCAATTTCAGTGAAAATAATCGTGATTATCATTTTTGCCATAATCAAGCAGCCGTAGTTCACAATAGAGAACAGCTGCTGACATAATGTGGATCTGAAGATCCATAATTGGCCTACCTGGGGTTGAAAGTCTCGATAAATGCACGGCGTTTTGGCGGGTACACCGGCTTCCGCGAGTGTGACGCTTATTTTGAGCAATGAAAAAATAATAGAATATAATTTTATTTTTATATTTCAATATCACAATAATCTTCCAATTTAGAACTACAAGTTAAAAAAGAACTAACATAAATAAAATACACTTCAGCTAAATACTTCCAGTTTATTTTCCCAAACCACACGGAACCGCAGGTTGCCGACCCCTGGTGTAAGTGGTTTAACAAACAAAAACACAAAACAAAAATACAAATCTTCTGAAAATGGTCAGGTACATGGACTGGCCTCAAAAAGCAGCCAATCTCCAAAGAAAACCTTTGAAGACCATCAGAAAGCCTGGAGAAAGATTGCTCAAGAACAGAGCCAGAAAATCTGGCTCCTTGGAAACAAAACAAAGAAATAATGGCTCAGGACTTTTGCACAGTACTCTGCAAGTCTGACATTCAGGGAAATGTATCTAAAATTAAATTCAAGCTCCGTTTGATGTAGCCAATAATGAATTAAGTCAAGGGTGCCAATATTTCTAATCAATAGCTTCAACAAATGTGAGATTTTCAGCTTGGAACAATGATATTGACATAACAGTACTTTTTCCAGCAACATTTACACTCATGATGGAAGCAAAAACACAGCTGACACTACTGATCACATTAACTGTGTCTCTATTTAAGAGTCGCTGCAAGCTGTGACACTTGATAATGAGCCAGCTTATCTAACACCTGACCCCAAAGGGGCTCAACCGATTCAGCAACAATCACTAACATGTGAATTATACAGCGTCAGATCTACACCGTAACCCCATTTTAATCCTACGCCACAATATTCTAAGTAACCTACACCTCCTGAGAAATGTAACTATGTGTTAACTTGAATGGTATGGAAGTTTATGGTGTAGGGAAAAAAGGAGTTTTTGTTTACTATGCAAGTTAGAATGCAGATTTCCCAAAGCAGTCTAAAGTTTTAACCTGTGCCCATTTAATCAATCAAAGACTGAAAAAACTTCTTTGTCTTACCAAACAATGCCTTGGGCGCCAGAGCCAATGGGCCGCAGCTGCTGGTAGCGCCTGAGTACAGTGAAGGTGGAGTCCACCACCTGAACACTGTAGAACTGCCCCTCCGCCTCACTCATCCTGCTGAACAGTCAGGACCACCAGCGCTGTCTGCAGGACAAAGGAAAACAAAACAGATGAATATCACCACGTTCTAATCTCATGTACGCTCTCCTCTGCTCTCCGTTTCAAAGTGTGTGAAAAGGGCTGGAGAGGAGCACACAGCACAGCTTAACAGATGAGAGACAGGCTCAGTTGAATGTAGCATTTTATTGAGGTAAAAACTTTGAAAACCTTCTAAAACTAAAGATGAACTTGTGTGTTAGGGCCCAAAAAATATCTAATCCAAGATTAACTTTGACTTGATTTGCATGGAACTTTAAATGCTTTCATTGATTAATTGATAACCTTACGTTTCTCCAATATTTTTTATGATAACAGAAGCATAAGGCTGGAGCTAAAGGCTGAGCCTTTAATGTTTGGTGTGCTTGTTAAAACAGAGGAGAGAGAAAGCTAACAGCTTACAGTTCCCTCAGTAAACACGAACATACCACGCACACTCACACAGGCAGCATTTAGCTTGAGTCTCTTCATTATTTCTTGAACTGCATCCAGCTTCACTACAAGTGTGCGTTCAGCTATCAGCACTGGATGAGCACATACATGTTAATAAATTACACGATGTGTTTGAGTGTTTATAACAAAATATGAAAGTGTTTCTTGGCAATAGTTTATGTGCGCATGTGCATACATCTGTGGGCGAGAACACATAATCGTGTAGCTACGCAACACCAAGCAGTCACGGCTGTTTGTCATTCCTTCAGAAGACAGTCATCAGTTTAAAGCAGACCAATTTTTTTCCGCCTTTAGCGGGGAACAGCGAGACAAGCACTCACTGGATTTCGTGGTCACAGACACAAAGTACTGACGAGAAAAATAAAGGATGTTTATGATCAAATGGACCAGAAAAAAAAAACCTGTAAAGCTAAAGTCACTGCAATAAGCAAAGAGCTACATAAGGAATTAGAAAGAGAACTGCTGTCAGATATCAAAGTGTGTGTCTTTAGTTTAAATGTTCAACTGGAGACGGAAACATTTATTTAAAAATTAATCAAAAGAAAATCTAATAATTGTAGTTCATTCTCCAATAATCAAGAATTAGCGTGCAAATTATTTCAATTATACATTTACCTGAAGGTGATGCGTATTCTGAGTTTTATACAAGGAATACATTTCAAAATTAGCTGGAAGAAGGGGTCACATACCACTGTGCTGCATCACACTCAGTAAGTGCCACATTGTTGAATTAAGCTAGGCCATCAGTAAAAGATCACTGCCTGGAGATCAAACTAAGTTCCTTCAAAACCTATACATGCCTCAGCTGGGCCTTTTCCATGCCATGTAAAGCATAACAGCCACTGGTAATTGTTTTCAAACATGTCCTAAATAATCTCCAGTGCATGTGTGTGTGTGGATTTTCATTGTTCGCTTCGCAGTTTTAACTTCCATTTTGAGATGAAGAAAGAAAGTTATGTGTAAATAATATTACTGGTTGATATGCACTGGTATAGAGCTATATCAGCCAAACATTGTTATCGACAAATAAGGCGACATTTACTGATGGCACTGGTCCACGTCTCTGCTTGCCATTGTATATGATTGTTTATTTCCTACTGTGGTTTGTTATGACTTATTTGCCTGCTTGTAGGCCGGGGTTTTTGCCCATGAACAAACACTGGGAAAAAGCCTTCACGTGTAGGAGGTACCGATCTGCAACCTTGCCATTAGTCAGATGAAAAATGAATCCTTCTCAGTTACTTTCTTCCTCTGCCTGTCTCCTCTCTTTCAAACATAAATCCAGCTGGCTCTCTGACTACACCCAAAGGAAAAACTCCAAAGACCTTTACTTCCTTCATTCTTTTTGTTTTTCACAACTTCTTTGGCTTTGTCCTTTTCCTATTGTGCTACTAACATCCCCCTCAATTGCCTCGTTCCTACGGCCTCCTCACAGATATCTCCAATGATGGTCCTGACAGATATATATTTTCATGACTGCTGTGACTGACACGCAAGCTGAGCTTTTCTGTTTACATACATGTAAAACGTAGGTACAGGCAAAACAGCATGCTAATACCAAAGCTGTACTGCACGTCTCAACAGCACAGATCTTAGGCCACAGGACACAAACACCTTCTGCTAAAAAATACAGAAAAGACTATTTTAGCCTCACTGACAACAGCATTTTGAGATATTTATATTTTTTCATATAAGAGCTGGTGTGCAGCTTTTGCAACACACACATCAAGTTAAAGCATGCTCTGAGGAGACCATTACTCATAACCAAAACCACTGTAGCTTCATCAGTCACCTGGTGCCAGGTTAGTCACAACTACTGGGTCATTCTAAAGTCGATTCAGCACAAACACTGACAGGGAACAACTGTTTGATTAAAGCTACATACCGCTCAGAAAGCCAAACAGAAACATAGGCAGACACCTGCCACAGTTCTGGGCAGCAGGCTCTGAGGAATTTATTTAAAATCAAAAGGGAAATCGATCGTGTGGAAAAAAGTTCCCCAGAGATTCCTCAGCAACTGTGGGTACACTAAAAGGAAGAGACATCCCAGAACAAACTGCTTATGAATGATACCATTAATCATTACTAGCCAAGGTTAAGGGCGACACTGATGCAGCTGATCCTGTGAATGCAGATAAACTGCTAAAACACTTTATCAATCGCTACAGAGAAAACAAACAAAACACTGCTTTAGGTTGATGATTATTTTAAAAAGGATGATTAAACCATGTTAACCACAAAACTGCCTATTAATCTCAAAGCTTACAGGGAACACTGTCATCAACAGTGTCTCCATTTTTTCCCCTCAGACTGAATTAAAGGTAGACGTAGCTACTATGACATCATCCACTGGTTTGTGAAGTCCTGTTTTAACTCTTTTCCACATAAAGACGAGATTTAATGACCTCACCCGTACCCTTAATGGTGAGTTTCGATACCTCAGTATATATCAATAACCCTGATGACCTCACTAATGATGCAAACCCAGTCATTTTGTTCTATAAGCAGGCCTGAAATATGACAGAATCCGCTCAGTTCAGAAAAGAGCTTCAAGGGTTACTCGTAGTAAGAGTAAAAGCCTCGAGCCGAGTGTTTTCGCCGTGTCATATCTGGTTGGTGTTTTGAAAAGCGATGTGACAAGCGAGGGGTGAGTCTGACAGTGACACCGCAGGCTCAATAAGCACACCGTGTGTGATCCTCTTTTCTGAAAATTAGAATACCCAAAATTTACTAAATGGAGTTTATGTTGTATCGAAGATATGAGCGACTGAGCTCATTATGTCATCAGGAAAGTGTTTACAGAGGTCAAGCCTGAGGTCTGTTTTCCCGTAAACTTCTGCAGAACCGGAAAACACTGGTATCGGGGCCCTTGTGGCCATTGTTCACACATTCTCACTTACACAGTTATATATATTTACTCCCATAAATCAAGGCAGAATATAATCAACCAGTTGGGGAATATTACCTATTATACAAACCCTCCTGTGTACTATAGAGATTGAAAATGTGACGTCAACAGCGGAAAACACCAGCCCACGTAGCCATTTGAAAAAAAAAAAAAGAAAAGGCTTAAGATACTTCTCAGTTGGTTTCACTTTTCAGGCCTGGAAGCCTTATTAATTTAATTTTTTTAACTGTTTTCTATGCAGCAATAGTTTATCAGAATCAGAATAGTATAGAATATCCAGTTTAGCTGGATGTTTTCTTAGTGCAAACAGTGTTACAGTTTTATGCCTGAGAAAATGTACTCAAATAAACTGTAAAGAATACAGTTATCTGGAATATGAATGAAAAGATGGGGGTTACGTACTCTTTCTCTTACCTGATGATACTTATTACACTAATCCATATTTATGCAATGGTATGATGATCAAAGAGTTGATGAGAGAAGTGACCTTCACACAAGCATCATGGACCTCAACCAAAGCTCGTGGCAGTGACTGTTCAGTTCAGTCTAGTCCAGGCTTGGGGGTCTGACGTGGCCTAGACTTGGGAGTTAAGATGGGGAGTCAGTGAGCTGGCTATGAGATCATATTAGCATGGCCTGAAGCCTCAGCATCTCATCTCGATGTAGCAGAGTTACAAAACACAGCAGGGATGGGTAAAACTACACGGGAGTCTACTGCTGCTGAACTAGACACACCAAATTAGTCTTTGAGAGCAGTCTCCCGGGGAAGAAGAAGGATGCAAATTAAAACACAGCAAACTTGGACACACTCTGAACATCCATGTGATCCCACTAAAAAGTTCAGTGCGCACAAAGTGGCTGAATCACTGACGGGCTCGCCTTGCCAATGACATGCCAGAAAAACCTAGCTTGGGCTGTGAAAAAAAAAAATCCCCCTAGTTTTCATTGCATCTGCACCTGCGCTTGTGGTGACTGTGGTTAAGGTTTGTGAGCAGGCCTACACAAATGTCATTAATTTGGACTACATGTGTGTTTTCGAGGCTCTGTGGGTAAGGTATGCGCACTGACAGCTAGACGACGTGAATTTTTAGCATTTCATAGCGCCACACGCCTGCTCTACAACACACACACACACACACACACACACAGTGAGGTATGAAGTCACCCGGGTATGACACACCGTGGCCGCAGCACTGTTGGCACTCGGTGCTTTAACACAGTCAGAAACCATCGGTTTACACAGCTAAAGTTACACCAGCATTAACGACATCTGACTTTCCAAAACCTCAGTAAAGGTACGAAGTTAGCAGGGCCTACACTACCATTGTTTTTCAATTCTGTGGGCAGCAATGCGGTAGTCAGGCTGAACTGTAAGCTCCGGCGGACTAGAGAACGGGCAGCAGGATGCAGCTGCTGCGGCGAGACCTACCTTCTCCCTTCGCCTCTCCCAGGGCACTCCCATGCATCGAAAATATAGATAAAACACTCCCCGAGCTCCTCAGGCACAACCTGGGCTTGGAAAAGTTGAAAAGGACGGTCGGCCCGGCTGTCACGACTGACAGACCTTCCTTTAGTTCCTAGCTAACTCCAGCGGCAGCACGGACGGACGGGTGCGGAGGAAGGGAACGCCACAACAAGCAGAGACCCAGCACAAGCATGACGTCATCACGCAGAGTTTACGTGGGCGCAAAGTTTTTTTTTCTTCGCAAAACTTGGAAAACTTTTTCTTCTTCGTGTGATTGGTTAATGTAATAATGTTTGTGTTTTGAAAAATTACAAAAAAACAAAATAATACTAATAATCCTATGAGGGCACAAATAAAGACACACAAGACAAAATCAATAACTAGCCATAAATATTAGAATGGGGATGTGGTGGGGGGAATGAACAGACAGGTAAACCTTTTGAACAGAATGGGGACACCTCAGGCCCTCCAAGGTTTGGAGGCCTATCTCCACCCACCACCACTTCCCCTGCCGGTGGCGGACTCCCTCAGGTGTCGGTGTGTTGGTGGTTCTTTGTGTCTGGGGGTGGGCGTCCGGGTACACACCGGCTCACTCCTTGGCGGCCGCTTGTCGGGGCCTGGGGCCTGGGGCTCGCTCGGGCCCCTTTGGAGGTGGGGTGCCCCCGGCCTCTCGGCCTGGGGCTCGGTCACTCAGGCGCAGCTGGGGGCCGGCGGAGCTCACGGGCGCGTCACTGCAACTCCCCCTGACTTCTGCTCCGCGGCTGCTGGGCGAGCCCTCATCTGGGACTCTCCTCAGCTCTTACTGGAACAGTGGCGCGGCTGCCCCTCTGTTGGTCTTCCATGGTCTCTTGTGTTCTGGGGGCCTCTGGATGTCTGGAGTTTTGATCTCCTCCATACCCGCTTCACACCCTGGAGGACGGGGCTGTGGCCCCCCACACTCCCTAGCAGATCATTACATGGAGAAACCTTTGGAATGCAAGCATGCTGATCCACACAGGTATGCACACATGGGTATTCACAGACGCGGACTAAAGCTTTCTTGGCTGCTACCTCAAAGCACACTGTGCGCTGTCTATCTTGCGTGCTGCACAATATCGTTTATTATTTAGTAAATATTGATATCTATGGCTAGCTAGTTTATTGTGATGGTGCTTTGTTTTCTCTATTATTATGTTGCTCTTTGTTGTTTGCTGTCTCCTCTGTTTGTTTTTTTTGTTTGTTTTTTTTTTCTCTCCATACAGGTGACCCAGGAGTTCTTTTTTTTTTTCTCTCTCTTCCCCCCCCCTTCTCACCGTCTCTTCTCCCCTTTGGTTTTCTTTCTTTCTCTCCCCCTCTTTCTCTCATTCATTCCCCCTGTCCTATTTATTAAAAAAAAAAAAAAAAAGAAAAAAAAAAAAGACAAAGGATGAACTGAAGCTCTGCCATCACGTAATGTCGCATACTGCTGTTTCTGATGTCATTTAAAAAAAAAAAAAAAAAAAAAGAACAGAATGAATTTTCAATTTATTGATTGGCAGTTCCCATTTGTCTATAAAGATACAGTATAAAACACAATCATAGTTAAAGATACAACTCCAATTTTATCAGTCTTCCCCATAATAATAATAATTAAAAAAAAAACAGTCAAATACAGAATATTATTATTAGAATCATTATAAACCCATTCAAATGCCTGAAACAAAAAACAACACACAAACAAAAAAGCAAAAGAAAACAATTATTATTAAAAGTTATGATATATTATTTGTTTTTGCTGCATAAGTGCTTTTTAATTTATCGAAATGCTCAACCCTATAAGTAAGGAAGGGGGGTTTTTTTGGAGGGAGGGGGGCGGGGGAAATTGGAATTCTGTGAAACAGAACAGAAAGATGACATATTTTATATTAAGATGAAATTAAAAAAAAAAAACAAAAAAAAAAACAAAGTTATGGGTTACTGGCCCACCAGGCACAGTGATTTTATGACTTTTCATGATATTGCAGCCTAGAGGTATGCAGCCCCCGGTTGACATACGAAACTCATAAAATAGAAATTCTGAATCAATCACCTCATGATTGTGTACATTCATAATGCACATTTGGTCCCCGTATTGCACAACTGTAAACACTTCAGTATACCATTTCAATGCTAAACTTCTTACACGGTTTTGGCTCATCTCGTGACTAGAAAAAGGCACAGCAGCTGTGTGAATGTCGTTTTCATAGATTGTTCTGCAAGGCCTCATCAAGTGATACCACGGCCATTCTTCAGCAGTGTATATGTCTGATTTCACATTTGGCTTTTTTTTCTTTTACAAGTTCATTGTACAATAGACAATACCCCTCTCTCCTCCCCCCAATTCAACACACACACACACACACACACACACACACACACACACACACACACACACACACACACACACACACACACACACACACTTAATGTTTGATTGCACTATTGCACTGTTAATCTCCTAAAGAGCTGTCTCTCCTCTCCAGGGCTTTGTGAACTGTAATTATTCCACTGTCACAGACTTGGCCAGGTTTCTGGGAAAGTCAACCTTTAAAAAAAAACAAAACAAAAGAAAAGAAAGTTTGTTATAACAAATTCTCCATGATCAATTTAGCAGCACTGTATAACTTTTTTTTTGATAACACATTTCCCAACTCATTATATTAGTGTACATGGTAAAACAATTGCATCCTGGTAAAGATGTGCCATAATAAGGATTTGGCTATAAATGTTATACATTGTACATTGTTGTGATCATGGACTGTAAATAAAGAGTTCACAATTCTGACAGATAAAGTCTGTTTGCACTGTGGTGAGTAGGGAACATGAGCTGCCTTCTTAGTAAAGTAAAGCATTCACAAGGAAAGAAAAGATGAATAGACACAAGCAGAACCAGAGACATGGACAAAGCATTGGTATTCATGGGCACCACTATCCCTAAAGCGTATGTACAAGCTTAGAAGAACACATGCTGGCTGCCATTACTGTCTTTTTCAAGGAAATCTTTTTCAAGGCCAAATTCTGCACATGTTCGAGTGCCATGACTGTACCATTAGATTTAAGTTTTGTAATCAGTTTAAATCAGTTTTAAATCAGACAACTAGATGAAGTATCTTAGTGTGTTAGTGTGGAATTGAAATGAATGTGTGACAACATCAAATCCACATGCAAATAGATTCCACTGCAAGCATTTGAAAACCAAACAACAGAAGCACACATTACATTCATAATTAGCTGCTCTTAGCATTGGGTGAATTTGAACAAAATCAATATTGCTATAAATCTCATATTAACATCAATATGTGATTACTGAGGTATTACAGACATCGCAGTGACTGTGCATGTGCTTGTGTTTTGCTAAAACGATGCCCATTATTAGTCTTTATGGATATCTATTATATATCTAAATATGAGGATTTGGTCATGATGATTTCTTTATTCCCAGGACTCTTGTCAATAATCAAACCAACGGTTGCATTGAATACTTACATCATATCCTCGGAGGACAGCCAAGTGAAATGACATAAGCTGCAAAGGGATGACGCTGAGGATACCCTGCAGGCAGTCCACAGTTTGCGGCAGTTCGATGGTCTGGTAGGCATTCTTAGTCAACTCAGTGTCATCCTGGCAACAGATGATGATGGGCCGACCCTGATGAAGACAGACATCGAGAGGGCAAGAATATTAACATCAGTCTGTCTGTCCACTCATTTCTGTTGTACTTGGGACTTTCAAAATTTAGTATTTGTGTCTGTTTGTCGTACTTTGAGTGTGTGCCTTGGGTGGATGTGTAAGATGTGTTTTGTTAAAGACCTACTGATCTGGCGGTGACTTGCTGCAGAGCATTCTGGCATTTTGTGTAGCAGGCGTCCCTCATGATGATCATGATGACTGGCATGTGTTTGTCAACGAGTGCAAGAGGACCGTGCTTCAGCTCCCCAGCTAGGATGCCCTCCGAGTGCATGTAAGTGATCTCCTTAATTTTCTGCATCAGAATAAGAATAGTAAAACTTGCTTAGGATGAAGATTAATAGTAAGAATGAAGACAAATTACAGCACAGCCTACATTCCTTGCATGGTATGAAAGCTGTGTGAGCAGCTTTTTCTCATGCGATTTCAACTTAATTATATTCTTTCCTTAAACTTGTTTGGATTATATGATAGTTAGACATCTTCTGTTCTGCGTGTGTGCTCTTTTCAAGGACAATACTGTTGCCCATCAGCTACATGCTTACACTCTTTGTATCAGGGACCAGCTGATGATACTGAAGCAAGCCCACACAGCTATCAGCTCAACAACAAATATCCCAGAAATCAGAAGGACATGCAGATGCAACGTCGCCTCGGCAATGAAAGAAATCTGAGAGTGGCAAATAAGATGTTAGGGTGTTCATGTCAGGTGACAGGAAGGAGATTAAAAACATCTAAAACACTCAGTGAATCATAGACGAGGGAACACCATGGCACAGACGCTGCAGAGCCAGAAAGGCATGTGGATTGTCCATGGCTACAAGGGGTGGCTGTAGCTCAGGTGCATGGCAGAGCAGGTCAGCCACTAACCAGAAGGCTGGTGGTTCGATCCCAGGCTGCTCCAGTCTGCATGCTAAATATCCTTGGGCAAGATACTCACCCCATGTTGCTCTCCGATGCATCCATCAGAGTGTGAATGTGTATGAATGTTGGATACTTAGCACTTAAGACCTTAGAAGAAGTGCTTGTGTGAATGGGTGTGATTGGGTGAATGAATTAGTTGTATAAAGCGCTTTGAGTGCTCAGACACAGTAGAAAAGCGCTATATAAGAACCAGTCCATTTACAAGGCCGGAAGTCGAAATGTAGATGGGGACATCAACAGAGCCAGTGCTGAATGATTTCTTCAACAGATCCTGGACGCAGTCACCTACTGACTACTTTTATAAGCTATTCCTTCATCGTAAATGTCACAGTGTTGATGACGTTTCCTGAGCCTTTGATGATTAGACGTTTTTTCTGTGTTGTGATAAATTAGAGCACAGGCTTGACGGTGCATGATACGAAAAACCTCAGTAAACTTGTTCAAACTCGGCTGAGTCTTGTGGGTGGAATTGGACCGTCTACATGTAGTAGCAGAGAGGAAGCTGTTGTCAAAACTCCTCTGCATCATAGACAATGTTCCCTTCCCTCTACACAGCGTTGTGGTTAGCCAGAGGTGCACATTCAGCCAGAGACTAATAATGACTAAATGCTCCACTGAACATCACTCCTATGGCCATCTAGTTACATAACTTCTTTTAGTGTTGCCATTTGATTGTTTATAATTTTGTTAGTCATTATTTAGTATAGCTTTTATTTCAGGAACTGTTACAAAACAATTTCCCTGTAAGGATTATATAACATGTCCTGATTCCTAATTCCACTGTACTCATTTTACGACTGATATTATGGCTTTTTTGTAACTCACCAGTGCCCCCTCAAGGCAGGTGGCATAGTTGAAACCTCGACCCATAACCAAAAGAGACCTTTGCTGATACAGTTCATTGGCAATGGCCTTGATCTTCTCATCCAGGGACAACACCTTCTTTATCAGTTCTAAGAGAGTAAAAGAACGATGAGTGAACGATGCATTAATGTTGTTTAGCTTGAATCTCCACATCTAAATACTTATTTTGAATCCACAGAGGCCTTTTTGTAAGATTTGTTGGGGTACTGACCAGGTAGCATCTTGAGGCTGTTGATGATCTCTTCTCTTCTCTTCTGTAGGGAGAGTCTGTCCTCACTCATCATCAAGCCAAACATAATGAGTGAGACAAACTGACTGGTGTAAGCCTGTGTAAGACACACACACACACACACAGAAACACTTTATAAGCCCCCCTGTGCTGAACAATGAGGAAGAACCCACCAATTTAGAATTGACTCAGGGAGGAGCAGCCATCTGCCACAACCGGTTGGGGGTAAAACCAGTCGAGACAAGTATAGACCATAAACCAGCCATACCTTTGTGCTAGCCACTCCTATCTCGGGCCCAGCATTTATGTGGACTCCACAGTCGGTTTCTCTGCAGATAGAGCTGCCAACAGTGTTCGTTACACCAACTGTCAGAGCTCCCCGTTCTTTGCAGTAGCGCAGTGCCATCAAAGTGTCTGCTGTCTCTCCTAAGGAGCACAGAGAATGAAAACATATGTTCATAAACCACAACAATGTTCCTGTTTCAGGAAAAAATGAAAAAGGCACTGAACGTGGATAGGTGTCACACAGGAAATTACAGTGTAAATAAAGCTTTTCTTTCTAAAGCCACTTTCAGGAAAGTGAAGATAAAAAAGTGCTATTGTGCAACATTATCACCTGACTGGCTGATAAAGAAGCAAACATCATCTCTGAAAACAGGTGTGATACGGTCCAGGAAGTCGCTGGCCAGCTCCACCATGACAGGCAATTCCGTCAGCTCCTCGAGGATCTGTCTGGTCTGTAGAGCAAGTGAGTAAAAACAGAGGATTAATTAACACTGCTACACTCTATCCATACAATAATTTAATTCTTTGAACTCGTCTGTTACTAATGATTGCCTTCTTTACTGCAAAATGCCATCATCAAGCATATACAAGCTAAAATAATGATGTAACTGCTGTACTCACAGCCACCGCAGCGTGGAAACTCGTGCCACAGCCGATCATGATTAGCCGTCTGCAACGCTTTATTTCTTTCAGGTGGTCCTTCAACCCTCCGAGAACAACTGAGAGAACAGAACGTGAAACAGTTAGACCTACTGATCACTCACTGCATCACAACTAATGTCTGTCATACACTTTAGTGCCCAGTCATCATGTGTTTACCGCCTGCAGTTATTAAATAGTGCATTTTAGGAGGTAAATAAGGCTCATAAAAACACGTTTTTTGCTGTAGCGATCATAACATACATGTTTTTATATCTGAGAGTCATTTTTTTTTAATTCCCAGTTATATTAGAGGGTAGTGGGACATGCTAGAACATAGGACTGGCTATCAGTTCACTTGTCACCTTTTTTGGTGTCAAAACAAATGCGGCCCCTCATCGTGTTGACTACTGACTCCGGCTGCTCAAAGATCTCCTTCTGCATGAAGGCATCAAAGTTTCCTGCAAAGGACAACAGGGGCATACATTACCATCACATTCTCTGACACACCGTGACATGCTGAATGCTTTCCTAACAAGAAGTGAGACAGAAAATAAGGATGCACGGAGTTAGTCTTGTGGCTTTGTTTGCACGCATTCAGCCAGCAGAGGGCGAGCATGTGTAACTGTTGACTTAAATCTGCTGCACTGCATGCACAGTACTTGCAATTTGAAATTAGCTACCTAAGAGCCACAAAGTAATTTCAAATAGTTTCTGACCTTTCATGATCTGCTTCAGCTCCATCTGTAGGGTCATGATAGCTCTGACTGGGTCTTCACCGGCCTGCCGGTTCATTCTGTGGATGGAGAGTTTCCCTCCGGTCACTACTGCTATGTCATCATCCTCCATGTACAACACCTTGTTGGTGTGCTCAATGATGGCACTGTGGGTAGACAGAAAAGGTCATTTGGGGAAAAGAAATGAATGAGTAATATAAATTAGTAATATTATGTTTTTGCGTTTTGAGTCACATAGAAGAGGCCTCACCTGGCGTCAGAAGCAAAATAGAACTCCACAGCCCTGCCATCCCCCACAGAGTTGATGGCGCTGGAGCTGTCAGCTCGGTTGCGACTGTTCTTCTCATGGACTTCCTCCTTGTGTTGAGCTGCAGGTCAGAAGTCAAAAATCAAGGTTCAGTGACATGCTGCTGTTTTTGCCATTTAGTCTTTTTACTAATTGTAGTCAACATACCCAGCCATTTATCCTTGTTGTTATTACTTATTAAGTTTCAAGCAAGTTCCTCTTACGACTAGACTTATCTTGGATTTTGTTTGCTTCTGTGCAAAGAATGGCTTACTTAATAATATCTTGGATTTTATTCCTGTATCCTTGGAGTTTGTTTCACTGTATTTCCTTTGTTTATTCATTTGTGGTTTGCACGTTTGCCTAATACACAAAAGTTGTCCTGTTTGATTACAGGGAGGAGACATAAATCCCTCTGGGGCTATGTCAGGAAGGGCATCTGGTGTTAAAAAAAAAAAAAATCTGCCAAAGCAAACATGTGGAGCTACCTGCTGTGACGACCCCCTTGTGAAAAAGGGAGCAGCTGAAAGTCGCTTTTATTCAGCAAACATTACATTCTCAGCATTAGAAACCTGCACATTGCAAAGTCGAGAAGTAGAGTGGCTTTGCAGCTCAAAAAGATACTGTTTTTTTTTATCGCAAATCAAAAGATTCAAAAGTATGCAGAGAAACAAAAAAACAAACAAAACCCCCACAAATTTGCTGAGGGTTGCTGAAGCCCCACACAAAGTGTTTATGCAGGGTGAAAGAGTGGTTTCCATCTGTGAAGTCTTATTGTGTACCTAAGACTGGGTTATTTGCAGAGGCAAACCATCCTCCTCCTCACATTATACACATACTCTGAATCTACTCAGAGTATGCATTCATGCCTCTACAAACAAATCAGCCTATAATTTGTTAATTTCCAAGTATACCTGACTTTTTTACTCATATCTGTCTGTTACTTTTCTAAGATGAAGAGGGGCTTGCTAAGGCTGGGACGTTTTCTAATTCTGACAAGGCTTGAAACTAAAAAAGAGAAATTTTATACATTTAATGTGAACAACAGACGAAGTGAAACACCGATTTTGTACTTAATATGTCTGGTTAATAAATTACTCTTTGCCTGTTAGCTAATCTGGGGATTTAAATTTGAGTCACTAAATTTAGAAAATATCTTATATGTAATGGTATATTTAAATAAATGACCCAAAAAGGACTTATCACGCCATTTTTGAGGTCATTTAAAACACGACACTAAGCTTTTCAGTGCCTGCCCTGGAAGTACCTCTGCCTTGAACTTTGGATGCCTTCATTAACAACCGCAGATAGATAAGATACTGCGGACACAGTCTACAGAAAGAAAGAAAGAACACCAGCAGGGCGGTGTGATCGTAGCAGCTGAGGATTTCTTTGTAAGATTCAATATCTGGACATTTAAAAAAGATACTTCAAGTTTTAGATTTTAGACATTCAAACTGTGATCAGTTTGTAACACCTCACTACATTTTCCTCTTCGTTCCCTCCACTATCTGCAGGTTCTGTGGGTGAAGGGCTGTGTGAATTTGTGCCAAGCAATCACTATAAACCAATGTAGCCACCTGAATCATCATGCCAATTTAAATTCAAACTCATGCCTGGCTACACCAAAATGCAGTTTGCTATAGCCAGGCAAGTAATACCAGTTCAGCACGCTTCTTCATCTCTCATTCAGCAGCAATGACTGGGAGTGTCTAAATGAGATCAGCAGTGGTTTTTAACAAATCCCTGTTGTGGTTTGACAACGCCTGACAAAAGCTTTATCAGGATCACTTTATTCAAAATGGGATTATTATTCAAACTACAGTCATTTATATTTAGCTCTGTATCCAGGATCTCCCTGCTCTTTCGTGTGCCGCTGTGGAAAGCACGAGGTGGGGAGAGCAGGAACAGCAGCAGCAGCAGCAGGACCCACTCACAGAACAGAGGCAGTCACAATAATGAAGCCAGAAATAGTGAGAATACCATGAAATTGAGGAGTTGGGGTGGAGGTGCGTCTGCAAAGCAGCTTGCAGAGGCTGCAACTGTATATAGCCCCAAAATATATTAAATAGCACAGCACGTATGAGAATTGCAAATGAGAAAGATCCACATCAGCTGATCTGATGTGGATTAGCTGACCTGATATGGCCGGCTGAGCTTCACTCCACAGCCTGGCAGAACTCACGCTCAGATTAAACATCGGTGTTATTCTTACTCATGGAGCATAGGGACTAGTGGTCAGCCTTCCCGCTGCTCTCACTGGACTGGGGTTTTTTAACAGTGGACACTCTATCATGTGAATACGCCACTAGAGTCAGTGAATGCACCAGGGTGGGTGGTTTCAAAAAGTTTGGACCCAAACTGGGGAAGTCTCGAATTTTGTTAAACTAAATGTTTCTCAAGATGTCATTCAATTTCCAAAACACCACTGCCTTTAAAACTTGACACAAAGTTTCCCTATTACACTGTAAGAAATGTTTTATTTTATTATTACTTTACAGTAAAAAGTGGAAAGCCGGTATTACTTTGACAGTAGCTGGGAAAATTATTTTGAGAGTGTGGGGTTGTTTCTGTAGGCTATACATGAACCAATCTCTATACCTTCTTTAAACATAAACATAGGCGTTGTATCTTAATTTGACTCTGTCCCAAATACACCATCCTGCTGCTATAAATACTAACTAGTGCATCTTATTAGTGGCTAAGAGCAAGGCCGAACAAATATTTGCTCCAGTATGAGTTTGCTCAGAATGACAGTGCCAAACTGTCACAGAAAGCATTAAAAACGTATGAGCTCAGAATATTTATACAGGTTTAGCTAAATTAAATTGGACTGACTAACCTTGGGACTGAGAAACACACATAAGTAAGAAAATGCTGCTAATGGTTTGGGTTTTCACCTCATCCTTAAATGAGCATTTAAACTTGGTACTAGAAACATGAAGAAAAAACATTTTCAAGCTTTAAATTGGTAAGAATTTTACCACACAGTTCTTAAGATGCTTCTTAAGCAGTGATGAAATAGCGTTGCTTAAAAAAAAAGGCGGGGGGGATATTTATATTTTAAACTTCACAGCTCTGTTATAAGAAAGCAAATTGCTTCAGGGGGACTGTCCCAGTCAGTTGAAACTTCCTTGAACAATAAAACTACAACTGCTTCCTTATAGGGGTCAGATATCCATATGATAACCAGCAGGAGTGAGATCATGTTAGATAATTTAACAGAGCGTTTATCTTGACATTCCAAATATTTCATCATGTCCCACTTTTCTATCGTGCAGTAAATCTTCATATCTACAGTTAGACTCTAGGACGGGCAGGTTTAGGGTGCAGTGTAAGTGAATATGGCACTAAAAGAGGAATAGAGCTCACCACTGTTGTACTGCACGGGGATGTGCTCGGTCAGCAGCTCATGCTCACTTCGCACACCGATGACCATAGGACTTCCTCTCCTGCCAAGATAAGGGGGGGGGGGGGGGGGGGGGGGGGGGGGGGAGAGAGATGGGAGAAAGATTAGGTTTCACATTCATCGTCTGCTTTGCAGGACATGTCCTGACATTCTTTACTATAATACTTCTAAACAAAGCAAAATATTAAAGAAATCTTTTAGTTTGTTCTTGCTTATACTACTGCACATTCAGTGTGTTCAACATTAGTCCTCCATATTTTGTACATATTTCCAAGACTGCTTGACTGTTCCTGGAACAAGTCACTGGGTCCGCATTGGCCGTTGATGCCATGTGGACGTCTCTTATTGGCTCAGGAGGCAGAGAAAGTGTAAACATGTATCACAGGTGGGGGAGGAAGGTGTGAGGATGCCAAGCTTAAAACAGGAGACACCTTTACATGCACTTTAGTGATCGCAGTGCAAACAGTGTGTCAACACAAAACCACTTCATTGTGAGTTAAGAAGCCGTATTCTAAAGGCCTCTCCTTACTTCTCCTCCTTCTCTTGTCTGCATCTTTTCTCTCTGCTTCGCATGTCTCTGGGGCTTTGCTGACGTAAGCACGATGGTTGTTTTAAGAGGCGTGGGGCTTGAAAATGGAGGATTGCAAACAGAAACATGTGGTGGCCATCCAGTACAATATTGTAGTTTCGCCAAAGAAGGGAGAGATGGGAAGAAGTGAAATCAACGGAGAGCCTTATCATGATAACGATGTTTAAAGGACCACTTTGGCTTGTTTACACTAAACCACACCAAGCACACTCTAGTGTGTATGGCATGCAAGCATAGCAGAATCAGAGGGGTGTGACGTCTAACACAACAGCATCTGCATGGAATGGTGCTGGATCTACTTTCGGATTTGGTTAGATTCAGAGTGTTACAACTTCCTCTCCAGGCTGAAAGGCACAACAATAAAGTGCCTGTTACAGAGACCGGTGAGGCAGAAAAATGGCGCAATGCTACACCTTCAACAGGGTATGACAGGGACTTGTATTAAATAAAAGACACGAGTGGAAATGGGAGAACAAAGTCCCAGAAAGCAAAGCCGAGGTTGTGAGAGTAAAAGTTTCGCTGTGAAGGTCATCCATGATGGCAAAGGGTGGGTGGTGTCTAGCATCACTAGATAATTGAAAACATTCCCCTTTTCCCTCTGTCTTGGCAGACAATGCTGATTGTTAAACATGTAAACCACAAAAATACATCGAGTACGGCCAATGACATGCGTTATACTGATATCGGCTTTTAGAACGCAGGCGACAGCTGAGACAGCAGAGATTCATCTTAAATTCATCTTAAAAACACGGTGAGATTTTACGCCCACCTCTCATTTTGCCGCCCTCCTCATTTCTCTCTTCCTTCTTAACTTACTCCAGTGCGCTGCCTTTTCCCTGATCTCTGGCAAGGTCACTGAACCAGGAAAGGTATGAATAAACTGATGAGAAACAATTAACCTGGAGTTTCATGCGACCCAGCCAAATTTCCTGGAGCTGAAACGCGAACCCCTCATTGTTAATAAATTACAGAGAAGGTGGCCCAGGGCCAGGGGCCCAGAAGGGAGGGGAGGCTCTCAATTCAGTCTCTGGTCCTAAGATGCAGGTTGTACTCACACATAGCCGAACAAGAATTTCCTCAGCGCATATATCCACTATTATAAACAAAGGAAGTTCCAGAGTCCTGTCATAGTAAATGTAAGCTCAGATAAGCCACAACACATAAATCTAAGGAGCCTCCTAAAATCATATTGTATTGCTTTATTGTGGTAACAACAGGAATGAGTCACTCCCAGTGAGTCTGGTTCATATTCCTGGGCGGTATGTGTGAAAGACAGTGTGTGACTGAGTGTGCGTCAGAGCGTGCATACTAACCTGGTTGCCACGGCCTCTCCGGGGAAATGACGGCTTTTAAACACGAGAGCAAAGGCCCCCTCCTATAACACAGGAAAAAAGCAATGGGAAAAAAGAATTCAGTTAAGCTTGATGAAATAATTCAGTCCAATAAATGATGAAGAAACGAAGGGTGAAGAAGAAGGATAATAATAATAATATCAAAATAAAATAAAAAGAAACATCTCAAAAAGTTAACGTAAAGTCAATTAACCATTCCAGGAAAGTGTGGGACCTTTGAGAGACACAGAGCACAAACAAATGTTTCTCCTGGCCCTACGGGTTTTAAACATGTGTTTGCGCATGTGCGTTTGTATGTGTTGGAGGGGGGATGTTAAGGTGCAAGGTGGTGGGTGTGCGTGTGGAAACTGGGGGGGTTAAAAGAAAAGAGACCCCTATTGTACAAGATCAGCTGTGTTTCGAAAGGACTGACTTCAAGTCTGCCTGTGGTGGTTATTGAAGCCAAACTGGCTGAGTGTGTGGCTGTGGTGGTGAAATATGGGGTGGGGGTTGAAGGATGGGTGGGTGGATAGTGGGTAAGCAAGCATTCAGTAGAGGGCGAAGGGATGGTGTCATGATCCGGGATTTTTTTAGTGGGCATCTCAACCGTCTGGTTCCCATTACTCAGAATGGCCGCCTATACTTCCTCTGTTCTTCTACTCTGCGACTGTGACATTAAAGCGTTACTCACATGATTAAAAACTGACGTTTTTTATTTCATTTTATTTTTTCCCTTTTTTCTGTGACTAATGATGTCACTGATGATGCTGTCCAGGCGGTTGCCATAGCATGTGTGTTTGTAATGGAGCGTGTTTTTTAATGGACAGGAAATCTAAGCAGTTTCACAACAAGTAAAATAAGTACATGAGTGTATGACTGTCACGGATACACTTTATGACATTCAGTGACAGTCTTTTAGCCTTCATGGTTACCAGCAAACTCGCTGTAAAACTTTTCCACTGCTTAAACTGAAGCAAAAACTGGAGAAGAAAGCAAAAGAGTGCATCTGTGAAGCCATGAAGTAGGCCATTGTGCATTGCTGCTATGAGAGCAACTCACCAGCTGTTTAATCACCCTCTCTACTAGCTTGGAGAAAGTGATGCTGTCATTCTCTCTGTTGTCATAAACATATTTGATCAGCTTCGGGATCACCTCTGTGTCTGTCTCTGACTCAAACTCGTAACCTTTGTTGATCTGAGGAAGGCAAAAAAAAAGAAGTTAATATTAATTTAATCCACACTGTTGAACTGTTTCTGTATTAAAAGCATTTAATGAATCTTCCAGCAACACACGCATGCTCAGTAGCTCAGAAACCTCAAAAGAATTAATGTGGAACAGATTAAAGTTTTGACTTAAGACTGAAGTCCATATTTTCTTTATGTAGACGAAAATTAGAAGAAAAATCCAATCAGATTTGTAACATCTAGTATCTTAATACATACATATATATATTTTCTTTTATTTGCTTAAGTGATGTGACAAATTGACTACCAAACCCATCTACATCCACAATAACAGTGTTATAATCAATGGAACAAATGGCAATGACAATAAGGCCTTTAGCATAGGAAGTGCGTTTACGTCAAGAGGATTATTTTCTAATGAGATGATTACGTACCAGGTACTTCTTCAGCTCTTTGTAGTTGGTAATGATGCCGTTATGGATGACGACAAACTCTGAGAAAGACAACAAGAGTGAAAAGATTATAGAAGCTATGTACCCGCTGCACCTTTAGGACAACAATGTTAAGTATGCGCTTAGGCAAGTTTAACACAAAGCACTGGATTTAACAGATACTCAACACTACTATCAATACAAGGTGGACAATTTAAAAGAGTACGAACAAGTGCAAAAACATATATTATCATAATGATAACAACATAATAAGACTGCTATATTTTTTTGCAAACTAATTTTGAGTCAGTTTTGTAATTTTCTGTCACACTAATTCTGATGAGCATGTTCTAAAGCCAAGGTACATAACTGACACACCTGTAAACGTGGCACACTTAGGACAAACGTTTTGGTTTCAGTTCATGAATAGAAGGCGTGCCTGTGCACTAAAAAGGTAGGCAGCATGGTAATTTGTTGGGCATGGATGTTAAAGCAGTAGTTGGAAGAATTCTGAGGGAATTTGAAAACAGATAGTCCTCAACTCATCGTTCTAAGCAACTCTGACCAAATAAGCAAAGAGGGCATTTGCATGTGCTTCACATGGAAAGGAGAAAAAAGTGAGCCAGCGCAGAGTTCTGACGTCACCCTGGACGTGAACCCAACTTCTTCCATGTGAAAGTCTCTCGTCAACCCTCTACAACAGAGATGCCAAACTCATTTCACATATGTACAGCTCACTTTGCTTTAATGCAGGCCGACAGAGTCAAAGATATTTAACCTCCTGAGATCCGAGCTCTTTCATGGCATGCACCTAATTTTGGTTTCTGAGAAAAATTAGATCAACATATGAGGACATTCGTTTAAAATGTTGATAGAAAAGTGTCAGTATAATGTCCTCATAAGTGGATATCAGCCCCTTGTAGAGAAAAATTAGGTATTTTGGTCTAGACATCCCAAAATGTGATGTTCACATATGTGGACGCCAGGTCCTAGGAGGTTAATGAAACATTTAATCCCCGACAAGTTTTAATATAAAAAAGACAGTAATCTCTTTTTTTAAATTATAGAGATGTAAAATTAGCAAAAAAGATGTGGTAGATCATTGCCCAGGCTGGCCTGTATTTGTAAAACGCAGTTTTAGTTAAATCACCGGATTATTTTTTCCATAGTAGGTAGTGAAAAACAGGAACTTTATTATTTTGTGTTGTGTGAATGGCATTAGGGAGCTCTTTATTGGTAGGAAAAAATGCAAAAGTTACATTAATTATTCGTACACCTGTGTAGACTTTCTTGCTCTTTATTCTATTTAGCTGATTTGATCTAAAAAGATCATGTAAAAGTAAAAACCAGCCCCAAGGAGGAGCAAGATGCTAATTATTAACATGCAGTTATTATGGATTTGTTTTTCAGTGACTTGCTGTCTATGAGGATCCCATAAATATATACTTTGTGAGTACATCTTACCATTATCCTTATCAGAGCGATGAGGATGGCTGTTGAGAGCGCTCGGCTCTCCGTGGGTGGCCCATCGGGTGTGAGCGATGCCAAAGTGTGTGCACAGTTCTTCATCAAGGTTCAGCGAGTCCTTCTCTGGACAAGCAAAAACACAAAACCAGCCCTGTTACTGACATGACAAGAATTCAGATGATTTTTAAGCTTGACAAATGCTAAAGTTTTTTTCAGAATTCCTTCAATTGTTTTGTACTTTTAAAGAGGACGATGAGAAGGTTTTTGAGCTAATCAGAACCAAGTGAACAGACACAGAAACCCCCCCCCCCCCCCCCCCCCCCCCCCGAGAAACCTACTGTAAAGCTCCTCGTCCAGAGCCTTGACCTTCCCTGTCTTCTTGATTAAACAGATGCTGTTATTGTTTCGGTCACTTGTTGTCTTGCTAGGGCCATCCACAGCAATACCTGGTAACAGGGAGAGAGGGTGGAGGTGAGGTGTTAACTCATTTTTTCAAACAAAAAGGCAGCAAACAGTAAAGTGTCAAAATGCTGTGCTCACTATAACAATAATGCTCACCACAAAAAGACATGAAAGATTTTGAACATGAGTTGCAGCAAGATAAGTTAGGACAATCAAAGCAACTTGAGATACAATACGTTATTATAGGAGGTACTATTTCTGATTTTGCATGTGCGTGTTTGTTTTACAATGACCTTCTGATTCTGTTGCTTCATCCTGCTCTAACAGGATGAACAAATACGAGCATGTGTTTGTATGGGTGTGCTTTTTGTATGGGATACTATAGAAAGGCTCTGAGTTAGATGTCACTGTCAAAAGATCATATTGTTTTCCAGCCCAACTATCCCAAACATGACATGTTTCTCTTTAATGAAGGTACTGCGGCTTCGGATCATGCTTACAGACGACAATAAAATTTAATGACGAAATTCCCTGTTGACTTAGTGGTTTGATGTGTAACAGGAAGTGGAGGAGGAGCTCAATCAAACTGTAGAAAAGTGTTGGGGCAGGAAGGCAGAAAGAAAAACACACCTTTGGAAACTGGTGGTATTCCTGTGAAGGCTGCTATGATATGCCAGGTGAGGGGGAAATGGTTTTGATGGAAATCACTGTAAAGAGTCCCAGAAAGTCGATTCTGTTCATCTGGATGTAGCATTTTCAGATGAACAGAATCGACTTTCTGGGATTTCTTTCTCTGGGTGATTGAGCATGTATCGAGACACCGGAAAGAGTGGATCGTTCCCGATGCCAAACTTGGAAAATCTTTCTTAGGAATTTGGAAGGTTGAAATAAATTTGAACGATTAAAAGGCAAAAGATTTTATTTAAGCAGTGCCTGAGTAAATGGTGATACTTTCATTTTGGTTTTTAGAAGTCAGGAGAAGTTAATCTTCATCACTGTCACTGCAGGCGCAATGCTTTTTGTACTTAAAGGCTTCATGCTTATGTAAATGAAAACATTTCATGATGTTATTAAGTAAAATATAATATGCATCTGTGTGCTTATAGAAGAACATTTGATTGCGATAGGAGAGCTAGTCCACATACTCGGAGCTCACCCGTCCACAAGCAGCTCTAAGTGTTTACTGGGCAATAAGTTGGGGGCGGTGAGCTGTAATAATAAAGTCTGTAGGAGATTAGTGCAGTACTAACAATGTTCATATCCTTGAGAAAGAGGACACAATGCAATATGATAATATTCCTCAGCTTTAAAACGAAACAATCACACAGTTGTCCCATCTCTCGAATTTCATAGTTGAATCAGAAATTATACCAAGACTCCTCATATGAAGGCGAATGTTGTTTTCTAGGACCTTACGTAAGTGATTAAACTTGCAGTGTCATTCAAAGAGTCTAAAAAATCTGCAGTCATATCAGTCTTCAAAACAACTAATAGGACCTTCAAGTAAAGCACAAGCAAGTAGGCTGGAAGATGAGGAAGAGGATCTTTCTGCTAAGTATGAGGCTTACTTAGTAGATAAAGGCTGTGTCTCAGAGGCCAGTTTGATCTTGGTAAATGCTAAATGGACTGATTCTTTTATAGTGCTTTCTGCTCTCCCAGAGCACTCAAAGTGCTTTAAGACAGTTTAAAAGAATCCAGTGGTAAACTGCACAAATACCACTTTTCCTCATCTTTGTGCAGCCTGTAAGTAGGTGAAGTCGTGTCAGATACTATTATGTGGAACCTGAGGCTTAAGTTGTTATTGTCTAAATAGGTTTCCTCTGGGGCTATAAAGGCAATATCGGAAGGATATTAGTGTTGGAGGGTCCATACTTTGTTTCTATCTTCTAAATTCAGAATGTGGTCCAGTGAGCTTATTTTTTAAAACAGAAGTTGACCCAGAGTGTTCCGAGATGTGTTTCTGTTGTGTTGACTCATTATTGTGGAATGTTAAAACCACAGTGGTTATTAAAATGTGTTCAGAATTTGCAAATTGATGATGATCTATCTTTTAAACCACGATGCACTGCTTTCTCCTACAGCTGCCTTTAGAGGTTGAGAGGATGGGTACTGGTATCCGCCATACTGGCGCTGTATTTACCTGGTATAGGAATGACAGCAAAATGAATGACACCACTACCAGCTAGAAATGTATGTAGGTCAAATATGCTTTTAGAAGGAAAGCTGTGCTGACACGTAACTTATATCACTTTGCTAAGAGTTACAGGTATCGAATGCTACACTGGTTCTTCTATACTTGAGAGTATTTCATTTCTAAGTTAGCCTACATGTGCTGGAAGCGGTTCAGTGGATAAGACTGTGCCTTTATAGAGATCACAGTATTCACTGCGTGCCTGCAAATATTATAAACAAGGGTTCAAGAGCAAATCCTGATATATTTAGTTAGTGTTTATGAATTGAATTCTGTGAAATGTTTCCTTGATTTCATACAGGGGAACTAAAAGCATCTGTGGTGCGTGTGTATACGTGTGTGGGTGTGGGAGTGTGTGCTAACTGTGAAGTTGAGTGTCTCACCTGCTGAATCGTACCCTCTGTACTCCAGTCTCTGCAGTCCCTTCACCAGCGTCTCAAATATCTCCTTTCTGGTGCGAGGCACTTGGTAATTCAGGTAGGCAAAGATCCCTTTTAGAGAAACAGAAACAGAACCGGAATCTTCTGAGAGGCTCAATGCTGCAGTCAGAGTTGAAACTGCTGTCAAAGTTCATTTAGTTTAGACAATTTATTAGGAATACTTCTTGCAAACAGCATCAAGAAACACACAGTGGATAGAAAACATTACTTGGTGAGTTTCATTAATAGGTCATTAATAAAGAAGATAAAGCTGCAATAAAGATTCACTATGACCTTCATCAAACTTAAGCTGCTCTACTTCATATGAGCAACTACAGGAAGAATAATCATCAGAGGATCTTTATTTTTGCGACAACGAGTCTGTAAGTAAAATGTAGTATAAGGACTTGTTGTAAGGTTTAGGGCATATGTCCTCTGAAGTGGTGGAAACACGACTACGTGTGTGTCTTTGCAGGAATGTTCCGGGCAGCTCTACTCCCGCAGGCACACAGCTGGCCATTGACAAACAAACATTGCACGCAGTGTTGTAGCAGCCAGGTAGAGAGGGTAAAGTAAAACTCCTGCAATATCGGCCTCTTCCTTGCAGGCTCGGGGTGAGGCCGGAGAACTGTTAAACATTTACTTCAGACTGTAAACGCTATTCTTTAAGAGCAATAAAATAATAAAAAAAAAAGTATTACACCTCAACCTTCCCGGGACAAAAGCGGGTCGCTGTGAATGAAACAGACCGATCTTTTGACAGTTGGATGACTGGTCTAACTGCTCTGACCTGTCCCTCACACCCGTGAGTAAAAACACTGACACGTAGCAGCTGAGTCTGAAACTTTTCAGGAATCCACACAGAGTCGAAAACAGAGCTCAAACTACACACAGTTCAAAGTGACTACATAAAACCTTGACAAAATGACACGTCCGCCAGTATCTTGCTTTGTAACTTGCATTTAAATCATCGGTAGTTTCACTGGCCACTGTCCATCAAAGCGA
This sequence comes from Mchenga conophoros, assembly GCF_057382185.1. Classification (NCBI taxonomy): domain Eukaryota; kingdom Metazoa; phylum Chordata; class Actinopteri; order Cichliformes; family Cichlidae; genus Mchenga; species Mchenga conophoros. The sequence continues at coordinate 29,327,882 of NC_140527.1, forward strand.
CTCCCGTGCGTAATTGCCGCAACCTTTCCAACATCTTTCTAAAAAAAAAAGGCAAATTTACGAAGATAAGTCTTACCGCACATGGTTCAAGTTTCGTCCTCACGGCTCCGCTGAAAAATGAAAGAGAACGTTTGTAATTTCCCGATCGAAGTGATGCTTCTACCGCTTCTACATTAAATCCAGATGGACTGCGCTCTCCAGTTCACTCCCCCTCTCTATTTAACTACTGAATCCTGGAGAGGCGGCTGCCGCACCTCCTCTAACACCTCCCCCGTTGCCTGCTCTGTTAACCCCGTCCTGGTGTCGGACGCAGGTGTTCACTACTTCATCAGTCGAAAGATGGATGAACTTGGTTTTATCCCAACCCACCTGCCAGCGTCAGCCGGACTCAGGAGTTTGTAGACTTTGACCACAGTGTGAATAATAATAATGGCTTTTCTCTTTAGTTATGCATTTGGGTAAGGTGGGGCCCTGCCTTCTCTAATTCAGCTTCAACAGTTTTCACGGCACTTCTGGTTCTGAATGAAGAATCAGGCCTTCGCCATCACTGAAGCATGCAGGCTTTAAAAAAATCTATTTGTTAATCTATTTAAATGGAAAAACGAATCGATTTAAATCCAGACTCAACATTTTAAACAGGGATCCGTTTATAACCACGCATTACTCTAAAATGACGTCTAGTTTTCTGTACTTATCCCCGAATTAGCAGAAACCCAGGAATCAATCGGCACAGTTCGTGATAACGAGGTGTTTGAAAAACTTGCATTAAGGACCATTGTGTAAGGGTGTCTACTTAAAAGAAGCAAAAATAGAACATTATCAGGAATGGTGATTCATTCATTCAGTAATATGGCATGTCAGGAATGTTGTCTACATGCTTCAGAGATCACTGTTTTTTTCTTTAGCTGTTATGAGTGTGTTAGCGTCCATTGCTTCTTTGTAAAACAACTTTTACTTCTTCAAGCGCTAAAGCTGCAGGTTTCCTTACATTTCTTTCCTTGTAGGTGTAAACCTTGCTTTCTTGGATTCCTTAGAGACCTTGTGGTCAGTGTATTCGGACTGGACTTGCAGTCCTAATCCTGCTGATTGCATATCCTACAGTTGGAATAGTGTAATAGTTAAACAGTAACACTCCAGTATTTATAGTTCTGTCATAGCTAATCATCCATTCAGTGACTTAAGCTACCTTAATGCGTTTTCCTGATGAACCTGCATTTGTAGTGAAAGGTGACAAGTTGAGTTCTTCAGAAATGTCCAGGAGTGGCTGTCTTTTGAAATGTCAATAAAGCTTTATATTTTTCTGCACTTAATGTTACAAATAATGTACGGAATAATCAAGATTAACAAAACAAAACAAAACAAAACAAAACAAAACAAAACAAAACAAAACAAAACAAAACAAAACAAAACAAAACAAAACAAAACAAAACAAAACAAAACAAAACAAAACAAAACCAGTTGCTATCCCAGGGCATATTTACATCAGTTATCCATAATTATGTAATTTCTTGCAGAAACTGAGATTTTAGCACATAGCCAGGCTGAGACGATGTCGTGTAGAAGTATCAGCATCTTGCCCAAAGATACTTCAGCATGCAGACTGGAGCAGCCAGGAGAAACTACCAACCTTTCAATTAGTAGATGACCTGCTCTACCTCCTGAGTCATCCTGAGTCACAGGCGCTCCAGCAGCTCAGCTTGTTAATAAACTTAGCATTTTTAAAAATTGTTGATAAAACTCTTTTTAGATTAAAAGTTGCATTGGTAACAAGAAGCATTCAGTTTTCAACAAATAAATCATCAAGTTAAGCCAGAAGACCTTGGTGGATGAATGACAACGCTATCAAAAACATAGCCTCCATGGTGTGGGCTGTTAAATTGTAATCATATGGGAAAAAAAATGACTGTTTATTTGGTGGGAAAATAATTCTTTGTGAATAGATCCCCACTTCCATGAGTATGTGAATAGTTCCTGTTGTGTTATGTGGCCAGAAAAGCAATTTTGCTAGTCCCTGTCATAAAAAATATACTTTGATGAGTTCTTGCAACTGTGTAGTGACCATCTGGTGAAATGGTAAACGCTCTGATTTCTAAAGTCTTAAAAAAAATAAAAAAAATAAAAAAATAAACTCATTTCACAACTGCCCAATAATTCAGTTTTATTTCTTATACTGTAACTTTAACCCCTATCAGTTTTATAGTTCCTACTGCTTCTAGTTTTCTGTGGTGCAAAGGTCCTCCAAGTGCTCTGAACTGACTCCAAGGCAACATTAATTGTTAATGAAGACAATAAATGAAACGACTGACAGGTTTATGTCGATTTATGTACGATGTTATTTAGACAGAGAGGCAGATATGAACTTATCTGTGCCCCGGCATGTAACTTGGTTGCATACGTATCAAAAGACACGGAGTAGGTAGTGTGCATGTGTCCACCCAGTTAAATTAAAATCCCAGACTCAGAGAAGTATGAAAAAGGGTGTTCCTGTGTTCCTTCTGACCACATCATATCCACAGTCCATGGCTACTTTTAAGGAATGTGTGACGGTCTGGCCAAGTCACACGCCTCGCCTCGCTTTTTCCAAACCCCATCAGCCCACACTGAGGGAGAACTATTTTGAAAATGGTGTTTAATTGAAGCCTATTGCGTACAATCCTCTTCCCTTTTTTTTGTACTCTCTGCCAGCTCATGTCAAGGTGTTCTGCTGTAGAAGTTTGTGAGTGAGAATCAGTGACAAGAGCCAAAGAACCACATTCCTCCCCTGGCTTAAGGGATTAATAAGTATAATTGTCTGTGCGATTTGACACGGTTATCCAATGAGATTCACCCCAAAGATCAAAGGTTCTTTAATGACTACAACGATGTAAAATGATGGGCTCAAAGAGAGGTTTGGCCCCAGCTTCAGTCAAGCTTTAATTCATTTTCACATTGAGGGTTTGAACCAATAACCCTTTAACTTATATTTGTCTAGTTAGTCAGTCTTTGATTTATTGATATTTCACTGGTGATTAATACCATCTAACTCTCTAAGTGCCAGAAATATTCATTAGGCCACACCCACATAAACCTAATAGCCATAAAAAAAATACCATAACCTTATAACCATATAAAAACAATAGTAAAACAACAATCATAAATTATTAACTGAACCTGTCTGGTAGAAAATGCATGATATGCAATGTTGGCAACAGTTCTTGTAATTTATAGTGTAATATTAATGAAGTTTGTGTAAACATTAGTAATGATAACACCTATATCAAGGTGATGATAACACCTGGTCAGTAGCCAACTCACATAGATAAACGAAAACGAAGACGCATCAAGCTTTGGAGTAGATTATATAAGGAAACACTGAAGCATGGGTGGAGTGATTGAGATTATAAAATATGATGTACTTTGGTCAATTGCACAATACGTGTCTTGGGTATTAAATTCTTCATTTATATCAGGAGATCCAATAAATGATTCATCTCTACTTTTATATGTTTTGCTTTGACATGCGAACACACACAGCAGGGGCTTCGTGGAAATGCTTAAAGTGTGCCAGACATCATCACACTCTCCGGGCATTTACAGGCTCTGAATGAATGTTTGAGGTCTGAGTACATTAACCGGATGTGGTTCTTGTGTATTGACCAGCTAAGTCTGACTGTTTCAGACACAGTTTGTAGGGGATTCTCCCCTCACATCTGTTTCGAGTTAGATCGCGGAGGCCAGTACAGGAGAGCCTAACAATCTTTGTGGGGGATGGCAGGAAAATGACTATTGAACTGCACAGAAGAGACCAACAGCATGAGGGCCTGAGGCTGGAAGCTGGCTTATAGGAAACAGGTAGCAACTTTAGATCCCTCTTTCTTTGATTTGTTTTCCGTGAAAGCACAAAGAACACAAAGAAAGAAAAAAGCCATATATATATATGTGTGTGTGTGTGTGTGTGTGTGTGTGTGTGTGTGTGTGTGTATAAAACCCAGAAGAACTGCATGCCTTAAATTTGTGTACTGTGCTTTACAAAACAGCAATACCATTATCTTTTATACTGCCTTAGATAAGTAGTGCAGTAAACGGAGAGTCTTTTGGCAATACAGAGGTAATTCAGCTCTCTGCTGGAACCAATATTGGATCTTGATAGTTTAAGAGGGAAGTGATCCAAGATCAAAGCCTATCAAGAAGAGACAAAGCTACTAAAATCAGATACCATACAAATTTTGCACATTTAGCTTTGAATACATTTACAAAAATCACAGCTGCAAAGCATTTGTTACTCAGACACTTGCGTTTTGTCTTTTGTGGGGGGCTCTTTGGGAACACAGAGACGCAGCAAGGGGTCATGTCTTCACGATTTCTGAGGAATAGAAAACTGTTATTGCATAACACAAGCACAGTGATCTGATTTGTACGCAACCCACATCTATGGTAATAGCCATACAAGTTTAACCCTATCCAAGAGTTGTGGACATGATTGATATTTATTTTCACAGGATACCTGAGGACAACCTGAGGGTCTGATCAAGTCCCGGTGGTCAACACCCAACCTCACCAGCCCCTATCTCTATCTCTCACTCACTCAGCTTGGTGGGTTCACCTCTGGGCCAGCTCACTGTAAATCAGTCCCAGATGTGACTCTGGAGACAGATGGCGTAGCGTACGACACAGACAACACCCAACAAACGTCAAACAGACCCCCCCCCCACCCACCCACCCACTTTGTCTCAAAAATCCCTCCTTACATTTCGTCACCAGCTCTGTGAACAGCTACATTACCCCTGCAAAATGACACATTACTTATCACCATTATTAATAGTTAGACGGATAAGTGGCAGTATATATACAGTGGAAGCTACAGTATAAATGAAATGTAACACCAGTAATAAAAACTTCTATGACGTGGTAATATCTCATCACTTTTAGTAATGCACCATAAGATTTTTTTCTCAAGAACTTCAGTGAAGAACATTTTAAGTACAGCTGAAATAGAAAACACATGCTTTATGCCTTAATTCCTCTGTCTAGGTCACGTATCAACAGCCCAACAGTGTTTCATTACAAAATCCTTCCATTTGAGAGCATGTGCTTAAAAGGATTTCCCAGAATCTCACCGGAGTCAACCTGACATAAAGTGCATCTACCACTCCTACACGTATTAGATAAAAGTTCACCTAATCTTTCTCCAGGCTGACCTTTATGCACATTTAAACGTTAACAATGTTGTCCGGGTATACATAAACTTGCATTACTGGAGGTAGGCGATCTTCCAAAAAAAAAACAAAAAAAAACAAACCCTGGCGTAGTTTCTTGTATCTCTCCATGTCGAGATAGTATAGAGGCCGGGGTGGTGAATCTTAAGTTCTGGAGTGTGTGGAGGCAGTTTTGCCAGACTAATTTTTCGAAAATAGATGAGTCGTGATTGTTTTTGTTTTGCTTTGTGGTTGCCATTGCACATCTCTGAGTAAATTAAATGATTTTCGCGTGATCAGGGCAGAAGTCGAGCAACAGCGTCAGGGTGAGGGGGCTGCTCGACTGACTAACGTCATGTCGGACCCAGTGAGAAAGCCATCTGTGTTATGTCATGACTGCTGAGGCACTCCACCCTCTTCTCTGTTTCCCCATTTCCCCGTGTCTTTCTTTTTCCCTTCCAGACTCCCCCCACCCACGGCTTGTCTTGCCTTTGCTGTATTGCTGTGTGTTCTTGGTTTAGTGGTACAGACACGGTTATTGTGTCAGCTGTTTATGTATTGTATTGCACATCTCTAAACAAATGTGGCTTAAGACTGAAAAGGCTGACTAGCTCCACCTCGGTTTGTAGTTTTTCCAAACTCTTGCACCTAACCCTGTGTTCTTGCGTCCCCTCTGCCACCACCCCCACATTTTGTTTTGCTTTTAGTGGTTGACCACCTTTAGGTTTTTGACTATCAGCTTTCTGTCCTCACTTGTCTTTCTTATTCGATTTACAAGCCTGTTCTTGAGCACCACCTGGAAACCACATGTGAATTGTTTACAGCCTTTCATTAAGCTGAGGAGTGCTCCAGTTAAAAGCTCCAGCTAAAGTGTGAATTACCTCAAACAGAGCATTGTTAACACCTAAATTACAGCACTAAAGCCAAAGTAAGACACTGTATTTCTGTTGGTAGCCAAAATATTATTGAAATGCTGTGAATTTCAACCCTGCATACTATTCTTATTAAAAATAGAAGGTCCGTCCTTTAATAAATCTTCAACATGAACATACAGGACATTTTTCTGTTGTTTCACTCCCTCTCTCTCCTACACACACACAACATACCGGACATTAACCACCAACTACTGAGAACTTTAACAAGGTAAAGTCTTCCATCACACGGTTGAGCTTTCAGGGGAAAAACTCTGTTTGCTTGCTGTAATATGACATGTTTGCTTTAATGTGGTAATAATAGCTTTGGAAATTGAAATTTGACAATTGTGTGGAACTGTCAACAGTAGCATTAGTGCAATAAAACCAGGCTCTGTGACTACGGGACAAGACTAAATCAGTGTGTGCACAGTAGATGACCGGAGACAACAATAACCTCCCTCTGGCTCCTCAAAGGCTTTTATGCTTGTGTGGTCAAATTCATTATCTCATTACATCCCACGAACTGATTACTACTACAGTGTAACTGCAGAATTTGTGCATCGCTTCTTAACTTTTAATGCAAAGTAGTCCGAGTAACATCACAGTGAAATTTGAGAGTCAAAGTGAGGAGGAAACTTACAGCGATCCCGTGAGCTCATGTTGAAGTTGTTGCTCCATCTTGTGGTGAAAAATTGTAGGTAAAACATTTGTGCCAAGTTGTTGCGCCACAGTTTATATCTTTATATCACTACAGTAATGACTGTAAATGGTGCAATAGCAAAGGAAATGATGAACAGGTTACAGTGCGTTTATGCATTTCACAATGGATAAATGGGTCATTCCAGAACTGGAGGACAATTTATGTTTCACAAATGCTAAAAAACATGAAGTTTTTTCAATGTAAATTTCAGTTTTATTTAAATGAACCACCAACAATGAGATGCTTGGCACAACTGTATCACCAGCACTCGAAGTAGTAACTATAAAAAAGGGAATATATTAAACCTTTGTAAGCTAAAAAAACAAAACAAAAAAACATTTAGACTAATTTCATAATTTTTATATTCTTACATTTTTTAATTTAAATGTCTTCTGTTCGTATCAGGGTTGACTGGATGCATTAGTTTTTTGTAGACTGACAAAAATACTTCTAATATATATTTGTAATGTTTGTTTAATAGGGTAACATTAGCATTTTTGTTGAAAAATGAAAGTATTTCACAGTAATGGACTGTGAAAGTTGAGGATGAGTATAGTACAACTAAATGTAGGAAACTTTAAATGCATCTTCTTTTAGTAGCATAGTAAGAGGGTTGCACTGTTTAGATATACTCTGTCTGAAAAAAAATATAGAAAATATAAAGATAAGGACTCATCTCTGGTCTATCCATGAATTAGGACAACGTTTAACAATTATAAAAGACTTGTAGCAACAAAACCAAAAAGAAAACATTTTAAGTGTTATATTTGAATTGGTTATTAAGAAACTGGGACAAAAGAAAACTGCCACTTTAGATGCTTAAGAGCAGTTTCATATTTTAATCAATATTTTACATTTTTAGCACAATGCAAAGTACTACTCTAACTCTGGCAAATTGGTGAGACAAGCATACATAGATTCGTGACTCCTGTATTATTTTCAAATTCATGACTGGAATTCTGGCACTGAATGAGATGCATCTGGCTCGGAGCCTCTGAATCACTTCCTGTTTGAACAGAGCACTGAATATGAAATACCGGGAATAGCCGCCGCCCCCCCCCCCCCTTTTTTTTTTAAAGAAACAACCAAAAAAGAATTTAGTTCCATAATGAGATTTATTTACAGATGAAAGTGGGAGAGCTCCCTTGTGCATTTTATTAGCAGAATTCATCAGTTTCCCCCCCCAAACAAAACAGCAGGAAAATTCAGTCACACACACACACACACACACACACACACACACGCAAAAAAAGTTGAAAAGTTGACAATGGCCACTTCAGTCCTACGTTTAAAAGAAGAAAATAAAAAGTGGCAAACCCAACAAACTGCACTACCTACAATTTAGAAACCTTGATTTAAAGCAGAATATACATATTAAAAAAAAAGAAAAAAAGAAAAAACTTCAGGTCAGCAGGCACATGGTCACAGATGCTCTTACATATAATGAAAAAAACAAAAAGAAAAAAAAAAAAAAGCTGAAATTTGATGCCAAAAGCACACCCATTGCAGCCTTAGGCACAATATCAGTCATATACCACGATACTCTGCATGCTGATGGAGAAAAGCACTACATAACTTTAAACCAAAAACTATTAAAGACAGGAACCTGAGATATAAATTGAATTATCTTGCTACTTTAGCATGATCAGCAGCAAGATATTTCAACGTTAATCTCAAGCCATCGCTGACAATGGAACGAGGACATCTAGGCGATGCATACCAACGCACCCATTACGTGACAAAGCAATAGGAAGCAGTACCAATGTTAGGGTTACAAATGAAGTTACTCCATTTGTTGCATTATTTGGCTAATAAGATAGAACGAGAGGAGGGGGCATAGACAGCAGACAGCAACTGATCTGAATCTGTGAGCTGGGGAGGAGAAGCAGTGCAGTCTGCTGCTAGTTAGCTAATACTGTAGGTACTATGGGCCCTCATTCCCCCCAGCTTGAGTGAAATTGCATGGAGGCAGAGGGAACAGAGGTAGACAGGGAGGCAAATGTGGAACAAGAGGACAGACAAAAAAAACAAAACAAAACAAACATTGAGAATGTGGAATCGGAGGAATAGCTACATAGCTGGTCTTCAGAAGCCCGATGGTGTCAAAACATTCATGTCCCGAGGTTTGAGTTTATGCGGCCGTGGGTTTTGCCGCTTGGCTTCAATGTCTGAGATTTCAATCTTGGGTGGCATAAATTTTGTAGGGTCATCAACCTTGAGGTTGACCTGGGTGTTGGTGCCATCCATGGTTGAGGATTTCTGCAGACCAAAATAAGATTGCAGAGACAAACCTGCAGGAGAGAGGTGTGGTAGATGATGCCATTAATTACTTAAGAGCTGCAAAGAGAAACACACAGCATCACTGGTGTACCGTGTGAAATTTCCCTGAAATATTCCACCTACATGCCGTTATAGCTTCTATAAGAAAACTTTTAAATTGCACCTTATTCTGCATTTAACCATGTAAAGCCTGAACCACGAAATAATTGCCAGAAAATTCTTCTTTAAAAAACAAAACAAAAAACTGGAATGTTTATTGAACTTTCTGACAAACTCAAGGTCTCAAAAAGGTCTAGTCTTTTACAGGGTTAAAATATGCATGTTACTAGGGCTGAACGATATATCGCATTTGCGATAATATCGCGACATGATCAAGTGCAATTTTCTAACCGCAAAGGCTGCGATTATACTCTGGATATGTCCAAATTCATGGGCTGCATCCTCCTGAGGCCGCATTTGTAGACCGATTACGTCACAGCGACGCGCCGAAGGCTGTCCAAATTACTACCATATCCCAGAATTCATAGCGCGGCCCAGCCAAACTCCAGTTTCCAGCAATGGCGGCCGCTACTAAGTTTTAAAATTACTCATACTAATCTTTCTGGGTCACAAAATAAACTTTTAACATATTTTCAGGCGAGAAAGTAGTTGTGTAAACATCAAATATCTGCTCGGTTTATCAAGATATCCCATATTTGCAAAAGTGCTTCGATGTTTTCAGAGGCGTCTGCTACCCACCAGCTCGACAGCTAGCCGGGAGCTCGAGGGTTACTGATGCGGCCGAGAACGGCACAACTCCCGGCACATCATTTTCAGATCACCGCGGAGTTTCGCTGCTCGGGTTAAACGTAATATATAAGTCACTTAGACAACCTAAAAATGTTATTGTTGGGCTTTTTTCAGTGTTTTGTTTGTTCATGAGTAAATCGGTTTGGCTGAGATTAAAGTTATTAGATTAGTTAAAATAAAACTTTATTAATCCCCCGGGTGGGTTCCTCCTTGGTTTTCACACAGCTGACTAAACGTCAAACAGAAAACTTATTAAACAGAAGTATGAGACAGTCGAGAATTTACACCAGTGTCTGGTTATATTTTAGATAGCAAGAAGCAGACGGCCGAGTTTATTAAACTCCACCGAGACAGCGGTGACGCTAATCAGAAGGCTAGACCGTCCAATTTCACGCCTTTAAATTTTAAAGGCGTGTTTGTGTGTGTGTTTATACAATTGCTATTATGTTTGCACTTTATGTGTAATGTTACTGACTGCAGAGATCAGTAAGATGTGTGTATTTTTTATTTATTAGTTTTATTTATTTAATATTATTTTTTAATTGAATGACTGTCTAGTAGTTCACAGATGTCGAAAAACTGAGTGTGGTAAAGCCACTGATTTTTTTTTATGTATATTTCTGCAATCTGCACATTGTACTGACTTTCATTTTAATGTTTACACCAGGGTTCCTTGTCAGCACTTTATGCTCAGATGTTTGTAAGCTAAAAATAAACTATTGTGTATGTTCAAATATACTGTTGTGATTGAAGAAGTTAAATAAAAATGTCAGTCATCAATTCATGCATCACCTCATGTCATCATAACAGAGGTCTGTCTTCCAGGAAAGAACAGTTTAAAATTAATGTAATATAGTATTGGCCATACTATATGATGTATTGCTTGTCTTTGTTTAATAATACAGAAGACAAAGACCTTAAAAAATAATCGCATATCGCATCGCAATCGCAATATTGGGGCAAAAAAATCGCAATTAGATTATTTTCCATAATCGTTCAGCCCTACATGTTACAGTGAAAACAAGCTATGTTATCACATGTGATTAGGATCACATTTTCTGTTTTGGTTTCTGTGATGCGAGGCCTGTCTTTGTAAACAGTTCTGCAGGTTGTGGTTTCAACATGGCTGTGGTATGACTAGAAGGAAGTAGTTTCAAATGCTATCAATTTACAAACTTTTTTCTCCCCCAAAAATAAAAGGGAGGGTCAGTGCAGTTTCTTTTGATGTAAGGTTCAGGGGTATGACAATTCACCCTATTCGCAGAGTATCGGCATAGAAATGCTAAAAGACTGAAGATACAGAAACAGGCGTGAGCACAAATCTTTTACCTGTGCTGGTTTCAGAGCCAGGATCAGTGGGGGACTTCTGTACCACAGATCGGATTCCGAAGAAACTCCACCTATCACCTCCTCCTCCTTCATTTCCTCCCATGTCTGTGCTTGGGTTGGGACTGTGGGTCTCAGGTGCAGCAAGGAAAGGTACAGGACTCAGATGAAACCAGTTCCTGTATTCCCATTACCCAAGAACAACATGAACATACAGCCAATTGGAAATTGTACAAATGTATAAATATAAGGGGGTTTCTTTGCTGAATGACAACTGGCTTTACAACAGTACAGTTCCTACCTGCGATGAACACTCGGTGAAGAGTAGGGACTAACGCAGGGGGTGATGTTGGGAGTAACAGAAGGGGTGCCACTTGGGGTGGTTGATGCTGATGTTGTAAGCCTGTCCTCAAAGTTTCCACTTGGCATTCTCAACTTCTGCACAGCAAGAAAAACAAAAACAGTTTAAAAAAAAAAAGTCACAAGCTCCCATCTGCTCCACTGTCAGTGTAAATTTATTAAACAGTTTTAATCTTCCCACATGTGTCTGGCCAGCACAAAAGCACAAACAGTGCTGTTTTGTTTCCCCCGTGACCCTGTTTGTAAGTTTGTTGTTTTATGATCTTTTGTTAATCTGTCAGTGAAACAACTAATTGTATTTACAGAGCAAACATCCCTAAATACGCAATGCACAAGGTCAACGCTGTTTTACTTGGTTTGCAGATCGAAAAATAGGACGTCACAGGTTCTCAGAGCCTATTGCCATTGACTACGTTATGCAGGTGGGAACACAGATCAAAGGTTAGAAACAAAGTGTGCAAAAATTACTCATCTTAATTTATCATTAAACAGCAGTAAACACATTAAGAACCACAGAACTGTTACGCACCAAATTAAGCTTTCATTACATAACTTCGACTTTTTCACAAAATTGATTGAAATCCCTGAAACACCTACGAAAAACAACAAATCCATGTTAATGTATTTGTCAATCATCAGTCGTCTTCAGTTTTAGTACAGAGTAAACAAAAGCTACTTTTTGACTAAAGGCAAAAAAAACCCAAAAACAAATCCAAGTTCCACTATACTTGCCATCAGACTTAAATTGAGTTCATGACTAATCTCTTGAAAAACATTTTCAGTGCCCAGTTTCCATTCGGTGTGGGCATATTCCCAATCATATGGCAAATGCCCTTCCAAGCTCATATCTCCATTGTGCATGAGGTCCTGCTTTCTACTCTGGGTAGAGTCCATTTTGCAAATGAAGAGCGCAAAGCAACGTAGTGGCCTTTTAAACACATTACTTGGGTCAGTAACCTAGTTCGTCACTACTTGAACCCGACTGGCCCTCAGCCAGAACGATCAACATGGAGGTCAACAACAGCCTGCCACATGCAAACAATTCTGTATAGCTTATAAAGTGTCAGAAAGCTGAAATAAAAAAATAAAAAAAATAAAAAAGAGTAAAGACATACAAAAACCACAAATACACTAACACAGCAAAAAAAATAAATACACATATCGCACGGAAAACCTCTGGTAGTCGATTTGTTCCTCGTGTGTATATAAAACAAGACAAAACCCATTTATTACAGTTACGTAATAAATAAAACGCTTTTCAAATAACACCACCTAAAGTGGAATCTGTGTGAAATCTGGTTTCAATACAGATACAAGAGTTTAAAAAAAAAAAATAATGCCAGCACCAGTCTGTGCCTCGATCATTTCTTAGCGTTAGGCCTCATGATAGTAAAATGATGATAGTGCGGGGCAAACAGAGTAATTATCCAAGTTATATATTTACATCACGCTCACTTAGCAAGTGCGAAGGGCTTCCCAAGCCCCTAAAGTTACCCTTTCAGGTTATTTTATTTACCTGAAGCTTCCACTCACGGTAAGCAACACGGCCTTTAAATGTCTGCTGGTTTCTAGTTAGCCAGTGCTAACCAAGGCCAAGAATCACACAATGGTTAACTACTTTAACCCATCAATACGCAAACCACCATCCCCTCCTTTGTATTGCGAGATTCACGGTAGTTGATATATGCCGATCATTTATTTTTATTGTTCCGAATAAATACGTTTGTTTGAATGCTAGCTTCGCTAACGGCGTACAACACCTTCGACCTGACTGTCGTCAACTAAAGCAGCGACGTCTGACTAACCTTTTTATGATAACTTTTCGTTGACGCCTCGGTCCGACAATTTCTTTCACTTTGTCCATAATTTCCAGTTTAACTGACGATTATTTTTCACAAAAACGACGACGATACAGTCTATGCAGCAAAGTAGGCCTTTTCTGGTTTTGGTAGGAGCTCTGTGATTGGTCCGTCTCGGGGAACAGGAAAAAGGAAGGGGTTTGGTTTGTGCAGGGGCGTTGCTTGGCAACAATACTGCAAGAACTACAGCCTATGGAGCCAGCGCAGAGCTCATTACGTAATTTGTTTATCAAGACGTTTTGCCATGTTAACAATATGTTGTTATGTAATTAGAAGTGCACATATCAAGTTTCTTTAAGTAAAAGTTTACTTAGCTTACCTTACTAAGTGATCTTTACACGTTAATGATATTCAGTAACTTTGTGAGGTCAATAAGAATTAGGTCAGTAAATAGTAAATTTGAGGACCTGTAGGTGGGTGGCTAGTTGTGGTGAGGGATATATATTGTCCTCTTCTTTCTAAAAACTAATTGCTCATGCATGTATGAAAACTAAAATCCAGCCGATAATTCATACAAAGTAGATGTTAACATTTAACATCGGTGGCACGGTGGTTAGCACTGTTGCCGCACAGCAAGAAGGTCCTGAGTTCAATTCCAACATCAGGCCGGGGTCTTTCTGTGTGGAGTTTACATGTTCTCCCCGTGTTTGCGTGGGTTCTCTCCGGGTACTCCGGCTTCCTCCCACCGTCCAAAGACATGCAGCTTGTGGTTAATTGATAGGTTAATTGATTAATCCAAATTGTCACTAGGTGTGAATGTGAGTGTGAATGGTTGTCTGTCCCTATGTGTTAGCCCTGCGACAGACTGGCGACCTGTCCAGGGTGTACCCCGCCTTTCGCCCTATGACAGCTGGGATAGGCTCCAGCGCCCCCCGCGACCCTGAAAAGGATAAGCGGAAGTGAATGGATGGATGGATGGAACATTTAACATATACTTCTTAATTATGCTAATCGGGGGAAAGACAGTCATTGCAAGCTATTAAAAAACTAGGTCTCTAATTTTCATGATAATCTGCCCCAGAGTAGGTCACTTTCACAGCATAAATTACTATGGTGATCTGCATTTGGAAGAAAACCCAGGATTAACTCTGTAGTTACCCAAATAAGATGAAATCCTGCCTTGTAGCACAGGCTTTAAATATATATCTGAGCCAGTCCATCAACTTAATTTGATAAGGGTCAGATTTATGATGTGTTTTTTTTAATGTACTCTTTTTAATAATAATAACAACAACCTTCTGACAAATGACATTTAGGTGTGCATTTTCTTTTGAGTTCATTGTTACTTGCGGTCAGTGATTAAAACTGTTAATACTCACCGGCAGTGTGACATCACCTCGTCTGTGAATGTGGGTCTCTTCAGCAGAAAGGCCCTTGTGAGGGTAATAACCAGACTCTGTTAGTCCAGCCTGGTGCTCAAACTCCTCAAGGCTCTTGTGGGATTCCTCTGAGAGATTATGGGAACATTGCAGACAACTAGTCAGTGTGTTTAAGGTGCTGCACTCCAGCATAGCTCCACTAACACTCTTAAGATTGTTTAAGTGGGAGCCAAGTCGTTCTGAGCATCATAATTCATGTAGTGGACAGTGGCCTTGTTAAGTAACTCTATATTTTTAAATAAAGTTGTTTAGTGAAGTTGCTTTCGTGGACTTACTGATCCTTAGCGAGCTCATTAAAGTGGTGGCTTTGGCTTTCACCACAGGCCCAGGAGACTTGGCTGATGGTGCTCCCTCAACGCTCAGTAACTTCCCACCACTCTTCCCTTCCTAGTCACACAAATCCTAAGTGTTAGGCTGCACTTACAAACTATTAGAAATGGAGCAAATCAGAAGTGCACGCACCTAACATTCAAGAAGCATTTACACGCAACTAATACAAGGATCATTTTGTTCCGGTAACCAATTCAAAACAACGTGGGTTAGAAAATAAGGGTAAACACGGGAGCACCTCAGTTTTCCTGAACCTGTTCTGTGGGATAACAGGTTCTTTCCACAGGATGTTGACAGTCAAGTCAGAAGGTGGGGAATGCATAGGGCCATCCATGTTCTCATCATAGCTGATATTGTGTCGTTGTATTCCAATTGGAGATGATAATGCACCCATGAGGCAGGACGGCGTGCCGGACTCAAGTACTGAAATGAAGGAAAAGGACACATTACTGTGTAAATAAACAAACAAATAAACAAGAGAAAAAACTTCTGTTATCAGTACAAGATAATCACTTGTCTCACAGTTTAACTCTGCCATATCTCAAATCTTGTTTACCTGGAATGTCTCCCCGTCCTGAGGCCATTATGTTCTGAGCAGCTGACTGCAGGAAACGGTGGGGTCTGACAGCTTGGCCGTTAACCTGACACTCAGCTTGATGCTGGACTCAGATCTGACCACTTCATCACATGACACCAGACACGGAAAGTTATTAGGCTCACAGAAACGAATGTAAAACACTGCTCACTAATGTCATTTCTTTTACCTGGGGAAGAAGGTAGGCCTACACATGTACTCTATGCATATGTTTAACAACATGATTATGGGTAAGTGCAAAAAATAAACACAACAGACATTAATTACTGAACACAGTGCAAGATGTCCTGACCTGCCTTAAATAGAAATACAGAGTCTGATTACAGCAGCGCCATTAATATCAGTCACACATAAATTCCTGCTGATAGCAGAGGAGTACAGCAGAGGTGGCCAAATTTACCCAAATGTCGATAGTACTGGTATCAGATTAATACTAGCGTGACAAGATTGACACTTTTTTCTATCATTTAAGTTCAGTATTCAGCCCAATGAATAATTTCAAAAGATTTTTAATACAGTTCTAACACATCAAAGCATCAGAAGCTGACCCAAAGTGTTTAGAGACAGGAATATTTACATTTCAGGTAAAAAATAAATAAATAAAAAAACAGTTTTGAAAATACATGAAAAGTTGAAAGGTATGCTTTTATTTTGCTAAATCATTATTTTGGAAAGAAAAAAAGCACAGTGAGTATGTAGTGAATGTTAAAATGTGTTTAGAAATCGCAGAATAATGATGATCCCTTTCATAAATCATGACACAACTACAACATATTCGGCATCGGTATTGACACTTTATATAGTGTATTTTCTTGGTAGCAGATTGATATCACAATCTGTAGTATCGCACAACACTACAACACAACCGAGCTCTGGATTAAACAAGGAAATGACACTTTTTCATTTCCGTCTGACAGCTGATCCACAGTTAGTTAGTTCCCTATTCAGTCGAATAAAACCACACTCAATCTTGTTTAGCTCCCAATCGCCGTGATCTGAGCTCACTTTCCAGCTGAATGCGCTCTTAAATGAACTCAGAATGTGACATGTTTCTCATACATATTGCAGCAGAATTCAGATTTTGCAGACACGGGTCGGTGGTGTTTAGTAGTCCGGTCTACTTTCCAGACAGCTGACATCGTGCTGTTCACGTCGGCGCTCATGGAAGCCAGATACAGTGACTTGCAAAAAGAAAAAAGAAAAAAGAAAAAACGCACACACCCCTCCCCCGAAAGAAAAGAAGTCATGGGGATGTTTGACTCGTGTCGGTGTAGGATTTAAAAAAAAACGCAAACTAGCTGTAATGAATGAGGAATGACACATGACTCACGCTGCAGTGTTTTCCGAGAAAAATACATGTATGTAAAAACAGAGAAGCCCATTCAAACCACTTTAAAATGATGTGATTTGCAATAGGCTATACATTTAGTCTGTATATACATACAAGATCTACATTTTAGGTTGTCCAGAATTTGCACGATCCCTTCATCGTATATTTAAAACTTAAAACTCACCCGTGAAGAATTCTCTCACTGTCCCTCTGAAATTACTCCACAGCTGCAGTGATTTCGTTGCCACTGTCGCGCCGATTTGGGATAACGAACAAAAAGATATTGTTTGTTTGTTCGCCGGCTAGTTTATCCATGACTTTTGGACATGCAAACAGAGTCCATATGCCCACGTCACGGTGAACGTACCTCCTTGGCAGCAGCCTAAGCCGCCGCGGAGGGATCCGCTGAAACTTGGCTCAGTATGTTTTGGTGTGGTGCAATAGATCAAGATCGTTACTGTGTATATTTTATCACCTCATAACAATCCTGAATGTTATACTTCAAAGCTGAGGCGATAAGGCAGGTTTGCTTGAATCTGCAGTGAATTCCTAATCCCCATTCATTCTTATCATTTAAAACTTTAGATCTTTTTTATTTTTAAACTTTAGCGTTTTACATAAGAGGAGTTGCAGTAATGGTGAAGTTTAAAGGGTTATCTGCAAAGATTAGACTTGATCAGTGTGATCAGCGTTGTGGGCCTTGTAAGATCCTGGCCTTTTATTTAAAAGGAACTGCAGTTTAAGACTTGGTTTCAAAGCTAAGGTTAGACTGAGGTCTAGCTGTGGTAAAAGCATTGGTAGATGGCTAAGGTCACCCTTGGGTTCAGGGAATGCACATGCAAATTATGTGGATGAGGGTGTGGTGGATAGCAGCCTATAGGACTCTGGAAAGTTCAGCCACCCCTGTCAGTGAGGACATTGCTGACTGCTGACTGGACCCTGTAATCCCAGTCTGTTTGCAGCTTCAGTGTCATGTGTACTATTTGATGCCAGACTTTAACTTCTTAATTTCAATGCTTGGCAATCTGCTTGAAAGTGTGCAACCACTTCCACAAATATCCCAGAGGTGAAGCTGTTCTGAATGGAGGGTTGGGTTGCAAGTCTTCTGAGTCAGCATCTTGGACTGTTCAGCATTTACAAGAAACATTTTGTAATAGTTATTGCAACAGAAATGGGTCATCACAGCTGACGCTGAAAGCACACACACACACACACACACACACACACACACACACACACACACACACACACACACACATAAAAAGCTCTCACGGTTTTGAATAGTCAATGTGAAAGTTGATGTACCATCTACTTGTGGTTTCTCCAGGAGAGAAATTCACAATATATTTTACATTTTTTATATGTAATATTCTAATTGGACTAGCTGTTGTGATTGCAGGAAAGGGAACCAAGTGCAGGAATCTGAAAGAGGAAGAAATAAGTTCTCAAAGACAGTAAGACAGGACTATTTATACACACATGTCAGGAGGTTGAAAACAGGAGGATAAACAGACACAAGGTCATCACACAGGTGAAGACAATGGCAACGAGCTAGGAGGTGAAATAAAATTAAACATGAAACACAGAAGACAAATTATTACAAAACTAAAATGGGAAATGAATAAGAATAAGAAATGCTTACACATGAATAAACTTAACATGGGAGGAGGACAAAGTGGAATACAGAGAGTAAGATCCTGAAGGGACTAATTAAATATATAAGCAAAACGTATAAATAAAGCATAACTAGAACAGGACTAAAAAATAAATGAAAATCATCTCATGGGTCAAATTAATACAATTCAGAATTAGAGGGAACATTCATGCTCCATTCTTTGGTCTCATACCTTCATATTTCTAGAATATCATTTTTTTCAGCAACTCAAACCTGCTTAAAATCAACCGTCTTGTTTGTTTGTTTGATTTTGTCTCCTTTAGCCTCTACCTCTTGTTATGTATAGCAGGATTGTGTGTGTGACTGGCTGTGCTGTGCTATTTGCATGTGCTAAATGTTGCCACTGTGTTTCATTATGTTAAAAGACTAATTCAAGTGGAAAATTCTATAATATTTTCCATTTCCCTGAGACATATTTTAGTAATTTTTAGCTGATTATTTTTGCACTGATGTGCAATATCAAGCCATTTTCTTTAAAAATACTACAAATGACATGAAAGTCTGATCAGTTTTTAGTCAAATTAATATTCAAATTCAATCACTACTGCAAGAATTCAAAAGAGAATCTCATAGATTGTAAGTAAAGATAGAAGCAACTGATTATCCATCCGTTCACTTCCGCTTATCCTTTTCAGGGTCGCGGGGGGCACTGGAGCCTATCCCAGCTGTCATAGGGCGAGAGGCAGGGTACACCCTGGACAGGTCGCCAGTCTGTCGCAGGGCTAACACATAGGGACAGACAACCATTCACACTCACACCTAGTGACAATTTGGATTATCCAATTAACCTATCCCCACAAGCTGCATGTCTTTGGATGGTGGGAGGAAGCCGGAGTACCCGGAGAGAACCCACGCAAACACGGGGAGAACATGCAAACTCCACACAGAAAGACCCCGGCCTGATGTTGGAATTGAACTCAGGACCTTCTTGCTGCGCGGCAACAGTGCTAACCACCGTGCCACCGTGCTGCCGCAACTGGATGGATGGATGGCAACTGATTATATGGACGATTTTTAATTTTTATACTTTGCATTACCAGCGCTGGTCCACAAGATAGCACTATTGGTGTAGCATATGAACAGTTACAGCCCTTAAAGAGAAAGCGCACACTTGAGTTTTAATCCTTTCATGCTGTTTGGGTCAAATTTGACCCATTTTCAATTTCAACAGATGTAAAAACAACTGAAATTCTTTTCTTTTAGTCACAGGAATTTGATGACTGAAGTGACTGAAAATACACACACAAAAAAAAAAAAAAAAAAAAAAAAATATATATATATATATATATATATATATATATATATATATTGTATAATATATATATATATATTTACACTGGTGTAAAGATGATTCAAATTTTTATATACCGTGGCTGTTCAGAATCAAATTTGACCCATACATACTTCATACTGAATATTAAATCCACCAGCGTGGGTCAAAATAAGGTAAATGTTGGTTTTTGGGAATACTGAAATTGTGAGACTGCACATACACCGTCTGCATGTTTTTTTTATGGGACAGGCCTGTCAGAACTCTGTCGCAACGCAAGTGCTCTAACTGCAAGTCACATTTTTTTAACCATACATTAATACACTCCAAAAATAATTCTGCCCAGAAATACTGACTTTAACTCATTTATTTACATATAAGTTTCCCCATTTAATGTTACTACATAAATAAAATGTAATATGTTACATTTTGGTTGCATTTTGCTTAATTGTTACTTTTAAGGATGAAGAACCTTTTATATTTGAGTGTACAGTGTTTTATTCAGTACAATTCAAACACTTTAACCACTTCATGTAATTTAGAACCACGAGTTTACCTAATACGCATGTCTTTGGATGATGGGAGGAAGCTGGAGTACCCAGAGAAAACCCACCCAGGCACTGGGAGGAGCTGCCAACTCCACACAGAAAGACCCCAGCTGAGGTTCACACTATGAAACCTCTTACTGTAAGAGGAAAGTCTTAATCATTCTGCCACTGTGCCATTTTAATAAGTGTGGAAAACACATGTGCACGTCCCACACATGCAAGACTGTTTTGAATGCGCAGACTGTTTTGCAATAATGCAGCACTTTGTAATGTTTTGTGTTTGAGGTGTTTATTAATGTTGAATTGATATTATTAATTATAGAGGATAGCTGCACATATGCTACTCTCTTCTTGCTCGCTGACCTCTGACACAGTAATTAATGATTAATCATCAGTTTATTAACGTCAACTAGGCTGTTTATACATTCTAAAGAGATCAGTAGTTCAAATGTTTGTATAGACACAAAATCCTACTGGCATGAAATATGAGGAAACAAATCTTTAAGAGCTAATAATTTTATTAAAAAAATATCAAGAAGTACAAAGAGACATTCATCTATTTACAAAAACACAGAAGAATAAAAACAGGATACAACGGAGTGGACATAAAATATAAGCACATATAAAAAAATTAAATAAAAAAAACTACAATCATTTCATGTCCATGTTTTTTTTTTTTTTGTCAAGGTGACTTTGTTGAGAGTTCAGAGGTCATATGAGGTGCTTTTTCTTTCAGAGAGCTTAAAAGACAATTACATGGCAGCTGTGGAGGGTTCCACTGGGGAGGAAGTGGTCTTCTGCTTTTTATCCCTAAATTCACAAAAAACAAACAAACAGTGCACTCATTAGGAAAAAAAAGTCATTTATTACTTTATTTCTATAAACTGAAGCGATTCACTAATAATCTAACATTATTATTTAGACAATCAGAGTACTGGATGTAAAACTTGGATGAGTGTGGTGAAGTGTACTCACATGATTTTAGTCAGGAGCCTTTTCACGTTTCTTTGCTCGGGGTTCAAGCAATAGCGGAGGCCACTGTTCAAGGTAACACTGTTGAAATAGAAAATAGAGGTAAGTTCAATTTAAATGGAAAAGCTAAGGATCCTACAAGTATTTTTCTAAAATCATTATCTACCTTAAAAAGGTATTTTTAGTTAGGATGCATTTAATTTGCACTGTCGTGCAATTTCTTGTGTGATGCTTTATTAAAGCTTAGCAAATCTTCATGTTGAATTTATCAAAAGTAATAATGAAAAAAAAAGTCATATTAAAAAAAACTTACACAATCTCCACTTTGTTGCAGAAGATGGTTGCTGGGTAGATCTGTATGTCCTTTATGTCAGTCTTCATGCCGTTAAGATTCCTGACACGGTGACACAGACACTGCTGTCCTGATTGTTTGACTAGAAAAGAAGGCAATGAAAAAGAAATTAATATTTGACGTGCACAAATTCAAGTTTGCGTAATTTCAACTAAGAATCTAAATCATCTAAAAGGACAAATAAAGAAAGAAACTTACGTTGGGCCTGGGAGATGCAGACCATGACAGCCAGGAGCAGAAACGCTTTGATGAGGGTTGACATTGCTGGTTTCAAGATGACACTGGTGCTGAAAACGTGCAGCAAAGATAATAATGAAGCCAGAGAGAGTCTTGCAACAATTAAAGACTGATTGTTGACAGGAGTGCTGTGAGGAGTCGACTCAGAGTGGGCTCTTAAATACTTACTTTGGCTGCATACGTAATCTTTCCTGTGACAAAGGGAAATTTTTGACAGTGGAAAGTGAAACTCAAAAATGCCACAAAATCGAAAAAGCCAACCCTCCAACCCCCCCACTCCTTCTCAGCTCTGTGTCTGGTGGTACAACATTTTGACATTTTGTGGTAATATGATAGATTACAAGAGAACATTAAACCTTTTTGCATAACAATTACAAGTTCTCACACATATGAACTTGTATTCTGAATGTTTGTGTGAACAGGCAAAGACACAAGGACATTTATTTCTTAAACATTTTGCATAATGAATTAATTTTGATAAAAACAAAACAAAAAACAAAACAAAACAAAAAAAACCCACATCAACCATCAAAACATTTAGGTCATGTGAGAAATGAAACCTTTCTAACCTGTGAGAAATAAAAGGAAAAACACTTGGGCCATGTTAAATATTCATATGGCACCAAATAAGTGCATTTAGGATTGTAGACATGATTCAAACAGAACATCAGAATGAGGAAGCAAGGTAATTTAGGAGTTATAATGTCACATGTTTGCTGGTGCCTGTTGTGCTGATTTGAGTATTTCAGAAACTGCTAATCTACCGGGATTTTCCTGAGCAACAATCTCAAGGGTTTACAGAGAACGGCCTGAAAAACAGAAAATATCCAGTGAGCAGCAGTTCTCTGTGGGATAATTCCTTGTTGACGCCAGAAGTCAGAGGAGAATGATTTAGTCGCGTCGAGGTGATACAAGGCAACAGCAACTCATTTAACCACTTGTTACAATCAAGGTATGAAGAAGAGCATTTGTTGTGAATACACAACACACTGAACCTCAAAGCAGATGAGCTACAGCAGCAGAAGACCACAAGAAGTGACACTCATGTCAGCTAACAACAGGAACCTGAAGCTTAAAATTTACATGGACTCACCAAAATTGCATAACATAAGATGGAAAAACATTGACTGGTCTGATGAGTCAACATGTAGGTGATAGGGTCAGAAAGAACATGGGCACATGGATCCATCCAGCTCTGCGTCAACAGTTCAGGCTGGTGGTGGTTTAATGATGTAGGGAATCTTTTCCCGGCACTATTTGGGCCCCTCGGTATCAGTTGAGCAGTGTAACAAAACTCAAATCATCTCACATCAGTTTCTTGAACATTGCAGTGAGTGCACCGTACTCAAATGGCCTCCTCATCTGACAGATGTCAGTCCAGTAGATCATCATGGATGTGTAGCTGGCAAATCTACAGCACCCGTGTGATGCTGTCGTGTTAATTTATGGACCAAAATCTGTGGGGAATTTTTTTGCAATGTGTTGAATGCAAACAATTACAGCTGTAATTGCTGAAGGTAGAATGAGGTCCTAGTAAGGTATATCTAACTAAGTAAGCTGTGAGTTTAAACTTAATGCAGAAAAGATAATACATTATAGAGCCCATTGCTGGAAAATAAGAGTTCTCAGGGGTATCAGTTGTCTCTAGAAGACTTAATGTGAGCAAACTGTCAAATATCCCAGAGCTGTAGCCATTCTAAATGGAGGGATAAAGTCATCTAAGTTACTGTGTTGGACTAAGCAGCTTTTACAGGAAACATTTAGTTGCAGTTATTGCAACACATCGGCGTTGCAGCGGATATTGAAAGCTCACACACACATGCTGTAGGTAAAATAAGCTCTCAAGGCCTTGGCTAACAAACTAGAAAGCTGCCACTATTTAGATGTACTGGCTATGGTTTTGTGAGAGCTGAAAATTATTTTGAATTTCATGTTCTTTATATCAAATTCATAATAGACAGAAAAAAAATATATATATAAAAAATGGGGGCAGATTAAAGTGTTTCAGAGTTAAAAAAACGACAACTTCTGCTTCCATTAAACATACAGTTCACATACACGTGCATTTTCCACAATGCACCATTTCATATAATCCTAACATTTGCTTAAAAAAAAAGCTTACCTGCTTTATTCCTATAACTTTTTTAAAGTTATGTTTTATTTTATGTTTTTAACTTTCTGCCCAAAAAATAATAATGGATTTAACCTCCGTCATATCAAGCTTTGTGGAATTTTTAAATGAAATTATTTAATTGAATAAACCAGAAAAAATATATATCTGAGCTAAATAGGGAGCAGATGCACAAATAAAGTGAAACAAACTTTTTCTTTAATTATATCATTTTATTAATGTTCAAACATCAGAAAAATGTAATATTCTTATATCCTTCTCTTTTTATTGCTATCATAACAAAGGCAGATATTTGAACAACTTACACAACATGTGGGCTTTTTCTTTCTTTCTTTTTTTTTCTTTCTTTTTTTTTATTTTGCAACACGAGGGCATGATGTTACATGCATCAGTGGTTTGACACCTTTAGCATTCTCATCTCCAAATGAGAAAGGTGTGAGTGCTCGGAAAAACACGCAGCTTTGTTTTATTTCTTTCCATTTGTAGTAAGCGGTAGTTGTACATTTGTGACATTTCTGGTGTGAATAAATCGGTAATCTCTGACTTATCTGACTATCTGCCTTCTGTCTTTGGTTTGATGGTGACACACCAGATAAAATCTGATCAGATCTGATAAGAAAAGCCACCAAGATCAAAGCCTTGAGCAAATATGGTTTCAAAAGAAAGCTTCGGAGTTTCAGTTTTATTTCCCTTTTCATTTGACGCTTGGCAAACTGAAATTCAATCAACTTTTATTTTCTTCTTTTTTTTTATAACCTATTTTCAGCTGCAAGAAGGTCAGAAAGCCAGAATGAAACAGAAAGTGATGTAATAAGAAGAATTCACATTAGTTTCCTGTAAAAGCTGTGATGTAGAGAACCAGCAGCTTAAAAAAATGAGGAAAGGAGGATGAAACTAGTGTTTATAGTATTAATCAAAGGGGTTATGTCTCTAAAATGTCAACTCTGAGGACTTCAGAAACATGTTTGGCATTCACCCAAACTACAAAACATCTCGTTTGCAGCCATGCAGAAGGTTTTGGTTTGACTTACTGCAACTTCTGACATATCTGTCTACGTCTGGAATGATGTGGGTGATGTCCCGTGATGGTGGGCTGCTGCAATCCAAATCATTCACATCGATTTCAATACTTAAGTGTGAAAATCTGTTTTTGGGGGCAGAAATGATGGTTCAAGCACTGTAATGTTTAATTTAAAATTTAATACAATTTTAAAAGGGCTTTCTGAGAGGTTGCATGCAAAAAGAACTTTAAAAAACAAAAATCATTGGATTCGAAGATTAAATGTAAAATATTAAACCAAAGATTCAAACAAATGTCAAAGTGGAGGCATGCTATTTTAAGACACGGGGATCTTCCCTTCCAATAAAAAGCGAGAATGGGGACTTTTTTTCTTGCGGTGCCAGACTGAACACCAGTAGTCGCTTGGTCAGCAAGTGTGACCTCTCTAAAACGACACAGAAGCGCTTATAACGTGTAGAAAACTATAAATCAAATCAAAACCTGCTCTCACAGAGAGATTTAGAAATCACGCTTTTTTATTCAGTGCTTCCAACGCAGATTAACTGTATTTCTGTGCACTTAGCACGCTTGAATATTTTATATGTACTTTTTGTTAATATTTAATGGCTTTTCCCATTTGTGGGTACAGCTTGTTCTTTCAGATATTCTGGCACAGGGACAAAAATGTGGTGCAACTGCAGTCCAACGGAGAGCGGTGGAACAGATATGGCCAGGAACATAAATGGAAAGTGGCTTTTCCCCCTCCCTATTAGCCCTAATGGTAGTGGGGTTAAAGTGAGTTTGTGTATATAAGGGGATTGCCAACCTTACATATTAAGACTATATTTCCTTTTTGTGAGGATGTGTGCCGCTTTACTTGTGGTGAATACCACAATGTGTGACCCCGTATAGGAATAAACCAACAGGAACTAGCAACATCAGCAGAGTCTCTTCCTGTACAAATTTTCTAGACAAGCCCAGTGTGGTTGCACTTCTCATTTCATTTAAAAAGTGATATTTCTTAGTAGGAGTGGAGGTATGATGAAATACAAAGCGACTAAACAATATTTCTTGTTGTGGAAAAGGAAAGAGGAAACAATTTAAAGGGATTTTCAAATTTTTTATGCACATAAGTCATGCAGACTCCAACTCAAAGGCTTTGAATTAAAAAACTACAACTTTATAAAAGCCGTTGCTTCAGGCTTTGTTGTTTAGATCGTGATCTAAACTCATAAGGTTGAGAAGATGTAAACGAAAGTTTTCACAAGAGTTTATGTAGCCAGGTGAAAGTACACAATGGTACAACTTGACACTTCCATAGGAAATAAGATGCACTCAAGCCATTCATCATAAGCAAGTGCAGGCACACCTATAAAAGCGGACATTTTGAAAGTTTGCTGCTCTGAAGCATTCAGGTTTGGATTCAAAGAACAAAGAAAATAAGAAAGAAAAGTTAATGACAGCATAATTTAAGAAAAAGTGAACAAGTACGGCTTGTTTGGAAAGATTGCCTGGAAAAGACTGTTCTCTCTAAAAATCACACGGCAGCGTGGCCAAAGTTCGCCAAGTAGCATCTGAACAAACAACAAGAGTTCTGGAACAATGGATAGATGGATCTGGATAGATGAAACCAATAAAACCAAAGTGCAGACGTTGGGTGATAATGCACCGCACCACGTCTGCTACAAAACAAACGCATAACAGCACAAACACCTCGTACCAGCTGTCAGGCACGGTGGTGGAGGGGTGATGATTTGGGCTTGTTTTGCAGCCACAGGGATCTTGCAGTGATTGAATTGACCATGAAATCCTTGTATGCTAAAGTTTTATAGAGTCAAATGTGAGGTCATCCGTCTGACAGGCAAAGCTTGGGTGAAATTGGGTCACACAACAAGCCTATGATGCTCAAAACAGCACTGGATACCAACCCTCCCACCCTCCACCCCCACTCCTCAGCTCTGTGGCTGGTGGTACAACATTTTGACATTTTGTGGTAATATGATACATTACAAGAGAACATTAAACCTTTTTGCATAACAATTAAAAATTCTCACAGAGATGAACTTGTATGCTGAATGTTTGTGTGAACAGGCAAAGACACATGGACATTTATTTCTTAAACATTTTGCATAATGAATTAATTTTGATAAAAACAAAACAAAAAGCAGACTGAAAAAGAAAAGAATTGGAGTGCTCCAATGGCCCAGGCAAAAGCTAGACCTCAACCTGACTGAAATACTTCGGAGAGGCCTCAAGAGAGCTGTGCATGAACAAATGCCGACAAACCTCAATGAACTTAAGAAGCACTGTAAAGAGAGGGCATTGAAATTCCTCAGCAATGTGACAGACGAATCTTTCAAAAGTCATACCGAAAACCCGTGTCAACTTGTTGCTGTTAAATGTGTTCAACGAGCTGTTGAATCATGGGGAGTTTTTCACGAGTCTCGCAAAGAATCCTGTGAAAAGTTTCACATGTGTATGTGTGGTTCCCAAGTGTGGTGAACTTTTTCCACAACATGGTTAAGATGCTTCCTTATTTTTTAATTGTTTATGGATCAGTGGTACTATATAGTTGAAATATGTAGTAGAAAACAGTTTAGATAAGGAAGAGTTACCTTAGTCCATCCATTCATCCATTCGCTTTGGCTTATCCTTATCAGGGTCGCGGTGGTTGGGTGGGTGGGGGAGCTAGGGTGAAAGGCGGGGTACATCCTGGACAAATCACCAGTGTGTTGCAGGGCTAACAGGCTGCTGACCTGTTAACATAGTGTGCCTAAAAAACAAAACAAAACCTTAGTAAATTACTAAGGTATATTTATACTGCTCAAAAACAAGGGAAATTAAGGGAACACTAAAATCACACACTGGGTCTTGACAGTTGAAAATCTTTACTGAAACACTTGCTACGAAGAAAATAATTTAATATGATTTTGAAAACTAAAATCAGCAACCCTTTGAGGGACGGTCTGAAATATACACCAAAAATCTAAATAATAATAACAATTATTAATAATTTACTAGTAGTCAACTGTCAGTTTGATGCAAATAGATCTCATCTTCCTGTTGAGGTAAGTGTGAAATGCAGCTAAGAATATTTTCCTGCAACCACCACATCTTTCTTCCTCTTAACGCTGACACATCTTTTCTTTTCTTTATGGTTTTTATGGTGTTTTTCTTTTTTTTTCTTCCTTTATTGGCTGAAAGAATTCTTCAGTTATAATAACATTATAATAACGTTGTATCAACACCAGGGAAAGTACATGATACTGCATGTGCAACACTGAACATAGAAATCTAACACACACACTAAGCATTATATACAGCAAATACATATTTGATTAAAACATATCTCATTCTCAGGGTACTTGTGGTTCTCCCCCCAACAAATCTCTTCTTCTTTTACTTAAGCAATAATAAGAAGTGGCAACAGTAATAATAATGTGCATGCTAATCTTGCTGCAAATAAGGTTTCCCATACTACCAGTAAGTCCCAAACTCTATTAAAAAAATCTGATATTTGGTTTAAAAGCCATTGCTTTCAGAGAAATAAATAACCTTACAATCAGCAACTTTTTTGGCATTATTTTGCTCATATAAATATTTTGCTTACGGAAGAACTAAAATGATTTACTTCCTCCAGTCACAATAATCATATTCGGTACTCATAGTCACTGCTGCTACTTTCTAGTAACCCCGATTGATCAACACAAGAAAAAACGCTCTGTGGAGCGTTTTCATTATGTGTTTTTACATTTTTACACATAATGTAAAAACACATAATGTGTTTTAAAGTACTTTCTTCAGCACTGTTCAAAAGTCTTGAGCCAACTCGTTTCCATACACGTTTTGTTAGGAAAATAGCAAATATAATATATAAGGCAAAAACTGAGTTTTTACAATTCTAATGAGCTTGAAAATTAATATTTCTTACGATCAACTTCAACACAGGCTGAACTGTCAGAAAAGCTTTCTTCTAATTTCTTTAATTACTAGGACCTTCAGAACTCTTCTGCCTTTTGTTCTCTTCTATGTCTATAAACACATCACATTGCCACACTGCTTCAAAGGTCTACAACTTCTAAAACACCCTCAGGAAGCCTGAGAAATATGACTCGAAACCACTTTAAAGCTTGGAAGGAAAATACGGTATAAGGAGACAAGACGCCCTCAGACGTCTGCCAGGCAAGCTCGCTCTCCTCATTTACGTCATTATTGTATTTTCTATACATTCATTTTGTTTTTTTTTTATTCTTTTTAAAGATGCTTTAAGCAGATTGTAGTTCAGCAAAAACAAATGCAAAGTGCAGGCCTTTACTTGACATAGGTTTGAGTACCATTATTTTTTGTATTTTTTTTTTTTATCTATATGGATATAGTACAGGTATAGAACTCATTAAATGTTTAGTAAAATTTATTTGGAATATTAATGATAAACATCAAGTGAAAAAAATGTTTTCATCAGAAATTTAATTTGTTTTTTAAGCATGTATAAGCAGTATACAAACAATGTAGTATATCTACATACTTATGCAGGAACATTGTATTTTATTGTGTTTAAATTGTAACCTGTTATTATAATGTACATATTAAAGTCATAATAAAGTAACATGATATTTAGAATCCACAAATATGATTCCCTATATGCTGACATGTTGTCAATACAAACAGTGAAATAAGAAACATAGTTTCAAGTAGCTCTATATAGAATTATTACTACTTTTACACTTAGATCAGTCTATTGACCTTCAAGGAGAGGTCAGAGGTCAGATAAGACATGCTATTATAGATCCTTATACAGCTCATCAGTCTTGTAAGAATCTAAATTTTTAAGTTATAAGGCATTTTTTCAATTTTGGATCAATAAATTATTAAGCTGACCTTGAAGACCTTGGTGGTTGTAAGCCAGGTTTGAATGGATTGTTAATATGACTCCTATCTACACCCCTATAAAGTCTTTCATTCAAAACTTTTTGAGTTTAGTTAAGTTTAGTTACAGGCAGAATGATGACATGAGCGCACACAACCAAAAACATAACCTTCTTGAGTTAATAATGAGTAGCTGGAGACTTTTTGCACAGTGCAGTACACTAATGAAGGGGGGGGGGGGGTTTGCTTGGTTTAGGGGAACTGACCCTCTGCCCCTGACCTCAAACAATGGCGTATTATTCTACTTTATAGTCGCCTTTTAACTTAAGTTACAGATGGTGTATGTATTAAATATCAACACCCTGGCCTTGAAAGCATACAGCCTTCTTTGGATCCAACCTTGGACTCAAGTCCAAAACATTCGGTTGTTAGTACAGTTATGACTTTGTCTTTGACCCTTAAATCCCTAAACTGATAGTCTTTGAAAATAATTATTTACCATACAGAGAGTTAGAACGGCTTACAGGAGATTTACTGTTATAAAATGTCCAATGAATCAGTTATGCAAAGTGTTTTCTTGAGTAGTAATGATGGAAGCCTGCCCTCTAGTGTCTCTTATTTAGTAGAACAGCCATGGCCTGTTAAGTTTTTTCTGCACACGCCTCATTGAACCGTTTTATTCTACATGCAGATCATTTGTGCTTTGGAATGTGAAAATGTATTAGTGTGGCATTGCGTCCTTCAGCGTCACCTTTTCCAGTTATACCTTACTGCATGCATCGTTGTTGCTGTCGTACCAGTGCAGCAATAAATAACCAGCATCTTGCATGTTGAGGTTCACCGGTGCCATCTTTGCTCTGCCCGTGTCTCTCCACACTTGTGTTTACCAGTGCAGGATCCCATGACAGTTACCATAGAAACTTCGGCGCCTGGCACCAGCAGAGCCAAGAGTGGAGTTCATTTCTGAAGGGTCTCCGTGTGCAGGAAAATAAAGCCTGCAGCTGAGGGGAAAAGCACGTTTCACACAATCTGAGAGAGAGTATCAAAAGACTGCTTTATTTCTTCATGTCATTTACAAACACTGGAAGATATTAAAAAGGACATTACAGAATTGCTCATTTTCATGGTTTGTTATGATCACTGGCATACATTAAGAGCAGAAAGGTTGTAATAGTGAATATTAACACTGATATAATGTTACAGATGGACAATTGTAGTAGTCTTTACTTGTCTCTGTATCTTTTCAAATGTGTATTTCTATGTGTCTCCTAATGTCAATGTCTCATGCACTGACACAAAAGATTAGAATAATTTACTGGAGAATGTCACATTGACTGTCCATTTACATGCTACACCTCAGCAATGGCAGGAAGCATACAGGCTCGAGTGCGTGCCTCCCTCCATGCCAGCCTGCAGTCAGAGATCCACTGAGAGATGAGGGACTGTTTGATGGCTGGATTCAGCCTCTCTCCCTCTGCCTTTCTGCAAGCTATGCTGGCCTCTGACCTGGCCAAGGTGTGTTTTGGGGAGATGTTTGGAACTGAAGTGTCAGTTTTGCTGTTTAATTCAGAGCAACTGCTCTCATGTTGTTGTGGGAAATCTGGATTTGAACCAAGGGCAATGCTGTGGGCTCGCACGCACACTCTGCTCTCCCATACGCTGCCGTGCTGCCTCATAAACCTCCCCTCGACAAATGCTCTCCTCCTACCTCCTGAGAGGGTAGAGAAGCTGTTCTGGTGTCCATAAATATACTCAAGAGGGTCAGAGTTGCCAAACTTCAGCTGTCTGTTTAGTTCTTTCCCCTCTGCCTGCTGCGCATCAGCAGCACGTGCCTCCTCTTTCGAGTTGTATTCAATCCACGATGGCCTCAGCTTCTGCTGCGCAGTGTCCTGCTGCTGTGTGTGGAAAGTGTCCGGGGAAACATCCCGGCTGGGAAAAGTGGGGTGGGCCAGGTGGCAGATGGAGAGGAGGTAGTCCTCCGATGACAAAGCCTGGCAGTGACCAGAATTATGGAGCGTGTTGGCTTCGTTCAAATCTCTAACCGTCTCCTCGCTGCCCTCTCTGATTGTGGGCAGCGTCAGTCTCCTCTTGGAGAGCAGTCTGGACCGCGGCCGCATAGCTGAGAGAAAGACAAGACGGGAGAGGTCTCATTTAGATGGGGAAAAAAACTGTGTAATGTGAAATACTGCATCCAAGTCTCAAAAAAGCAGAATCCTTTAGGAAAATATAATCACCATTTGGAAAACTGGATATTTTGATAGATGTGACACATTCCTGATAGGGTCAGATGCAGCGTATGCAATCTTACTTCCTAGTTTACAAAGTGAGAGCCCTGTTTGTGTGTGTCATTTATGTCGAAACTTGCAATATGTGTCTCCACACGATACAAATAAAAAGATTAATCTGTGCACTATTATCTCACGAACTGACTTATAACTTCTGGAGTTAATTTCTCATTCGTACACACTGTTGTGTTGCATTGTATTTGCAAAAAACTTTTCCTCAGTTTCTTTTGAAAAGCCTCTTGTTTAATCACCTCATCAGTCTAATGTGTTTTTCTAATGACATAATGTGCATCTGGACATTGCTCACATTGCCCGAAGCTCCCAAAACACAACCGACTACAACTGCTGGCTGTATCGATAAAACCAAGTAAACATAGAAGCCTCTCCTCTCCCTTCCCTTCATTTCAGGCACCGTGCGCTGCTTACTCTGGAGTTGTGTGTGTTGACCGTTCAATATACAAACAATCCCAGTGAGAGGCTGCACACACAGATGACTGTTTTGTGGGATCTCAGACACGTAAAGCCTCAAACTGTTTCAGAGTGTGGAGCGCCGAGTTGTTATAACCCAGAGCGTAGCCAACAATATATGCTTGTATTGACCTCATGACAAAAATAGCGCAAGCCAAACCAAAATGCCAGCCTCTCCCAGTTTCTTCCAAGGTGTAACCACTGCTAAATATAGACCACACCTTCTGTATACAACAGCTAAAAATGGTTCCACGGCGGCAGCTCGAGGCTGAAGCACAAAACAGGCACTCTGTGTGTGTGTTCGTCATGCATTCTCAGGAATAATGTAAAGGTTTTCTGCTCAATTTGCCTTCACACTCACCTTTACAGATGATCTTTGTTGAGTCCACCGAATCTTTTCTTGTCTCTTCTCCTGGTGCAGCTTTAAATAGCAGCCTGCATCCGTCGCTCTCGTCCTCTCTTTTTTTTGTCTCCTCAATTTTATTTACGATCCTCTGTTTTCATCTGCTGCTGCTTGTTAATTGTGCTGTGAAGCTTCAACTGTCTCTGACCAGAGGCAGAGGCAGAATGCAGGTTTATCTTCTCCTCACATCCCCCCTCCCTCTCCTCCACCTCATCCTCCTCCTCCCTCTCTCGCTCCCTCTCTCTCTCGCTTACTTTTGGTTTGCCCTCCTTCCCTGCTTCTAAAAATAGACACACCATCCATTTCCTCAGCCCCAGCACTGTCTCTGGCTGACTGTTTTGATGGAGCGAGAAAAACAGATGCAGAAGAAATAGGGAAGAGGAAGGAGACTCAGACACAGATGTAGCAAAGGAGGGGTGATGAGAGAGAGAGAGAGAGGGAGAGAGGAAGAGAAGAAAACAACAAAACAAACAAACAAAGTGGAGACAGGTTTATTTTTTCCACATTTTTTTTCATCTTATAAGACGCCATTTCTAAAAATGTCTCATTGTAAATGAACACAGTCAGCCACTGTAATTTTGGTAAAATGTGCCAAAATGAATGATTCCTTCTAAAAACAAAAATGGAAAAAGGACTGCAGAGCTGTAAACATGTTGTGTAAAGTTTGTGACATACATCATGCAGATAATCTGATCAGATGGGTACGTTTGCTCTGTGTATGCATGTGTGTGTGTTTATGCGTGTGCGCGTGTGTGCACATAATGCAAACAACACATTGCAGTGATCATGGGAGCACTGACTTATGGAAACCCGTCTCATGATTCACATGAGTCAACAGTTCCCCTCTGCAGATACATTTCTGACTCTTTAGACCTTTAAAAATTGAAATGCTTTTTACACCTGATTGAGTTTTCATAGACCGTGTTTTATTGTGTTATTATGTTTTATTATGTTTCATTAATACTCAGTGGCATGCACTAGCAGACTGCAGTTTACAGAAACAAAGACTCAGAGCCCACCAGGAAACAGTCTGAATTTCTGGTTAAAAACACATTTAGACACTCGTCCAAAAACACTTTAGCTTGTCTTAAACTGGACTATTTGAAAAAAAGAGCATTTCGAGGATTTGGAGCAGACATAAAGAGAGTTACGTAAACAAAAACAGTGTCTCCTCTGCAGTTCGTGGTAAACGGGGCTGCTATTTGTCACTTGGGTAAAGACTTCAAAACTGGGTCGCAGGTGGTGGGATGCACACAATACTTTTCATTTCTCCTAATCAGACTTTCATTGCTGCTAAAATTGAATTGATTTCCTTTTAATCTAGAAGCCTCTTTTATAGTTTATTTGGGTCGTTCATCTTAAACGATAATATTCTGCTGGGCAAACTTCTTGCTTGTAAAGAGGATTCAGTTTTTGTCGGTCAGTTGTGGCCATCTTCCTGATGTACTTCAAGATATTTATTGTCTCATCCTGGACTGTGGTTCTGACACACCAGTCCTCGGCTTTCCTCCTTACCGTACAGTCTCAGGGTGCTGGATTTGGGGTGAACCCTTCTATGCATGGTCAGAAGCTTCCTTATCTTGATATCTTTAGCTTCTCCTCCTTTGGCCAGCTTATTATCCCAGCAGGGTGTCTGATCCCTGGCAGGGCATGGGAGTTGATGAGCAGGATTTTGTTCTTCCCATTCAGTTTACTCCTCAGGACCCAGGTGGTGCACAGGTTGGTGAGTCTGGTTTTGTAGTCTCCAGGGATGGATCTATCTACCAGGAGCTGGTGTTTCACCCCTCTGGTATTCCTACAAATTCTTTGCTCGTGTATTAAATCATGTGCCTCTTCATCTTATCTGCTATGATATCTGTCTTTCTGGTATATCTCTTCAATCGACTGGCTAAGGCTGTAAACGTTAGTGTGGCAGTTTCCAATGCCTCAGGTATAAGCAGCTTGTACTTCTTAGGCGTCACTTTCTTCATTGCATGTTTCTGCAACTCTGATAGTTGTCCCTCTCTGCCACCTTGATCTTGGCCTCTACTATCCTTCTCCATGGAGGCCACTGCTTCTTCTGGCTGTTTATCTTTTTGCCAAGCATCTCTGTGATCACTGCTGCCATGGTGTAGATCAGCTAGTTGGTTTTGGTGATGGTCGCATTATGGATTGTCCATAATGCCGCATTCACATCTTCTAGTAGACCTTCGGAAGGTACTTCACTTTGTCTTGGTAAGTGGATACAGAGGGTCCAAGTTTCCACCTTCGTCATGATCCTGCATTTCAGGTCAGCTCGTCTTGCACTCAGTGCTCCTTCTTTCGTATCTCCCCCGCGACCTGACGTTCTGGCTTTCCCTTGCCGTAGCATTTGTGTTGTATCTCATCAATCTCCAGTTGTGATAGCAGTTCTTTCTTCCGAATGCTGGAACACTAAGCTAGTAGTTGTTTCGTCGTCAGTCTGGATGTCGGGTATTGAAAATTCCATAGGTCACACCTCCTCTTCATGTAACCTCTTCCGTTGGGGTTACTTTTGTAGTAGCATTCCAACAGCCCTGTTCTCATCTCTTGCCACCTTGTGCCTTCTTCTTCCAGTAGCCCACTTCTCATCGCCTGACGAGGACCTTCAATTATCTCTCTCTCACTCACACTTGACAAACCAACATGTATTTAAACAACAATATACCCTTGTGTTTGGGGGAAACACTTCCCCCCTTACAGTATTGATGACTGCACGTGTGTGTGAGGGCGTGTGCTGGAGGCAGCGTGACCTATAATGTATAAAATGAGTCACACATCTGCCTATATCAGCCTATAGAAAGATTTCTGTCTTTTTATAGACCTCTAATGAACTAGTCACAAGAAACTAAATTTGCTTCACACACACATGCACACAATGGTGCCTGGCTTGCCTCAGTTACATCACTCAGACTGTTTAATACAAACAGGCACCACACTGACTGCACAAGTTGATGCTTATTTTGCTAATGACAAACACTAGGCACATAAATGACCGAGCTAGTTCTTACAAAAACAGCAGCAAGCAAATTTCTGAAAGAAACAACAAACAAAAGATTATTTTAAGCAACAGCTGTGATGATATCTGTAGCTCTATGTGTGTTTACAGGGAAATAGCTGACTTATCAAGAGCATACCAGAGGCTATTATTCTCAAGCTCCCACTTTCTGATAGCTTTCAACTGTACATGAGCATAATATGATATGATTTGTGTAGTGTAGAACTGGGGTCGCTGTAGCTCAGGAGGTCGAGCAGGTCACCTATTAATCCAGAGGTTGGTGGTTCAACCCAAACCTCAATGCCAAATATCTTTGGGCAAGATGCTAACCCTCAGTTGCTCTCTGATGCCTCTATTGGAGTGTGAATGTTAGATAGTAAGCACTTACATAGAACGAGCATAGAAAAAAGTACTTGGATGAATGAGGCAAGTTGTATAAAGCGCTTGGAGTGCTCAGTTTGAGCAGAAGAGCACAATATAGGGACCAGTCCTATTCAACATTCAGAACAACTTCCAATTAGCAGCTACATCATGATATTTTTGGATAACAAAATTCAAACTGAAGACAGCTACCTTGTTAGTTAGTCCAAAAATCCAAAATGTAAAATCAACCGCCCATTTCTTTCTCCAAGATTTACAAAAATTTTGAATTACTTTTTGTGTTTTTTAACCAACATTTGCTAAAGGTTGTGGTTATGATTGCTAAAACCCATGGGCTTTTTACTTACTCTAAAATCTTTTTACAATACAGCTTTGTGCTTTTTAATAAATGTCATTTTAAAAAAAGCAGATCCGTATCTACCACAGTATTAAAGTTTAATACTTATTCATTCAAAAAAGTGAATTGTTCATTCATCTAACAGTTTATATGCAGCTTACAACACTGTGTGACTGGTTACAGATAATGTCAGCACTGTCACAAAGCTGCAAGTCTGGACTTTTAAAGCTGATGTAAAACACATCTATTCAGTCTTGTTTTATGCATATCTTCTCACCATCATTAGCCCCATATTTACAACCACTTGTGTATTCACTAAGAATTAGACAGTCACAGGAGGATGGCTGTGTTTTGCGGCTGAAGGGAGCTTGAATGTGCTGCCTGAGGGATTCTTGGAAATGGTTGGATACAGCAGTTGTCCTCTGAAGGGCAGAGAGTGCAATTTTCCACAGAAAGATGATTATTTCCAAGAAAACGTTGTTTGCAAATTATTGAGAAAAAGAAATCAAATTATAGGGAGTGGACAAAATAACAAGAGGAGAGAAATAACACGTGTATAATGCGTACATCATTCTGCATACAAGCTGTCCGGTTTGAAAATGCATATTTATGTGGATGACTGTAATCTAATCAAATTCATGGTTCACAATTAACTGAAGTCTTACTTAATTAAATTTTCTTGTGTGGTGTTTTCTGTGATTTGCATTTTTTATTCACCACTTGTGATCTGTGGAGTACATTACTGAGTACAGCACTGTAATGAGCCAGGATTGCTGTCATTTACTAGCTAGTCCCAAAGCCATGAGTCAGTTTTAAAAAAGAATCCACATAAAATATAACAAACAAACAATAACCAGGCTCAGTACACCATGAGACATATTTGTTCATGTCGCCAAATAATATAGATTTGGACCTCGAGAGGCTTTTTTGCTTGAAGCAAGACTTGCTTTGCCTTTAGTTCTTTTTCTTTATCACAAAATCTAAAGCGCTCTGCTGTTTTACAGAGGCCTTGTCAAGCTAAGGTCAGTCATATTTTTACTAGTGCTGGTTCAGATCCTGCTTAAACATTTGCTCAAACTCAAAAAAACCAAACACATCCTTCAGGAAACCTGTTTGGAAATAAAGGCTGTTGCTTTTCCAAACAGGAAATGTTGCCTACAGATACCCTCAAGGTGTCTTCTTAAAAATCCCAGGCGGTTTACACATGTTTATGTTGTTTCTCTTCATAAACATGTAATTCTGGGCTTCATCTTGCTCACTTAGTTTGTTCTTTATCTGGTTAACTGAAGTGTTCCCGGAACTCGCCCATCTGCTTTTCCCCGTCTCATTATGAACTCCTCTTCTGCACCTGTAAAGCTGCTAGTTTCTGGGAAAGATTCTGTTTGCACATGTGGTTTGTGTGCGTGTGGACCACAGCTGATTTGATTCCTCCTGAATGAAAGATTCAACAACCTTCTTTATCGATCGTACCAACATGGGTCAAACCGGGTCAGTTAGACAGTCTTAACGTTCTTTTGTTCAATAAATTTCCAAGTCTTACAGAAAACATTGAACTTAAGAACCATTTTGGTCTTACAGGGGCTATCCAGGATTACTTTCTGAAGAAATGGCAGGCTATAAGTTATAAGACCAAACTTGTCAAATTGATGTAAAAGCAACAACAAAAAAAAAGTCATATGTTTGGTTCACAATTAATAGGCTGCGTGAACATGTTACACCATGCTAGGAGAAAAATGCTGACTTTTAAATGTCATATACTTGGAATAGATCCCATATGTTTTACTCTATTGAAGTGGTTTTGATTTCTAGAGGACTATTGATTGACTATTGAGTTCAGGAACGCCTTTCAACATACACTTTCATTTGTGAATCATTTTGATCCAAAAATTTACTGGTGTGAGCAAATGAATAAATTTCATTATGCCATTGAATGTGGCAAATATTGACATTCCACTGTAAATTAATATTTCTCTTCTTTTCAGACCTGAGGAGGGCAACAACTGAGCCTACGAGGATATAAATATTACACTTAACAGCATTGCAAGCACACACTGTGCTTTTTGTTTCTCTCCAAGTGGCACAAAATGAAATCTGACAGCCAGCGTTGCTGACCACGCAGCCTTAATTTGATGCACATGCTCATGTGAAGCATTTATGAGTAAATTTAATATTCTGATGACAGATACAATGGAACAATGGAAATGACTGTAGCAAGAGTCGCGTGGGCACTTTATGATAGACTGTACAAGCCAGGTTTGAAAAACTCAGAAACAGAACAGAGGGAGCATGTAAATGAACGTTTGTAGTGAAGTTTGAACTTTGTTTTCTAAATCTGAGTATGTGCTCGATGGTATTATGGTTGCAGAATTTGCAAATGTTTCCCCCGAGAATTGTGTAAGTGTGTCTCAGTCCAGGTGTCTGTAATGTGATTAGAAACTCTGGATGCACACTGAGATTTCTAAATGTGTTGATTATTCTGCAAAATGTTTTCTGGGAATCTTGTTGCGTAATCATATTTTGACGTGTGTAGAAAAAGAAAAATCTCCCAATCCGTATTTCCAAGTATGTAGAGATTTTTCGGTGCGTAGAATGAATAAATATAAAGTACTGAGGCACAGTGCACACTAAGTGGGGTGGGGTCACAAATATGCGTAAACATTTGCAGCTCAACAAATGCATTTTGTCAGTGTATATTTTCAAATTTGTTCACACATTAGATTTTTTTCATGGACGTACATTTCTGCACCGACATATTCTGAAAATTTCCAAATTATTTCACAAAGATTATTAAGGACACAGTGGTTGAGACACAGTTTCACAGCTCTTCAGATACATTTGCAAATATCGCTAGAGTAATACTTCCTCATATAAGCTATTTATTTAAAAAAAATTTTACTGTCAATAAGACAGAGCAAATAAGTAAAAATGTGAATAAATAAATGCGAAGCCTAAAAAGTTCACTTTAATTGCTTATCTCTGTTACAAAATGTCATGCATAGCAGCTGTTTTATTAGCTTGGCCTGTGCACCCAGTACAGTATAGACCATATGAAATTTATAGTGATCAAAGTAAAACCCATATGACATAAGAGAGTCATGAATCTTAATTACAAAAAAGGAAAAAGAAAAAGGAAAGGTAATTCATGTCCTGGGCTAAATGTTGTATACAAGGTTGCCAGAGGTTGCCAAAGTCAAATATCTTGTAAAGTTCAGGTCAGTTTATTTCCTGGTCATGCTACACCAACACTTTTACCATGATTACTTAGATTTTGTCCATCTAAACTTTGTCTAAGCACCAAGTATTCACCAATGTCCCTCATCAAACTGTCATACTGTAGCTTTACTTACACAGGTAACACCCTGATTGTAATAACATGTAATAACATTTGTCTTGATGCATGCTCAATTATACAGGTAAGAAATACCAAAAGGTTGATTCTGTTCATCTGGACGTAGCGTTTTCAATGGGAGAAACGTTTCATAACTCATCCAATGACTACTTCAGTCTCACCTGACCTTAACCTTATAAACAGTACATTTTCATAATAACTGAAGCCAACCCACTGAATGAACAATGGGCTGTGATGTCAGTTCTTTGATATTTAATATGAAATTGCTATTATCACTGATCAAAGACCACTGATCAATGATCAATACACCTACAGGCCAGTGGACACCCTTTCAATGATGAGGATGTACACATTCTAGACAGGGAGGAACGCTGCTTTGAGGGCGGAGTCGAGGAGGCCATTTACGTGAAAAGGGACAGACTATCTCTGAATCGAGGAGGGGGCCTAAGGGTACATCTTTTGCCATCTAACAGTGCTGTGATTGCAGTCATTCCCCAGCTCTCTGTGAATGGTACTCATGGCCATTAATCAACAGTCATGACAATTTGCATATTAATGATCAAGGAACTGACCTCACAGCCCATTGCTCATTCAGCTGTGCTAGTTTCAGTTATTGTGCAAATGTACTGTTTATAAGATTGGGGAAACCTGCAGTCAGCTGAGACTGAAGAAGTCACTCAGATGAGTGACGAAATGTTTCTCCCACTGAAAACGCTATGTCCAGATGAACAGAATCAGACCTTTGGGATGGAATAACATTACATCAAAAATCATGGCCCTAACATTATCAGATTTTGTTGTCATAAAGAAAAGCAAGAGAAATGTTAGTGCAATGTTGAGAGGAATTAGCTTCTATGTTTTGTATGTGTACCTGGTGCCAGGTATTGCAATTTTAAAAAGGAATATTAATAGATTAAAGGACAGCTTGTAATAATTCTGATGGCTACTCACAAATAGCTGAGTCCATGGCTGGTTTGTGTGTCCGTATTGTCATGTGCCACAATAACAAAAATCACGCTTGTGATTGCAAAATACCACAGGCACTTAGTCTTTAATAAATAGTAAACATTAACTTCTGTTTCATATATACATGTATTGTACAAGAAGACTTGTAGATGCAGTTGCCGCACATTAAATGCACAAACAAAACCTTTTATACAAAAAAAAATAAAGATAACAAACTGGCCTTCAAAGTTTTTCTTTGGATAGAGATACCATAAAAAGCCTTGCATACTTTCCTTTTAAATTTTTGTAGTTTTCCTATAGAAATAAATGCATGAGGGACATCGCTTTTAGCAGCCGTGACAAACAAAGCACCCTTGAATGTAAAAATGTTTTAATAAAAATGTGTATTTTTTCTTTTTCTCTGGTTATTTTTTTGTACTGCTTACCTTAATGACATATTATAATTTACTATTTAAGCACCAAGTATTTGGCAATGTCCCTCATCAAACTGTCATACTGTAGCTTTACTTCCTGAGAGATAAGTAACTGCTCTGGAAATGACAACAGAATCCAACCAGTGTAAACTTTTGCAATTTAGTTTGCAGTTAAGTGAAATAGAAGCTAAATGTCTGCTTTGCGTATTGGCCACTCAACTGAAATGTATTCATATTTGTACTGTGCAAACTGCAGTCCTGGGCTGTAATCTGAAATGGGATGAAAATTTGGATTCTAGGTGGTAGATTTTGTTGCCGTGCGAGTGTCAGTACCACTGTCATTTTTTAAAATCTACATTATCACTGAATTCTTAAGCAAAACAAAGGGTGGTTTAGGGAAATAAAAGCCGAGCTTTGTAAAGTGCTGTAATCCTGGATGTACATTTTTTTTAATTCCTTCTGCTTCTCTTTATTGTGTGTGCACAGGCAAGGCGATTTGCAGCAATCGGTACCCTAAAGGGCTTTACTCAAAGCAACTGTGCAAACATTTGACTGATATGACAGCTTTTTTTTTTCTTTCTTTTTTTGGTGGAACTACCCATTAGAAAGCATTGCGGCAGATAAGCGGTGTTTTCAGACAAAGTGTTCATCTCTATAAGAGAAATGATAAGGCTTGGTTTATTGTACTGCGTGGCCTCTCTTCATCCTCAAGAGAAAGTTTCGCTTCTCCTCTAGGAGCTCCTGAATGCGTTTGTTCCTGGTTCTTTCTCTAAGGTTGATCCGATGCTTTGGGATCAAGTTGTTCTGAGAGATGTCGCTCTCCGAGTTGATGACCCTGCTGTAAAAAACATCGATCGAGTTGTCTTCACTGTTTTTCTCAGCACTTCGTGGAGGTCTTAGAGTGGAGATGGTGGTGGTGAGGGTTGTTGGGTTTGCATTTGTGGTGGGAGGTGAGGCAGTACCTGTGTTTGAAGATGTTGTGTCAACAGGTATATTCGCAGGGATGTACTCCGCCTGATCCAGCCAGGATGAAGAGCTTAGCTCTGTCATGTCATCTCCATTTATGATTGGGAATGCCATGGTGAGGCTGTCCTCTATCACCATGGTGTTACTGACCACGCCCACATTTCTGTAGGACACGGTGATGTCATCACCACTGGAATTGCTACCATTGTCTTCTGAAGAGGGAGGGAGAGTAGTTGTGTAATAACGTGTTTTCTTCTTTGGATAAGTCTTTACCACCTTAAATCTACTCTTATCAACTTTGGCTTTTAAGTTTACGCCACTTTTGCTATAGGACACTGTAATGGCATCACTACTGGGATTGTTATCACTGGGGACTGAAACATCGACGCTTTTAGTCACTGGCACAGTGATGTAAGGCATGGCTTCATTGGGCGTTGTGATATCCTCGACAAAACTGTTTTCAGTTGGTATTACGAGATCATCAAAAGTACTTAGTGTTGTTGTTCCAGCATTTGCACTGTCATCATACCACGATTGAGTTTGATCTGTAGCTTCCATGCTATTACTGACATATGGGGCATTGATTCTTGATTTAGGGAAAAGGGAGATCATTGCTGTACCAGTAATGCTTGAAGAAATAGTAGAAGAAAGATCCTCTATTGGGTGCTGCCCACTTGAATAGGGAGGGAAAGTAGTTATGTAATAATGTGTTTTCTTTTTTGGATAAGTCTTTACCACCTTAAATCTACTCTTGTTAACCTTGGGCTTTGTTAATACGTTTGTGCCGCTTTTAGTGTAAGACACTGTGATGTCACCACCATCGCGATTGTTGCTACTGGTAACTGAAACGTCAACGCTTTTAGTCACTGGGACATCTATGTAAGGCACGGCTTCCCTGGGCATTGTGACATCCTCGACCAAACTATTTTCAGTGGGTATTACGAGATCATCGAAAGTACTGAGTGTTGTTGGTCCAGTATTTGTGCTGTCATGGTACCAACATGGAGTTTCATTTGTAACTTCTACGTTATTAATGTTGTATGGCACATTGATTTTTGACTCAGGGAAAAGGAAGCTTATCGTTGTACAGGTAATGCTGGAAGAAATAGTAGAAAAAAAGTCCTCTGTTGGTGGTTGCTTGGTTGAAGGAGGAGTAGTTGTGTAATGATGTTTTTTCTTTTTTGGAAAAGTCTTTACCACCTTAAATATATTCTGATTAACTTTTGCCTGTGAGTTTAAGCCACTTTTGGGTGCTGGTTTTGGGTTCTTTGGTGGCTTGTGCTTTGTAACTTTTATCTTTGGTTCAGTTTTCTTTTGAGTATTGGAATTTGGTGGAGCATCTTTTTTAGGGGAAGGTTTAATTTTTTCCCCTAGAGTCTTTTTGGGGGGTTTATTTGCTGAAGTTGCCTTTTTGGGAGCAGTGCTTGATGAAGTAGTCTTTTTCACTGGAGTAGTGTTTGGTGGAGTAGTCTTTTTTGGAGACGTGATAGCAGGAATAATCTTTTTGAGGGTAGCGTTTGATGGAGTAGTCTTTTTGGGAGCATTGTTTGATGGGATAATCTTTTTGGGAGAAGATTTTGATGGAGTAGTCTTTTTTGGAGAAGTGGTCAATGGAGTATTCTTTTTAAGAGTAGTTTTTACTGGAGTAGTCTTTTTGGGAACATTCTTTGATGGAGTAGTCTTTTTCGGAGTAGTGCTCGATGGAGTAGTCTTTTTTGGAGTAGTGCTCGATGGAGTAGTCTTTTTCGGAGTAGTGCTCGATGGAGTAGTCTTTTTCGGAGAAGTGTTTCCTGAGGTAACCTTTTTTGGAGTACTGTATGACTTCTTCTTGGGATTGAGCTTTGGTATAGAGGGTTTTCCTGGAATGCTTTTCGGGGTCGTATTCTTTTTTGGATTCTGCTTTGTTGGACTCATCTTTTTCAAGGTTTTCTTTGGCGGAATAGTCTTCTTAGGCTTGGAGTTCTGTAGGATGTCTGTCTTTTTACTGTTTTCTGCTGGCTGGGTCATTGGCAGAGTGGTTGTTGTTGTGTCCGTTTTCAAACCAAATGTTACTGGTGTATTTGTAGATGTGTGCACCAGATTTTCAGTGCTG
Organism: Mchenga conophoros; assembly: GCF_057382185.1. Taxonomy (NCBI): domain Eukaryota; kingdom Metazoa; phylum Chordata; class Actinopteri; order Cichliformes; family Cichlidae; genus Mchenga; species Mchenga conophoros. The sequence continues at coordinate 29,372,624 of NC_140527.1, forward strand.
TTGTTTATGTCTGGAGGAGGCAAAGGTAGAGGATATGTAGTAACACTGCGAATGGTTGTGGACTCCCTGGTGATTGCTATGGAAGAAGTTGTAGGGTAAACAGGGGCTCTGGTGGTAGCCGGTGAATGAATGGTAATCATTTGTGCGGTACTCAGTGGGGTGGCATGAGGAGCTGTAGGGGAAGATGTAGGAGGATGAGCAGTAGACGGTGAACTAATGGTAGAAACTGATGTGATGACAGCTTTGGAGGGTTGTAAGGTGGTGAAGCCAGAGCTTGGGATGCTTGTGGTTGGAGGAGATGTAACTGTGATGGATGTGGCTCTGGGGGTGGAGCTGGGGACAGGCACTATGTTAGGGACATTGCTGCAGGATTCGCAGCATATGCGCTGGTAGTCCGGTAGAGAGCAGTAGCGTTTCAGCACCTCCATGCGACAGAAGACAGACCGGTCTCCATGACAACGGCCTGTAAACAAAAAAACAGAAAGCTGAACAGAGAGGTAGAAGCTACGATAATATGTGTGTGTGAGATTGCTCTATGCTAAAGAACGTGAACAAAACTATATTGTTACAAATTGGCATTACTCTCAAGTTACGCAGACATAAATCCATGCACATGTGAGTGAAAGTACATGTTGGTTTCACGCTGTTAGAAGTACAGTAGTAAAGCCAGACCACTAGCAGAGGATGCAGGAAGGAGAAAAAAGGAGAAAAATCCACACATCAAGAGCATTGATGAGATTCATCCAGAGCAACTGAAATGGGAAAATAAGGGTCGCCAGTCTTGTGTTGCACCTATAAGAGATCAGGATTTTTCATCTAATTCTGCTTCTGCTCATGTGTTTCTTCATTTTTTTCAGACGTGCAACATTTTCAGTTCAATATTAAGTCTACCACTTGACTTGTACCCTTTTTGTACCATGCCAGTCAAAAATAACTACTTTCTTATTGCAGTATATACCAATCTGACAAAAAAAATCTAACCAGTGAACATTCCCATTAGGAGAAAGATCACACTTTTTAAAACGATTTTTATTGATACAACTTTGCTTTTGAGAATGACAGGAACTGAAACAATGAGATGTACGCCCCGCCCTCCCCTCTCAATATATAGATATATTTTTTTTCTTAAGAAAAATAATTCAACTGTATCGAAAGTTACAAGTTCACAGTCACTTTGGTAAAACACTTGATTACTTGGAAATCAACCAGTCAATCTGTTTATCGATTGAAGAAGAAAAAGAAAACAAAAGAAAACAAACAAAGATGAAATACATAAATGATATTTGCTGCTTAAATAAAACACATAATTTTCATGTTGATGTAAAAACTGGAATGGCACATTAAGTGTCATATGAAACATTTACAAAACATTAATAAAATTTCCCTGATAAATCAAAGTGCATATAGACGCAGTGCACGTAGTCCATCTGAATGTTTCTTCAACGTTAGCCAAACGTTAGCCAGCCCCACGCAGCAGGCCAGTGAAGCCACGAAACAGTTACCCATAGTATAGAATATTATAGAAGAAGATAACAGTCATGAACATTATTAAATACAGTCAACACCAATGTTATATACAGTATCGCACTGCTAGGTCTGGCTTGGTCTCATACAGTCCAACTCCAGCAGAAGGAAACCTTGGATAGCTCGCTACATAGTCACAACAGAAATATGTGTTCACAATACAATGACAAGTCTGAAGTGTTTTTTTCTTTCTTTTTTCTTTTTCTTTTTTCTAGATGCCACATGTGTCAATACCCTAGGCCCTTGGAAACCCTTCCCAGTAGTCGGACATTGGTCCAACATCATCTTGGTAGGTTTGATGGTTGGCGGGTGTGAGTTTGTTACGTTGGTTTGAAGCTGCCTCTATTCCGAGTGAAACTTTGAATGAGTAAAGCCATCTCTTTCACAGATAAATGCCATTACATTCAATCCAAGATAAGGCATTGTTCATGTTTTCAATGTTCACCAAAATAAAATGAGATCATCGGACGCTCTAAAATCAAAGTTTATGAGGTATTTCTGTATCTGATCGCAATGTGTAAAAGCCCAAATGATGAAGCACCCTCTCTCTCTCACACACACACACACACACACACACACACACACACACACACACACACACACACACACACACACACACACACACGCAACGATTAAGGACGCTCATTCATCTAACGCATACATCCTCCCAAACACACATGCACAAAGACGCGCACCCACACACACACCAGTGCACTCACGCACGGATTGATACAAACACACAGGTGATGGACGCAAATGTGCATGACAAAACGTGATCCTGGCCGTAAAGAAAACGAGAAGCAACAGTAAACCACTGATCCATCTGAGAAAATGGAGAGGCAAATAACTGACCAAGTCCTGCATAATATAGGTCTAACCCTTTCCCCCAAAACACTTTACCTTTATTAAATATTCATCTGTATTCATGTAAAATCAATAAAAAAATACACATAACAGTCAAGGATCTAAGCGATCAATAGCAGTCCAAAGATTTTAGGCAAATAAGCTACAGCTTATTCATGGTAAAACATTATTAATATTATTGTTACTCATATAGATTTATATTTATAGTTATATATAAATACAAATATATTTATAGATGTATTTGTTTAAAGTCTGCAAGCACAAATAAGCTGCATTTATTGAACTTTTGTATAACAGTCAAAGAGAGGATGGCTGATGATGAGGTGAAATGGGAAGCAACCTCAATTGGTCAAACTACCCTGTTTTTTTTTTCTTTCTTCTTTTTTCTTTTCTTTTCTTTTTCTTTTTTTTTGTGTCGTCACCTCAGAAGACCCTCCCACAAAAATCAAAAGGTTTACTGACTTCACTTCCTGCTTCTGTGCTGAGTTCCTGTCAATCTGAGAATGGAACGTGGGATGAGACACCACTCTCATCCCCAAATGGAACCAATATGTCAGATGAGCACTTTAGCAAAGATGTCCTCAGATCACATTCACAGTAAAGCTTTCATATTATATATATATGTATATATATATATTTTTTCTATATAGATATTTATACCTTTTCTGTTTATTTTGACACCTGTTTCTCCCCCACATTGACAATGCGCTACAAAAAGAAAAAAGCGCAGCTGCATGATAGCACGCAGCTAGCTCGCGCAAATCACGGCCGCCGAATGCAGAGGGGGGGGGGGTCCCCTCGCACGTGAACGGCTCTTCGACACATCTCAGGAGATGCCAATGAAAACTTGTTCGCCTTGCCGCTACGAAATCCTTTTCACATCAAATTTTTTGTTGATCTTTTGAGTTTTCGACTGGCCAGCGGTTACAACACAATGCTCCACAAAGGAGACAGAGAGAGAGAGAGTTAGAGAGAGAGAGAGAGCAAGAGAGAACCAACTAGCACACGCAGGAGCCAGAGACCTCCCCCAGTCAGAGCCGTCTCAGACACAGAGAGAGAGAGACAACATCCCCCCCACCCAAAAGAGAAGCGAAAGCTTTTGCCGCTCGCTCACGGGCGTGGCACAGGCACAAGGCTTGGGGCAGGGGGCGGGTCAGGGGGCCAGCCGGGGCCGGCCCTGCAGGGACAGGAGGACAGAAATGGGCAGGGCCCAGCAGAGGACAGACATGCAGCTGCAGCTGCTGCTGTGGAGGCCAGGCTGGGAACTATAGAGGGAGGTTTTACGTGAGGAGATCTTCGGGAAGTTGGGGTTGGGGCGTGACAGCCACTGGATCAAAATGTTGCCGTTCTTGTTGAGGTCTGGTGGGCCCTCTGCAGAGAAACATGGAGAGAGGCATGGAAACATTAAGAACGACTATAAGGGAACATGAGCAATATGTAACAATTTTTCATCCTTATCCTTTTAATTCTTTTAGCATCCATCACACCTAGCTTCTACACTGATGCCAGGGGCTAAATCTAGTTTAGTTTTATCTGTTTATTAAATATATTACGCCTCCAGAATGTGTCTCTGACATTTCAGCTGAAGCTACGACTAAAATCGGTTCAGTTTGAACTGACATATTTACATGCAATGACAGTGACCTTGTGACAATTTATTACATGGTCGCGACACATAATGTGTTGAAATTAAATGTGTATTATCATGCCAACAATACCAGCTGAAGGCCAATTTCAAGCTTTACCAAATTACCTGTTGGTGACATGAGCAGAATCTCCATACTCAGATTACATGGCGCTTGTGTAATGGTGGCTCAAAGCAAGGCAAGAACAGGACTCTCACACTGTGGATTATTGCCCCTGTTATGCTGCCACTTTGTTAGATATTTATGACTTTCTATTTATTTATTTATTACTTTTATAATCTTGATTTGGTTAGTCAAGCAGTTTTACTTCATCTTTAGTTACATATTTAGGCAAGTAGCTGGTTAGGAGGAGAATGCTGTCACAGAAATAACTGCATGTAAAACTTAAAAAAAGAAACATGGTGTTGTGGTAACCATAGGCACTATACAAAAGATGGACACAGCCCCTCACTGATTTGTGGAATACCCTTAGTGTTACCATCTTGGTTTTTTTAAAAACTGAATGTAATCTATTTCCAATTCTGCATGTTCTACATGGAGAGAAACAAAATATATCTATAGCACCACTTCATTATGTACATCTTTTCAACTGCTCATTAATGCAAGTATCAGTTCAATGCATTTATGCATGTACACATGGTCAAAACCAGTGAGCAGTAGTTCTCTGAGAGAAAATGCTTTGTTGATGCCTTTTGACTGCTTTAAAGTGATAGCAAGGTAACAGTAACTCCAATGAACACTTGTTACAACCAAGGTATGCAATGAATACCTCTCAATGCATAACACATTAAATCTAGCAAAAGGGCTACAGCAGCAGAAGACCACACTGGGTGCTTCCACAAGTCACACAGTCTCACCAAAACTGGACAACAGAAGACTGAAAAAACATCAAACATGGCTGGTTTGTTGAGTTTCAATTTTTGTTGAAGGATTCAGATGGTAGGGTCAAATGTTAGTGTAAACAACATGAAAGCATGGATCCATCCGTCTTATATCACTTTTCAGGTGTGGCGACACCACAGCCAGTTTGAGTATTATTACTAACCATGACCATCCCTTTATGACAGCAGTGTACCCATTCTCTGATGGCTGCTTCCAGCAAAATACCGTGCCATATTACAAAGCTAAAATAATCTCAAACTGGTTTCTTGGATATATTAATGAGTACACTGTGCTCAATAGTTCTCCACAGTTACCAGATATCAATCGAATACAGCACCTGTGGGATGTGGCGGAATGAGGAGATCACATCATGGAACTGTGTGATGCTGCCATGTCATTATGGCCCAAAATCCCTGAGAAATGTTTCCAGCAACTTGCTGAATCTGTGCCATGAAGAACTAAGACAGCTCTGAAAGCAAAAAGGGGCTCAAACCAAGTTCTAGCAAGGTGTACCTAATGAAGTGAGTACCCTGGACATTTTAAACCTATAAAAAATACTCACGGGTGGGCTCGCACAACACTTACTGGAACACGGTGTCAGGCGACAAACTCTTATGGTGTCTGGCTTACTGTCGAGACACAGGCCGATGGTGTTGTCCCTGGTGTGACACAAAGCCTGTCTCTGCTGGGTCCCATTACCACATGTCACTGAGCACTAGGGATACAAAAAATAAACACACAATGCAAAAAAATCATCACAAACTACTTACAAAATGTGAATAAAGTGCAAGCATCTTGAAGGCTCTAGTTTAGCCCACATACCTGTGACCACGGTCCAACTCTCCACTGGGTGGGGCAGGGAAATCGGTTGCAGGATCTGCGCGACTCTGGTCGGTTGTCGTTGCAGTGTTTGTTGTGGATAGCACGTGTTGTGTTGTCATCCGAAAGCTGGACGCAGCTCACCGATCGGACTTGCATGCCCGTCTTTCCACATGGCTTGCTGCAGTTCTGCCACTCGCCCGTCACCCAGCTGGAGAATATATGACAGCAAAGAGAGGAAAGAGCATCGAGGGACATCAAAACATATCGACCACAAAGGAGAACAAAGGGCGACCTGAATGCAGAAAAAGTTGCTTTAATCCGAGTGTGGATTCCTACTGTAAGTCACATTTTCACAGATGTTGTGCTTCTCATGTGAATACATACATGGGAGGAGGGCAGGCCTTCTGGTTGCAGTCCCTCATGTCACCTCTCGGTTTCATGTTGGACTTGTTACAGAACCTTTTATGAACCATCTTGCTGTCGACTTTTCTTCTGCAGCCGTATCGCAGGTACTGCTTTCCTAAAAAAGGGTGGAAAATCGGACATCATATAAGTCAAAGAAACAACGGTTTCACTGTGAGAATTTTCTTTGTTCTACTGTACCTCCACCACAAGGCCTGGAGCAGTAAGACCATTTCTTTGGGGCCCATTCATAAGCGCTGTCCTCCACTAGCATGTTGTTCTGAATTCCAGAGTCAGAGTCTGTTCTCATCAAGTACTTGTACGACAAATTCACATCCTCATCCCCGTGTAATTTCATCTAAAATCCGACAGATCATCATAAAATTAATGAAGGAATCAAGATAATGCATAATTTCAACCACAAAATGTGATATTATGAGATTATTATGAAATTTAGGTAACTATAGATTCAATTTTAAAGTCATGTTGTTGCACACCATGATCAGAACTCCATGTCTGAGAGGCCCGGTTGACTGAAGGGTCTCCTTGTCATTGTCATTCTCATATTCCCACTCCACCCCCTTCTCTATGACCGAGTAGGATTCTGGCTTCTCCATGTCCCCGTTTATGAAAAACTGTCCTGATGCCACATTTTTCACCACTGCAGATGGGAGAAAAATTGACAACACTGCAACGAGCAAATCTACATTCCAGTATCTGGCACGGAAGAAAAAAGAAGCTCGAATTTAAAATACCTAGAGTGTGCGAGGTGGCTTTCAGCTCTTGGATCAGTAAGTGCCTCGTTCCTCGGGGGATTTCGAGAACTTTAAAGAACCCTGAAATAAAACAGACATCTGGTTTGTGCCAAAAAGTCAATTTTACTGTTTCATACCAAAGAACTGCACCAAAGCCAGTAAAGCTCCCTTTCTAATTTCAATTAAATACCCTTGCGCACTACTGAAAATCCCTTCAGTCGTGATTATTTTCATCCAGGGAAAACATCTGATTCTGAGAATTTCGCTGTTATAACATGTAACTCTCCCAACACCAAGGGTTAGATAATACTGTCATAAATATTAGGTTATGAAGTGATTGTTGACGTAACTTCTTGGCAATGCTCAAATGGAAACATGTGAGCTTGGATTTTTACTGAGGTTTGCGGCAATTTTAAAACCTTGCTCTAGAGGGCGATGTTTAACCAAAAGATAAAATAAAAACAGAGAGTCCAGTCAAATGTTTATACTATGCTTACCAGAATGACAGCTGGCTGCTAGACTGGTAGGACTGAGTCAAGTCTCCTCTATGAAACAAATTAAGGGTTATTCAGTGTGTTAGTGGGTTACCTTGTTTCTTGGCGTTACGTGAGATGGTGTCTTTGAAGATTTTGCAGCTGGAGTTGTCACCTCCACACACTCCACAGTTGTCCTCCTGCTCCGAGGAGCCGACCACTCCGTCGCATCCCACTTTCTGTTAATAAAGAAACTTAGAATTTGACACATGCTGATCTCAGCACGTGTGCGGCTGTCTTTCCACACGCATGCCCCTCACCTTACACTCCGCACCCACGCAGACACTGTGTGGGTCCTTGTATGAGCACCGCGTACCATCCAGGACCACTGTCTCCGTGAAGACTGCGGTTCTGGTCTCCTTGGACTGACAATGCAGGTAGCAGCGTTTGCTAGCTGGAAAGCGGACAAAAATGAACATAGAGAATGAAAACCACTATCCAAGTGATTGTCACAGAGTCACCCCTGTGGTCTGACTAGAAGATTTCATGTTTACAACCGACATGCGATTATTTTTATGCTCTGAATAAGCTCTCTGTGAGTCAGCACGACACTTTGTCTCATTGTGTCTGTCTGAGTGAGTCATACTACAACTGCACGAGCCCCCAGAGATGAAGCCTGGCAGATAGTCCGAGTGCGAACGAACACTCCTACTTCATCACATTTATTACAGATGGCTACAATCCAGAGACCTTGTCTTTTGGACCGTTGACACTAATAAACAGGTGGGAGACACGCAACAAAACTGCTCAGTTCGATCACGTGGAGAAAACACAATCTTGTCAGGTTGGACTGAGAATGCACAAACAATGTACAAAATCCCTCCTCAGTGTTCTAAGTCTTTTGCTGCTCTGTGGCAGTTGACACATGCACACACATTACAGTGGAGAAGAAGAACTACAGAGGCTAAACAACAAAATATATAACCTCTATTTTCTGGTTCTTATCTGAGGAATCACCAGTCTAAGCAGACATGCCTAGACCTAGGTCTCCCCAGCTACCTCCTTCACTTCTTCTGGGGGGACACTGAGCCAGCTGAGAGACATAATATGTCCAACATGTGGGGCCTGCTCCCAATTAGATATACCCACAACACTGCACCTAGGAGGCATCCCAGTCAGATGCTTGAACTACTTCAACTGCTTCCTTTGAATGTGGATGAGCAGTGGTGGCTTTACACTGAATCCCTATTTATGCACTGTGAAATGCACTACACACAGGTACACACACACACACACACAGGTCTTTATCACCAGCTTCCACATTTATTTATAGTTTTCCCAGGTTATGATATGAACACAGTCTGACAGCTGTCGGTCCCAGCTGATTTCCCTCGTACTCCGCTCCTCTCTGTCTCACTATAAAAAGGGAAGGAAACCATTATCAGTCCAAATCGCCATCAGCTGTTCTCACCGGCATCTCCAGCACCACCCCGTTGAGCCCACTGCACCACTCCTCCCCTGCAGCCGCGCCCGGGACCACACCTCCGCCACATGCACCAAACTCTTTACCCCATCTCTAAGAGTGAGCCCAGTCGCCCTTCACAGGAAGCACATTTCCACTGCTTGTATCCACAATCTCCCTCTTTTGTTCACTTCTAGCAGGTCATGGCCATAGATCAGGGGTAGGCAACTCCAGGCCTCGAGTGCCGGTGTCCCTGCAGGTTTTAGATCTCACCCTGGGTCAACACACCTGAATCACATGATTAGTTCATTATCAGGCCTCTGGAGAACTTCAAGACATGTTGAGAAGGTAATTTATCCATTTAAATCAGCTGTGATGGATCAAGGACACATCTAAAACCTGCAGGGACACCGGCCCTCGTGGACTGGGATTGGGGACCCCTGATGTAGACTGATGTAATGGCCCACACCTCTTAATCCTTGAAATCAGGCGTTTGCCATTTCAGCAGTATAAAATGAAGCCCATAACTATGCAGTCTACCTTCACAAACATTTGAGAAAGAATCAGTTGTTGTAATGAACTAAATGGTATTGAGGATGGTACTGTAATAGGATGCCACCGTTGCAACAATTTAGTTCTTGAAATTTCTTCCTAACTTCAGACATACTGTTCAACTATGTACAATAATACATGCAAAAGCAAAAACACTCCGAATTATATATAGTGTTATATTTTAGATCATTTCAAAAGATATTTTGGATTCAGGTATTTTTTTCAGTTTGACATTGCAAGTATTAGAGTTAAGGTTAGCACATATGATGACTTAAACCTCAGAGGGTTAACACAAGAGATAAATATAGGTGAGGTTCTATGCATATAGACTGATAAACTATAGAAGAGAAACTAGAAGTTCACATTCAGAGCAGACACTGTACTTTGTCAGAGTCACAGTACACACACTTCTGGAGATGTCAAGCTATGAATTGAATTCAGTTAAACCTCAGTTTTTTTTCCCTCTCATAGAAGCATGTGTACATTAACACGCATGCAAACACGAGCGCACACATCGAAAAGTAATTTGAGATGGTAAAAGCTTTGCTGAAAAATTTGCCATTTGGAAATAATAAAAATGAAGAAAAACAATTTAGCAAAGCCTTCTTAGCTGATTTTGAGTAGCGTGACCTCTGTGTAGATAAAGAGACAGCTCAGCACTTTTCTCGAGGGCTGCCCTTTAGTTGGACGATAATTTAATATGTATCAGGAAGGCAGTGACATCTCAACTCAGAGGCAAGGGTGGAGCTTCACACTCACACAGTGTAGTGTCAAAGGTTTGGAATATTAATTGGATAAATTTAGGTTTGGGTTCTTTGTGAATATGAGAGTTTGTCCACATGTGCCAAATGTATGGATGCAGAAAAAGTTGGAGGAGGAGTTTAAATGACATCAGCAAAAGGGTGGAGAAAAAGAAGACACTGAGTTCATAGAAAAATGGTTTTAAAGTTGTGGCTTTTTACTTTTTTTTTGTGGGAGGGCGTAGCCATACTTCAAAGCTGCACCCACTGCCAGATGTCACTGATGATAGAAAAACACAACCTATATATATATATAAACGCTCCCAACCCAACCACATTCAAGACTGTGCTTCCTTCTGTTGTTGGCTTTCATTTATATTTATGACTTCCACAGTATATCATCACTTAAGGTTTGTCTGGTTCATATCTCCACCCCAATACATTGTTTGCACGTGCATACTCACGGTCTGGGTGTTCATAAGGCAGCCAGTGGTGCTTGTTGGTGTAGATTTCAGACGGAAGGGCCCAAGCGTGGCACTGCTCTTCTCTTGGATCGCTGTAAATATCCTCACACTCGTTGGTGTTGCACATCTGGAATTGGGAATCCTCCCCCACGCATTTCCGGCCTCCGTTGTGCGGTCTGGGGGAGTGGCAGGTCAGAGAGGACGGGAATATTTTGCTCTAGATTATGTTTTACCTCTGAAACCTTAATCATTCACATTTTTTAATCATTTTTATAAGTGGCTCCTCTATCAGGAGTGACACAATACCTAAAAGTGATATTTGTTTTTATACATGCAGTGGTAAAGAGTTTCCTACCTTGGATTATTACAGCTGCGTGTGCGAAACTGTACTCCTCCACCACAGGTGCGCGAACACTGGCCAAACTCGCTCCATGCACCCCAGTTTCCATCTTGCCTCATGAGGTCGGGGGTCAGCCAGATGCAGTGACCTCTATAGCAATGCTGCAACAGTCCAAGCGCATAAGTTACCAATTGGAAATGTTGTACAATAAAACACATTTTCTTTGGCTTCCAGTAGCATTGCACTACACTTTATTGTACTAAAGCAGTGTATAAATACCTTCCCTTCCCCACACATGGTTCCATCAATGGGCGGCCCTTTCTTAGTCTTGCAGAAGAATGGATTGTCTGGGTGGCTACACCACAGCTGCTTGCATGGTTCAAATGTGCGATACTGTGGGACACAGAGAGAAACCCATTCTCATAGCTGAAAGCTCCAACTTCCAACACACGCTACTAGGATGAGATTAAACACTGAATAACGGAAGCACAAGTAGAGATGGGAGGAGAGATATCACAACAACAATAGCCACAACAATAGTATTATATCCAACACTAACAACACCAAACCTGTGCTGAGTCACTGCACTGTACATTATGCTCCACTGAGAGATACACAGCCATTCATGCAAACTAAACCAATGGATGTGTGTTTGCGTGAGAGAGACAAGACTCTCATAATGAGACAGCCTAGAGTTAAGAATGTCACCGCGGAGGGCAGAGGGCAAAAGATTTCAAAAGCCATAGAGTGAGGTCTCAGTGACCTCTAAAAATGCCCCTGGACACAGATCAAGTCCAAATTCTCCTTCTTGTCTGATATGAGCCACAGATGAGGATATCAACCAACCAAACCGAAGTGAAGTCCAGTGTCTGAGGGGCGGTGCCCTCCTCCCTCCAAAGGCTTTTCTACCCACCATGACCCCAGTGGACCTTTACAGGTCTTAGTGTGAGTCACAGTCAGTGGGTAGACTGCGGTAGGTAATCAGCAGTAAGATCAGACTGGAGGATCCTAAAAGCTGAGGAGAAAACATGGAAAAACAGCCTCTGTTCTGGCTAGGCCCTTTCCCCTTGGATGGGAAAGGCATCTTTCCAACCTTTTCCGCTCGTTTAAGTCGCGAGAGTGCCAATATAATGAGGCTCTTCCTGCCAGGGCTGCAGTGATTTAACACAGATTTTGCAGAAGAGGACTCGGGATATGGTACTGTTCAACTGCTGGATTGCACCACAGCCAACCAATGAACCAGTAGCTTCACAGTTGTTTTGAAAGATTTTAGCGCCACTTTGAAGCATTTTAGAATCCTGCAGACTAACATCCAACGTTAACATCCAAACTATGACAATGGGTAGGACAGATAAACAAAGTACAGTAAAAAGAAAAAAAAATTGAAAATAAGGAGCAACATTACAAACAGTTACAACTTCAAATAGAAAAAGAAAGTCTGAGAAAATAAAAGACGAGGCCACATGTCTTCCAGGAGATGGGGTAACCTTACCTGCGTTCCTGCCTGCCCCGCCTTTTGTAGCTGAGGGGAATGAGTTTGACAAGAGAATAGAGGGTAATCTAGCAAGGTGTGCAAAGCCCCTGAACAAGCTGTCAGTCAAATAAGCAACAGCCTCCCAACAGCGTGCCACAGTGGCTTCACAGTCATAGAGCGGGTGAGGGTGACTGGGGTAAAAAGGCCTGGCAAGATGCTGCAGCTGGGTGAAGCTTTTCGTGTTTACAAAGAGCTGCTTGTGAGAGTTTCATGTAAAGGCACTGTGGTATCAAGGCATATGTAGTGTTATTATAAACAAATAAATAGTTGATTGCTATTTAACATTAACAACAGAAAAGAAGTATCTATCAAAACCAATTACCTGCTTTTAAGTAAGATGTCAATCCCACCAGAGGCCGGGAGAGGAAACAGAGGACATCAGAAGAACGTGAATAGCTGTGTATGAGTGACTCTCATTTCATTACAGTGTGGCCCTTGGTTAGTAAGGAAAACCTTCAGAGCTTAAGGGGTCACATAAAAAGTACATATGCCACAGTGAAATTCAGCAAACTGAACTGAATTAACTGATACAAGCAATTCAAAGCGAGCGAGAGGATAAAGCAATGCAAAGTTTGCAGAGGATGCCATTGTTGTGTTAGCGGAGTTTTCAGGTGTCCGTAAGCTAGCGACTGTATGCTAGTAAAGAGACTGTTTAGGACTACGCTGGTCTCTTACCGCGGTGCACGTCGTGTAGCCCACGCCAAAGTCAAAGCGGCACTGCTCGTTCATGGAGTAATGCAAACCAGGAAGTTGAGGCAGCGATGGCCAGTTGTGGTCAAAAGGGTCATCACGAAGACAGTCATAGGAACTGAAAGAAGAGTTTAAAAACGTGTTCATCTTTATTTTCTTTTTTCTTTTCTATGTACACTCTCGTCTGGCATTCTTTAGCCGTAAAACGAAGACTGGGACTAATATCATATTCTAGTATTAATAAATTAACAATTAAATGGTGTTATCACAATTTGGCAGACTTTAGTTTTCTCCCATTCTAATGACTTGAGCATGTACATCTGCTCACTGGATCACTTTCGCTCCACCAACCGGTTGCAGCAGATGGCACCCCTCCCTGAGCCTGGTTCTGCTGGAGGTTTCTTCCTGTTAAAAATGAGTTTTTCCTTCCCACTGTTGCCAAGCGCTTGCTCAAAGGGGGCCATTTGATTGTTTTGTCAATCAAAACGATCAAATGACGCTACAGCCATGGGGGTTTTCTCTCCACAATTGTAGTTTCTTTACAATATAAAGCACCTTGAGGTGACTGTTGTAGTGATTTGTTGCTATATAAATAAAATTGAATCGATAAAGTGGAATAAAACGGCAACTCTTCAATTTCAGTTTAATTTTGGGGAAGTAGAAAAATCTGGTGAGCAAAGACTGGTGTTGGTATGGCCCAACAATGTCTGCGGGTTTAAATGTGCTGTTGGGTGGCACGATGGCATGCGCCACATCGTATTCAAGCGATGTCTGAGGTGCTCTGTGCGTGACAGCTTCTTCCAATCCTCACCCGATGTGCTGCCTTCTCACTTGAACACTGGATTTTTCTACTAAAAGCTACTGTTTGATTTCTGAGGTGTGGCCAGAGTTCCAGCTCTCATCACCAGCAATGATCCCAAACATTAGAAGTGGATCAGTTTCACGCAGATGTTTCCTCTCTGTGTAATTTGAGGTCTACGATGAAAATCACAGAGCGCACATGCAAGTAATCAAAAAGGGACACTGAGGGAGTGAACTGGAAGAAGCAGCCACAGTGGAAGCAGTGAAGCTTTGCCCGAGAGAGAGGCATATAAAGGGAGATCAGTGATGAAACATTAGCAGAAACAAACAGTTTAATTGGTTCAGTGTGATTTTAGCACGACTTGTAGATTTCCATGCTGTCAAAGCACCTAAAAAGTGATGCAAAGAAGTAATCAAGTGCCTTTAGAAGTTTAGGATATCGCTAGTCTTTATATGTGTGAACATCATGGACGACATAATTTTATAGGATATTTGTACTTTGTAAAGTACAGAGTGTATCAAAAAGAATCATCTCATTCCAAAAGGCTATATCATTTAAAGCAGGGGTGGAGGAACTTCAGGCTTCAAGGGACGGTGTCCTACAGGTTTCAGATGTGTCCTTGATCCAACACAGCTGATTTAAATGGCTTGAAGTTCTCCAGAGGCCTGGTAATGAACCAATCATTTGATTCAGGTGTGTTGACCCAGGGTAGTATCTAAAACCCGCAGGACACTGGCCCTAGAGGCCTGGAGTTCCCCATCCTGACTTAAAGAAATGGAATTTTAAAACACATGAATGAATGCAAAGTTTTACATATAAAAAACTTACAATGTTTACAAGTGTTTAATATGCCCCCCTCCACACCCATAAGACAGTCAAACCTGTCCCATACATTTGTGAGCATGCAGCCGCTGATGTTGTTAGGCTACCTATCAGCAGGAAAGGAGGAAACTCACAAATCTGCTCTTTCTAGCAGTACATGTTTCCGTTGTTAACACTGAATGTTTGCAGAGTTAGAGCGCTTTGAAATCGGCTGATTCGGTTTGATACGCCCTGTATATTTTTTATTCAAACCTAATCTTAAAGACAGCACAGACTGGCAATATCC
Source organism: Mchenga conophoros (assembly GCF_057382185.1). NCBI lineage: Eukaryota > Metazoa > Chordata > Actinopteri > Cichliformes > Cichlidae > Mchenga > Mchenga conophoros. The sequence continues at coordinate 29,387,684 of NC_140527.1, forward strand.
ATGCATCAGCTGGATCCAAATCATACCGATGCCAGCACTGACCTTTAAAAAGCCCATAAATCAAATACTTCTGTACGTGGGGTTGCATGTGTATGTGTCTGTGTCTCACTGAAGGTATCGTCCCAGCTCCTGCATGCTACATTTGGACCACTGAAAGCGGTGGAAAGCAGCTTGCACCAGAGGAGCCATGATGCTGCCCAAGTGCACCTCGTCTCCGCAGCGGTTTCCCTGGCCATCATGCTCCATCCCCAGCCTACACAAGAGCGAGAGAAAGAAAAAAAATGAGACATCAAGAGAGAAGTAAAGGGAAAAAAGATGAACCAGTGGAGACAGATTGGGAACGTGTGGGAGTTAAAGAACATGAAACAAAGGCGGGAGGCAGTGTTAATTCACTCAACAGATATTTACTGAAGTGGACCAGCGATCTAAAGCTGTAATGCATCAATCCAGTTCTTCAAGTGACTGCTTTGTTTTCTTTTGTTGTGCCAAGTTAGCAGGCTCGAACCATCATCACGGCAACGCACTTACACATGTCCGGTCTCGTGTGCCACCACAAAGGCGGAGGAGAAACCGTCCTCGTGGTTCAGGGTGCAGCTCCTAACCGGGTGGCACATGCCTGTCACCGGAGCATAACCTTAGCGACAAGGAAGAGAGAGAAAAACTTGAAAGATTTATAGACACACTAAAAGATTTATAGACGCTCAAACAATGATAGAGACAAAGCGTTACAATTTTGGACAGTCAAAAGACAATCTGTGACACCGCTCAGTCAGTCAAAAGTAGTGTTTAACCTCACACTGATCTATTACATTACATGAATTTTCACAAGAATTTTACTTATCAAGCTCATAATCACACTGGAACATTTCTGGTCAGTCACCAAAGTCATACTGAAATACACTGATTGGTGAGATGAAACCAAAGACACACTTACCTCTCACCCCAATGTCTGACTGCTATATAAAGATATATATGATGCATGATCCACACACCCAGAAAGAAAACTGTGTCACCCACATAAGAACAAATGTGTTTGGATTTGTGTATCTGATCCTAACCCTAAACCGTCCCCTCCCACCTCTGCGTATGCTAATCTCTTGCTCCCTGTGAGCTTTTCTGTCCTGAAATGCCTTTAATTGTGACTCTGTGGCTGGCCCTTCTCTGTTTATTGATTTTCTGCTGCTTAAGGATGAGCCCAAGGGCAGCTGAAGGGCTTCTGGATAGCTAGGCCACTGCCTTTAGAGGCCTCTCCCCTGGGCCTGACTGTTAGCCTGTACTCTGCTGCACAGAAAAACCACCAACCACCAAAGCCACAGCAGCACTACGCAGCTATATGAGAGAAAGGCAGAAAGAGGAGAGATTTCTCTGAATGATGGATTTTATTTTGTCAGGGGAGCAAATGCATTTGATTTGGATACATGTACCATTATGCTAAACACATTATGAAAGCTGATTGTGTACATGTCTTTAAGTACCCTGCATTCCCGTGGGGCCAAATTCCTGCCGTGTGAGGAAGATGGCGTGGTCGTGATACTCGGCATCCCCTGTGTCTTGCTTCTGTTGCAGAAAGGCCCAGCGACACACGTTCTCCAGACTCTGGGATGGGTTTCCAAGTTCAATCAGGCTCATGGACTGGAAAGACATTCACACGCAAAGGTAAAATAAGAAGAGGGATCAAAAAAATCATACAAGAAACATCGTTTCTTGTTCTAGTTCTGAAACATTATCCTCCTCAGCCCTGTAGAGGGCAGTGTCACAATGTTATATATTGTCAGCATATCTTGTAAATTGCTGATGTGTACAACAAAAATACACACACACACACACACACACATACACTCAGGGGGAAGGACAGTACTTACAAAATAATAAATGAACTCTGAATTGATAATTTCAGTCATGAACATGAACTAGAACAAAAGCAGCCTGCTAACGAGCTATGCACTAGTAGTCAAAAACATGCCCAATTACAAAATATTTACTTACAGTTACTTGCATAATGCCAACACCCACACAAACATCCAGATGCTTGCAGTTGCTTCCACTCACCTTCACCTCACACGCTCTTTCTCATTAGGATCTCTGCTTATCTACACCCCGCCCCCTTCGAAGCTTTCCATGTCTGCCTTTGCCTCTTTTCTACATTCGCTCTCTGTTTTCACGCATGCACAATGCACAGCTGAGAGAGCGCGCGCGGTGTGAGTGAGTTGCACTGAAGACATATGGCCTGCCTCTGTACACATGATGAAGTGTGAAGCCTGCACGCTGCGTAAACGCCCCGTTAGACAACGCACGGTACACCTATGTGGTTCCTCATGTTCATCAGTTGCTCGTGAGTGTGTTTTGGGGGTATTTTTAATGATCTTTCAAAATGTGTTTGCAATGGTGTGTCGTGTGTAAATGTTGTGTTGGAGTGTGTGAAGTGTGGGAGTGTGAGTGCGCCCGCATTCAGGGTCACACAGCCAATCTGCAGGCTGTCTGGGTGCAGCTCTGTTGCCACGGTAATTGGGAATGATGGACAGCCGGAGCTTTGGCTGAAGCTGCATAGGGGCTGGCCCAGAATGACCAATGTAGTGCAGTGTGTGTGTGTGTGTTTGCACGCGTGTGTGGCGCTCGTGCGTGTGCGAGTGTGTGTTTCCAGAGTTCTACTGGGACTGTGGACATGTAGAGAGAAGAGAGGAAGCGATAAGGCTACAGCAGCGTAAGTATATCACAGAGCACCTATCCAGCAATAAAATCACTTGTATCATCTGTTGTGGTAATCCCTGCCCTACTCCATTTCTGCCATGTCTTGCTTTATCGCTCTTTTTCCTCTCTTCCACTTTTCTCTCTTCCTCTTTTCAGCACAGATGTGCAGATAGTGTTACAGTCAAGAAGAAAAGGATGCCCCCACCCCACCCCGCCACCCATTGTCCAGTCTCTCTCTCTTTATGAATGAGGGAGGGCTATCATTGATTGTTTATCTTTGCCTGGACTTCCCATGATTCTGTGCTGCAACCCACTGGGAAGGAGGCTGATTGCATAACGGGAAGAGCTTCTGTATGTGCTTTGGTGCTGAACTGTGAAGGCGTGCAACTTGAAAACACTCCCTTGGGATGCTGAATGCTTTTAGTTCCTCTTTTGCTCAGTCCACTGGAATAACAGGCTCTGGGCATCAGCGTGTGCTGATGAGTATGTGGGTGTGTCTGTGTGTTTGTTTATGACACTGTATGTATGACTTTGTCATGCTTTCTATAGGTACTTAAAGCGACTGTAGCAAAATAGAGAGACGAGGCGTTCACTTTCCAGGAACTGCATCCCAGTTGGTATTTCAGCAGAACTCGTGTAGTTTCAGGTCTTACCTTGCCGTAGCCCAGCATGATAATCCGCACCAGAACCACATTGATTTTTGCTCCTAAAGAACTGTCATGGTAGATGTCATTCACCTGGAATCATACACCGAAACACAAGGGAAAAAACAGCGTCAGTAGAAGAAATCAACCCTTTATAGAACACTTTAATATAACCTAAACAAACTCTGAGGTGTAACAAAGAACTTGGTTGATTGTAAAATAATTTGTCTGCGGTTGAAAATTTTAACAATTTTTCAAAGTTTCAAACAAGTTAACATTTTCATCAAAATGCTTATTTGCTGTCTTGGTAAGAATTGTCAGGGTGTCACTGAACAGTCACAACAGTTTTAAAGGTGTTGATGCTTTGGGATACACTCACTCGGTTCAGTGAATGCATCCCTACGGCTGTGCTGGATTCCCAACTGTGAGCTTATATTTGTATGAGTTTGGTACTAACACAGAAGGTCAAGTGGGATGTCCACCAATTAGAAGGTCGGTAGTTCAATTCTTTAATGTGCATGTCGAGTTATCCTGGGGCAACAGTATCCAAAGTATCCTTGGACACAGTACCCCAAGTGTCCCCGAGGACATCCATCAGATTGTCACAATGTGAATGGGTGACTGAGGCTTGTAATAAGAAAAATGCTTCGAATTACTGCATTTGCAAAATATAAAACATCTTCATTCAGTGAGCGTCTCCTCACAGGTGATTCCCTTCTTTTCAAAACAGTAATGCATATTTATGTACACATGACCTGAAGCCCAATACTTGTCTTTATAAAACAAAGCTATATGTGAAAACACAAATCAGACATTAAACAGTGGATAACTTCCTAACTCCTTTGTGCAACATCCATACTGTATGTTGCACATCTGAGAATAGCACAGGTGGTGAAATAACAGCAAATGAGATGGCATCATGTGCCCTGCCTTGTGCTCGCTCTATATGGCTTCCTCTCCTATCCCAGGGTATTTCCAGTAATGCGAATGTAGACTAAATGTGGACTGCGAGCTTCTACTGTGTGTTACATGTGAAAAAAAGAACAACTTCAGAGAATTTTCCAACCTGATTCTTCCACCGTTTTCTGGAGGCTGTGTGTAAAAACAGCTATGCATACCTGCAATCCACGATTGGTCCATTCAGAACATGCATGCTTTAATCGAGGATTGCACTAGTCTAACTAATAAAGGATGTAAGAGTGAGCAATAATCGTATTTCGGATAAAAATTATTTCCTGTTACACTTTCAATACACTTCAGGCTGCTTGCGAACGGCTAAGATGCGCAGCTGCACTGGCCACCTGGCTGTCGGTTGGCTCCCCAAAGGCAGAAAACTTTATTCTATAGCGACATCTCGAAATATGGCATCTTCACAGGAAGCGTCCCTCAAGGTGCTCTCTCCCAGCTACAGCCATGTTCACTGGAACTCATGTGAAGCTGTTTTGGATGCTATTATTAGTAATGATCTGTCCCACTGCTGCTTTTTTACCCTTCATCTGTAAAAGGCTGATGGGGTATTGTTGATACATTGCCGGGCAGACGGGCAGCACTTACACCTACGTTTGTGAACGTGATAACTCGAGAACGGGATGACGTAGGGAGCTTTAAATCGATATTATAGATGCATCTACTAAAAATCTCGGACAAGTTCCAATCTCAGTGACCTTGACTTGAAGGTAAAGTTGTGCATGGGATAACTTGGGCACGTGGCAATGTAGGATTCTCAAATTAGTCTGTCTACCAGGAGGTAGGTAGCACTTTTTACACTGCAGTGTTTATGTCAAACCAAGAAACTGATAAAAGTTAAGTTTTCTTTTGGTTCATTTTACCATAAGGCAGACTGTTGTACTATTATGCTGCCTACAGATTGAGGTTTAGCACTATTTTGCTGAAATAATAATAATAATAATAATAATAATGGATACTTTATTGATCCCCATGGGGAAATTACTTGTTTTTCTCTGCATTTGACCCATTCACTCAGTGAAGCAGTGGGCAGCCCACTAAGCAGGCGCCCGGGGAGCAGTGTGTAGGGACGGTACCTTGCTCAGGGGTACCTCAGGGTAGCCGTTAAGTGGATTCGAACCGCCGACCTTCCGATCATGGGGCGACCACTTTACCTACTGAGCTATCCCTGCCCCCCCTGAAATAAGCAAGATGCTGAAATCTACACTTTACACTCTACACTTTAATCACATCTTGACTGTTTTACTTTAAAGTCTGCTGTGGTGGTGTACAGAAGCAAAATTACATATAAATGCCATGTTTCACACAGCAGTGAAGCCCTCATCATCCTTAATTTGCAAGACTCTCCCTCTCTGGGATGGGAAGACTCTCTGCCTCTCTATCTCTCTTTTAACCCATCAAGTTGCTAAATAGTTGTGAGATGTTCCACCAGGTATTTTGCTGCCCATGCCCCAATTTTTCTAAACATGCTGCAGACATCAGTTCTGCGTTATTTACATTTTACTTACATTTGGAAAGTGGTTTGTGCCTCCAAAGAGCATATAGTGGCTTGCAAAAGTATTCGGCCCCCCTGAACTTTTCCACATTTTGTCACATTACAGCCACAAACATGAATCAATTTTATTGGAATTCCACGTGAAAGACCAACACAAAGTGGTGTACATGTGAGAAGTGGAACGAAAAACATCCATGATTCCAATTGCAGCAAAAGGTGGTTCTACAAAGTATTGACTCAGGGGGCTGAATAATTACGCACACCCCACTTTGCAGTTATTTATTTGTAAAAAATGTTTGAATTCATGTATGGTTTTTGTTCCGCTTCTCACGTGTACACCACTTTGTGTTGGTCTTTCACGTGGAATTCCAATAAAATGATTCATGTTTGTGGCTGTAATGTGACAAAATGTGGAAAAGTTCAAGGGGACCAAATACTTTTGCAAGCCACTGTATTTTTACCTTCTGCTTTATAACAGGGTTTTGATCTAGATGACCTGTAGATATTTTGGAAAAGTAGAAGTAAGTGAAAGAGAATTAACGCCTAAAATCTGTTGTTTTTAACCGCTACACATGCTTATGTTCTTATGCAGTCTTAATTAATTTATGAAGTCTCCTATGACCTACAAGTCATAAGCTACAAGTGACAATTATGTGACAGCACAGTGTTATAGTGGTCCTCAATGATGGCACACAACAAGAGGGGTTTTAGTTTAAACCTACTCTGGGGTTTGTACAGTCTCCCTCTTTCTCTGTGGTTTCTTTCCAGACTCTCCAGCTTTCACCCACAAAGACATGCATGTTAGGCTATGGTGTGAATGTGACCATGAATGGGTCTATGTCTTTTTATGTTGGGCCTACAATAGACCTACGACTCTGGGTGTATCCCGCCTCTTGCCCTGTGACAGATGGGATAGGCTCCAGCTCGCACTCGGATGGATGGGTAATTATAGATTACAAAGCTGATATAAAAAGTGCTTCATTAGAAAGTTGTAAAAAGGATATATTTATTAACTAAAGAGTGAAACAAACAAAATAAATAAATAACTAATAAAGATATGACTTTTTATAACAGGAGCTCAACAAAAAGATAGAGGAGAGTGAGTTGAAATTTAGAAGGGATGGGTAAAGCATGTAGAGGCTGGTTAGGGAACTCAGTATCCCATGACCATGGATGGACGACAGATGAGAAAGATGCAAAGGATGGGAAGAGCCATAATACAAGAAAACAAGGTAATCTGTGGCAAAGTAGATGCAGAAAGCTCTCTTCTGTCTCTCTCTCTCACACACACACATACACAAAGCCACCGAGAGAGAGGTAAATTGGCACTGGAGTTGAGACCTGCTGTCCTCAGTGGCTGTGCGTGGTGCCTAATGAGGCAAAGGGATGTAAAAACAGACAGCCATAATGAGATGGCTGATGGACATGCTGTGGAGAAGGAGAAACACACACAAATGCACGCACGCACGCACGCACGCACACACACACACACACACACACACACACACACACACACACACACACACACACACACACACACACACACACACACACACGGAAAGAGAGAGAGACTAGGAACAAAACTGTAGACACATCCAGCGAGCGAAAGCTATGTGAAAGAGTTAAGGAATGCTATGAATAGAGACAGTGAGGCAGACGGAAAGAAGACCAGAAGCTGAGCGTAGAGGGGAGAAGCAGCAAAGGTTTAAGGGAAGAAAAGAGGAAAAGCTTGGAAAGCATTTTTACGTAGAGTTGTGTGAGAAGATTTTTTTTATCTTTTTAAGGGAAAAAAAGAAGGAGAATCCATGAGTGAGCTAATGCTTTTCCTTTTTTTTTTTTTTTTTTTTTTACATATGGAGAGTAAAGTTGGAAATTCCAGCATCTTGTTCGGAAAAATCCAGCGGCCTCATTCTTGAAGTCTGACTAGCAACTTGTTATCCACAAACTGTCTGGAATTTATTTACTTCATCACGTCAAAGCACAAGCATGTCTGCTACCTAAAGCAGTAAGAGCTTTACAACATGTTCTGAAACCTCAAAATAAAGTCATGTTTGGCTTTCACTGTTGCATTTATGTCATCTGGGACATCTGTTAGCTGCCAGCAGTCTGAAGTAACTTTCTAATGGAGGGAAATGTTATTATGGTAACATCAGCAGCTTTCAGTGCAAGAAGTATTTTGCATGAAGAAAATCACATGTTGAAAGCATCGGTGGTAAGTGAAAATAATGCAGGCTGTAATTAATCTGAGAAACTGACTGCAAATTTTTGTTTGACCTTTAAGTGGGAATGGAGACAGAGCATTGCTTATAGACAAGAAGGTAATACTTGGTGATTTGATCATAGGGGACTGAGCACTACTAAAAGTGCTGGATGTGTATTTTGTGAATTCACCTACCAGCAAAAATTGGCTTTCACTAGTAAAGTAGCAAGACCACCAACAGAGTGTAGCCCAGCTAGAAAAATAGTAAAAACTAATGTTTGATGTTCTAATAATTCAAATAAACATTTTTGGTTAACTGAGAGATACATGAATTAGATGACCTGTGTTGTTTTTCTATGAGTCCCTACTGCTGCCCCACTGCAGTCACCACTGTGTTCATGTTACAGCATCAAAAATACATAAGTAACTAAGGTTTATATAGAGAGAGAGGTTTTCAAGAACAAAAGTCACAAATTGCTTTTCAATACTGAACAAGATACAACAATTAAAAGGGTATAAAATGATAGAACTAAATAAAGGCTAGTCTGCACAAGTGGATCTTAAGTTTCTTTTTAAAGATATCAAAAGTGTCCACAGATCTTAGGTCAGCTTGATGGCCGGAATCTTACAGTCGCCTTTTGTTTTAAACCTAGATCTAGGTACAGCCAACAAGGACTGATCAGAAAACCTCAGAGATCTAGACGTTACGTATTGATGTATTACCTTATCTATATATCGAAGCACCTGACTGTGGAAGGATGTGAAATTGATCACCAAAAGTTTAAATTGAACCCTAAACTTTATGGCAGTAAGGAATACAGAATGAGTATTATATGGAACTTTTAGGGGACCTGGTGATAAGCCTCATAGCAGCATTAGGGTTCAGTTGTAAGCAATCCAGGGATGATTTGCTCAAGAAAAGATACAATGAATAATAATAATAAAGTCTTGACGAAATAAATGCATGTATAACTATCTATCTCTATTTCACATTAAATTACAATATATTTAAAATGGGCATTGCTCTGCAGATCATTGAAAACAAGCAAGCATAGGTGAGCCAACATGCTTTTCAAAGCTGAACATCATTCTTAGATATCTGCGCCATTTGTGTGAGTCGAGCACATGTGTTGAGGCTAAAAGTGATTGTGCTGTAGGGATGGGTATCGAAATCCGGTTCTTTTTTCCCACTGTTTCAATTCCTTAGAATTGTTTGGCATTTTTGATTCCCTGGCTGGCTCAGATGATGGCAGTTCTCGCTGCAGTCTACCGGTAGCGTCTCCTTTCAGGCCAAGTTTGTGGTAAAAGGCTTGCACCCATTTGCCACAGCAGATGCCCCCAATTTTCAGTAAGTGAATGTGTTTAATTGTAGGCAGGGACATTACTGGATATTCTTGTGTAATTGCTACAGAATAATTTATGTTATACTTTGTTATTGCTACAGAAGAATATTTATTTTATTATTTTACATTTACAATTTTTTTTCTTGTTCAAAGAGAAGATATAAAACAAAGTTCTAAGCTAATTAGTGTTCTCCTTTTTTAAAAATAAGAATCGATAAGAGAATCGATAAAGAATCGAATCGTTAAACAGAATCAAAAATGGAATCGGAATCGTGAGAATCTTATCAATACCCATCCCTATTGTTCTGTATTGTTTGTTGTCCAGAACGTGCTCAGTGGTGAGTGAGACAGTATATTTTTAGGAGTTGTGTAACAGAAAAATCAGCTAGCCATTAAGCTAACAGCCACAATATAAAATGCCATAGACTTATGCTAGCATCACTAGCATGTCGTGTGTGTGGGAAACATGGCTAGCAAGCAGCAGTTCTTGTACTTTGAAACTATGTGAGTCAATTCTGTTACTGTTAAAAGTTACTTTGGTTATGTAAGATTATCTTGATGCATTTCCAAGCATTTCCATATGCATTTCCAGAATTATTCCCTTCAGTTTCCGGCTTTAAAATAAAGTGATACATCTCAGGATGTTTATCGTGATATAATTACATTTATCCTTCAGCTAAACCAGTCGCCATGATTTACTCTGTGTTAGACTTAGTACCCAGCCAAGGAAATAGTGGAACCAGAGTGACAATATGGGAAAATACTGAATTACGACTAAAGGTAAGTAACAGAAGGAACAGAACATGCTTCAATATGAAAAACAGCACAGCAACTTGAGCTAAATCTCTCACCATTATAAGGTGATGCGTTGTTTAATTCAAAACAAGGCATCGTATGCTGTAAATGTGTTCTACCAGACAAATGTAATGATGGTATAAGGTCTAACTTAAGTACAAAATAGCATCCGATTTCAATAATACTAACGCGTAAGTAAATTCTCTCTCTATTTATTGCTGGATTCTGAATAGATGGAAAGAATGCAATGTGGGACACAGTGGGAAGACGAGGAAAAGTTCTCTTCGGGCGACCTTGAGTACGGTTACACTACACAGGTTTGTTGTTGTCTCTGCTTAACCCAGTCTCAGATGGTGTGTGAGTGTGTGTGTGTGTTTGTGTGAGAGAGAGGGTGACACAGAGAGACTAAATGTGTGCCACTGCAGTTTTCATCTTTCCTCCTTTCTGTTTTCCTGTGTGTGTTTACTTACTGGTAATTCTGCTCATTTGAGAATATATGTGTCAGTCCCTTGTTATCTTTGCAGGTTGAAGCATATGCCTGGGGGTGACATATGTACTCTGCAGGTTGTGCGCTGTGTTTGTTTAAGATGGACATAAACACTTTGGTCACTTTTCCCTGGGCCTGATCTCCAGCCTGTTTCCTTGACAACTGTTATGCCAATTAGGGGAAGTTGACTTCCAGGCGACCCTGATGCTCTAATGAGACATGCATGCACACATGCACAGGGGCAGTGTAGTGTCCTTTCGGTGCCAACTTTGGCTTTATGTGTCTTCTTACACACTTATCTCACAGATGGTAAAGGCTGGAGGACAGATATGGCACAGCAGACCGTAATCCAAAACACTCCCACATATTTGCCGAGATACGCTTATCCACTCACACGCACGGTCCCTGTGCCGCTCGCTGTCTTCTGACATTCTGAAAGGGCCACACTAGGTGTCATTCCTTATAACCAAGCCTATACATGCAAATCCAAGACAGCTTGTGTATTAACTACTACAGGCTCAGAGGTCAACAATGCACAAAGTCATCACTATCACATATTTACTGCAGCGAGAGATGACACTAAAATGAAAGGAGCACAAGAATAAGTGTGAAGGCATGACCAAACTTAATCATCAAAAATTACAGCAGTACATATTTCAAATTCAAATTAATTGTGTTGATTTGTTTGTTTGTGCTCATCATAATTGGGAATATAGGCCAGTTTTATTTATGTGTACAAACAACTCATGTAAAACAAAACCAAAACTTAACCCTAACCCTAACTTGCATGTTTGTTCAACTGCTGTCACCTCATTCACAGGTTCACACCTGCATTTAGTGTTACAATGACAGACTACGAATGCCTTCATAAGGACTTTAATACATTTAAGCCAGTATTTTTGCAGTGCTTCGTACTCGAATTTCATGTGTTTAAAGAAGCTCATCTTGGAAAATGGATTTCATTTATTAGGCGGTACGATTTTACAGAGATACATTTTGGAAATATGCCTTAAAAACATTCTCAGCTGCTGATGAGACAGAACTGAGTCATCAAATAAAATTTGGCTGAAGTGCTACATAAATTAGATAAGGCTTTAGACAGCTTCGCTACATCTTTTTTCATCGACACACATGGGAATATTTAAAAACTGAAACCCAGGATTTGAGTTCTCAGTCTCACAATGCTCCTTACACATTTGTGACACTTCTCGCTAACAAGGTGTCTATTATTACCTGGACTACATCTCCTTTCCCAGCTCTTCCTGCCACCTATTAATATGAGTTTTCACTGCCTCTAGGAGCTTTGGTAAAGACAAAAGTGAAAGATCTGCACCACTTTCCAGACAGCTCTTATAGACAGGATCTTTATCATAGTGGAGGCATAAAACTGTAGACGAAACGCGCATCAGCATCAGCGTGCCTCATCAAAATTATATATGCACATGCATGTTTGCACACACACACATACGCACCTCCATTAGCAGACTATTTTGGAGAGTGTAATTAAGACTTTGTAGCACCTCTGCAAAGGTCTCCCTTAATGGGTGAGCGGAAAAGGCATATAGACAAATCACCGTTGGCAACAAAGTGTATCACCACTGCCGCAAGAAGATTACCGTACCAGTGCCACAGCACAACACATTCATTGTGATATTAAGTAATTGCTTAATATTGCAATAAGCTCATTGATTCACCGCTCTGACTGTCATTATTTATGATTAGCGGATGTACTACCTTGAAGACTTGAAGTGCTGCATGGTTGATGATATGCACTGTCGAACAAAGCACTGGAGTGAAAGCTACACCACAGTCTGTGCTAGAGAAGCTAGCCATGTGTACTCTAAGGAGCTTGGAAAGAAAAGCGTCTGGACTTCTTTCCAAGCTCCTTAGACTATGATGACCTGGATGACTGAGAACCTTCACAGACATGTGTACCCTCATACTGTAGTTCTGCAGTCAGTATTGGGAATGTTTAACGTCCAATGCCCTATTTAAGTCTTGTCTGTGCATCGTCCTCACTGTTACAACTGTTACCCTCAGTGTCCTTATCTGAGCCCTCTACCCCATCTGCCTACTTTTACACTCACTTGTTCCCTGGACCTATTCTGGAACTGAATATTCCTCACTACACTACTTTGTTTGTCCCACAAAAAGCAATGTATGGGTGGGTTGATACAAAAAATGGTCCTCAGCTATAGTTTTGATACAAATACAAACAAATAACAGACTCTTGATACTTTTACTAAATAACAAAGGCAAAGCAGTTCCCAGCTTTCAACATTTGGCCATAACCCATCCATTCAACTATTTATTCATCCATTCTCGTAATTTTTTTAATGTATAGAGGATGAAAAGGGTGCAAGACTATCACAGCTAACACAGAGAGACTAGACTCCACATGTAAGACCAATTTAGAATTACCAGTTAACCCTCAGGCATGTCTGTGGACACCTAGAACCTTCCTTGTGTTAACCCTCTCAAGGCAGGCGTTGCAGATTTGCAACAGTTAAAAGCTAACAACCTGATTACCCCACATACATATTTTATGCAGTATAGTCTAATGTCCATCATACATGTATTCATTCACGCATACATGCATGCAAAAGTCTATATGAACGTTTGAAGGCTTTAATGAGCATATCGCTTCAGAATCTCATATTTTTATACCATCCAAAATGAACAAAAAAAGTCAGTATCAGCCGTACTGGCAACAAATGTGAAGCATTATATTGCATTCGAGCATCTAGCAGGTTTTAGATATCTGCGAGTGATTGATACAGTAATAAGAAGAAATCATTTCCAAAGTGTAAGCCAGCAGCTGCAAGTTCTTACAGAGTTGTATTGCATCTGTAAAACCATCCAAATGTCCTGGTAAAACATATACTTGTGTTACACTTTTAAAAGTAATGTGTGTGTTTTTCTAGGCGGCAATGATTGGGTGAATTTCATAGATGTTTCAAAATTTTAGTTGCTTAACCTTTACCTAACTGAGGAATGTGTAAGATTTAGGAGGATCTCTCAGTAGAAATTGATATTGCAGTATAGTAGTCTATACATAATTTTGTTTTAATTAGTGTCCTGTATAACCACTATAAGTTAATGTTTATTCTTTTAGCTTTAAATGATACATTTAAACAGACAAACCAAGCACTGGGTCAAAGAAGATCTCAGAAAGGTTTGGGGGAGTAAGGGGTATTTGCTAAGTTGCTGCCAGATGCCACAGAATCCCACAAATTGGTCTTTGAGATCATGCTCACACTAGGCGTGGTTGCCTTCCACTGTGCTTGTGTGTGACTGTCCTCTTGCTGACCAGCACTCAAATTAGTGTTCTAGGCTTGATGTGCTTGAGTTTTTCAGTTTTGATCGGTTTTAACCCGTACTCTTGTGAAAGGAGCAACTCAACTGCTCTCCCCCTCTTGCTCACAAAACTGGATATCTGCGTTGAGGTTTCTCATGTGATGAGGGTAAAACATGTATTCCCTGACTGGTTGACAGTGGTTTTTGGACATTGTTGGCTGTGGTTGATTGAAACTGGTTGCAAAGAACGTGCTGCTCCTATTGACTGCTTTGGTTGCTAACAGACTGCTGCAGTTCCCTGTAGGTCTTTCTGTTTGTCTGCAAATACTTGCTAGCCCACAAATATAACTACTAGCCATTGGTTGCAAATGAAAATGGAGAAGGTTTGCCTGACATATAGCCAAAATCCCAACTTTTATTTTGAAGGCAAGCCTTCCATTTCTGGTTTGCGTTGCACTTTTCAGGGTTTCTTTATAAGTCAGAGAGCAGCTGCACCAATGTTTGTCCACCACTTCCATTTAAACTGCAAATGCAGCAATATACTAGCAACTAGTTGGGGAATACCACCTGGTAACAGGTCGTTCCCACTGGATCACTAACTGGTCTGTAGGCCTGCGTGACTGGGACTTTACCAAGCATTTTGCCAGTGACCATCAACCTCCAGCAATCACAACCGGTCATAGAATACTCATTTTTCTCTCTCAACTGGTGGTTTTCAGATGGTTGCAGACCAATCTCTAGGCCTATGTGACTGAGGCTTTAGCCACATGACCCTACACTGTTGCCATCGCCATCAAACCTTCAAAATGGCAGACAAGTTAACAGCACATGGTTAGGTCACATGTTTGCAAAACCTCAACTGAAGAAAAGCACTCTTGCATAGCATTCTCGGTTATTTAATACCGAGATGTCGAGAAAGCACTCAGGTTTCATGCTTGGGCACAGTGTTGCCAGCATTTTAGATTGTGCATCTGTAAGAATGAGAGGGTCTGCTTGACTCGAATTGACGACCGTTTTGTTGTTAAGACACCTGTTCTTATGACCAGGGCATTGTCTCCTGAAACGTGCAGTGTATCTTCACACTAAAAACTAACAATTCAGATTTTATGAACTTGAAGTCCATCGCCTAAAATTTAAATGAGTTCCTACGAAAAAAGAAAGAAAAAATTAAGAGAAAATAAAGAAAGAAAACGCTGTTATTTTAAACAATAGCCTCTTGCACTAAAACACAAGCGAGCTGCTTATCGTTTAAAGGTGGCTGTACAACAGATGTTGTGAATAAATGTCTTTTGTTGGGTGAACTGAATGTTTTAAAGCGAACACGTGTTTAAGGAAAGTAGAGGTTTGCATAGTTTCAAAGCAGCTCTTAGTTTCAGCCTCTGTTTTAGCTCGAATATAAAGACAATATGGAGCTAATATTAATTTATGAAAACTCTCATCAAGTTGTTTTTACTAACTGCTCAGTATTAAGCACTACACTAATGCAATAACTCCCAATCCTACTTATAATTACCATTAGTTAGCATTTCTGGCAAGAAGTATCCTCTACATATCTCTGCTTATCATAAATTTACCTCCAGTATGTCTTCCAATAAACCCGTGCTTTCACTCCTATCATACTGAGATTTTTTTCCCCCACACCATTGAGGATTTTTTGCCATAAACTACCCAAGTCAGGGAGGAGTAAACCAAGGAGCAACACTGCTGGGAACCTGGGAGAGTGCGAGGAAGGAAAAATAGAGAAAGCAAGAAAGAGAGAGGGAGAATCAGACAGAGCACACCCATCCTGAAGTGAGCAAAGCAAACTTTCAAGAAGAAAGTCACCCAGATGCCACGCGTGGGAGGCAAAACCTTATTTATTTATTTCTGTTTATCTGGCTGTCAGTAATTTATTCTGAATGCGCTGTTTAAAATACTCCTTCTCCCTCTGTTTCTCTCTCTCTACCCCACAGATGAGAGGGGGGCTGTGACAGGGCTGCGCATTCCCTTCTCCTATATTGTCTAACAAATATCTAAAAGGGGAGGCAGAGAGCACAGCGGCACTTGTTCTTTCTCAAGCGCTGAACTTAGACAAAGAGGTGTGGAAGGATTTGTTGCACCGCACCTGCATAACAGTCGGAGATTGGTTCCTTGCGCGGTGGGTCGCGGTAAAACAAAAAGCAAACAGGAGCGCACACAGAAAACAGATGCGCACGCACGCACATCTACGAATGCATGCAAACGGCACGCTCAACGCAGGTTTCATTTGCAAAGATTAAAGTCTGCAGTGTGTTCAGTGTCGGACCAACACACAAAAACATGTGCACACAAACACACACGTAACAACACCTGGGTGTGTAAATGCTAAGTGTTGTTGTGGCCTGAAGCATGCTACCTGCTGTTTTTGCATCTCTCTTTCTCCTTTTCTCTCTCTCTCTATTTCTTTTTCTCTCTTATGCACACACACACTCACAATGAGTGATGACATGACACAAAGCCTGATGAAACGATATGTAGGAGCTCCTTCAGCAGAGAGGGCTCACCTTACACACACACACTCATGCACAAATGAAATCTCATCATATTCAGATAGAGAAGACAGGATTACCCGCGGCTGATTGCTGGATGAGAACATGTAGGAAGGGAATTGAATCCCATTCAGTCGGTGGGTGTGTGCTACCCGTTTTCTTTGACCTCTGTGTGACTTACTTTCTATTCAGCTCAAATGAAACAATTTCCCCATTTGATGATTTCATTTTGGGGCATCTGGAAATCTCTGTATGACCTGTGTACATTAATGTGACGCTTGAAATATGTCCGATTTCAGTCCTTTAATTAACCCCAGATGATGTTCGTTTATGTGGGAAATGCCTAATTCAATCATGCATCATTTTACCTGACATATATTCATTCACTCCTCTGTCTGTCTGCTTTTGTTAGTGTGCTTACCCCTTTGTTAGCTATCGACTTACAATGTTCATAAGTGTGAGAAGGTACTTTTGAACATGCTCCTTCCCGTGAAACTGGACCACTGAGTCGTCTACGCCCAGCAGCACCTCGATGTTGTAGGCTCTGTCAGAGGTCTGTCTGCGCATTCGCCCTGCTCGCGTGTGGTTGATGCTCTGCTCCACACCACGGTACAGAGACTCCAGATCCATCAGGCCACCAAGATCTGCGCCTAGAAACAGAAGGCACATCAATACGGTGTTGTGAAAAACTAACATACATCATGGTTTGCTTTTTGGCTGATTTTGCTTACAGCCTTTTAAAGAAGCCTCTACTCCAGTCCTACAATAGCACTTTCAGTGTTTCAACATAAACAGCAATATTAGAGTTTGTACAATTCTAGTGAGCTTGAAAGTCAGTATTTGCAAAGACCACTTTATTCTTCAACATAGTCCGAACACGCTTAGAAACGCTGTCTTGAAGATTTTTAAGTAGTATTAAAGTCTTCAACCTTCAGGCTCTGTGGAGGCCAATACATGACTGATAGTGGTCCATTGTGTGCTTTTCTATCCAGCTATGCTTTTACTGTGTTGGCAGTGTATTTGGGATTATTGTCATGCTGAAAAATGATGCAGTTGCCAATCACATCCTTTTTTGTATTTTATAATTCCATCAATTTTGACAAGATGTTCCCTTCCCAAGACTGTGAACATTTCTGATGAGTCTTCAGTGAACAGCAGCTGGATAAGGTGAAGAGCCAGATGGATCTCTCAGGTCTTGTGCAATGTCTTTGCTAAAAATTTTTTAGACACTTTTCATCTGCTGTAGATAGATTTTTATGCCTGCCACCTCTTCTTCACTTCGCCCAGTTTCCTTAAAATTTTGAATGGCACACTGCACACCATCCTGAGTTGAGTCAGGTTAACTTGTTTGCTTTTTTTTGCTCCAAAAATCCAATTTTATGCCCGTTAAACTGTCATGTCCAGCATTTTTTTAGGTTAAACTAAGAAACTGAATTAAATTCTTTTGCAGCAGGCTGCTTGTCACAAAGGGTCCAAAAATACAATTTAAAACAGGTTCTTGGCTAAGATGTCAGTTATGTGTAGACACTGATTCATCCCTTGAGTTAGTTGCGTTTTTTGTGCTATGTGTTATGCGACTAGAAAACAAACAAAGAAAAAAAAATCCCCTGAAAACGTCTTGATTCACGCTCAATCATCCAGATGAGGACATCCCATGAAGTCGATTCTGTTTATCTGGATGTCACATTTTCAGCGGGAGAAACGTTTCATGACTCATCCAAGTGACTTCTTCAGTCTTAGCTGACTGCAGGTTTCCCCAACATAAAAATGGTCAAGTACAAGGACTGGACTGAAAATGAGTGAAAAAGCAGCATTTGTCCTTCTTAAAGCCTGGAGAATTATTGGTCAAGACCACTTTTAAAAAATACAAGAAAGTCTGGCTCCTTGGAAGCAAAATATAAAGAAATGAGGGGGTGGTTCAAGACTTTTGCACAGTACTGTATGTACACTCCTTAAAATCTGCTCAGCTCAGCTGGTGTGTGCCTGCTTCTGCCTGCTACACTTTTGTAAACACAATATGCTTACTGTCTGTGTGCTGTTCGTGTTCACATCCATATGCACGTGTACTTATCTGTGCACTCGCATGTTGATGTCTGTATGTCTGTCTCTCATTTCCTTTCCAAGACACCAGTTGATAGACTCGAGCATGTGCGTCCCTTGTAGCTGGTGGTAACGGTGCAGCTATCCTTCACAGATCCTTTCCTAATCAACCAAATATTTCTACTCCCATCTGAATAAAAGGAACAGATGGTGCTTGCTAAACACATGGATTAAGACAGCTCCCTTACACAAGGGGTTGCCCACCCTGCACTCTTCTTGGCTTGCTATATGCTCGAAAAAAATGCAAATCGCACCAGAAACTGAATTTAAGGTTATGCTGTCAAAGAAGATGCAACATAAAGCAGCCCTGATTTGTTCAGATCGCTAATTACATCCAGGTATGTCGGGCTAAGCGCTGTGTTTTGAGTCTTTTCGGATAAACTCCAATCCTGCCTCAAAAAAAAAAGAAGAAGAAGAAAGCTTTTATTAAGTTTGAAATGTCAGATCTGATCATCTTTCTTCCTCCATTTTAAGTGAGACAGACTCAGTGAGGCTACAGAAGATAAACTGTCCTGTCTCCAGAGCCAAGGCCATCCTTCCCTAACGCGCTGTCCTTCTTCACACAACCCAACCCCGGTCTCCTTTTCTCTTTCATCCTCCTCGTATATGCGAGCATCGCGCGGCCTTGCTCGTAAGGAAGCCATGGAAGGCCAAGCCATGCAGTCTGGAACATGTGGTCTCAGTGGATTCAACAAAGCGCTATTCTCACTGACTCCAGCCAAGGCCTCCCACAGCCAAGGATGACACATAGCACAACTCAAAGAGTGGCGTGTGTGCGTAAGAGAGAGTGTTTACAGGTGTTTGTGTGTGTGTGTGTGTGTGTGTGTGTGTGAGCGCTCTGTGGACAAACATTTCCAATTGGGCAATAAATCATTGTGCCAACAGGCACTTTAATTTAGTTGAAACTGGGCTGCATGGTTGAGAAACTGTAATAGCTGTACAGTTTGTGACTGTAGACACAGGCATAGACATCTTTATTCATATTCAGAACATGCATTTGTTACCATCAGTTAAAAAGGGGGGAAATGCAGATGTCTCCATAATGTTACCAATAGGGGCAGGTCTTATTTTTCCTTACAAACAAAATATAATGTGAATTTTGCACTCATATAGTTACTTTGAGACAAGTGTAAGCACCCCCGCCATACATGGTAAAGCTCTGGTTCTGTGTGCACGCCAGCAGCTTGATGAAACCAGAAGGGGAAAAGATGAAGACATTTTTCTTGTGTCAAAGCTAATTTCTAAACCACCAGGTTACATTTTTCCGTTTACTTGGAGAAGCGTACTTTGCTAACTTCTCCTTCTTTGGACAGCTAACTTCAGCAGTCGCCATCTGCCTCCATCTCCAGCATCCTCCTCTGTCACGCCATCCCTCTCTATGCCCTCCTTAACTACATCAATGAATCTCCTTTGTGGTCTTTTCTCTCCTGCCTGGCAGCTCCATATTCAGCATCCTTTGTCCAGTATACCCACTATTCCTCCTCTGCAAATGTCCAAACCATCTCATCCTCGCCTCTCTAAGTTTGTCTCCAAACCCCTCAACCTGAGCTGTCCCTCTTATATTCTCATTTCTAATCTTGTCCATTCTGCTCAATCAGGAAGCTTACTAACCAGTCTTAAGATAGCTTTCTGTCAGCTTCAGTAGCATACTTGAAACGTTTGCTGCATGAGTCCCAAAATATGTACCCAAAAACATACAAGTGGCATGTTTTGAATTTTCATTTTCGAGCAGAAATTAACAGAAGTCTTCATGATGCGAGCATAAGCTATTAAAGCTTAGGGATTGTCTAAATTAATCAAAATGCCTACATGATTAGATGCCATGTGCACACTTAGAGTAAAAAACAAACAAACAAAAACAAAACAAATAAACCGAAAAAACACCCACAAAAGAAAACAGAAAAGAAAAGCCTGCTTGTGTGCATCAGGAACGATAACATTAAACTGGAAAAGATCTACAGCGGTGCAGAACGCCTGAGAGCCTGCCTGCTTCATATTCCAATTATTGTCACCTGGTGCCTAATTTTGTTTTTTTTGTGTTTGTGTTGTCTTGTACATCACAATGCAGAAATAATGCTGATGCAGAAATAGCAAAAACGTGTGCATAAAAATCCCCCCGACTTGCAGGAAATGAAGTATTTGATGCTAAAAACATCCTGTGGGAGGACCCCTAGATTGCATTCAGCTTCATTGGGAGGTGCTGCATACGAATCTCCATTCAACATGTGCCACAAGGGGTGCAGCTGGACTGCCGCTGCTTGGACACATATGGTGCTGAGTAGAGGGGGGAAAAAAGAAAAAGGAAGCAAAACAAGACGGAGATAAAGGGAAGACGAGGCGAGAGAAAGAGAGATCTGCCACCTTGTCTCCCAATCAGCAAGGGGCATTCTGATTTCCCACTCCCTCTTATGCAACGTTTCCAAGACAACGGGCTCATGGGTAAAACAATAACCACGTGGTTAACATTGGCTCCTGAGTTGCTAACAGAATTAATCTGAAAGTCTGACTATTATCCCATATCTGCCCACATTCCAGTGAGTGACAGAATACAAGCAGAGAAACAGGAGGTGGGGGGCAAAGACAGGCAGCATTATCCGGAAAGAATTAAAAGATTTTTTTTTTGTCTTTCCACACATACTTTTGTTCTGTTTCATAGCACATTTCACACAGACACTGAGCATTTCTTCTCCTTGTTAGCAGTGGAAGCTGAACTTAAGGCGGTGTACTTTTCACAACAACCCTTGGCTCTTCCTCGTTATAGCTGCCTTTAACGAGGCTGATGTCACAACCACACCATCTGCTTCTAAAGACAGGTCCAGATATTTTTACCTTTTGCTTATGTAATGTTAAGGGAAAAAAGTACAGGAACAAAAAAAAAAAGTATTGTGTTCTCACTTTTAGTTCTGTGTCGCCACAAAATTGCAGTACCTTGAAAACAGTGAGTACAACAGTGCAGGGACATTGCATAACACCGGACCACAACTGTACGGAGAGTGGATGAGAGAAATAACTCAAAGTGACAAAAGCAGAGTGGCGAACAATAAATGACTAAACCAAACAAGGTTGACTTTTTAAACCTGTTGTTTCATCCCACTTCTGTCCTTGCTTACTCTTGCTGCAACACTATGTTTCTCTCTCTTGCTTCAGCTGTTTAGGAGCAAGATTTTCAGAGAAAAGCGCGGAGGAATAAACTGCAGGAGAGATCAAGGGAGGTGGTAAGAGAGGTGAGATGTAGAGCTGAGGGGGTGTGATGGATGGATGCGAGGGAGAGCAAGAGAGAGATGAGACCAGAAGGACCTTGGCTGTTGTGAGTTCCGCTTCAAGTTCCTGCAGTGATGGAGAAATTCGCTCTCTTCAAGAGCAACAACCTGTCTTGAGTCTGTCTGTGTGACTGCAGGCGAAGCGTCGGGGTGCACTGCTGTGTTTCTCACAGCTTACAGCAGGCATTAGCCTCTGAAGCCAAACGGTTAACACTATCAACCTGTGTATAGGGATCTGATCGTAACAATGCTTTTACTGTCCTTTACACAGTGTCAGGCTGAACCCTAACTATCCTCCTCCTCCTACACGCACACAAACACACACACACACTCCTTCATTTGTTTTCTACCTGCGGCTCTCCTCTTTCTGATGTGCCTACCCATTATTAGTGCTCATTTACATTCTCACACTACCGTCAGTGTTCCTGTACGCCATACCTCCATGCCCCCAACTGTCACATGCACACCTCTCAACCTAAACACAAGCTTCCCCACACACACACACACACACACACACACACACACACACACACACACACACACACACAGAGCTCTTGCTCTCCCAGTGTTTTTATTCAGGTGGGGTATAGACCGTGGCCTTATTAGGAGACAAAGGTTCTTTGTCTTTCAACCTTTGCAAAATGTCAAGAATGTCTAGGTGCCCACTGCCCGGGGCTGGGGTGGGGAGTGGAGGGGGGGGGGGGGGGGGGGAGTGTTGGTGAGGGGAGGTGAGAGATCCAGTCCAGCGGTGACTACAAGCCACAACAAGAGAGGGCGTGAATGGTGATGATAATTCAGGTCAAGCCACATTTTACTACAGAGCAGCGGCCTTTGGTTTAAAAGCAGCTGGGTGTGACGCATCACTCTGATGGAACTGACCTATAATGGTCACTCTGGCCAGGTTAGAGATAGATGTGGATGACAGAGGGAGAGAAAGAGTGCATTTGGATTATATTGCATGTTATGGACCAGACAAAGAGCGATTCAGAAGACCCTTATGAAAAGGATATCGAGGGAACAGTTTACCCTGCCCGGGATAGGGTTACCGGGGCCCCGCCCTGGAGCCAGGCCCGGGGAGGGTGCCCGAGGGCGAGCGTCTGGTGGCCGGGCCTTAGTCCATGGGGCCCGGTCGGACACAGCCCGAAGAGGAGACATGGGCCCATCCTCCCGCAGGCCCACCACCCGCAGGAGGCGCCATAGGGGTCGGGTGCATTGTGTGCCAGGTGGCGGCCAGGAGCGGAGGCCCTGGCGGACTGACCCCCGGCTGCCAAGACTGGCAATAGGGACATGGAATGTCACCTCTCTGGTGGGGAAGGAGCCTGAGTTAGTGCGTGAGGTTGAGAGGTACCGGCTAGATATAGTCGGGCTCACCTCTACGCATGGCTTGGGCTCTGGAACCAGTCTCCTGGAGAGGGGCTGGACTCTGTCTCAGTCTGGAGTTGCCCCTGGTGAGAGGCGGCTGGCTGGAGTGGGTATTCTAATATCCCCTCGGCTTGCTGCCGGTACGTTGGGATTTTTCCCGGTGGACGAGAGGGTTTGTTCCCTGTGCCTTAGGGTCGGGGAACGGGTCCTGACTGTCATCTGCGCTTATGCGCCGAGTGGCAGTTCAGAGTACCCAGCCTTCTTAGAGTCCCTGGGGGGGGGGGGGGAGTGGGGGGTGCTGGAAGGTGCTCCACCTTGAGACTCTGTTGTCCTGCTGGGAGACTTCAATGTTCAATGCTCACGTGGGTAACGACAGCGAGACCTGGAGGGGGATGATTGGGAGGAACGGCCTCCCTGATCTGAACCCGAGCGGTGCTTTGTTATTGGACTTCTGTGCTAATCACAGTTTGGCCATAACGAACACCCTGTTCGAACATAAGAGTGTCCATAAGTGCACGTGGCACCAGGACGCTCTAGGCCGTAGGTCGATGATCGATTTTGTAATCGTATCACCAGACCTGCAACCATATGTTCTGGACACTCGGGTAAAGAGAGGGGCTGAGCTGTCAACTGATCACCACCTGGTGGTGAGTTGGATAAGGTGGCGGGGGAGGACGCTGGACAGACCTGGTGCACCTAAATGCGTAGTGAGGGTGTGCTGGGAACGTCTAGCACAGGCCCCAGTCCGCGAGATCTTCAACGCACACCTCCGGCAGAGCTTCAACAGCATTCCGAGGGAGACTGGGGACATTGAGTCCGAATGGACCATGTTCAGCGTCTCCATTGCCGAAGGTGCTGCATTGAGCTGCGGCCGCAAGGTGGTTGGTGCCTGCCGTGGTGGTAATCCCCGAACCAAATGGTGGACACCAGAGGTGAAGGGAGCCACCAGGCTGAAGGAGTCCTATCGGGCTTGGTTAGCCTGTGGGACTCCGGAGGCAGCCGACAGGTATCGACAGGCCAAGCGGAATGCGGCTCGGGCAGTGGCTGAAGCAAAAACTCGGGTGTGGGAGGAGTTCGGAGAGGCCATGGAAAAAGACTTTCGGACTGCCTCGAAGAGATTCTGGCAAACCGTCAGGCGTCTCAGGAGGGGAAAGCGGTGCTCTACCTGCACTGTGTATAGTGCTGGCGGAGCGCTGCTGACGTCGACTGAGAAAATTGTCAGGCGGTGGAAGGAATACTTCGAGGACCTCCTTAATCCCACTGACACGTCTTCCGAGGAGGAAGCAGAGTCTGGGGATGAGGGGAATGACCCGCCAATTTCCAGGGGCGAGGTCACTGAGGCAGTTAAACAACTCCTTGGTGGCAGAGCCCCTGGTGTTGATGAGGTCCGCCCCCGAGTTCCTGAAGGCTCTGGACGTTGTAGGGCTGTCCTGGTTGACATGCCTCTGCAATGGTATTCCCCCGGATAAGCTGGAGGAGGTGGCTGGGGAGAGGGAGGTCTGGGCCTCTTTGCTTAGGCTGCTGCCCCCGCGACCCGGCCTCGGATAAAGCGGATGAAGATAGATGGATGGGTTATGGATGTATTAGAGCTACGGCATGGTGGCTTTCTGAAACCAACACTTTTTCAGACCTGAGCTTGAGCACATTCCTCTGCCTCTTCATTCTATCTGAAGTTCCCAGGTGGAACACCTGGAGTGCCTCCAACCCTGACTTATAATCTAAGATGGTGCCAGTGCATCTAAACATTAATAAATAAACATTAATAAATAGTTCCTAACTTTTTCTCCCCCCATTGGCCAATTTACACATGCTCTTTAAATGACAGTAACTTTGTTATTTTTTTGTGCTAGAGACAAAATTCAAAAGGTTTCAGAAAGAAGAAAAGGTCATCTTTACTGGGGATATTATTATCAATGTGTCATGGTAACAGAAAGCATTCGCAAGGTACTGCTGTCTGAACACAGGCAGAAAAATCAGGGCTAAGGCCAAAAAGTAAAATGGGAAGCAGCACCTTCAGATTTCAGGAACCAGCTCCCAGTTAGGAGGTGGGAGGCATACACCCTCTCTACTTTTAACCAGACGTGTTAACCTTAACCCTGTGTGATTCAGAGCATTTTTGAGTTTGTATGTATTATTTTACATTGCTTAGCAGTATCATTATCATATCATAAAATATCTCAAAAGCTTCTGTGCCATATACAGTAAGATGGGTCCACAGCATAGAGAACATAAGCTTGGTTATTTTGTTAGCTTTGATCTCTTTTTGTGGCATAGGACTGCATCTAACTGTCAATAAAATCCACACATCTACACTGGTAAGATTATGTATTTGTGACTTGCTAAATAGGCCGTACGCAGAGCACCGACCAGGCTCTATCCATGAGCATGCTGCTGACTTTACTACTGGAACACATGCAAATTGGGAATCATGTCACTCCCAGCTCTTAACGCATCATCTGGGTCTCTTCTTTTTCATTTGGTTTGGCAAACAATCTTTAATCACAAAAACGTGAAACAGCATCAATACGTTTAAGGAGAGAGTGCTCGGTGTTTAAACAGCTATCACGTGTGTCCACTGAGAACAGCCACAAGCTTCCCAGTTCTTCTAAATTTCCCTCTAAGTCGAGTCTTACAGTCTTACTTTAAAGTCTTTCATGACTTTAAAGAAAAGCCTTAGAAAATAAGGTTGGTGTTAAGTGTCTATGGCTGCTAAATTACAAAAGATTATGCGACTTAAATCCACTCCCATTTTTTTCTTTATTAGGTATGGGGAGTCCTGGAGGATAGAAGCCATAGCTTTTAGGGAAACTGATTGTTTTATTGTTTCGCGGAGAACTCTTGATAATTTTGCTGCTTTGTTTCAGTTCTTAGAGTGAAAAAGTGCTCATATTAAACACGGAAGCGAGCATTATACCAACAACATGTGGCTCTGTCTACGCAAACAATTTGTCCCTCAGGAGTGGTTCAAATCTTTATGTGTGCTTTAGTTATTTTTCAAACACAGTGCTTATTTACGAGTAGCAAACAGCAGGAGGGGAGATGCTAAACTCATTAGTCCTTACCTGAGTTCAAGGCTGCTTGTCCAGAGGGAGGCACAGACATCCACACACACGTCAACTAATTTGCTTACAGACACGTCTTGGTTGCATAGCTCAGGGCACAAATATTTTGTCTCCTCAGTGACAGCTTTATGCGTTGTCAAGGTGATGAATCGCTCGGACAGTGGACTGTTAATACTGCTGCTAGCATCTGGGCAGGTAGCAACATGTCATGCTGTCCCAAACAATGTCCCTATACTGAATGCTCATTATACCTAAGCTGCCATATGACAGCTGCAAATGCTAGAGAGAGAGGATCACATAGTGAACCACAGTCCCCCGTAATTACACCGCTGTTAATTATTTAGGTTGGCAATCAGCAATCTAATTTTACATGGACAGTTCCCTGAAGATCATAATAATTATTCATACATCAAGTACTGAACTTGGCCTAGTAATTAATAACTGCTTTAGGTTAGGGCTGTTTATTTTCAACCGGGAATTTCGATCATGCTGATTAGATGTTTTGAGTGGTTGAGCCTTGGCTGTGATTCCCACATCCAAACACCCATAACATTCAGTTTGTTGAATTTCATTTATCCGTGTTCCACGAAGTGGACTAAAGGGTCTTTTTTTATTTAATTTTTTTTTATTATCATTGCACGAAGAAGCTTTTATTATTAGCAGGTGAGTGGGTTACCTATACTCGCTGCTGCTGTGTGGATTTCTGGTGGTTCAGGAGACAAAGCAACCTTTAGCTCTGCCTTCTTACATAACCGTCTGTCTGTCAGAAGCACACAGGGCCGCTGGCTGCCTGGGAGGTGCTGCGGTGCACGCCGATCCCCCCCGTGTCCTCCTGTACCGTGGTTTCATTAGTGGAGCTGAGCCTTTCCTTCATAAACTCTATAATGTATGCAGCACCTACACATTCATAAATCAGAGCATCCAAATGAAATAAGCCTCGCTGAGGTTTGAACCTGACATAATTCATAGTCAGAACGGTTCGATCGCAAATGTGCCAAAAACTTCAATGGCAGCATTTCAAGCCGTGAGGACGTCCATAATTGCGGGAAAGACGAGCAGTCCGCGTGAACATTGCAAACAGATCTCAAAACAAATTAATGCAATCACTGTCATCCACTGAAGAAATATTGCTGGCAAAGATAAATCATGTCCCCCAAACTCTTTCTCTTCGCTCTGTGGTTGGATGCATGGAGCTCAATGTAAACGGGAGAGCTTTAGTGTTCAATAAGAGAGTAAAGCCAAGCTTATATAGGGCTTACCGGTCTCTTTCGGTCTGAAACTGACCTGTTTGAGTGCCTGTCTGCCTGTCCTTCTCTGCGTCTGCCTACATCAGTCTCAGGACATTTATAAAGGTCTGTTATGAAATCACAAAAAAAAAAGGGAGGAAAACAACCACAACCACCACAGGCCGGCAATGATACACAACGGCGCCAGTATGTAGATGACAGCATTTGCAGACCAGTTGTTTAGCTTCATCTCTTATTACTGTTTTATCACGCGTCACTGCCTGAAAAGGTGTACAGCTATAGATCTGTCTTACTGGGAATCATGGTGCACAGCAAGAAGACAAAGAGAGAGAGAGACTGACAGTAAAGTGCAAGGTCCATCTAACAGAGTAACAATAAATCTCAGCATCCCTTCAAGCCAGCAGGAGGGTGTCTCCCGCTGGATGGTTGCCTATCTCACTATCTGCTAATCCCCATCATATATCCTCTTTATCAACCCTATAATTACCAAATGGAACTGCTAAATTATTTCAATGTGTTTAAATGCAACGAGTGGTAACAGCAGCTTATAGAACAAAAGGTTTAATGCAATTTAAAATGGCATGAATTGAAGTGAAACAACTTTTGAAAAAATGTACCTTTCCTGGTTATAATAATTGGTATATTTGGTCACTTGTGGGTAGTTTAACAAGCTGTAAACAGAGAGTGACATTTTAACACCTTAAAATATGTAAATGTAGGGAACAGTGGCCCCATTTCCACATCGCAGCACAGGCATTAATTTGAAGAATCCGATATAAACACCAGCGAGTCGCTAACTTTGCCCTTCTGCTGTTTGGGCAGCTAGTGTAAAGCAGCTTTATCAAAGCTTTTGGGGTTTTTTTGTGTTTTTTTATTTTGCAGCTAAAAACTGCTGCCTGCTGTGGCTGAAAACAATGTGGTGGAAAGTGACGAAGGAGAACAAAACAGTGAAATTGTGGGCTTAAAAACAAAACAGTGAGTTAGGAACTGACAGCATCTGCAGAGTTGGGTCATAATTATCATTGAGAGCAAGTGTATATAAACAAAGTTACCCAAGGCTAAGTTTAAGCTCTGCGTTTGCAGTGATGCTGTGGCTTTCACTTGTGCTGTTGATTTTCCTTTACTGTCCTTTCACCTCTGCCTACTTTTAAATTGCATTCATCAAGGCTTTCAGTGGGTTGTTTGCTGCCTCCCTCATCCACGCAGTGTCTTGCCTTGTCCTGTCCTCAAAGAACAGCCAACACCAGCCACCTGAGACACAGCACCACTTACGAAAGGACAGCCAGGCAAAATCTGTCAGCCTGAGCACTGAAGGGATGGATGGAGTGGGGGAGGTCTTGGAGAGGGGGAGTGGAGACAAGGAGGAGGAAAAATTACTGAAATAAAGGCAAGAGAGACAAGAAGAAAAAGTAATATGATATCAGTGAACTGGGCTACCAGTAGTAGGATTAGATACTAAATTCTCAAGATGAGAAATCAAACATGAAAGCTTGGCTTGCAGTTGTAACGTGCCTCCAAAGTCTGGAAACATTCTCTCAGTATTGCATCTGTAATGCTATCTCAACTCACTAGCCACTTTGTTAGGTACAGCTGTTCAATTGTTTGTCAATACAAATCACTAATCAGCAAACCACATAGCAACAACTCAGTCTATTTAGGTATTTACACACAGTCAAGATGACCTGAAGAAAACAGCATCTCCACACACACACACACACACACACACACACACACACACACAAGAAAAAGCAAAAATTAAAAAGAGTCAAATGTATGCATCTAACCTTACTCCACAACAAGATTACTTCTGATTGGATCACTTCCAAACTTAATTAGTTCTGATTGGATCTTGTCTCACCAGAATATTTTCATCTCGCTTTTATTTGCTGACGAAAGTGTCAGTACATTTCATCATAGTTTTTGACATCATGCATTAGTTTTTACTTAGTGATGTTTTTGGTAGAAAAAGAAGGTCATTAACGAAAAATATGATGAAAACTACAGGTCAGCTCCTGACACAAGTAAGGTGTTTCTAATAAAGTGTCCAGTAGGGGTGGGGGAAAAAATCGATACTGTGTAGTATCGTGATATTTTGTTTGCTAATAATGTATCGATACAGGGACAGCAGAAATCGATATTTTGTTACAAACAATTTTTTCTCTGAAGTCAACATGCTCTGGAGTCAGAGCATGTTGACTTCACAGCATGTTGATCCTTTTTCTGAGCAAGAATCCTGACATTCCTTCACTGTCCAAATGTGTTTAACTTTTTTTTTTTGGCAGCAATAAACATGACAGTTTACTTATTTTAATTTAAGACATGTTTAATTTTAATTAAGTTTAAAACTTTTTTATTTAATGTAAAATTACATTTTTTAAAATTTACTTTCAAAGTCTTCAGTTGCTGAATGGGCTGCATAGTTTTCATAAATTGCATAGTTCAGAATAGCTATAATTGTACCAGATGGTTGCATTCAGTTAAGTTGGACTAGACTGTAATACAAACCGTTCAGTTTGTCAACAATAAAACTGACTGAAATGAGAGAAAGACTGAGTGTGAGACTTTGATATTAGATGAAATGAATATTGATAAAGTTTACCTTTATGTGCAGAATTTAAATATCGCAAAATATTTTTAAAAAATCGCAATAATATCGTATCGTGCGTTAAGTATTGTGATAATATCGTATTGCGAGTTGTATGGTGATTCCCACCTCTAGTGTCCAGTGAGTGTAGGCACTGGACGATATTACTGTATTGTAATTTTAAACTTCAGTTAGATATTCAGGCTTCATTCATGCTTTAAGAGGCAAAAGCAGAGGGCAGCATGACTGGTACACATATTCCCCAGAGCCACAGATTAAGAGGAAGAAAAAAAGTTTTTGTAGACTTTATTTTTTTCACATTTTCTTTAAATAGACAGATATATTTAAGAGACTTTACATCATTTGCTTTTTTTCAGCAGTTCTATGTTAGAATGCAGTATTTTCATTTAGTTAATTAGCACCATTTAGCACCTTTGGCAGCTTGTAAAGTCAGCTGGTTTGTAAAGGTTTTCTAAAACAGGCTGCTGTAAAGCAAACACAGTACCGTCTGTACACTGCAAATGCAGAGCTCACGACATGCTACGACACAAATGGACAAAGCATGCATGGCAAAGCATCAAACAAGATGCATGTAATGTGCGACGTATTTGTCCCCTTAATCTAAAGTTAATACGTCTCTGAGATTATCTCCGCATCTCTATAGCCTCATGTCCTTTTTGGTTTTTATCCGATTTATTGTCAGTTTTTATTTCTAGCGTCCTGTTTACACCTGGATGAACTGACGAGGTGATCACGGGTTGGAGCGGCGAACACCCGCAGGGAAAGTACGTGGAAACAGTAAACAAATACTAATGCAGCAGCTCACATGTGTGATTGGCCTCCATAAAAACCAAATGAGCAGACGGGTTACAGGTGTCATTAGGCCTGCTGACTGACGACCACCCCCGAGTGTTTCCTCTAGCTTTCTCTTCCTCTTTGCATTCTTTCTCTCTCCTGTTTCCTTAATTCCCTCATTTATTCATTAAATGTACCTTTGGAAGTGCTTCGAAAGGTTAGCTGTAGAGCGCGAATGGGTGAGAGAAAGGGAAAGTCTATCTAAAGGTGTGAGACAATATGTATGCAAATGTTCTCTCCGAGCAGCTCGCCAGCAGAGCGAGCGCATGCCTGCCACGGGGCAGCTGAATGAGAATTTATCATCCAATATATCCTCATCATAAATGATAAAAAAAACACATTTGCCAGGCTGTAAGATGGCTATAGACCATCTCTACGCCAGCTCCCTAAACAGAGTAGTAAATCAGCACAAATTACATTGTAATGTTTTGAAGAATTAAGGCATGAAGCCCTTGAATGCACCAAAGACTTGGACATAAGGAGGTGAACACACAAAAATAATAATTAAAAAAAAAAAAACAGAAAGAAAAAAAAAGTCTTTTGGCATTTAAAAAAAACACACTAAGAAATATTACTGCCTAGTGGGCCTACAAACACACAGACGGAGTTCTTTTCAATTGCACAAGACTCGAGCCAGACGGGGGAGAATTAATAACGCTCTACAGAGTATCGGTGTTACTAAATTGGCGGTGTTTCATAACAAAGTCTTTCAGAGCAGATATCAATTAGAAACAATTAAAAGAACCATTCATCATTTTAACAAAGTGGGCTCCATACAAGGAGCAGCGCTACAAGAGAAGCTGATCAAACATAATAAAGAATCCTGTTTCAACAGAGCTCCATAACGGAGATTTATGCTGATAGAACTGATGTGTTTTTTTAATTTATTTATTTTTATTTTTTTGCAAAGATCCCACCTCCGACTGGCTCCACTGGACAGAACTGTGCTTGTCTATCAAACAAACACATGGCTACTGAAGCAGATTCTGTGCAGAAATATTGACAACACACACGCACGCAAAAACAAATTTAAAATTCAAGCGGGGAAGGAACTTCCCAGTAAAACACACAAACATGTCCATCCTTAGGGCATGCCAGTGCAGCCCGCGTGTGGGTATGAAGCTTTTTACCAGTCTATCTGTGTGCGCTCGGTTGATTGACAAACAGTTTCCTTCTTTCCTGGAAAACCCTCACAAAGGCTTCCCATATCAATATCCAGATTATCTTTGCTTTGTTGGAAACCAAAGTAGATATGATCTTAATGCAAAGATGCACTGGGGGAAAGCAGGCCATACACAGTGGCACACAGTGCGACGACAACCCTCCGAGCCTCCAGGCTCACTAATCAGTGCAGTGTCTTCCGTGCAAATGTAACTCTATACCCAAGCAGGGAGGATAGAGGAGCTACCAGCATGGCCTCCTCTGCCTCTCTGTCCTAATGAAGCTCCAGGTAATCAAATCACTGCACACACAGGCTGATGGCCAATAAGCGAACATTTGGGTGCTCCTAATGGGAGCATGACAACGTTTTTACATTTTCAAATGACTTCTTTCTTTTTTCTGAGTCTACTTATCTACTTATGACCATGATATTGCACATTAGCAAATTTGTTTAATATGCCCAATGTGTCATTTATCTCTGCATGCCCGTTAAAGCACTAAAATATTGCAATAAGCCTCGTCTGCTGGGGGGTTCCCATGATGCACTGTTTCTTCTTCACGCACCTCTTTTCACTCACTATATGTTTAATCATTAGTTACTATCTCTCTCTTTCACAGTGTGTCTTTAGCCCTGTCTCTGTCCCCTTAACCCCAACCTGTCATGACAGATAAGCCTAAGCCTTGTTATGCTGCAGATTTCTTAATTAATTGAGTTGTTCTGACTGGTTTCCAACTGGGTGGCCAGTATGCCATAACCCTAGATGCCCCTTTTCACTGTCTAAGTGATATGGACAGCTGCATGGCACAAACTGTTCTCCAGTTAAATACATGAATACAATGAAATCCAAAATCTTATAATGAAACCATCCAAACTTGGACCCCTTACATGCAAACAAGAAGCAAGCTGCCAGAAACTTTGGGGTGTTTTTCAACTCATCCCTAACCTTTTAACAATCACAAAAGTTAACAGTAAAAGGAGCAAAAATGAAACCAATATTTGCAGCCAGGCTTTTGTTTTCCTTCAGCTAGAATACTGCAACTCTCTTCTTTCTGGTCACTCTCTCCTCTCCAGCTGGTTCAAAATGCAGCAGCTCAGCTTCTTACTGGTATTAGCAGACGGCATCATATTACCCCGATCCTGGCTCATCTCATTTGGCTCTCTGTACGCTTTAGAATTGATCTTTAAACTTTACTCGTCACTTTTAAAGCATGTTGCGGTCTGGCTGCAAGCAACATGGCAGATACGATGGCTCCACATGAGCCTTAGATCCTCAAATGCCTCCCTCCAAAATCAAGGCTCAAGTCTTGAGGTGACCATCGGGGCCTCTTGGAATTGGAAGAATCTGCCTGAGGAGGTAAAGCTCGCAACATCTATCACGTCTTTCAAATCACTTGTAAAAGCACATTTTTATGAACTTTCTTTAGAGCAATGCCAGTTCTCTCTTTTTTCTCCTTCTTAATTGTTTGTGCCTCTCTTTTTTTTAACTGTCTCATGTATTTTTATGCACTGTTTTCTTGCGTTTTAACTTCTCTTTAACTTTATTCAGTTTTATTTATGGCCATAAGCTCTGGCTCGTTATCTCATTATCAAGTGAAAAAATGTAAAGTCAAACTAAAGCTCAGTGAATCTTTTCAAATTGTCAAACACTAGTCAAACTGCTAAAATTAATGGCATTGGTTGCTGGGAAATATCCATCATTCTGCTCTTGTTCTTTCCTGCTGTGACAAGTCTAGGTTTAAATGTTAAAAAAAAAGTGGGGAAGAAAAGAATGAAAAAAATGTGCTTTGGATACCATAGAATAGAACAACAAAGAAAATCTGTGTGCAGGTAAATATAGCTCTAAACCCACATGATATTTTAAATCATGAGTGTCAAACATAAGGCCCAGGTGCCAGAATCGGCCCAGTGCACACTTCAATGCAGCCCACTGGATTTGGAAAATGTAGAGTAGGGCATAAATATTAGAGAGTTTTGCAGCTTTTCCTACTGATAAAAGCCTTCCCCGTGGCCATTCATACTACACCAAAGTAATTACTATATTTTTCAGACTATAAGACCGAAAAATACGGCCTTATAATCCAAATCCTTTAATTTTCTTAAAAATCGATAGTGCACCGTATAATCCTTGTGTATTAATTCTGGTTGTGCTTACTGACCTCGAACTGATTTTATGTGCTACATGGCGCTCAAAAATCTGTCAAAATGTTTTAGTATGACTTTGGTAAGCTACAAAGTTACATCGCTTGATGGATTGTTGGAGCAGTACGGCTACTGTAGTCAGGAGCCTCGCGGAGGAAAGTAGTGACATGGACAATGACAAGAGGGATCCGGGCATGCTTGATGCCGAAATCGCCCAACCGTTAAACTCAGACACTGAACATGAAGAATTTGATGGATTTGTGGAAAAGGAATGAACTGAAAAAGTGAGTGTATTGTTCTGTTTTTTTGTGTTACAACTGAACAGTGTTGAGAATTATTGTGAATGAGTTGAATAAAGTTTGACTTATCTGACTGTTTTGCTTCGCTTAATGCGCCTTATAATCCAGTGCCTTATAATCTGAAAATTATGGTAAGTATTAGACAGTAAAATCCATTTTTTTTCACCATCTAATATAGAAATGTGTCTTTTTTTTATGGGTGCAAAATTTAAAAAAAAAGAAAAGTGCCTTTTCTGTGAATTAACAAAAATCTGCTTTTTAATGAATATATTACAAGACAGCCTAGGCAATAATCTACTTTAATTTTTTTAATGCAATTTTTCACATTTATATCTTATAATTTAAAGAGTCGTGCCGACAGATCTTTCTTTAATACAGCAACATTTCTATGTCACGTAATGCTGATATGTTATGACGATGTAAATATTTTTTTAAAAATGTAAACAGTTAAACTTCTTTACTTTGATAGAATGGGGAGTTTCACTGGTCCGGCCTATTTAAGATGAAATTGGGATATATGTGGCTGACAGTGTAAAATGAGTTTGACATCCCTCTTTTAAATGATCAAGGATACATCAATTAAGCCTGTTTGTAGTGGCTGAAGTGGATGTGTATCTCAGTTGTCAAGCAGCACTCTGTCATGCGCATTTACATAGCTCGCTCTCGTGCCTCCAAACACACTCTCTCAATTTGGGGGTCTATTTAAGCTGGGAAATTTCCTCTCTCCTTCTGACATGTCAGTACTGCAGACCTGAATCCTTATTTCAAACTCTCTGACACTCGAGCATTCACCTGTAGGCTCCAGGAGGATGTTTTCTCATCACTCTAGTGATGGTGCCTATAGATGCCAAACTCTAACTAGATTGTGATCCTATAATAAATGAGAGCTGTGTGACTGAAAGTATAAGGTAATGTGGCAGATTGCTATTATGATGATGATTTGAAATGTTTTTGCAGACAAATGACTGCGTTTGATTAACAGGCTGTGAAGAATCACTAGAACCACATCAGCAGCTGGGATGATACCGTGCATGAGGTTTGCATAACGTTTTGTCAAACTCCTTCTGACGAACAGATTGTGTGATAGCCGAGTGTAAATTTTAAAACATACTCTCGATTCTGTAAATATTTTGTGTGGTTAGGTTTCCAGAATGATGTTTCCTCAGGGCTGGGCAGTTGATTGAATTTTATTTTCAATAAAATATAAGCTATCCAAGCTAAAACACTTAGTGTGCCACAGCCCATTTCACAATGATCATCTAGCTTTGCTGTTGTTATAAATCCAGCACAGCCCTTCAGGGCACCGTGCTTTCGCCTGTCCCTAAATGGCCCGACTCTCTCCCTGCCTGGCCCTCGCCTGGTAAGATTAGCTCAAGCCAAGAGAGCAAAAAGAGAGCATTTGATCAGGAATTTTAACTTTAATTTTCACATTTATTAATTTGAGGAAAGTCACATCTGAATCACACACGCACCATATCATAAAGAATTCAAGATTAACTAATTACCTTTCAATCAGCGCGTTAACAGTGATTAAATCAGAAAAAAGCTCAGCGTTATCCGAGCACACGTGCTGGCAGGTGTACAGAAGCTGCTCAGCTGCTGTGTGTTCTCCAGCTTGATTAAATAATGAGAGATTATAATACGCACGCACACAAAAACAACGTTCCCTGTCCTCCCAATCTAGGAACTGGCAGTAAGACCTGTCTCATTCTCCTCGCTCAGCAGAGCAAGTAATATCAACTAATCCTAGACACAGAAAGACACTGTGGGGCTGAGAGCAGGACAGAGAATACATGATAAAGCTAATGTCATTATTAAGTTTTTGTACTGAAGCCCTTTCTTCAGCCATTCAAACTTTTAGCCTCAGACCCCAGGATTCTGCAAGCCTGTGGGTTTAAGGAAATGTGTGATTTTTCTGTATGTGTGTGAGTGCTTTGTTACCAGTGCATACCCAGTGTGACACCATGCAAAGAGTCGCAATCCCCAACAGTGTTCATTTAGAAGAGTTCACATTGGCAGCACAGACACACACACGTGCGCGCGCACACACACGCACAGAGGAAGCTCCCAGGCCTATCCTATCCACTGTGATGTAATGAGATATCTGCTGTTTCCCATTTGAGCCTCTTTATCCTCCACAGAACAGAAACAACTGATGGAGATGGGATGGGGATGGGAGAGGATAGAAACTAAAGTGAACGAAGCAAAATCAGATTCCTCTGCTTCTCTCTTTTCTCTCTCTCTCTGTTTAAGGCAGTAATATGTCTCCATCTATGTCTATAGTATTGTAATGGGTGGGTCTCACTACCCTGCCTGAGGAAATTGCTTTATAGTCCCTCTGCCCTCCTCTATATGTGGACACACACATGCACAAACAGACCCCACACACTCTCATGGCAGTAGCCCCAGTGACACTGCTTAAATATTAATGACCTGATTCTCTCTCATTAATAATAGCTGCAGTGCTGATTACTCTGTGAATACCACTGAGTGTGTGTGTGTGTGTGTATACACATGGAAGTATGCCTACTCACAGTGCGTGAGCCAAGTATTTGTTCTGCCTGTCACTGGCATATTATACTGTGAATGACTCCAAAATGATCACTGACATTGCATTACTGAGGTAAATTAAATATTATTAAATTACATAACACCGGGGATGTTAAAGGTTAATGTACGATGATAAATCCATTGTAATTTATGTCAGCGTTGGTGTTTGTGTTTTGCAAAGGACAAAAGAGCAGAAGTGTGGCCGGAGGATGCAGGGATGATATGAAGAGACGTGCACAGACACAAGGGAAAGAATTTAACGTGGTGAAACAACGTGCACACACACGCACACACAAATAAATACAATTGCAAATGCAAAGACATACAGAAACACTCACACAGACTAGCATTCGCTCAGTTAAGCCATGCATGAGTCGTGTGCGATGCAGCTGGCTTAAGCTAGCTTAGTACCAGACACAACACACACACACACACACACACACACACACACACACACACACTAAGGCAAAGGGAAAGCAAGAGTAGACATCAGAATCCAGTGGGTTGTAATGGAGAGCTGTCCTATCCTCTGCTAAGAATAGCAAGGGCTAGCCATGAAAAGGAAGAGAAAGTAAGGCTGCAGATAAAAAGGGGAGTGTGACACCAGGAGCTGTGTGTCCTTTAGGAATGATGAGTCAGGGGAATTACAGTGGCACACATGTCAAATAAAAAGAAACCCAAAAATGACATATTCACTAACAAATGATTTTTTGCTTGTGATATGCTGGCTTAAGATAAAATACAACTACAGGCATCGCTTTTGCAAGAAAAGGGCAGCGTACTAATGCCTCAGCAGCATGAGGTGCGCGCACACACTCTCTCACACACATTGCGTGTGTTCGTACTTGAGAGTCTCAAACACCTGAAAAATTCACATTTCTCATTTCCCTGATGAATTACACTGAGCTGTATTTAGACAGGAGGAAAGAAAGTGCTAAACAACAAGAAGAAGGAAGGTACTGTGTGTTTGTTAGGGTTGTAACACAGTCACAGGTCAGCTGAATGTGGGTCTAGATTTAAAGGATCCACATGCAGTGTTGTCTCAACAATCCATGTAACAATTGTTCACCCCCTGCCGGTGACTGATGCCTTCAGGGGTCGGTGCATTGGTGGTTCTTGGTGTCTGGGGCTGGGCGCTCAGGTATGTACCAGCTCACTCCCGGTGGCTACTTGGCTGGGCCTGGCGCCTGTTGCTCGGTCAGCCCTCTTCTGGGGCGCGGGGGGCCCTCGGGCCTCCGGCCTCTGGGCCTGCGGCTCGGTTCACTCTGGCACAGCTGGCTTCTGGCAGAGCCGGCGGGCACGCCGGTGCAGCCCCCTCTAGCTTCTGCTCGGTGGCTACTGGGTGACCCCTCGTCTGGGGATCCTCAGCCCTTCCCATGAGGGTGGCACGGATGCCCCTCCGGTGGTCCTCCTTGGGCTCTCGCACTCTGGGGCCTCTGGATGTCTGGGGCCTGGATCTCCTCCATGCCTGCTTCATGCCCTGGGGACAGGGCTATGGCTCTCTACATCCTCTTGCAGACCATTACATGTGGAAACCATTTGAATACAAGCGCGCTGATCCACACAGGTGTGCACACGGGTGTTCACTGCTCGTAGACTTAAATTACACCTTTCTTGGCTGCTACTTCAAAGCACATTGTGCGCTGTCTGTCCTGCGTGCTGCACAACAACATTGAATATTTAGTATTTACTGCTGTTTACACTTAGCTAGATTAATGCGATGGCGTTGTGTTTAGTATGTTGCTTTGTTTTGTTTGTTTTTTTGCTTGTTTTCTATTCTTTCTCTCTCAACAGGTGATCCAGGAGATTTTTTTTCCCTTTCTCACTGTCCCTCTCCCCTTCTGTTTTTCTTTTCCTTCCTCTTTCTTTCTCCCTTTCCTATCCCTCACTCATGTCTGTCCCGTCTGTAACAACTGAAAATAAAATAAAATAAATAATAAAAACAAAGGTCGATCAAATGGACCAATACGGCATTGTCATGATGATCCATTTGGCAAAATAAATCCATTGGGTATCCTTGTTGGTCTTCAGACAACAATTCTGACGGCTAAAGAACCAAATGGGACAGGCAAAAAAACCCCCCAAAAAACCCCCCCCAAAAAACCCAAAAAAACCCCCCAAAAAACAAAAAACCCCAAATTGTTTTAGTATCCTGCTCCTCTTCTTCTTCTTTTTTCTCCTCTCCTCCCACTTGACTGACATCTTCCTCACTACCCAGTGCAACCCTAACCCCCCCCCCCCAGGCACAAGTCAGACTTTAACACCCAACCTGCTGCCCACCCACCCCAGGACATTCTGGCCCTGGCTGTCGTTGCCTGCACTGTCTGTCTCTAGCTGATGGAAATCATCTTATTAGAGCTGTGCTAATGTCTGCTCTGGATTCCTGGGACACTCCGGCTGCCCCTATTTTAATTGGCTGCCTCTATTAATATTTCATTCGTTTAAATACAGCACGCCACCTTTCACTCTGCTGCCCGTGACCCCGCTGGTGGCTCCTCGCTATGTCAGACTGGGAATATTGATAGGGGAAAATTGTTTTAACAGTGACACACCGCATTATTGCTTTGGATATTTTGTGAGCTGCATAGTTTAAGTTTGCTTTGTGAACGCCTGAGTGAAATTAATTTGTTGTGGAACTGATTTGGAACTGGAATCGATCAGTTATGGCAAAAAGACACAGTAATTGAAAGCGGATGAGAAATGTTTGTGTAGCTTTCTACTTGATATGTCACAGAACTTCATACACTCGTTAAGTCTTGATTCCCTTGTTAGGGTTTGTAAGAGAGTCGACGTGTCATTTGGAGTCAGCTAATGAAACTACAGAGCAAAGAAATGCTATAAAGAAGGTATCAAAGTTCTTCCAGCTGCTGTTTTCTATCATCCATAATGTCACTATTAAAAAGCACTAAGAGGAGCTGTGGAAATCAAGGCAAAACCTGGAAGACCAAGAAAAGTTTAAAATAAAACTGTGGTTCTGGCAGAATGAAATGTTAAACCCCAGCACGACTGCAAAAGATCTGCAGGACCAGATGAAACTGAAATTTTGTTTTTTTTGGTGAACTGATCTAAACTGTACTTCAAAATGTATTTATAGGGACATGTTAGACACACAGGCTTTGAGACTGGTCTGCAACCACGTGGCAACAACTGCTCACCAGGAAAAAAGTGTATCCTGTGACTGGTGGTGAGTGGTTGCTGGCAGTCACTGTGAAACTGACTGGTAAAGTCACAGTCACACAGGCCTAGAGATCAGTGAGTGACCCCCCCCCCCCCCCCCCTCCGTTAGGGAGCGATCGCGAGGAAAAAGTGTGTTTTCTGCAACTGTTGCCGGTAGTTTGCATTAGAATGTGGACTTATCTGCAAACACTCGCAAACTATTCACCAAGTGTGAAAAACTGTTCACCTTCAAAGTAAAAGCTGCACATTTTGAAATGTGTTGGTTGCAGCAATAAGGCACAGCTTTTATTTTGAAGCTGAACATTTTCTGTGTCCGGTTTGTGTCACACTTTTCAAGTTTCAATGTAAAATAGAGGTGACCATGTCAATAATAAGGAGGTTTTCAGTGCAGTACCATATACTTGTATGTATGATTTCACCTGGTAACAGCCACCAGCCGTCAGCAGCCGCTCACAAACTGGTTGGGGAATGTACATTTTTTTCATAGCAACTGTTTGTTTCCAGGGGCTCAGCGACCGGTCTCTAAACACTTCATTGGTGTGACTGAGGTTTTATTTATTTTCCAGTTTTCAGTTTCAGAAGCTACTCAATAAGTATGGTGAGAAGGAGTAACTGACATTTTAATTTTATGTGTGCTACAGAACGCAATCTTGCTTAATTTTATTTTTTGCAGAATAAGCCCAACAAATATCTAAGTGAGACGCATGCTCACTCTGTACTTGCTGAAAAAATGCAGGTGAGCACATTGCTCACTCAGGAATGCACAGATACACACACATACGTGCAAACACAAATGCACAAAGAGCCTGGGGCTACCACCAGGACAGAAGTGCAGCTGGAAGAAGGAAAGGAGGAAACACAACAAGTGGAATAAGTTAGGATTTGTGACATGAAAAGTGAAGAGAAAGAAGAGAAGAGGTAAAACAAATGAATGTAACTGTTGTTTTAGTTCACAATCCTTCATCGACTCGTTACATTTAACAATTATTTTCTCACCTTCTGTTGTTTTTCCCGGTATTGTGGTTGATATTTTTTGACAACAGCAACTCTGGGCTTCCCTGGCGCTGAATCAGGAATCCTCCACACACCTTCTATAAGGATTAAGTACTCTATCTGTAGAGTGCCAGAGAGTCTGATGTGCATTCCCTGTGTAATTTTGCGGTTTATAGTTAAGCAGGTATTTTCTGCTCGAGGTGAAATTCAGTCAGCAGGGTCTTTACTGTAAATTGAGGTGGTTGCATTATTCACCATATATTTGTTGGTTTGTTTGTTTATAGAAAGAGTTCTAATACATTTATTATATAAAGCCATTCATGGCCCAGAAAATGTCTCATAAATTGATGTCACCTGAGTCAGGTTCAAAAAAACAGTCACCCTGTGGTGATAGTTAAGAAAGGAACAGACCTATGTAGAGATGCACCATACTGACTCCTTTGGCCCCAAATATTACAGTTTTCAGCTGATTCAGTCTGTGCCAGTTAAAAAAAAACACCACACTTCAACAGTGCAATGCAAACTTAACGTCATATCCTGTTATTATCAGTGCAAAAAGTTTGAAAAACTGCTACTAATAACTTGGTTAAAGATTCTGCTGTAATGATTTTGCTTTATTCCAGTGCCATGATGATAAATGATAGTGTTTTTAGTATGAGTATTTAGTATTATTAGTATTAGTATCTAGTATTCTTCTCAAAGAGAAACTTGAGAAATCAATACTTAAATCACATAAATCCCACGATCCCATGTTCATTCATTATTTTAGTGTAACATCAGTGTTTTAATTTTATTTGATGCTATTGTAATGTTAGGTGTGTAATATTAGTTCAAGGCTATACTTCGCAGGCTCTAAGCAATTAGCAGCTAATTTAATTGCATTCAATTAAAAGCAAAACACTTTAGACACACTGGACCGGGTAAGCAAAAACAGCTGTAATGAATTTCAACTCTTCAACAAAGTAATAAACCAAGTAAAGTTATCAATACCAAACTACTGTCTGCTGTTCTTAGTCCATAAAAGTTCAGTATTTGGAAAAAGCTGAGGATTTCCCACATTACTTGGAGCCTATAAGAGCTAGCATTCAAACTTGCCATTGCATTAGATTTTATTTGACAGTCCTAAAAGTGAAAATGCAAGCACAGGTAGGATTATAATGTGACAGCCATGGCAGCAAGGAGTCAGTCCGCACATGTGTGTATGTGAATAATGGCAGCTCCTGCGGCCTTCAACACCCATCTGTCATACGTCAACTAAGCTCTGCACTGCTGCCATCTCAATCAGCTGACATAATGTTCCACACACACACTTTCTCTGTCTCTCCCTTTTACACGCATTATTTTGACAGCGTGCCACCGTGAGTGTGAGTGGCGAGAGAAACACACACTGTGTCCCCACAGCGTTCCCTGATTAACGAGATGGTTTGTTCTCTTCCTCAGACATCGGCCAATCAGGCACGAGGACACAAATCTCTCCCCACTGGTGATACTGAAGGCCACCGGCCACTATTTATTGGCAATCTCAGCCCTAACTGCCCAGACAGAGAGAGCAACACGCTTGCACAGGCAGACACCACCAACGTGTCTGTCTGTGTGTGTTTTTCATGTGCTCCAAGTCAAATTTGCTACAGGAAATATGATGGCAGGCATATAATAAATATAAGTATTACAACGATGAAATAACAGCTTGAAAAACCCCCCACAAAAAAAATACAAATACACAGCAACATACATGGAGGAATCTCCTCATTTTTGTTTGTGTTGGTGTTTGAATAGAGTGCAGGTATTAAAGCTGCAAATCACCACATCAAGGCTGTGATTAAAGCAGATTAGGCCTTATAATGGTGTTTAATTAGTCCCAAAACTCATGCACATCAAAATCAGGGGCATGCACATGATATGAGCACACACACCAGTATTTGTAAGCATTTGTGTTTTATGTAGATGTGATGTTGCAAGAATGCATGAGGCCAGCATAAGGACAAATGGACCTTCTACACTATGCATCTGCAATTCATTAAAAAAAACAATGGTTTATTTGAACTTAACAGTTTCCACAGTGATGGTTAGAGGCTGGCTAACATATTGGCTAATATTAGCTATTTGCTGTTAGCCACTGCACTATGAAACGGCTAACACATTAACCTAAAACGCAAAAGATCATTGGTTTGAGACCATGGAAAGATACAAATCCCTCAAAGGATGCATCAGGAAACATCCGCAGTGTGGTGACTCCTCTCCCTCACTGCCCAACCGGTCATGGCAGATGGCTGCCCCTCCCTGAGCTTGGTTCTGCCGGAGGTTTCATCCTGTTAAAAGGGAGTTTTTCCTTCCCACTGTCACAAAGTACTTGCTCATAAGTTGTAAAAGTTTTCTTCAGAATACTTATGCTTACAGTATAACTCACCTTGAGATGACTATGGTTGTGATCTGTCCCTATAATGAATAAACATGAATTGAAATTAAATATCTGTGCAACTGAAAGACACTATATGCTGACCAAATATTATCAACATCTATAAAGACCAATAAAGGATAAGTGAAAATTTAACAAATTAAGAAGAGATGAGAGAAAACAATGTTTGCAAGTGTTATGAGTTTTTACATTATACAGTTTGTCCACCAGAGGACAAACTTCGCTGTTTTAAAACCACATTCCA
Organism: Mchenga conophoros; assembly: GCF_057382185.1. Taxonomy (NCBI): domain Eukaryota; kingdom Metazoa; phylum Chordata; class Actinopteri; order Cichliformes; family Cichlidae; genus Mchenga; species Mchenga conophoros. Next base: position 29,431,556 of record NC_140527.1, read on the forward strand.
CAATAAAGTTAAATTCGATTCAATTCAATTTTATTGATATAGCACCAAATCACAACAACAGTTGCTTCAAAGCGCTTTATACTCTAAGGTAAACCCTACAATAATACATACAGAGAAAAAAACCCCAACAATCATATGACCCCCTATGAGCAAGCACTTTGGCGACAGTGGGAAGGAAAAACTCCCTTTTAACAGGAAGAAACCTCCAGCAGAACCGAGCTCAGTGAGGGGCGGCCATCTGCTGCGACCTTGGGGTGAGAGAAGGAAAACAGGATAAAGACATGCTGTGGAAGAGAGAGACAGAGATTAATAACAAGTGTGATCTAGCAGAGAGGTCTATTAACACATAGTGAGTGAGAAAGATGACTGAAAAGGAAATACTCAATGCATCATGGGAATCCCCCAGCAGTCTACACTAGTGATGGGAATTCTGGCTCTTTTTAGAGAACCGGCTCTTTCGGCTCAACTCACTAAAAAGAGCCGGCTCTTTCAGCTCCCAACCGGCTCTTCAGGTTGTTTTGTTGCTTTAATTAATTTATTATCAACAACAATATACAAAAAGGAATTACTAATGTAAAAAAACATGGTTTTTAGTATATGTTTACATATAAATATATATGGTGGCCCCTAGAGACAAAGCACGTACAAACTCCAAAACACATTGCTAGCGTTAACTGAACTTCCAAAACAGAGCTACCTAGATCACTTAAATTATATAATTGAAAGCATGTGTGTATTGTTTGTGTATTTATACACAAGCACTCACATATATTCAAATAATTTAAAAAAAATTTTCATTTACCTGTTACTACCACACACCAAATCCGGTCGTTGGTACTTCCTGGCTTGTGTAGCCACTAGGTAACAAAAGCTCAACACTGCCCATAGCATCCTGAAGCACTTCCGTTGTGTTTTGGAGTTTGTACTTGTTTTGGAGGTTTCACATGCTTTGGAATTTGTATGTGCTTCAGAATTTGTATGTGTTTTGGAATTTGCATTTATGTTGGAGTTTTTACGTACTTCGGAGTTTGTACGTGTTTTAGAGTTTGCACGTGCTGCTTCTAGGGGCCACTGTAAATATACTTTTATTTATTCACTCCACATAAAATGTAATAAATAAATCATATAATACAAAAACCAACTATTTCCATTTCAACTTTTAACTATTTCAATTTTCAGCTTTTTCCTTTTAAACAAATTTAAAGTGAAACAACACAAAACACTGCAAACCACAACACAATTAAATATAAATTAAAATATGAAAACAAAAAGAACATGCATATTCTCTGTCATATGGGCCTGCATGAATAAACTTTCTGAATCCTTTATCATCTGCAACTGAAAATAGTTGTGGATGATTACTATACCTTTCTAATGTGATGTTCTTGTCCCTGGCTCTATTTTCTCTCCCTTTCCCTCCGCTCTGTTCCTACCTACCGCCCCTCCCCCCTCTGCTCAGCGCAAGCACAAGGCTCGCGTGCGGAGTGAAGCGGAAAAAAAGTGCGAAAGAGAGGGTGAGAGAAAGAGAGAGAGAAAAAAACCCTTCCAATAAGGAGTTGGTTCGCGTCGTTCACAAAGATTCGGCTCTAAGAGCCATTTCGTTCGCAACCGACACATCACTAGTCGACACCTATTGCAGCATAACTAAGGGAGGATTCAGGGTCACCTGGTCCAGCCCTAACTATATGCTTTAGCGAAAAGGAAAGTTTTAAGCCTAATCTTAAAAGTAGAGATAGTGCCTGTCTCTTGAATCCAAACTGGAAGCTGGTTGATGTAACATCACTGAAAAGTCTTTTAATGACAGGCGAACAGCTAGCTAGCTAGCTAACAACAAAGTAAGAGTAAATACATGCAATTGAAGTAAAATTAACCAAACAAATAAATAAAAAGTAAAAATCAGCTTGATGCAAGATGATTTCATGAATTATTAGATGAAATATTGCCTTTTTGTTAACCTCTGGGCTTAATTGGAAGGATTATTGAAAGGAAGGATTGGTGCTGTAGAACTTCAGCTAAACATTAGTAATTGCCTTGTTTATCTGTTTTCACAGTAAAAATAACCCATGTAGAGAGGTTGTGACAGTGTCACAGCTTTTGCCAAAGACATATTCCTGTTTTGTTTGCTGAAATCTGAAAACAGCTCCTCATGGCAGTCTTTTTCTTTTTTTTCTTTTCCTGAAAGCACTTGACAGCTTTGTTTGCGAAACATTTAATTGTGTTCCCATCAGTTATTTTAAGAAGATGTTGATTGTTTACAGCCTTTCTTTGTTTAATGGCCCCTAACATCATATCTCAGTGACTAAATTACAGATAATCCTGCCATGAACTACAGCTTTAGAACCCAGGCAATGTAGCATCTTTGCATCTCTCCTTCACTTCACTTATCTACTCATGATCCTGTTTCTATTTTAAAACCTTTGCAATCTAGTTCAAGTCAAAAAACAATAAACAGCATACGTAAGACATGTACACTGTAAGACAGATCCTAAATATACATAAGTGATAAACTACCAGAGGACTTATTAGAGAGGAAGTCTGCAAGCCACTGCACTCTTGTGATATTGACACCATATCACATGCATAGCGACACAGTGGGAAGAAATGTGGAAGAAAAGCGAGAAGTGAACTTGGCCCAAATTCTGAACTGTCGTGCATGTGAGTCATGCTGAATATTGCATAGTCAGAACTGCTGTGATGGCAAACATGGCTCAAAGTTATTTCGGCATGCAAGCTAGAGGACAATTATTATAAGGGAAGAGGGAGAAGCGGGGAAGGAGTGAGAACATTAATGAATAGATAAACTGCAAGATTTAAATCTGTAAGAGTTAAATCCGATTTTAAAAATCTTTATTTTGCTTGAAAATGTTAATAGCCATCAGATGCATTTATTTTAACTCTGAGTGGCATGCTGACTGTATAACACTAAGACTTAAGTAAATATTAATTAGGTAAATAGTTATGTTTTTAAAAAAAACGCACTCCAATTATATACTCGGCCCCTGAAAGTCACATTCACCTGGCCATTTGCTACCCCAGCTCCATCTCCCCAAAAAACTAAAATCCTGAAGCCTCCCAACCCCAAAAACAAATTCAAATCCATACACTGTTTTCTATTGTCCAGGATGAACACTGCCTTTTGCTCTATGTCACCTGGGATAGACTGTCCTGCAACCCTGAATATAATACAGTAAGAGGTCAGAAAAATGGATGGATGGATGGATTTAAGCTTTTTGGATTTAGATCAGAAACCCAAACAAAATAATTCATTTGATTTTATTCATTATTTGTCTTTCAAATACAATTTTTCTTTCAATATAGTGTTGTATCCCTTTTGGGGGTCTTTAGAGGTGTGACGGCGCATAAGCTGGAAGGCTAAGAAACAGAAGACAGCAAAAGAGAGAGACAGATGGTTGAAAGTCAGGAAGAACATGCTGAGAAACAGAGGTCAAAAGGAGAATGCATGGGTACAGAAAAGTTAGCTGTGCTGAATGAGCAGAATAAGCACAGAAAATACATAGAAGCCTAAATAGTGCCAAAAAACTGGGGTTTATCAGACTGCCTGGGAATACTTTCAGAAATCTCCCAGAGTTCTGAGCAATGGTGAAGTCTGGAGAAAGTGAGGGATCACAGGGGGATTGTGGGTAATATGCCAAGGAAGCGAACTAACTTTTCTCTGGTGTCAGCACATCTTCTGTGGAGACTGATCTATCTCCCTCTCATTGCTACAGGATGACACATGGCAGGAGAGGTAGAGTCTACACATAAGCTGCTTTTTGACAACACACACCCATACGCACAAGCAAAGAGCGCCACACTCATGACATGCCAGCTCGCTCTGTAATTCTCTCAGTGTGATTGTGACCACAGCTGCAGAGGAGTATTACATAAAAGCAAAGACCTTCAGTAGTTCAACTGACTGCACAAACCACTGCTTTATTTATGGCCATTAAACACTCCGCAGTTGGAACAAACTGAAATGTTTTAACACATCAAACTGACCCTGATATGATTTTTAAAGGTTTTACTTATTGGTTATCATCATTGCTCCTACACAGAAAAGTCTGGATTGTCTGCACAATGAAGTACGTTTGATTTAATGTAATGCCCAATGACAAATGATCTCATTAGTTTTCTTCACCACAACAAGGAGACATTTATCTTGAACATATCTAAAAACGGAAAACAATATGCAGATTCAGTGTTATGTATTTCATGTCCAACTACATAAAAGTTTCTTATGACCTCTCCTTTTTGAATTGCCTGAAAAACATTTTTTCTTCTCTTCCTGACATATAATTTTTCATTTATATGTTTAAAGTAACAAGTCTTGCAGACTTCAAATAAAAGTGGACATCGCAAAATCAATTATTTTGCTTTTCAACAAAATATTATGCCCCATAAAACACGAGAAAACTTTCCAAAGAAAGTAAAAGCATGGCTGAATGTGCTTTTTTAAAAACTTTTTTTTCAGCTCACAATGACATCAGAAGAGCATCATACTACCACCTCCAGCTAGAACAGAACCTTTGCCAAAGCCTAAGACCTCACGAACACACTTTGCATGATATGGGACTGAGACCATTCAAGTAAAAGTTGCACCTTTTAAAATGAGTTACTTTTCAACAATAAGGCATTTCAGAAAGCATGAGTTTCCCGTAAAAGTAAATGTTTTCCATTTCTGGTTTGCACTGGACTTTTTCACGTGTATTACCACCCAATGTCTTCCATGCAAACTATAGGCAGCTGCAGCAATCAAAAACAATTTTTGGATGTGGCACCCTGTTTGCAACCAATTTCACCTTGCGACAACTAGAAACCTCCAGGAACCCTTTTCCGGGGTCGCTGTCCAATCTGTGGGCCTAATCTTAGATGATATTTGGTAACCATGATGCTAGCTAGAAAGGTACAGCCTCGTTCTGGAATGGGTGTGGCAAGCAGCAACTCATTTGCATTTAAAGCAACAGATGCTAGAGCAGACTTAAAAGCTAGGGATGTACAGATATCCTGGAAGTATTTGTATTATGAGCTGAGATTTCAATGATTCTCGGGAAATGTGAGTCTAAAATGAACCTGTTGTAAAATAACTGTGAAAAAGCCAGTCTTCATTGCAGAATACGTAATGCTGGTGTTTGAACACACGAACCACTAATGAAGGTAGCGCATTAATTATATTTTTGCAGTATTATGAAAAAAGTGTTTATAGCAACATTTTGCCAATGTAAACAGAACATTTTATACTGCTGCATCTTCTCATTAACAGACTAATTAACAAAGATATGTGTTCGCTTGTCTGTGTCTAATCTGCAGTTTTTGTCACTTCCTGTTTCCCACGCTGTCAAACCGAGTGCTCTTCTCATTATTCTGATAATCATCTTGCCAGACTAATGTAAGTCAATCAGTATCTTTAAAATGCAGCTCAGTTCTGTCATTCACGCACCTTATCCCAGACGCTCAGAAAGCCTCATCCAAGTTATCATCGTCCATTTGCTCCAATATCAGCGTCAAAACTCTGGAGGTCAGTGATCTCTCGTTATTGAAATAAAGTAGTCACAGGAAATGCAGTGTCCTAGTAAGTGAGCAGTCAGAAACTCTTTCTCAAAAAGTTATTTCTTAAAGACAACAATGTTAATAAGAGGAAAAACTGTAAAACTCAATCTTAAATTCATAATTTAAAACAGAAATTATGTTTTATCCGAATAGCAGATTAGTTCATTATCAATTTTTAACTTTTTAATTTCACATTTCTACTTAATTGTGACCAGTTGCATTATAGATAAATAACAATGCATTACTTGGCCTTTCATCCACCCTCATAGTGACTAAATTGTGATGCTGCAGTCCTATTACAAAAAGGGTTTGCAGAGCCTGAGTTGCAGAGTTTGTCTCCTACAGTACCACTACTGTATTACTGTAATTGCTCCACACAAGCACATATGATTAAAAGTCAGGGATCAGCGGTATATCAACCACAAAATGACCCATCTGGATTTGATGGTCACTCCGGGTCAGTGGGTGCAGTAAACGGAATAACAAAACGGGTATTTTCATCTCCTTCTAAGCTCTAATCGGGCCTTGTTTTCTCCTCCTTCTCTTCATCCTCTCATCTCTACGCACTCGCCGCTTTTGTTCGAGCTAAATCTGAACACATCAGACTAATGCTACAAGACGTATCAGCCGGCTCGGTGGAAGAAAAGACACAGGAAGAAAGGGATGATTGATGATTCCCCTTCCCCTCCCTCATCTTTCTTCATGACATTGAAAAAAAAAAAAAAGGCACTGATTACAAAAAAAAAAAGGAGACTTAAATACTATGTTAACCATCAGCGAGTTTTCCCAGAGTCATAACTGCATGCGTCTATCTTCGATACTTGCATTATAGCCTTTGTGGAATGAACAGGCACAGAGCTGCGCTTTATTCAATTAAAGTCCCTAGGGGGCGCAGCGGCAAATGAACTGCAGCCTAACAAACTCCCACCACTACACATCACCCTGCTAATCAGGCAAAGGCAACAAAGCACACACTCTCTGACATTTTCAATCTCGCTGCATTGATATCTGAGCTTTACTGCCATCGTGCAAACAGAAACACACAAACTCAAAAAAATAAAATGCTTAATTTACACAAGCCACAAACAGAAACAAAATATGTGGTTTGACTTTATTACCAGTAAATTAAGAAACTTAGTTGAAGGCAACTATATCAATAACACTAACCTTTCAGCGTTATCATATATCACCATGTGAGTTGGCTGTAATATCAGGTGAAGTACGCACGCACACACACACACACACACACACACACACACACACACACACACACACACACACACACAGAGAGAATAAAGTCTAAAGAACTGTGTATTTTAAATATCACATGCTGCATATCTAAAAAAAAAAAAACTAAACAAAAGAACAAACCCCTTCTCTACACACTCACTAATAATTTTGCTTTTGAGGAACATGTTTACTCGTGCTTGTAAGCGCTACACACAGGATGGGGAATCTGCTGTAATAGCGCTGAATGCATCTCTGTCTCCACAGGGATGAAAGCCTCATTCACATGAGAGGCTCCATTAACCTCCGAATCAGCTGCTTCGGTATTACATCCTCTTCACACAAACATTCCTGCATTAACCTACACGGTTTTTCAATGAATGGTTTCTCATCCTGTGCGCCATTATATTGCAATTTGAAGTCCCCGTACACCCACACAGGCACTTTAAGTTATTTTGGCTGATTATAGTTAATCTCACACTTATGCTGGGTTGAACTGCAATGGAAGTCAGTAATAAACTTGGAGTAGTTATCCAGGTTATTTGGTTCCAAGCTGCCTTGCCATAACAGATTCAAGTGAATAGAAATTATCCTGGGAGGAACCATAATCAGGAAAAATAACTTTTTATTTATTTTATTTATTTATTTGTACCGGAGCCATGTAGAAGGTTTAACCCTTGGAAACAATGTCAAAATTCTGCCAAGGCGCAGAATTTTTAGGAATGGCAGCGGATCTGGCGCTTCTCTGAGGTGTGCCAGATTTAACACAGCGTGTGTGTGACTGTGTGTGTATGTGCATGTTTGCAGCACTGTGACAGTAGTGGGAGGAAGGAAGTCACACACCATCTCATCTTCCTTGAGCGTCTGTCCCTTAGGTTGGCTGGTTATATAACTGATGTCAAGACAGAACGCTGGCCACCTCTAGGGAGGTATGTGGCACGAAATTGTAGTTACACAGTACCTGCTGCCTTGTGCCAGCCCTGTGATGAAGCCTGCACAGGTAGAAATAATGTATCTTATTGTATTAGCCTTGCACACTTTCAGTCCAATTTATTACTTTCGTCAATTAGATCAATATTATACCAAATTTAAATCTGAAGCAATAAACCTATCTTTGTTTTTATTTATTTTGTCTTTAAGTATATTTTATACCTGACTAAGGCTTAACAGCTGTATGATGTACTTTCAATGCCTGAATAAGTTGTAAACATGCTATATAAATACACCAGATGTGGGTATGCGTCCTCAGTAAGGCTTTGCTCTGTCCTTCACACAGTTTCCCACCACAGTGGGAGAGTTTCTGTACAGGCTGTGTTTTTAATATTCAGCGCTGTCTGACTTCCAGCCCTCCTCGTCTGCTCTGTGCTCTTGACGCAATTTCTGTATTTTTAGCATAATAGAGAGGAGATCCCTTTCTTGGACACTCGTTGGATACTTCGAAAACAGGATGGCGCACGTCTTCTAGAATCACAGCTAGAATGTCTATCTCTCTATCTATCTAAATCTAAGCTAAACATCTAAGCTGTGATCTTTTCAATATTGCACTTCATTTACAATTTAACTGACGGTGCTGAAAAAAACAAAAACCCAAAGAGAACCCTTTTGAAGAAAATCCAGTTAAAAGGCCGCACATTTAACTGTGCCGTCGAATTTCACCATCAAGGGCAAGGCTCTGAATATTTGAACACCACACCAGAGGCAGTGCAGAGGCTCAGAAAGGTGCTAATCTTGTCAGAGCACTATGATCACCATGATTATAGTGACACTCTCTCAATCACTAGGCCTGTAATAACGCTCTACCCCTTCATCCCTGTAAGGCTTCCCTTCTCTTCCACCTCACTCACTCTCTCTTTGTCTTGCAGGCAGACAGGCACCCACGCACAGACACATGCGCACACATGCACACAAACACACAAACACACAGACAGACTGTGTGTGCATGGGTCAGTGCGGCACCGGTGGCTGCAGACTGGAACAGAGGTCGGCCGCACCCTGCTATTATCCCCAGAGACCTGTTCAGTTTAAAGGCAGTGCTGTGGCGCACTGAGTGACAGCTCAATGGAAGGCCCGCTGGGAGCTTACAAGCAGGTGAGGAGTCAGACAAACCAGAGGGAGAACACACACAGAGGGACATAGTGCAGGCACACCGGCAAATACACACCTACACACCGGCAGACACATAAACATCAATGCTCCTAGTTGGCTGCGAGTTAAACAGGCAAGGGATAAAACTGTCAAATGCAGTGGGAAGCACACATACATGCAGGGACACATGACTACACAAACACACACATGCTGAGTATGGTAATAAGGCAGTCATGTTCTTCAGGGATGGAGCCAGTGGCCACAGAGAGAGAGAGAGAGAGAGGAAGCAGCTGGCTGTTAAAATACTTCCCCTCCTAGCACTGTAATTTCCTCCCAGAGGCACACCTGGCCAACACTCATTCACACATACGTACTGTATGCGCGTGTGTGCTTTGTGTATGTTTGCGCACAGTGCATGCATGCATGTGTGTTTTCGCATCTGCGTATGTGTTTCTTCTTTAGTTCTGCTTGACTGCGCGCGCCTGTGTGTGTGAGTGTGTGTTTATGCTGTCACTAATGTTCACGGCTGATTCAAAGTGGATCCCTGCTGCCCAATATAACACCCATATTATTATACAGCATTACAAGTTATTACAAACACGAGGCTCATGTTACAGAGGCAGCTATTGGCACAAAATCTGAGACTAGTATCTTTTTTGGAAAAAAAAAAAAGAAAAGCCTGCAAAACTATTGTTAGAAAATTTGGGTATAAATAAAAAACTCTTAATTCAATGGTTTTCCATTTACAGCTCTCTATATTTATTTTGGACAGCTAGCTTTAGTTTTGCCCCTATTTAAAAACAGTGAGGTTTTTAAATTAATAATTTTTGCTGCCAACTTTGGGGTTTCCCTGCTTTAGATGCCCAGCCTTGGAAAATGACTTTGTTTACACAGGTTACATATGGTAAAGGTTCTCCTCTAGAACCGCTTCTTCCAGAGCTAAAAACACCAGCCTTAAGACAAAGGTCAGACAGCTCAGTTTCATTCAGCTAAAGCTCAGAGAGCCATTTTATTCAAGGGTGAATGGAAAGACAGTGCTGGAATGGGATTATGTTGCTTCAGGGAACTGGGCCAGATAATGCAAATTGACAGAAGTATTAATCTGCCAGTTAAAAGTGAGATGGGCGATGTTTCGAGGGACCCGATTGTGCAAGTGCAATGTACTGTGTCTGTTAAGCTTTGATTGTAGGAAATTTGTTGTCTGTTAACATGCTGTGATTAGGCAATCAGAACAGTTGGAAATTAATCGCTATAAACAGATAGATGCATATGAATATGTAGAATCTGTAGGCAAGGGACACATGTTTGGTACTAGATGTTCTGGTTTATTTTGGTAGTTTGAGCAATTCTGGTTGTGAGCTGGTAGAGAGAGACTAAGGAAGAAAACGGTGGCTGTGGCTCAGGTGGTTGAGTGGGTCAACTATCAGTCGGTAGATCCATCCCCGATTCCTCCGTGTGCTAAAGTATCCTTGGCCAGTTGCCCCAGTTGTGACAGTGCAGGTACTTCAACTTCCTCCATCAGGTCAAAGACAACAATTAAGTTAAGCTGACTTAGGTTGATCCTAAACTGGCTGAAGGTAAGAATGTAAGCGTGAATGGTCTGACATCATTAACCATTTCTGTGTCCAAAGGTTCCTTTGGTTCCCCAAAATGAAACAAACACTGAAGCTCGAGAGTTAAGAATTCTCCAAATTCTTACAGCTCCAATAAAATGATCAGTGTGGCTGTTCTCCCAGATGTTGCAATAAAATCTAGCATTCAGGCACCCATAAAAGAGGCTTTACAAGGGTTTAGCAGAGTTAGAAATTAGCAGGAACTTAACTCATTAGTTTCCATCTAAAGGTGCTGACTTGTTCTAAAATAAATAAATACATAAAATGTACAGCTCTCCTATCACTTTGAACGCAAATAAAGACACAAAACTTAACAACAGGAATGCTTGGAGAGTTTTGAACTTGGGCTAGCTAACGTATAATAATGTGCTATCTGCTATGCTAGCTACAATGTTGCTACCTGCTATGCTAGCTACAATTCTATGCTTAGGCTAATATAAACACAATATAAGAACGATGTAAAACTAGGGTTACATTTTTCCTCAATAAAAGTTTAGGGTCATCAATGAACAGAGATAAAAAACCATCATACAGCAGGAAGAACTGAAATGGAGCAAATCTCACCAGATAACACCGGAGATCATCCCACAACATGAGATTAGTCATAAATTTCTCCATGGTTTGGATTACGCACTGTGAGAAAGTTGTGGTCTTAGCAAATTATCAACAGTGTTAAGTGTTAAAATATTTGGTGTTTCAGACACCGTCAGCCCTGTGGTTACACAATGAGTTTTTAAGGATTTAGCTTAAACACATGCTTCACAGGAACGGCTTCTGTTTTTAGGGGCTTGTTTTTATTAAATAAAATAAGACATAAATCATGACAACATGTTAAAAAGACAAAAGCCTTAATGAACTGAGTAAAAGCTTGGAGCCAGAGGGTTGGTATGGACTTATACAAGCAGATGGGGAAAAGTTTAAAAATGGGACTTTGGTTGTGTGGAAGTCGTTTTTTTTTCTCTTCATGCATTTAAAGCTTGTGGTCTGAAACAAAGGGGTTAAAAATGACTCAAGCAAGAGAGAATGTGACCTTCCCAGCATTTCACGTAGCTATTTGGGATTTCCATCAAGAGGCACGCCATAATGCAAAGTGTCTGCTGGGGCCCCGGTTACACGCTGAAGATGAGTTCAGGCCATTTATGAGTTGCGTGTGCTCACATCTCTAAGTGCTTAGTCATGAGTCGCCTCTTAAAACCCTTGCACCATATGACTATCCATGTGTCACACCGGCAGACGGAGAGGTGGGGGCAACAGTGGTGGAGGGGATGCAGTTTAAGGAAATAAAAAAGGAGTAAAGTGAGAGAGTTAGGCAAAGAAAGATATACAGAGAGAGAGCGGGACCCGAGGGAGCCTCCTTCATTTTCTGGATGTGGGAGGCAGACATTAAGCTACAGTGACTAGCACTACTGGCCTCTGTCTGACCCTCTCCAACTTCCTCTTAGCTCAGGCCAAGACTGACACGTCATCGTATCGGCGCTGTGCAACGTGGCGCACACGAACAACACAACAGCACCAATCTAACAACAGCTCACATCAGCCCTGAACGTTAAAGCGGATTAGGGTACAGCACAAAACATGCGAGAACACAGAGAATATCACCGCCTGCGGGGTAAAACAAATGTAGGCTTTGTATGCATGTATAAAGCCCCGTGTAGCTGCCACAGCCCTTCGCCCGGTGTCAGCCCACCAGCTAATTGCAGGCATTTCCCCCCAAGGTTGCAGGGAGCCTTTCTGCCTTGAGAACAAAATATCAACCTTGGGAACGAAATGTCAGGGAAAACACAAGAGCTGCAATGAATTACATTTATATTATGTATATAAGTACAAAATAAAACCAAATGATACCACGCAAACAGAATGTTAGAGCAATGCATCATCTAAAGCAATAGATCCGATGTAATTAAGTAATAATGCAGGATACAGTAGCATTAATAAAGAATATTTATGTGAGATTCAGGCACATGTAAAAGAGTTTGTGAAGAGCGTTATGGGGAAAAAGCCCTCCAGTAGTCCATCTGTTTGGGCATGTCTCAGCGCCCTGGACAAACACTGCAGTAGCACTAAAACACATGCTTGCATGCATGCAGCTGGAGGAACACATGCACAGACAGTCCTGCCTCCAAAGACTAAACATTCAACTACAGCCTTATAGGCTGGCCTCTGGAATTTGTCTGGGGCATAAAGTAAGCAAAGCAAAGTCAAACTCTGTATAAGAGAGCAGACGATTAAGGAAAATTAGCTGAACAGAAGGGCACTGACCAAAAACCAGATAAAATGAGATAAAATGAAATTACTGGGGAGGAAGAAATGCCTTATTAAAAGATGGGGCTCTGCCCGCCCAGCAGTAAAAAAAAAAAAAAAGAAGACAAATACGGCAATCCTTTGCTTTTTTATTGCCCCAGCAATTAATTGACAAATGTGTCACATTAATAATAAAGCTCGCTCTCTCCACTTTGGACATTGATTTACACCTTCCTCAGCTTATGGTGTAAGAAAGTGATCAATCTCACTCCTTCTTCATCTCCCTCTCTCTTTCTTGAGCTCCACTATTACCTTGCTAAATATAACTTCCTTCCCTCTGTCTTTAGCCAGGAAATGAGTCCAGCATTCAATATCTGGCTGTGAATTACACAAGCCTGGCATAGGAGATCTTCAGAAATGATTGATCTATTATTAATTAATTTGCTAATGTCCTCGATTGATCTACAGGTGGGGAGTGATTGTCTGGGAAAGAGAATATGAGGGGGATACAAGAGGAAAGTAAAAAGAAGAAGAAGAAGAAAGAATTGATTTCTTTTTAACCTGAGGAAGGTGGAGAGAAGAAGAATCTGTGTGTAAGATCTATACTGCATTTCTTGTATAGCGCTGAGCGATATGATGCAACAACTGGAAGGTAAACCTTGTGTTTACATAATGTTGTGGTCTAGAATAGCTAGGACAAAAATGATAAAAAGGAAAAAAGAGAGAGAAACAAAGAGAGCGATCCACATCAAATGCTACTGGGAGCAGCACATGCCTGCTCGTCTGTCTGTCTGTCAGTCTGTCTGTCCGCTTAGCCTTGAAAATCCCAGCACTCAAAGCCAGACGACCACAGAACTCATGCCCACGCCACACACGCACACAGACACAAACGCGCACACACACACACACAAACGGGCTCGCACAGTAGCCTGTTCTATCCTACGCTATTGATCTGCACCCCACTCTTCATTAGAAAGAAAGATTCAAAGGCAAGAAGGAGCAGTGAGACGTGTTGTGTGTGCCTATGTGTAAGGCTAAGTGTAAACGTATGATCAAGGGAGTTGTGTAAGCTGTGTGTGGTTGTATATGTATGTGATTCCATAAAGTTTTTCTTTCTTTCTTTCGTTTTTGTAAACCCATATGCATGTGTGCATGTATGTATGTGGATGTACTGCCAGGTATCAGTAACAGTGGGAGCAGATCTGTGTTACTCTAATGCAGTCTGTCCTCACTGGGTGTTCCTATGGAAACTCTCTCTCTCTCTCTCTGTATATTATTAGACATTCTTGAGTCAACTGCTCAGAATAGGAAGACACAGATCTCATCTATTGCAATGCACTCAGTATAAAGTCCTTCAGCTCACACCTGAACTGCGCGGCAGCTTAATTTCCTTGAAATTATTTTCACTTTTGCGATCGTGGGAGATACTGACTCTTGAACTGGTCAGTTTATTAACTTGTAGACATCAGATCAATGAGAGCAACTGGAGGGTCACGTCTACTGACTCGGGCCTGAGGCGTGCAGAGCAATAGCGGCGCTCTATTTTCTGGTAATTTTTCGATTTTTGTTTGATTAATTCTTTTAGTAATAGCACAAAACAAGAAGGCCTTGTGAAAAAAATACTCACATACCTCCAAACAAAACAAAAACAAACAAATTTAATACTAGTAGGTTTTTGTAACATGTAACAGACTAATTAGTCCAGTTCTTTTTTGCAGACTTTTTGCAGTTCCTTTGATTTAGATCTGCTAAATAACAAACAGTATTTCTCACACAACGTTAAAGAAAGAAGCTTTCCCAGCAGATTCTGACAATAATGCATGCTTTACATTTGCTTTAGTCAGTATATGAATGACTAACTATAAACAGGTGTGTTTATTGAACCTTTTTACAATTAAAATAAAGAAATAAATAATCTGAATCAATTTGTATATTTGTTTCTATTTGTTTAGTTTATGTTAGCATATAAGGAGGTTAGGATTATGGCTTGATGATGTAGACCTTTCAAAAACTCATGTATCTAAAACCTTCAGCTCTTTTGAATAGTATTGTATCTGTGGTTGAGAGCAAACTCAGTGAGATTGGAAAAAATTTCAAGCTAGATTCAAGGTCAACAACAACAGAGCACGACACGGCAGTGGAAAGAGTGAAGTTTCCACAACGATCTATGTAAATATGAGTTAACACAAGCTAGTTTACTCCAACTGCAGGTACCAAGCTGGGATCAGTGGGAAGGTTGCATCAGTAAAGGTTTTTTAAACCCAACCCCCACATGAACCATCATCTTTTTTGCATTATTTTATTGCTAAATAAAGTTGACCACTCATCAACCTTTAAAAAGAAACCTTTTTGCATCTAAATGTGTTTGAAAATTTAATATGGTTGAAGGTCATTGTCAAACAACATATTAATAGCATTCTTCTGAGTGGTCAAATGACCATGAACAAAGAGCAACACACTGCCAAGGTACACAGACTAGTATTACCAGAATAAACATGTTTATAGCATTTATGTACAGCTATGCGTAAATTATGTTTCTCATGTAATCACAGGGTTATTGTGTTGCACATTGAGCCTCCGGACAGCCAAAGCACCGCAGCTGTGCAATGTTCAACTCCACCGATTGATGGAGTTCAAACAATTTAAGACTAACTTCTTCTTTTAGTTGCTGCATTGTCTGGCAATAAATTTACATTTATATCATAATATTCAGAATATTGAGTATTTGACTATATACTCATCTTCCCTTCCTCTAATTCGTGAGCTGACACAACATGGGAAACTTTTATATTTTGCTCGCCAAAATGACATCCATACCTGTTGTTTCAGTTTATTGATTTCATCTGTAGAGTGGAAAATGGAGGCAATCGCGACGAGAAACAAAAGACTTAAGACGCAGCTGTCAATTATTAAGGGAGCCAAGGCAGTGCATAATTCTGTACAGGAACACAGAGGGTGGTACCTCACCAGTCACACATGTGTGTCTCCATATGTTACTCCTTCCTCACTGGAAAATTAGTGCAGTGACAAGATGTGTTTGAGGGTGTGTAGGTGTAATCTTTTTGACAGTGAGGCACGCTCGCACTGTGACTCACTGTCTTTGCACACAATAGTTTGATATGATTATATAACAAGGTGAGCGTTAGGGAAGAGTTTATTTAATGGGAGAACAGCTTGGGTTGTGCTTCAGCATATATTGTTGAGAACATAACCATGGCACAACTAACACTTGCACGACTTATCCAGGTTTAAAATTTAGTGTGAATGACCTGCACTTAAGTTGGAAGTCAGTGTTACTGAATAACTTCCACGTGTGGCTAGCTCCGATATAAAAAGAGAGGAGAGTGTAGAGCTGAATCGTGCCTAAAGAGCTTCAAAAGTAGAGGACAGTGCGATGAGAACTACAGACTAACCTCTGGAGTGGTAGTCGTTCGCTGCGCTGCTGATGGGCACTTTCTTAACGGCTGAAGAGCGATAGACGATGTGTGTCCTTCCTCCTCCCCCCTCCTCCTCCTCTTCTATCACTCCATCGCCCCTCTCGACTGGCTCGATAAAAAACTCCTCTCTCTCTGTCTTGATCATACCGGCCTGAAAAAGAAACATGACTCATTATATCATAGTAATACTTATCAGTCGCTAACATGACACCCAGCTTCTCCTCATCCAATATGTGCCTCCATCCCTCACCTCCCTGATAATTTAAAGAAAGAATCGAAGGAGAAGAGAAGGGGAGAGCGGTGATCCCTCCTGGGGCCCCCGCAGAGGTCCAGAGTGACACCTGGCATCTCAAATGGCCAACACAAGAGCAGGAGATGAGACTGTCCCACTCCCATCCTCCGCTAACACATCCTGTCAGGTAATTCCCCACATCCCTTGTGCACACACTCACACAACACACATCAGCCATGCTCACTGGGAATGTGCATGTGAACAGGGGTGAGGAAGAAGAGGTGGTGGCAAGTAAAGAAGAATACCCACAAAACACACACACAAAAGGGGGTTGCGTACACATACATGGGGAAAACAGGCACTAGGAAAATTGCCCGTCACTCTCTGTTATTCCATCTGTCTGTTTAAGACAACTGGTAATTACCAAGGCAACGCACTGCTGTAGAGGAAAGAGAACACACAGAGAGGATTGCGAGGCTTTTGAGAGGAAGAGAGCAAAAGAAAGAGGGTGATAAATGAAGGGAAAACATTGATACGATCAGCATGTGCCTGTCGGCTTTTCTCTCCGCTCTGACAGGAGAAGGAAAATATGACGAACAAGCTGAAGACAGGAAAGTGAGCTGATGATAGAAAAAAAAAAACATGCGTTACAGATGAATGAGGAATAAATAGCTGCGTGTGTACTGTACTGCATAGAGATTAGCTGAAGCAGGTGGAGTCAGAAGCCTTACAATGATACCAACACCTCAAATAAAAACAGGCAGTCTATTAAGCTCTGATAATGTCTGGGGGCGTGGTCAACATGATCTCTTAAAAAGCAGACCCCAAATGCATGTCCCCCTGCAACACAGTGCCAAATTTAAATGCAAAGTATGCCAACAACTGTTACACAATAAAGGCTTATTGAGAAAAGAAGGCTTTTAATCCAATACAAGGGTTTTTAATATGAACAGTTTATATGAAGTGTATTGTAGCGAGTTCCAAGGTTTTTAGTGAAACTCCTGGACAAGCATGCTATCTCATAATAACCTATGTGTTTGTTCCATTGTAAAACTCAAGACTCAAGACACATTACAGTCCAACTGATATAGGATTTGATGATTTTATAATCTGATATATACCTGAGTGCCTAATATGGTAAATATGAAAGGTTACAAAGGTCGATCAAGATGTCATTAGATCAATGGAATGAGTACATGACTTAAATAATTAGGCTGGCTCTTCAATGAATGTGCCATGCTACCTTTAAAAAATGGTGCTAGTTTGGTTTTATATCCAATATAAGATACTGGACCTTTAGAGCAGCGGTCCCCAACCCCCGGGCCTCGGACCGGTATCGGTCCGTGAGTCGTTTGGTACCGGGCCGCGAGAGTTGAGGCTCAGGTGTGAAATGTATGGTTTTCAGGGTTTTTATCGGTTTTCAGTGTTATTTTGTTATCGTTTTTATCGTTAACTCGGTTTTCTTGGGTCTTTTCACGTGTGTTATGAATAAATCTTCTTTTTTTCGATACTGGTACTAGTTTTATTTTGTTGTATTTATCCGCGACACCTTAAAGGCCGGTCCGTGAAAATAATGTCGGGCATAAACCGGTCCGTGGCGCAAAAAAGGTTGGGGACCGCTGATGTAGAGGGACCTCGAAATCCCTCAGTCATAACCAAAAATTAAAATAAGCTTTGTCTGTTTATTTGCTTGGTGTGTTTATTTATGTATTTGGAGAAATTCAAAGCATTTCTGTTTTTGCTTGAGTTTTTCTAGGACATTAGATCATTTTCTTGTGATTTAGTGGACAAATACACACGAATGATGAATTTAGTTGATGCGATGTACAGTGTGTTTTTTGCCACTGCGCTGTATGAATACAACTGATTAGACTTCATGCTGTGTGAGAAAAAAGTTAAATAACACATGCACTACATTTGTCATTATTTCTTTTTCTTATTCAGTGCAGTCTTTAAAAAATCCATTTTATTGGCTACATCTGTATCAGTAATGTCTCTATAGTAGAGTACAGGGAGTCTAAATGCATCAAATCTAAAGAAATATGCTTGGTGGAAAAAAGTATGCGTAGTACTTATTGACTTTTCTATCAGAAATGGAGAATATGAATTTGTATGCTCCTAGTATTCCTCAGAGAGGCTGATTTGAAAGGATATTAGCAAAAGTTGCCCCTTAGAAATTAAAAGGTGCTCTTATTCTTGCTCTCTTCGTTCCTTCCTCTGTCTGCCTCTCTCCTTCACCCTGCCAGTCTGATGCTTTAGTCCCAGAAGGATGTTGACAAGTCACTGACCTGCCTCCCCTTTTCTCTTTTTCTCTTTCTCTTTTCTCAGCTCTCTCTTCCCATCCCTCTATTTTTTCGAGCTATGGTGCAGCATTCTGATTGGATCTGATGGATCTGCGATGGTGCATGCCTTCCCACTCTAGAATACCAAGCAGATGTGAGAGGAGAGCCGTGTCAAAGAAAAAAAGATGACATGTAGGACTGGGAGACATGCTTAGATCAACCAGAGCCCGCATAGTGGGGGTGGAGGGTCAGAGAGAGGAAAATGAGTGTGATCATATAAGAACTGGAGAAAAGCTTTGAGAAAGTGATGTAAATAGACACTATAATAGAATGAACAGTGAAAAGCACCGTCTTTATCTCCTCTAAATCATGGACACCCAAGTCCAAGCCAAGGGGATTAAAGGGAGGCTTGTCCAAATGCTTTGTCCGGATGAAGCAAAAGTTCAGATACAGAGTCATCAAAGCAGAGTCATTCAAAGACACAACTGAAAACCATGTTTGTATGTAGGCAACCTGGACTCTGCTAGCTTTGCTACTCAATTAAGTCTCTCTTATTTGAAATTTCCTTTATTGGTCTTCATGAAAAAATGAGGTGTGTTACTGTTTGTCTCCCTGTTGTGAGAAAAGCTTCAACTATAACACTTGCTATTAGAAACGGAAGCAGCGATTTTCATTTACACAGGGATCATTTTGTTTAACTCCCATGAAAGAAAACAGGAAGAGCATCAGCACATAATTCAGTTTTGTCAATTTCCATAAAACTCACAAATGCTCA
This sequence comes from Mchenga conophoros, assembly GCF_057382185.1. Classification (NCBI taxonomy): domain Eukaryota; kingdom Metazoa; phylum Chordata; class Actinopteri; order Cichliformes; family Cichlidae; genus Mchenga; species Mchenga conophoros. Next base: position 29,450,995 of record NC_140527.1, read on the forward strand.
CAAGTGTAATTTTTAAAACTTTGTAGTCGTAACCTCTGAAGTCTAATGACTTCAAACCACGCTGCTTTGGCAGTCGTTGCTTTCACGTAAAATCTTTCCCGCTTGAATCACACCGATACGCTTAATGGTGAAAGCTGCAAAGAAACGTATCCTTGACTGACACTGCACTACTTTGACTAAGGAGAGTGATTTCTGCTAATTCGATGATCCTTGCAGTAAGTGTTGTGCAATCTGATGGCTCTGCATGACGTGTGGCATTTGGCTGATGGGTAACTTCAATAATAGTGCACAAAAATGTTGTCTCCATTTAAAGAACACTGTTTGCAAATGTCTGTATTCCTCTAAAATTATGTAACATCAGAAACACACATTAAAATGATGTCATCTGGTGATCCGTAAAATCTCAAGCTTCCTGCCAAGTGGATATTCAGCTGCTTTTATGAATTTTTTTCATTTCCTTTGTAATTGCTGTAGCTTAAAAAATCATCGCCCTATAACTAGTTTTGCCTGTTCGGGGACTGCTCTAGGCTCAGCTGCCTTGCTAGCTGCTGTTCTCTTATTACGGTAAATTCATTGTGCTCCTTTGGGTGATGAGCCTCACGTTTTATTAAGTTTGACATGTTAAAATTTAGCTTATTAGCTTCCCTCCCCTCATGAGGCACTTAACTCTAACAGAATCACTCTCTACATTTCATCATCATCTAAAAACCTTTTATAATCTGTATATTAGATCACACACATAAAGCAGCCTTGGGTTTGGGTGAAAAGGTTGGGAATGATCGTGAATTTCACAAGGAGGATTAATATCTTTTTCATCATATGAATGTAAATATATATTTATATATTCACTTTATGATAGCCGTATGTGATAGGGCTGTGTATAGCTGTAGTCCTGGTAGAGTGCCTGTTGGCTGGGGTTCTCTCAAGTGAACGAGATTAAGACTTCACTTTGGTTCTGATCAACAACCAGTGTAGAGCATTGGGACTTCTTAGGTTTCTTTGGTGGGGTATATATATTTTTTATCTGATATAAAAATGTCAAATTGCAAGAAGCAGCATTTACATCCCCTAGTGAACACAACAATGAGACGAGCCCAGGCATGTCTGAGAGCAAGAGCAGTGTGTCAGCTTTTGATGATGATTTAATACCTATAAAGGGAGCTACTCCACAAATTGAAACGCACTATACTTCGCAAAATATGTACGAAATTTATTCTGACACAATTTTCACCACTTGAGGCAAAAAGATGCTTTCAAGTAAAAGTAGTCTACAAAGGAGGAGATATTAGCAGCTGGTGACGTGCAACCAAAATGCAAACATATGACTTTAAGTGTTGCTGGAGCACTCGTTAATTACATAGTGAGTGCTTATGCACAGTTGATAGATATAATGCGGTGTCACTAATATTATAGTGAGGGTGTGATGGGAGTGTCTGGCAAAGGCAAACCTTCACCTCCTGCAAAACTTCAGCAACATTCCAAGCGAGTCTGGATGCTTCATATTCCCCAATATAACTCGAAAAACTAGATCATGGACAACACAGGTAAAGTTGGCCACCATCCTTAAGAAGCCTTATCAAAATTGGTCAAACCTGTGGGACTCTTGAGAGAACTTACAAGTACTAATGGGCTAAGCAGAATGTGGTTTTGGTGGCTACCAAGGCAAGAACCAGTGTGATGGGATTTCAGTGTGGTTTGGAACAAGAGAAATTCTGTCAGAAAACTCAGAGGGGTGAAGCAGCTTTTAGGCAAAAATGTGTGTGGTGGGAGTGGAAGGAATATTTTGAGGATCTCCTGAATTCCAGTGGCATGCCGTACTTCCATAGAGGAAGCAGAGAACTATCTGAGTTATTCATTAGCTGTTCGGCGGCTGAGGACAGATGAGATCCACCCTGTTTGTCAAAGCTCTCGATTTTACAGCATTGTCTTGATTAGCATGTCTCTGCAATATTGTACTGTCTTATTCTGTCAATGTGTAATAGTTTAGATTGCCACATGTTAATGTGAGTTATCGTTTGCATACAGTGTTGTGAATTTAGTCTGCCATAATGGTTGATAGCTAACTGTCAAAAAAAAACAGGCAGGCTGCTGCCATGCTGTCCTTGCTGTTGTTTGACCTCTTTGCAAAGGTCATTGTGTGCACTGTAATTTATTTTAGATTTTTGCAAGAATCTGGATCTAGGGTCTGAGATAGATAGTAACTGATCATCCTGGAAAAATGGACCACATTGTCTTTAAAGGTGAGACATCTGAAATAAATTGCTATCATTTTGAAAAAAAAATATAGAAACAAATAAAAAGTTAAATCCAAAAAAAGGAAAACTGCTTGTTTCTCCAGGTTCACATCTGGTTTAGAGATTAGTTATTACAGAGCCAAGTAAACGCTGTGTTCTCGGAACACAGTATTTTCTCAGGGAGAAAGTAAATTGAGAACAGGGTCCTCCAAAGGTTTCCTGCTGTTGTGACTACTTTTGCCAGGTTTGAGTAAGAGATAATCTGGATTCACGGTGGCAAACGTGTCTATTGTAGAGATTAGCACACCAGACATATAAACCTATGTAGTTCTAAACAACAAGTCCAGTAAAGAAAACCCCAATGAAAAATGGGTGCCATGTCTCCAAATGTGGGGAAGGAAAAACATGGAGACGGGGCTCTATTATTCATGTTTGGGTAAAACATGAGACAGCTAATGGAGCTGGAAGAAATAAAGATCAAATAAAAGAGGCAAAAGCCAAGAAAAAAATAAAAATGAAACATTTTATTGAAATTGAAAAGTACCTGAAGGCATTAAATGTGTAGAAATCTGACACAGAGTCCAAGGACAGAAGGAAAATTAAGGGAAAGGGCTCAGCAGAACAGTAAAGGGGATACGAATGAAACAGTTAAATCTGACCCTTCCAGCCATTCTCTGACCACAGCCCACCACTGAAGGTTTCACATCAACAAGCCTGAGAAAGCACAACCACCTTCATGTCAGAGTTTTTTCCCGATATCCCACCAAACAGTGAGACCCTCCAATTCCGATTCATATGCATCAGTGGACAGCCCCTGCTCGACCTTTGACTCCTAACTAAGGAAAAAAAAATTCTAGTGAATATCCTACATGAGACATCAGCAGACAACATCATGACTCGGATGATGATGACAATAAGGCGTACAGGGAGGTCATTTCAGCCCCGTGTAAGGTCAGACATCATGTCATCTTGACAATCTCCTCAAAAAATGGACAAAGAGCTCTGCATAGCAGCTCTAACCATGTACCAGTCTAGCCAAGCTACAGCCTTTGTGCCAGAAGCCCTGACAGCAACCATGTACAAAGCTCCTGCTTGATGCGTGCTATCTTTAACAATTAAGCGATGGGACGATATGACCCAGACATGTGTTTCAAGTGCTATCAGAAAGGACATTGGGCTACAGACTGCCTTAGCAGGGACAACACTGAGAGACATGCAACTACTCTGACTCAGCTGATGGTTGCAGTAGACCAGGGGTGTCAAACTCAAATACACAGTGGGCCAAAGTTCAAAACTGGAACAAAGTCACGGGCTAACATTAATATTTATTGAAAAAAAAAAATCTTCCTCTAGATATAAGAATGAATCTTTTCTTATGGACTCAAACAAGTTTTGCTGAAAAACTGAATATGGAACAAGCAAAGCTTAATACTAAACGATATATATATTAGCTGTATAATACCAGTAGGCCAGCTCTAATAGTAATTTGGCATGTCTTCGCGGGCCAAATGTAATTAGGCTGCGGGCCAAATTTGGCCCGCGGGCCAGAGTTTGACACCTATGCAGTAGACGGTGCTACACCTACAACACACACAGGTGATAGCATACACACCCTATGCTCACGCTTAGTAACACACGCTATTCCCTACCAAACCAAAAGCTTCAAACTCCTCCACAGGTTAGTGGCACCTGTGTCTCATCTGTTAGAGGGTGAAGAGAAGTGGTAAGAAAAAAAACTTATGTGTAATGATGAATGAAGGAAATTGAAACTTCAAACATTTTTGCTGTCTGCCTGATGCCATGATATAATGTGTTGTTTGGGTATTTGAACCCCTGAAGGCCTCACTGTAATTAAACTTGAAGGGTTTGAGCCTGACCCCCACATTTTCAGGCCTGATCAGCTTTAATCAATAGAAGCTGTCAGGTGGTAACATAAGTGACCTACTTTTGGTAGATGCTGGGAAATGTACACCACACACACCAAGGTACTGTGGCTTTATTTTTAAAGCCACAGTACCTTGTATTATTTTAACACTTTATTTTTAAGGTGTTAAAATAGTACAACAATAACAAAGACAAAAACACGATCAAACAAGGCAAAACATAATGAAAAAAAATTAATTTAATAATGGGTCTTCCTTTTCCCCCCATTAATATAGTTAGCTAAAACCAAACTGAAAATGTAAAATCTCAATTTAGCTAATTAAAAGAAGAATAAAAAGCTAATTTTATATATATATATATATATATATGTGTATATATATATATATATATATATATATATATATATATATATATATATATATATATATATATATATGTGTGTGTGTTTGTTTATAAGCAGCAAAAGCAAAACTGAAAAGAACAACCACTTCTAGAAAGTAATTGAAACTAAACTGAATCGTAAAATCTTGATCCTTTGCACTGAACCTCACCTGTCTCTATAGATATCGATAGTGACTTCAAGAAACAATGCCACAGAGAATTTATGACCACACACTTGTTCATGTCAAAACATAAATGTGCATTTAACAAACACATAGTTTAACATGTTTGATGTATCAAATCTGTTCCTCAAGAGACAGATAGGAAGATTTTGGCCCTCACTCTGTTTTGGTCAAATATAGTGAACTTTCACTTGGCGTGGCAGACATCGCTTTCAAGTGCTGCAGTGTTTTAAATGATGCTGTGTTGCTACCTGTTGCAGGGGAAGGGGAAAACAACTCAACCTGATATGTCAGTGTCTTGGATATCTTGTTTGGGAGGCCCCTTAGAGATGGATTGGGTTCCACCAACCGCTGTGAAAGTGGGATATTGCAAATCTTCATCTTCTGTGCTATCCCAAATTTACAGACAGATGAAGGATGGCCTAGCCTCCTCAACCTGACAACCAACAAGTGCAGACAGTTTACTCCCTCTGGGTTAGGGTTACTGCAATACTACAGGAAGTTTAAAGACAGTGACTCTGAAATAGGCATCTGAGACTGTCGTCCTTGGTTTTACTTTTCAAGAAGAGAGTAGAGTCCACCCATGCTAAACTTTCAGTAAATGACCTAAGAGACAGCCAGTGACACTGAAGAATACAGTTACTTGAGATATGACCTTCTAGGAAATATATTAGAGGGTCACCCAGGCAACTGGAGCTTCAGCGTGTACATGGCTTTAGCCTTTGAGGTTATTTCGTGAGCTTATTCAAAGCTAAAGTCTTTCTTGGTTGGTTTGGGAACACTTTTAAGTCTCCCAGAAGGGCTGGAGGAGGTCCCTAAGGAAAAGGAGGTCTAGACTGCTATTGCAGTCTGGAACCTGGATCTCAGTAAGCAGGAGAGAAAGTAGATGAGGAGCCACAACCAAGATTTTTACATCTTCTTAGTATAATGATCGTAGCCTTAAGTATGTAAATATGCCTGTATATACCCAATCTCCTCCTTAACTGGTGGGCGAATCTCAAAGGAACTTTACACAAACATCGTCGTGCATACAGTGATCATGAACATGTATTATAAATCCCAGTTCTACTGATTTTCATATTTATCATCGCCCTGTGAATGCATCCATTTGCATTTGTTTGTCATGTCATGTTCAGTGTATGTCACCCATACGTAACTTCATGGTCACCAAAATTTGTATCCACACTCAAAACGATGCCAAAATTATACTTTTTTTTTTTAAAAGAGTGAAACAAATGCAGCTTAAACTTAGCTTAAACAACCGCCAGTGAATTGCCATTCTAATCGACTATCAAGTATGAAAACATTAGCACATAGAATGCGCCACATATTCACTTCTGGCTCACACTCAAACAATCATTCATGTTCACAACTCAGCAAACTGTGCTGTATATAATGGGTTTTCATTACTCTCACGACAACTGAGACAGTGACACTAACCACAACCCTCCCTCTGAGACCCTGATGTCCATCTGAAGAATCCAAATGCGGATCCTAAACTGAGTCTCACTTTACATCTGGGGGATATTTGAAACCACACTGAGCTCTATTTGAAAATGTGAAGGTAGTAACTTGAGTCCAGGGTAAGTGTCATGAGGAGGACATGAGACAGAGTAGCAGAAAAGTCGTGTTGGAGTGGAGGAGTGGATGTTGTGGTGAGGATCAAAGTCACACCCGGTTGGGACCCTCCAGCTCAGTCCAGTGGCAGTCATTGTGTGTGTATGCGTATGTTTGATCTGGTGTCACTATATGTGTATGTGTGTGTGTGTGTTTGATCTGATTCATAACCCTGCTACTGCTGGCTTACTTCACACACAGTTGCACACATGCATCCACAGGCAGGCGGAGCAGGCACAGTCACACAAACCCAAACACACATCTTCGCACAAATATAGCTTTGATAGTGACTCACTCTCACTGTGTAACCCTCCATTCATTCACCCTTTGAGTCATGAGATAATCAGTGTCATACAATAGTAAAGCTGATTTGGAAAATTAGAGACACTTCAGAGAGACAGATTAAGAGGAGACGTCATCGCAAACATTAATACTGTTTTAATTACTCGCATCAGCAGCAAATTATAGCTTTTGGCTCAGCGAAAACAAGCTCTGAAAAAAAAAAAAAAGATTTGTATTGTGGACTATAAATACGGCTCTGGAAATAATGTAAATTTATATAACTCAAACCCAGCCTTTAGTGACGGTAAATATAAAAGAAACTGGAAAAATGTACCGCTTGACTCTCACTGGGGAGAGATGGAGAGCAAAAGCAGCAGAAAACTTCAGATTAGGACAGATTCATTAAGTGAATTAAACTGTTTTCTTAATGTTGTCAGGAGTGAGGCATTTTCCCAATTATGTTAATCCGGGATATGGAAGCAGGATGAGGAGAATAAATCTGACACAGCAGAAAAAAACATGAATCTAAACACATTAAACGCATAAAGAGAGTCAGGCCTTGTTGTACTTAAACTTTCTGAAAGCTTTTCTACTTCAGCTCCCACACACTCATAGGATGACTGAGTGTGTGTGTGTGTGTGTGTGTGTGTGTGTGGTGTGAGCCAGATGCCAGTGTGATTTAAGCCAGAGAGGACTTAGTGACACTGCCTCATCCCTGTCACCCTGCTCAGCTCATTACATAGAGTGGTCTCTAAAAATGGCCACTAAAAACAGAAGAAAAAAACCTGCAAGCACTCACCTACACTCTCTCTCTCTCTCACACACACACACACACACGCACGCACACACACACACGCGTCGCAGCTCTGTCCCAGTCGCCCTTATATGTCTTCTTTCTGCACCTCATTTCTAAATTGTGCATTTTTGACCTACATTTCAGATCACCCTATCTCTATGTTTCTCCCTTACACACACACATGCACACACTAGGGGTCATTTCAGGTTTAAAATTTTCACTCAGGCCGACACAAATTAAAGATCTACAAACACAAATTGTATAAAACAAATTGAAAAAAAAGTAAAAAAGCAAAAAACAAAGCAGTCAAAGGAAGAGGATGAGACACGAGTATACAGGAAAAGCCCTCTGTGAGTCCCCTACAACACCACTCTGGGGCTTTACTCTTCCCCATTGATGCACTTATGGAATTTTCTGTTTCTGGCCAATCAGCTCTCTTTCCTGTGTCCCCTTCCCCCCCCCCCCCTTTTTTTTTTAACTTCTGCTATTGCATCTGCAATGATTTCAAACAGTTCTGTAAGCATTCCATTCTACTTTCCTCCATTTCTTTCCATTAAGTAAGTGGGGAAGGCCTCCGATGGGTGAGAGTGAAGACCCAGGTGCTGGAAAAGGACAAAAGCAGAGTGCAGCACGTATTATTTTAACAGACTAATAATAGCAGTAGTAAGCCAAACTTAGTTAGCCTGACAGCACGATCTGTGGAAATTTTGGTTCGGGGTCAAAGCTTTGACACAGACAGAAACACAGTTGCTGACAGTCTGGCAGTTAGACCTAGCCAGACAGACAGTTTGGAGCTGCCTCACTGTCCCGTTGTCTCTCTCCCTATTCCTGTTGTTATTCATTAGGACAGAAGCTCCCTCCCCCTGCTGTCTATCCAAACAGAGATTATGAATCAGCAGTACAGGCAAGTGTAGACAGAATAAAAAGAGGAGCCAAAACAACAGAAATATGTGTTAACCAGCTGGGTAAAGGTGTTTCTTTCTGCTAAAAATGAGACAATTTAAAAGTGACAGGTGAGAATTAAGTGTGACATTGCGGATGGTCTAGAGAAAGACTTGAGGGAAATTATGGGTCAATGAATAGTCACTGAAGAACACATATAAGAGATAATTTAAAAACCTAATCACAATTAGCTCAAAACTGGAATAAATCAACTGATTCAATTATCAGAAGCAGCCATACTTGGTCTCTACTGTTGTCTGTGTGGCTCAGGTATTAGCAGAGGGCCTGTAATTCCTGAACAGAGTGTCAGGTTTGACTTGAAGAGCCAGAGGCTCCATAACATAAAGCTACTCTAATCTCACAGGAAGGTTTATTCTAATCATGAACAACTGTGTGGAGAGGAGCTGATTTACAACACTGTCCCAACAATGACAAAACAATGCTGTTAAGAAAAACTCAGAACTCCAAACAAACCCTGGGGCGCTGTAACAGAGATGGTCTCTGAGGAAATGCACGCCTATAGGGCTTCGTGTTTGTTTTCACCTTGGCAATTTTCATTATATCCAGTGTACATTAGGAGTTAAGTGAAAAACTATTAGAACAAATTCAAGAACTTTGCAGGGTGAAAATATTAAAGGTGTTGAGTTAATTTTGCAAGACACATGTGATGTGGATGCTGGAGGCTACGAACACAGACATATATAAACATATATAAGACAAAATTAAATGATATGCAAATCTGTTACCTCATATTTTACTCAGAACAGAATACAGAAAACACATTGAATGTTTATGTGAGAAAATGCGCCATTTTAAAAAATATATATATTAGCTCTGAATTTAGTGGCAGCAATATTTCTCAAAAAAGTTGTAACAGACCAATAAAAAGCTGGGAAAGTATGTGATGCTAAAAAGATATTTTGCAGCTACGTTTTTTAATTGGCAACAGGTCCGTAAGATGAATAGACAGGCAGAGTTAACAGTGAAGATGGGCAGAGGTTCACTAATATAAAAAAATATGTTCCTATGAATTATGGAATTATTTGAATATCTTATGATATACAGTACACAATCATCAAAAGATTCAGAGAATCTGGAAAAATCTGGGCTGTCTGATGGAACTACATTCATAATTCCTCCAGAAATCACTTTGTTGGGGGGAATTTGGTTGTTGATAGGACATAGGTTTGAGTCCTTTATTTATTAGTGTACAACTGTATCAAAGTTAGGGATGGGTACCGATAAACGGTAGTAACCAGACCGAAAAGCAGCGCACATTTCGGTGCTTTATTTTTTTTTTCCTGAGATGTCATACACTTTGGATTCTAGCCAATCATTTTACCTTTCCAAGGATAGTAGGCGGGCCCAGGTACGTACGTTCTTTTAGAGCAGAGCTACAGATTAAAAATGCCCAAGGCGAAGCGGTCAAAAGCCTGGCTTTACTTCACAGCAAAAGATGCAAACTCAGCAGCCTGCAACAAGTGCTTTAAGCTGATACTGTGCAAAGGAGATAACGCCTCGAATCTGATGAAACCTGGCGATGCATAGCGTTTTTTTTAAAGCCGAGAAATGTACTGTATTTGATAGCTTGCTGCAAGACCGAGCACATCTACTGCCGGTGTAGTAAATCTCCATTAGCGAGTTAGCGTGGATCGCCCCGTGCGTGAGCTGGACAGTGCTTATCATTTTGCAGAAAAAAGAGACTGCTAAAAATAAAAACATAAGAGGTTTTTGGACAAAGTTTGTGTTCTCCATTCTTTAAGCACCGGTTCGAGCACCGTTTAAGCACCGGCACCATGTCAAAAGTACCAATTTGTCACCGGTATCAGATAAAACCTAAACGATACCCATCCCTAATCAAAGTATTGGCGACTTTCAAGCCTTTGAGTCGCCGAGCAGCTGAATAGGGGAATAATGTTGACGCGCCCGCTGTTTAAAACGTTAGTCAAAGTTCCAAGTTAAAACTCCTTTATTTGTTATCAAATCCTTAAAATCCGTAGAAAAACAGTGATCAAAAACATTCCAAGCTTGAGCGGTCAGCAAAAGTCGACTTCCCCCATCACCCACTCATTCACAAAATTTCCCTCGGGCCGTGAACAGGTGTTATAGCAATCACTATTACTGACACCACGTGACCCAAAGCTACACCTATCCATAACATTCCGGCTCCTAATTATTACATTTTTACAGTAATAATTACACATCCAACACCACAACTCACAACACACACTTCATCATATCACAAACACCCAGTGAGACAACATAACATACTCAAAAAGTCCACCAAAGTTATTTTCTCATGTCTTCTCTTCTTTTCTTCTGTCTGCACATGGTCAGTCAGTCATAGGCCAGAGGTTACCAGCACTTAGCCTAAATATAGTCAGTCTGTAATGTACATCTCATAACATTAAAGTCAATTCAAAGTTAGTTATGTCACACTGTGTCAAAATGTCATAGTCATGGGTCAGAAGCCTCCTGAAGAAGGCATATCTTTGTGATGGGTCTGCACACATGGCTGGTTGGGGTCTTAATCCAGACCTGACGCACAAGCCCCTTTTCATCTGGTGCAGCTCCGGTGACTCTCCCAATGATCCAGGAACCACGAGGTGCAGAATCATCCACTATAAGGACCACATCTCCGGGAACGAAGTTGCGTTTAATCCTTCCCCATTTCTGGCGCTCTAATTCCGTGACTGGGACTCTCTTTGCATATCCTCTAGATATAAGATCTGTCATGAAGGCAGTGTAGTCTTTGTGAAAGTCTTTATCTCTGATGAACCTTTTCTTCAAACCTAAGGCTCGTTGCTCAATTGCACGGTTGTCAGGCATTCTTATGTCTCGGTCTTTTAGTGGCAGGGCAATGCTGTAGTGCCAATCCCCCAAAGTCACCGTCTTGCTGGCCAATTCCAGGAACTTCAAGTCTTCCTTTGACAGCCCCATCTGTTCATCATTGCTGCTCTCAGGAAAATCCATCTTGAACTGCTGTTTCCATAGCTTGTCCAGTATGACAGCAGAAACTGTCTAGAGCTCTGGGCATATTCATGCCAATCAAAAGCTCAACATTGGCCTTAATTTCTGGCAAATGAACGTGCTTCAAATGTGGCCAGTCATCCAGGTCCTGTTGATTTGGGATGTTACCAGTATCTACAGGCATTTTATGCTGAGTGAAGAGGTTAGGCATATCACAGTACATGTCACTGTCCAATCCAGCAACTTCAAGTTCAGGTACAATGAAACTGTCCACCACTTTCTCCTGTCCCATGGTGCGCAGGAGAATCTTTGTCTTCCTCCCAGCAATATTCAGCTTGTCCATAAGACCCACTGTACAAAAGGATGCTGAACTCCCATGGTCCAGAAAGGCATACGTTTCCACTATTCTTTGACCTCTCTTTGATTTTACTTTAACTGGCACAATGGCAAGCTTACAGTCCTGTTCACCGGCCCCAGTAAGACCACTAGTCTGGATCGTAACAGGAATGTTATCTGCCTCATTATTAGGTTTGACTTCATTCTTCTCTTTGTGGTGGATATGGAGTATACTTGCATGTCGGAGGCCACAGATTTTACATGAAAGGTGTTTTCTGCATTCTTTGCTTATGTGCCCAGTACACAAACAGCCAAAACAAATGCGGTTCTTTTTAAGAAAAGAAATCTTCTCATCGTGAGGTTTCTTATCAAGCAGAGCACATGACTCCAGTGTGTGTCCGCCTTTGCAGAAAAAACAAGCCTTCACAGTGCTGTGACGATCTTGAGCCTCTATCTGATTCTGTCTCTCGACGTCAGAGACTGTTGTGGCGAAGCTACTTCCTTTAGCTTTTAGATGTGGAGAACATTTCACTCCATTGCTGCCCTTGGCTGCTAGATGTGTTGCTGGAACGTCACATAGATTTCCAAAGATGGGATCTGTTACAATTTTAACTTGACACTCAAGGAAGGAAACAATGTCAATGAATGCGGCTCTGCGATGTTGCCTCTCCTGAATGTCATATGCTACTGTTCGCCATTTGTCTTTTAACTTATATGGCAGTCTTCTAATCACAGCAAGCATATTGGCAGGTGTATTTAATTCAGAGAGATCATCAATCTCTTCCATTGCATTGCAGCATCCACGTAAGAACAAACAATATGCCTGAAGAGCTTTTCCATCTTCCGATCTAATCAGTGGCCATGAGTGAACTTTGTTCAAATAGGCAGATGCAATCACATGTCCATTCCCAAAGTGCTCATACAGCAGAGTCTTTGCCTTTACATATCCAGCACTTCCAGACATATGTTGGCAGCTTTTAACAAGTTCATTGGGCTGCCCCTTGGTGTACTGTGCAAGATAATGCAGGCAGTCACCAGCATCGCCAGTCTTTGCTTCTATGACCTGTTCAAACGAGCGCATAAAGGCCTGAAAATGTAAAGGGTCACCATCAAAGGTTTGAATCTCCCTTTTGGGCAGTGAAGAAAGACCTTGCTGATGGACCAACATACAAGTTAATTCATTTTGTTTTTCCATAATGGACAACAGATTTTCATTGGCTACTGGAAGAGCAGCTTGTGGCTTAGGCAAAGGTGGAATTGATCCAAAAGCATCAGAAGGCCCCATAAAAGCTGGTGCAGGCCTTTCCCTTTTGATATTCTGTTGCACTGTTTTTACTTGAAGCTCTGCATTCCCAGTGATTGCATTTCCTTTTGTAAGCGTCTGAGGAACAAAAGTCTCTGCATCCGCATTAAGAATTTCAAGGCTGTTTCCCTTTGTTTTAAAATATGATTCCATTCCATTAGATTTCCGTGAAGCGACGCTCCGCATAGCGGATCCAGTTCTCAGCACGTTCACCTTTGCAACAGTTGCAGCTATATCTGCTTCAAGCTGAAGTTGTTCTTTCTTTCTCCTCAATTGTTCCTCTTGTTCTTCAAGAGAGTGTTTTTCTTTCAGCATATGTTGACGTGCGAGCAAGGCGGCCATTTCAGCTTCTGCCCTGAGACATGCAGATGAAGTAGATGATACTCTTGAGCTTGACCTACTGCCTTGATTTGATACACTGTCGGATGGCAACACGTCATCATTAACATCGTTCTGAGGATTAAGAGATAATTGTGGTTCTTTTCCAGTGTGCTCTCGAACCTCCACTTCTCCTCCCAGGGAAGTTTCCTGTGACTGTGCCTTGTCAGATGATGGCCTCCCTGAATGTTTATCAGTTTCAGAAAGCCATATGTTAACATCCTCCATAAACCCTTTGTATTTAGAGATGCTTGAGAACCATGTATTTTGTTTATCTTTCTCATCAAATGAGATTAGAGAAAGTAAAGATTCATGCAATGCACTGGCATCCTTAAACAGGTGTGTTAACTCATCAAACTGTTTTTTGACTTGTGAATGATTTTTATCATCTTTCATTAGCTCTTTAAGAGACATAATAACACTTTTCATTTTGTTTACATACCTTTTCCGATCTGTTTGGATGGTTTCAATTTTGTTTGCAAGAGCTTTCTCAGTGAGGGAAGTTATTCTTTTATCCTTTTCAGTTTTTCCAACAACAGATGCAGCCTGTGATCCACTCATTTTAAGCATTCAACATAAGCAGCATGCCAAAATCCAAAACAAAGGCAACAGCAATTCCTTCAAACTCAGGTGAACGCCTGCAGAGCCACAGCACACACACACACCAAACCGAATAGCAAACGTAGCGGTGGGCGTGTCACAAAAACATCTTCGTATGGTCAGAATCCAAACTGCGTTCAAACAAACAATACGCAGCACAAAAACACAGTTTACATACCACCGTCGTCTTCTCCTTATCTGTCAGACTAGCCGATTTTATGGGTGTAGTGGTGGCGGTGTGTGGGCTCGCGTCGGCGTTTATTCAGCGCTGATTGCGGGACGCTCCATTGCCGTCGCGCTTTTTGCTGACAAATATTGGCGACTTTCAAGCCTTTGAGTCGCCGAGCAGCTGAATAGGGGAATAATGTTGACGCGCCCGCTGTTTAAAACGTTAGTCAAAGTTCCAAGTTAAAACTCTTTTATTTGTTATCAAATCCTTAAAATCCGTAGAAAAACAGTGATCAAAAACATTCCAAGCTTGAGCGGTCAGCAAAAGTCGACTTCCCCCATCACCCACTCATTCACAAAATTTCCCTCGGGCCGTGAACAGGTGATATAGCAATCACTATTACTGACACCACGTGACCCAAAGCTACGCCTATCCATAACACAAAGTATCTTGTTAACACTTAACTGTTAATTACACTCCCAAAAAGTTGATTCTTTTCATCTGGTCATAGCAGTTTCAGTGGGAGAAACGTTTTGTCATTCATCCAAGTGACTTCTTCAGTCTCAGCTGACTGCAGGTTTCCCCAACCTTATAAACAGAACATTTGCATAATGACTGAAACCAGCACCACTGAATGAACAATGGGCTGGGAAGTTACTTTTGGGGATTTACTTACCTGGATAATTGAGCGTGCATCAAGATGTTAATTACACTGTATTTACTGTTTATAAACCGTTTTAATGCAGTGTAAATCAGCTACAAGGGCATTTAAATGTTCATATGAGAAAAAAATGAAACTTTAAATCACTTCTTTCATAAAGAATTCAACAGATGTTTACAGTCTATTTATATACACTAACAAATTAATGCAAGGATAAAAGTAAATGCATTAACAAACCTATGGCGTGAGTTATGCATGTAACAGATTACACTTAAAGCATTGATGCTGGCAAACGAGTCGACAATGACCTCTGCAAGGTGAAAAAAGACTAAGATGTGAATAAAAAGCTGTGGAACAAGGTATTAAGTGACCTTGCTGAGATAATTTTATAAAGTGTCAATAAATCTGTCATTGTTCCAAAATTGTTTGTTTTTTTGGCATGAAAAACTGATCTGCGGAAATAATTTGAAACACAAAGTCCACAATTAATTGTGCAGTCCAGCTGATTTGTAGGGAACAGGGCTGACACACATTTTAATGGACTGAAGGTTAATCTTTACAGATCTTTAGCCTTTGTGTGCTCCCAGCCTTTCCTGTGCTCATGCCAGCAAACACTCTTAATGACACACACACACACACACACACACACACACACACACACACACAAAGCTCCAGCCAAGTACCCATCAATCCTTCTCACTGCCCAAGCCCTGCCATCGATCAGTGAGTATGTGTGTGTGCGCGCGCGACTGTGTCTGCATTCTTCTTTTGGGGTGTTCACAGTTTTGTGCGTGGTCGTACAGATTGATAAATGACCCCGATTAGTGGCAACTGACCGCTCTATGATTGCAATTTAAGTGTAGCGGAACAGCTGTTCTCGGGGCAGTGTTGTCTAGAGCAGTCTGCGATTAATACAACAGCACTTTAATGAATTACAAATCAACCACAGGCCTCGGATCTGCTGGCCGGTAATACGTACACAGCTCCACCTGTGAATTTTGAGGTCTGTGGCAAAACCATGACATATTGTGTTATACAAGCATCCCAGAACCAACTAGAACCAACCAAATAAAACAGCAAGAAAATTCAGTTTTTTTCACATCTCTCCATATTCTGTCCGTATTACAGTTGTTTGTATAAGCTGTCAGCTGGGGTTGTTGGAATGTTTGTATGAAGACTTGAAGACTTCAAAGTGGCTTTTTTCCCACTCCTATCTTGTCTTTTCCAGGTAAGCCTTCTCACTATTTTTCTTTCAGTGTCACTGTTCTTTCCTGACCCATTGACCTCTCCCTGATGCCTAAAATCACCTACAAACACACACTGTGACACTTCCACACACGCACATAGACACTCCGATTAACGCCCATCCTCAACCTTATCTCTACTCTATCTCTTTATCTTCACATCTATTGGGTATACCTGTAACCTAGCAACAGAGCTGAGCAAAGACCCACCCCTACCTGCTCACTGCGCTGACTCCTAGCCCTAACAGCCAATCAAACCGTGTCAGGGCAGCAACAAGAGCCAATCAAATTTCTGCTATAACTGGGAGTTGCCCCTTGCTCTCCACCCTTTTGACCCCACATGCAGGAGTATGCATGTCCATGCAATGCATGCTTACGCATTACACAGAAGGAGAGGTCTATAAAGACCACAGAGACCACAGCATTGGGCTCTGTGTTGATTATGTGAACCAGTACTTTACTAAAGAGGAAAATAAAATGTGTGATTGCAGAATTCTTGATGAACGACTGCAAGAGTAGTCTTCCAGACTAAGACATATAAACTGCTCAGTACATGCACAGAATACACTGTGAATAAAATGTTAGGTAGACTGCTTTTCATACCGAATTTTCTCTGCAAGGCCTGCTCCTTTTCTACTCTTTTTTTTTCCGCCTCTCTTGGCTACTGACATTACAAACTAATAAAAAAATACCCTCTTTGCTGTCGTGTCTCTTTGACCACTGCTGAATACTTCTTGATTTATTTCTCTAGATGAATCAATGCGCGTTCCTGCTGTACTATTGTGGTGCAAAATCAACATCCAAAATCCAAAATCCAAAGCCATCGGTGTCGCTATGTGGCCAGAAAACATGAACACCTACTTTGTTCAAAGCACATTTTATTTTTCCACCCTAACACTGCGTTATTTCCTTCAGAACCCTTTTGTATTGACATGCCCATACTTCCTCTTTGTAGGATAGACTATAGTATTTTCTTTTTTGCAATAAAATCAATACCCAGATACAATACACCTGAAAGCTGAAACTAAAAGACACAAACTGCGGGCTTAAAAAACCTGACAAACAGCATCGACAGTGCAGGAACAAATGGTCTACAGATGTGTCCCACCCACATTATTCTACGGATCCCAAAGTACCCCTGGTATATAATCAATATTAAGTGCAAAACCTTAAAAATATGTAAGTTAAATTTTAACATTCAGAGCTTATAAAGCTTATTTATATGTACAGATCTATATTTACATTCCTTTTCCCCAGTTGCAGATAATGCTATAATGATCAATTGCTTTCTTAATGTCAATCAAGCACTCATCAACAGTAAACTTACACTCTGACTTGGTGCTCTTCTTTTGGAAGTTTTGCTTGAAATCCACCTTTATATCCGTCTTATCCTTTGGTCCTTATCTTTGAGTTTTAGCTCAGTTCTTGCTGTGTCACATCAAGCACTTTGTAAACAGTGTTTTAAATGAACATATTTAATGCATGCAGGGTTTTTTTTCCTTGGCTTATCTTTCCTTCTTTGATCTCTCTATCCGCCTGTCCTGTGTCATCGCCTCGTCGCCTCTCTCTTCTTGTATTTTTGCATTTCTGCTCCTTTCCTGGAATCTGTCACAAATAATGCGAGTGGATGGGAGGAAGGTGGCGTGCGAGGGAGAAGATCTACCTTTGAATCGTTACAGCACTCCCTTGCACTGTGTCAATGGGGAGGAAGGGGAGGGGGAATCAAAACTGAAAAATTTTAAATTTAATCAGCCTCTAGTCGGATAGATGGAAGATGGGAAAGTAGACAGGGGGAAACGAGATGCTGGTCCGAACAAATACACACAACTGCTATTGCAAATATTCCCTTTCACATGGGCCCAGACTTGATGCACATACTGGAAAGCTGATCTATTCACTCTACTCACAGACAAATGGTCTTCAACTACCATTTCAAAAATTCCAGGTATGCCGTCCATCGTAGCTCTACCTGACCTATTTGTTCGTGTGTGCCTATAGATTTGCATGTAAGTGTAGGAGGAAGGTATAAGGCAAAGCTGCCATATTGAGACCAGCTGTAGGGTTATTTATTAATGCAATTCAGTCTGTCATACCTTTTTTCCCATCCTAAATTTCCACATCTTATTTCAAGAATACCCTCATAGTTGATTATGTTGAAACAGTGAGCTACAGATGCTGTTGGTATACTTTATGTACAATCGAACAGTTTATGGTGCACCACTCATTTTAGATATTCAATGCCTATTACTGCACCTCAAGACTTATAGATAATTTCTCCCCCTGCATAAAAAAATCAGTTTTTGATTATTTAGACTGATGATTTTTCAAGTCCAACCTGGTATGAGTATGTTAGTGCTTCTTCTCCAGATGCAACTTTGGAATCTGAAAAGTGAACCTTATGTGGAAATGGCTTAAACCTGATTTTTTTTTTTTTTTTTTTTTTTTTTACGATTATGTGTTTGCAAAAAGACATCAGTGGCTGGTTTCAAGTCTTGCTGTATACAACACAAGCTTTACTTTTGTAAATTATGGTCCCCATCAGTGTCCAGAAGAATGTTAAAGCAGGGCATTCATTAGGGTGGGGCCACCTTGTTATTGAGAAGTTGCCACTGTATGACTGGATTCACAGTCACCGTGCACCACCCGTGTTTGTGATGTGGTTTCCCAAAGCTAAGACGGAGATGGTGAAAACAGCAAAAAAAATGCAAACCAGTAGGTGACATCATGGTGGCTATGCCCATCTATTTACAGTCTATGCATGTTTTTGTGTCCAGCATTCCTGTACTACAACAACTTCACGTTCAGCACATTTAAAATTTTACAGTTATGGTGGTGTCAAAACTGTTAAACTGTTTTAAATTTTACATTTTTGAAAAGGAAAAAAATTATAAAACACACTTCTCGCTAAGCAGAACTGCGTCTCAGTGATAGATGAAAAGTTACCATCAAGGTCTGGTTCTTACTTGATAAAGTGGTTGTGAACTGTCTTATTTTATTCATGCTAACGATCAGGTTTGCCTCCCTGCCAGACTGTGTTAGTACAATTTAAATTACTCATCACATACTGCAGACTGGTCCAAAAAGCTTTCCCCCCCAGAGACACTCATCAGGAAAGAGTCTCTTGAAAATTTGATCAATTTTGTCTGGTAACATTAAAAAAACTGTAGAAGAGCTATATGATTTTTTTTGTTTTTATCCCTTTAATGTGTGTGAAGAGCCAACAAGAAATCAGACAGCTCGGCTGGAGTCTTATTCACGTATGCGCTCTACCAGCTCAACTGTGATGAATGCTAATGCTCGTCCTCACAGGCCTAAAACTGGGGAAGCAAAAAACAGAACATCCAGATACTTAAAAGTGGAAGTTTGGAAATTCTTTTGGCCATATGTGCCACAAGCAGCTTTCATTTGAATGAATAAGGCGACATCTTGTAATCCAGTATCCAGCTGTCCTTGTTAAATCCCTGAGATTTAAACATATTAAATCTGTTCCTTACATTTTATTTGTGTATTTGTTCTTGGACAGGCTAACCAAGTTGGAGCATCTCTCTTATTACAGCTCTACACACTATGACAAGCTTATAATATTATTATTACTAAGGGAAGAGAACAAAAACGGGAATTCTTAACTAAAAACTTTTCCCTGACTATCCATTGATCTAAAATGTAATCACTGAATTGCACCATACAGTGAAAGGCAGCGATGTGATTAATTTCTTAAGTCTGTGTATTATGTTTCTCAAACTGTTTTGACTTAATAATACATTTTTTGCATTTTTTTTTCCTGTAAAGTCCCTACTTCCTGTAAGCTGCCACACATCAAAGTCCACTACACCATATTTCATAAATTTCTCATCAAGTCTTCCAGGCATATGCCTCTGAGGTGTCAGTGCTACCACCAGAGGGCAACACTGTGGCGTTCTGGGTCCATAGGAACTCAGTGGGCAGCAAGGTCTGCGAGGTCTGTCTGGTGGGCAGAACAGAGAGAGCAAGACAGAGACGAGGGGAAGAGGCAGAATGTGTGTGGGAGAGAAAAAACACTAAACAGAAGGTGAGGCGAGACAACTGAGTGGGGGGCCATGAGACTGAGATGTACTCAGAAGGAGTGTGTGTGTGTTTATGTGTGTGAACATGAGGCTTATGTATGAGATCTTGCATAAGCTCAGGTGTCAGCAGGTGCGTGAAAGCACTAATACGAAGCCGTGCATTGGCATCTGTGTGCGCGCATGTGTATGCGTGTGCATTTGTGTGCCTAAAGACAATACCACTCCCTCATTACCCTGTTTCCTCCAGTCCAGCACTAATGAGGAGCCTCACCATCACTGTGGTAATCAAGGTCAAGCCTAGGCCAAAACACAGAATCAGACACACCAGGCAGACGCACACTTTGTGGAGCCAGTGAGGAAGTGATTGTGTATGCACAGCCACAGTTAGCAACACATTTACAATAAATAGCCATTTTATATAGCTTTATTTCACAAACGAGAAAGGAAGGCAAAAGCAAGAGGCAAAAGGGTGGAGTTCTATAAGCCTCCCATGTGATCCCAACAGTTGCTAAGAAAGGATGTGGGTGTGATGTTATGTCCCCCCTGTCTTCGCTTCCTCCTTTTTTTTGTGAGTTGAAGACAGAGAGACAGGCAGAACATGAGGGAGAGGATGCATGATTGAACACAGGTGGAGTCAGGTAGAAAAAGTGGAAAAAGCAAAGCAGCATAAGGATGAGAAAGGGGGGAAAAGGGGGAGGAGGGAGGGAAAAGCAGGGTGATATACAGGGGTATAAGGCTTGGAGGGGGGGTTGGGGTGGAGGGAGTAATTAAATGAAAAGAGCAAGACTTAGCTCTTTAGTCTCATCCCTCAAGACCAGCCTGACACTGCTCCAGCTAGCTAATGTCATAGCAACAGGGAGAAGGAAAGTCTAATGGGTGCGGCACAGAGAAAACGAGTAAAAAGCAGGTACAGGCGAGAAAGAGGAGGTAAGGGAGGAGAAACTGCGTGATGAAGGATGTAATGTTTGGAGGAAGGTAGGAAAAAGAAGGAAAGGAAGACACCCTGGAACTAAGGAAGACACAAACACTGTACAGTCAAGGACAGAAACATTGGTCTGTTGGGAAGGATATGAAAAAGATGAAGACATGAAGAAAAAAGGAAGAAAAAACAACAGGAGTGGAGGAAGCCACAAAGAGTGAGAGGGGTGGCAAACAGCCAGAGGAATAAAAGCCATGCCGTCCCTTTTCTCGCTGTCCATATGAATTCCCCACTCACTTCTTCTGTTGTGCAGCTGTACCTGTGTTTTCCATTGTTTCTATATCTAATCTTCTCCTCTGAATAATTAACTAGACCATCAATAATTCAGCTTTAATTAGCAAAGAAACATCAGACAGATGTGAACTTCACTGCATCATAGTGCAAATAAAATACAAGCAAAACACACACGGTGGGGCTTCAGTCTAAAATAGGAGAGGCAGATATAAATTATAAGCAAGAGATGGGTTAAAACTAATACAGGTGTGAAACCTGAAATGAGAAAATGTTGTTTGAAAGTTGTCATATTTACAGGATCATGTGGTTCAGACTGCAGTACTGACTGGAATCCTATTCCAAGTTTTACTGCGCGAATATTTGAGAGAAATTAAAAGTTTTTCTTACAAAAGTTTAAAATAACAAAGTGCATTTCATACTTTGTAACAGGAAGTGCCTGTATACTGCATGGTCACTTAGACCAATTGTATTCCACATTGCCTTATCAGCAGTTATTGTTTCCTTTATGAGCACAGAACAGTTGAACTTATTAAGCTGTTCTAAACAAACAATCAAGCTGCCTGAAAAGGGAAGCGAATAATCATTTTAGTCCATTCTTGTTTTGGCTTTCCTTTAAAAGCTGCAAAGTAACCAGCCATAGCAGATCTGGAGTCTGGACCTGTGGGCCACTAAAGCAGCTGAGGCATCCCAAATGGATAGAATCACACACTATAAAAAAAAAACTTTGTAAAAATATCAAGGGTTGCAGTTTCAATTCAACTTGGACCAATGGATGCCCACAAGTGACAGACCAGATCATAAAAATGTGCTTATCAATGCAGGGCTACTCTAAGCCAGAAAAACACAAAACGAAAATGTTAACACACACAACCTCAACCCTCCAGGAATGTGGCTTAGCAAAAAAACAGCTGTTGGCATACTGGCCAAAATATTGGGCATTTTAGATACAGAGTTAAAATTGTTCAAATCTTATCTCTTATATCACATCTAATTCACTATCTAATGCATCTAATTCTTTCCCACTGTCCTTTGGTGTCCCACAGGGCTCAGTTCTGGGTCTTCATTTCATGCCTGCTGTTAGTTTTAAAATAAATTGCAAATTACTTACTGTTGAAATGTTATTATTATTTTAAATATGAATGACTACAATAAAAGACTGCTAATAAGATATGATCCATTTGACTTTCCCTTGATGGCCTTTACATCATCTTATTTATCTCAACCAGCATCAACTCCAGTAAATCTGCCCTGGAGTGCTTGTAAGCAATGCAGAATGCAAACAACTGCTGGATCCCATGGTTCCATGCATGCCCAAGCTGGTGGTCAACTGACTAACAGCAATGTGGTAATGAGAGATCATCAAATTTTGAAGACATTCAGTTTCTTCAACCAACAATGGGCGAAATAACTGTTTTAAGGCAACCAATTGAAGTGACTGGCAATGAGAGTGAAGGGTATCACTAGCTGAATTATGAGGGAGTGTTAGATACATTACCTAGGCAACCAGATTCTTGACTGTGCAATAGCAAACAGCTGTCAACTAGAAAGAGTTCAAGACATGGGGTGATCAAGCTTTTAAGGCGGTGACGCCTGACCTGCGAAATTCTCTGCTTCCACTTTCAGGTTTGCTAGTTCCACTGACATTTAAAACAGCAAAGGACATGTTTGTTTATTTGGTGATTTGCCTACAACAAAAACCCTTTATTCATTGTTTTTTTTCTCCTAATTATGATACATTTAAATATTTGTATAAATTCGCTGTTCTTTTAATTTCATATTCTTTTCTCCTCTTGTACTTCTTTTTCTTTGTGTCATTACTACCTGTGAAAAGCACTATAAATTTTGATCGCTTACCTTAAAACATTTTTCTAATACACAAATTATATATATGTTAAAAGAAAGGTTTGTCATTCTACAGAATCTATGGTAATGGTTTGAACAGTGAGCCACACATTCAGAGACATCCCACAACAGCATCTATGTGGTACTGACAGACGACCAGCTATTGCCAAAACAACTTGTTTCCTGCCTGTATCTAACGCCTGTGTACATCTGTGAAGGATTTATGGTGTGTGTGTGTGTGTGTGTGTGTGTGTGTGTGTGTGTGTGTGTGTGTGTGTGTGTGTGTGTGTGTGTGTGTGTGTGTTGCAGCCCAAATAGAGAGTACACCAATAAGATCTGCCTCTGGATCGATCGGACTCAGACTGTGCATGAGTTGACAGGCCGGGCTTGTTGTTTTTTGATTGATCCAGACTCTGTGTTATGTGGGTGGGTGTTCTAAGTCTATGTGTGCCTACAAAATACTAAGAAAAGTATATAAAATGATCCCTCTATACCTTTATACAACTACACAAATGATGCATCTTATTATTTACAAAAAATTGGAATGAACAAACTAGTGCTTAAGCATCAAACCCAGTGTTAAAATGTGCAACTTTAGACCAAAGATAAAGATGTAGCTATTGGCATAGCTAATTCCTCTACATCAACAACTGTGCATGTATTTTCTATAGTAACTCACTCATGGAAGTTGTACCGAGGCTTAGTAAGGACACTCTAATGTGGGGATTGTAATTTAAAGGTAGCTTTAAATTCTGCCTCGACCCCATATCATTTTTGCTATTTTTTTTTATGTTAAAAACATCAAATAATAGCTGATATCTCTATGATGGACGCCTGATATGAATAAAAAAATATAAATGTAGGCAGACTAGAGATGAGATTAAAGGGAAAAGGAGGGAAATAAAGTTGGGAAAAACAAAAGAGGTAACGGATAAAGCAGAGTGGCAGAAGCAGCAGGTTAGCACTAATGGTCAATGACATGTTAGCGCTGTGGCTGGGCTTAGCACAAGCGTGTGCACTGCTGAAATATTTACACGGCTTACAGAACCAGAGGCTCATTCACTTCAAATCAGCTGGAGCAGAGAGGGAGAGCAAGCCGGGCCACTTTCCTCCCTCTTTGCTGCACTGTAGCAGCACACGTAGTTCAAATGGATGGAGACTTTTTGTTTTACTTATTCATTTTTGCCCCTGTGTGTTGGACCTTTGCTTCAGTTTGATAACGGGCAAAAAGATGGTTTAAAGATGAGGAAGTAGAAAGACAAACTTGTTTCTTCCTGTTGGCTTCCCCACTGTTATCCTATTCTTTAGCTTGACCCTGTGTACACTGTGTGTCTTTCTTCCTTTTTTTATTTCCCTGTTAATTCTTTTGCAGTGTTCTGTGCTTTTGGACTTGGACTATTCTCTAGGACATCTTGTTCTCTACATCCCTCCCATCTCTCTTCCACACGCATATTTTTAATATCTCTCAGTCTATATTAAAAGAACTATGAGGATGACTGACAAGCTGCAATCAACTTTGATTTCAACATTTCATGCAGGCCTGCCTGCACCACAGTGTGTGTGTGTGTGTATGTTAATGTCCCTCTGCATGCGTATGTGATCCTACGACGGTGTGTGAAACGGAAACATCCAAGCTCCTCGGTGTGTCTTTCGGGAGCTTGTCAGCTTCAAAGACAGGGGTCAAACCAACAGGCACCTGACACAGGCTAACTTCGCTTGCTGCTGCCATGACAACAGAAAACAAAACAAATTAAAACATACTGTATTTTCATAATGGCAGTTCTGTCTCTCTCCCTGTTCTCACTCACGTTCTCTCCCTCATGCTGTACAGATGACTGGAGAGGATTCAGGAAGAGAGAGACAAAAATCTGTCACTTGCATTCTCTCCTGTGAAATTTTCACTCTCCCTCTGTAGTAGTGTTTTTGCTTTCTGCTGTAAATGATTGAACTTATTCACCTTTTTCCTCTATGTTTTTTTTTTTGTGCTTTCTGGAAGCCTGAGGTGGACATGCCTGGAAGCGAAATTCCTCCTGATCAACTCTGACAGCTCCAGTTTAATATTTCACCACTGGACGGGCACAGTTACGCATAGCCATATTGTACACATGCAGGGCATGCACAGAAGTGTTTAAATGCACGCTGATGATAAAAAAGAGGCAGCGGGACTCCTCCAGGAGAACTTTCAGAGTCTTACCTAAGTGACGGCTTCTTGGCGGTACCCACAGGCTTTAACATGGTGGTTGCTGATGGCAGTGCTAATGACAAGTTATGTTTTCAGGCAAAGCTGCATGAGGTTGTCCATTATCCTTCTCCCTACTGGCCTCTTCTCTCATTCCCTCCCACTCTCCCCATCTCCCTCACTCCTGTTCTTTCTCTCACTTTTCTTTTTAATTACCTGATGTCTCCTCTTCTGGCCCAGACGCCAATAGAGATGTGAGCAGCACCGCCTGCACTGAACTGTCTGTGTACATCTGATCTCTGATCTTTCCTCTGTCTGACTGTGTATATGAGTGTGTGTGTGTTTCCCTAAGTGGGCCTATTTTGTGTGTATCTAGACACAACCTGTCTGCACTGTCTGTCTGTGAATATGATTGTTTTACAAGCTTTAATATAATGTGGACATACATCTTTTTGATGAAATGTATTGTTTTATCGCTCATTGATCTTTTGGCAGAAAGAAAATAAGCCCTATGAATGATTAACAAATATAAAAAAACAATGCATTTATTCATTTTTTAAATGTTTTAATTTAACCCTGCCTCTCGCCCTATGAGATTGGCCTTAGCCCCTCCATCACCCTGAAATGGATACGTGGAAGAGAATGGGCAGATGGTTTTAATTTACATTAAGGGTAAGAAATATGAAATAATATGAAACAATATATATATATGTTCTTTTTATAATATTCAGATTCCTTGAGATGCACTAGTATGTGAGCATGATGTCAGGCTATTATCATAATTTAACTCAAAGTACCATCATGCCTAAATACTGCCACAAAGCTCCTAACATATACTTCTATGCTGAATGCACA
This sequence comes from Mchenga conophoros, assembly GCF_057382185.1. Classification (NCBI taxonomy): domain Eukaryota; kingdom Metazoa; phylum Chordata; class Actinopteri; order Cichliformes; family Cichlidae; genus Mchenga; species Mchenga conophoros. The sequence goes on from NC_140527.1 coordinate 29,477,106, forward strand.
AAGTAGGCACCCCATCACTCCACCACAGGTATGCCTTATTTGCTGACCATTGTATAGAGAGGCTATTATAATTACAAAATTAGGGTGGGAGGTCAAGGATGATGTCGAACTCTTAGAAACTCGCACAAACTCACCTATGATCCAATTGGCTTTGATGGGTTAAAGCCACTGACAGCCAAAGCGAATGACACTGAGGATTGTTTTAACATGAAGGGACTCCTCGCATACATGTAGCACCCAAATAAATATTGTTGCAGACAAAAAAAACTGCTCAGGAGAGGGTCAAGGAGTATAAAAAAGGCCCCAAGAAGTTTAACTGTTCCTATTTAACATTGCATCCACTGGATCTGCTGAAACAAGCCCAATACATGGTGGTCCTAGACCACAATTTAAAGGACCAAAAGGATCTGCCATTATGCGAGTGTCACTCACCAAAGCTAGGACACTTGCTATTATACTGTGTCTGTGCTCCAAAGGGGACAGAACTGTGTGTGGAGGCCTACCTACTTATTAGACAGGTTATTGTTGTGGCTGATTGTCGTTTCTGAAAACGATGGTACGAGTTGTTTCCATAATCAATCTGTCTAACCTCATTATTGTTTAAGCTTTTGACCTACCAACATTTAGGAAATAGTGAAAAATGTCCTGCTCAATCTCCCAGGACCCAAGATGACATTTAAATATCTTTTTTTTTATTTTTTGTCAAGAAAGTCAACAAACTTGTTCTCATTAAACGAATGCATGCTTCAAATCACTCTTTTAAGATTTTGCACTTCAAATGCAAACAGACTGATCCGACATATTAGGCTCCCTGCTGGTGAGTAAATCTGCTTGCGCTCTCTGCACCAACAAGGGTTTACGTCACAAAAAATAGACAAAGTACAAGAGGGATTAGAATAAATAAAACAAAGTGGAAGCGACAAGGGGGAGACAAATGACAATGAGAACACAAAACATAGTTTGGAAGGTTCTGGGAAGATGATCATAAAGTGATTCAGTTAAGCTGTCGGGACAGCACTATAGAACCTACACAGGCGGGAATCAGAGGAAGTGACACTGAGGCACAAACGGATTTTGGTTATCTGTCAGTCCTTCTTCTCCACTCGGTAGATCAGAACAAGGCTTTCTGTGTGTGCCATACACTTTTCTTTTCTGAATATCCAGGTTTTTGTACACTTTTCTGTTTCCTGTGACTGATCTCTCCAGGATGTCCCTTCTCTCTCCTGAAGTCAAGCTCAGGTTTCCCATCTGCGACATGTGTGAGGACAGAGACGGCTTGTTGCACTTCAAACAAAACCGAAAGGCCCCCGGCACCCTTGGCGCTGCTGCAGAGACGACTGGATACCGAGACGGGAAGTCACCTGCCAATGGGGTCATCTGCATTCGTGTGTTTGTGTGTCTGTGTATGTGTTTGGCAAGGATATAAGAGCTTTCATTCCTCTTGTCATGCTGGCACAAACAAGTCTACATGAGGAGGGCTTTACATTGTGGTTTTTGAAAGAAAGTTTTTCTTTTGGCACCAAATATTTACCCCCTGTAGGCCTGAAAGATTTTTTTCCAAGTCATTCTTCATTTAATCATTTTGTGATCATGTTTATTACAGAAAAGTGCCAAATATATGTTTTTTACAGCTTCACTAAAGCTAGAGATGTTTACAAGCAGATGTTTATAAGTGTAAGTTCTGCCAAGAGTACTTTAGTCAAAGTAGGACTGTTAATTTCATACGCAGCAATGGCTCTGCTGTGGGACATGTGAGTACACAGAAAGCTTAATGACAGGGAGAACAGCAGCAAGACCCCCTCACAGAGCAGGCAACAGTGCCAGCAGATCCTACACTGACTAAGCTGGATATAACGTGAATAGCCTGAAATGGTGCTGGCTAGGGTGAAGGTGTGTTTGCAAAGTGGCTTGCAGAGGCAGGAGCAATAGCATGCAGGCTTAAAAAGCACGCTGCTTATGGAATATGACAATAGGATCCACAGAAACATGTCATCAGCTGATATGAGCTGGCATCTAGAGCAGCTGATCTGCTGGGATGGCTGGCTCAGCTTAACGCAGCGACCTGCCAGAATTAAAACTACGCTGAATTTCTGAACAAATCAAGGGTGTAGTCTGAAAATAGATAATAATTTAAACATGCTGCAGTCAAATAAAAGCAATTAAATACATTTTTTCTTCATCATTTCTGGATCAACAGGAGTTTTCCTCATTGCCCAATTCCTGATAAATTGGGCAATGAGTTCCATGGATAGAAAGTCCATCGTCTCAGTTTAATCCTAAAGCAAAGCTCAAGATTGTGTTCTGGTTTTATTTCTATATGAATAAAATTAGTGTCATACTGGATAACTAATACACTGAAGCATCATCTCAGCACTATATAAGATTATAAGTCCTCCACCAGCAATCCCCAAAAGGAGAAAGAAAGAAAAAGAAAACACAGACCCCTAAAACATGCCACATTGAGAGAAATTTCCACATCAGACCAAGTTTTAACAAGAAAAATAAATCCAGAGAAAAGGACAGGAGAAAATCAGATCTGGAGTTCCAAAGGGAGCATTTGAAAATTGAACTATTTAGCCCTCTGACAAAGTCAAACAGAATCCGTGTTTACAGTGTGGAGGTTAGACAAGATCCTCTGAGGTCTTAAAGCTTTGAAAGCACATCTATGAGCTCTGTTTTTTAAAACATTCTAGGTGTGTAACGGGCAGGGATAAATGGCACTATAGGGACAGCCAAACTACATTTCTCGGTAAGAGGATGGTTACCTTTAAAGTAAGCACTAAAATCAGTAAATAGCACAGAAAACTACTGCACTGGGTGAAAAGCCAAACTAAGGCTGCACATTCTAAACTGTGTATGTCTATAGGATTGCCCTTTGTTTTGTGGTCCAACCTTAAAGTCAGAACAGCTTTTTTTTTAACAGTTATGTTAGACAGTCAGACACTTCAGTAAGGGAACCTTTTCAACCACTAAATATGAAACTCAATTCATTTAGGCATGTAGCCATAGTACAGATGACCTTCTCGAGTCCAGAACTGAGCATCAGAATATAGAAAAAAGGTGATGTGATTTGAATGTGGCATGGCTATTGGTGCCAGATAGGCAAGGATTTTCCCACAAACCAACCTGTTGGGTTTACAGAGAAAATATACAATGAGTGGTAGTTCCTTGGGCAAAAATACCTGGGCATTCTCTTCCGACCGCACGAGGAGAATGGCCAGAATGCAAGAAGACTGCACCAGGTGCCATTCCTGCCAGCTATGAACAATGAGTCCAAACAAAATTAGGCAACAATTGGCCCAAGGACACCAATATTGAACGAAAAAACCATTACCTGCTCTGATGAGTCTTTAACTCTGCAACAACATTAAGATGGTCACAATTGAGCAAAAACCACATGGAAGCAATGGATCCATCCTTCTTGGTATCAGTGGCTGCTGGCAGTGGTACAACAATCTGAGCATTGTTTAAAATGCCACAACTTATTTGAAAATTGTTGCTGACCATGTTCCCTCTTTATGACTACAGTTTACCTGCTTGCAGCATGATACCGTGTCATGTTGCAAAGCTCAGATCATCTCTCACTGGTTTCTTGAACATAACAATGAGTTCACTGTATTCAAATGGCCTCCACAGTCAACAGATCTCAATCCAATAGAGCGCCTTTGGGATGTGGTGAAACAGGAAATCCATATCTTGGATGTGCAGCCAACAAATCTGCAGGAACTGCGTAATACTATCATGTCAGTGTAGACTAAAATCTCTCAGGAATGTTTCCATCACTTTGTTGAATCTATGCCACGAACAATTGAGACAGTTCTGAAGGAAAAAGAGGGCCCAACTCAAAATCAAAGCATCCAGTGAGTACAGCGTTCAAATTAATGAGAAGATAATCATGCAAACTGGGTATCCTCTCTTACCTTAGGCTAAAACTCAAACAGCTTAATATTACAAGATGTTGTATTGAGTGGCTAGACTTGATACAGTCTGATGACTGATGGCTGCACTGATTAAAATAGAACGCTTGTGATTATCAAGAACATGAGGGAAAATGAAAGCGACAGATAGAATGAAAGACTGAGTGAGATGAGAGAATAAAATACTCCATTACTGTCAGCATATTATGCACCACACCAGAGTAATGATTATGAATGGGCCAATAAAAAACATGGCTAAAATACTTTTTTATTGCTCCTCAATAGGGATTAGAAACTTGATATTTTGAGTTAGTTTTACAACACGGAAGCTCTGATGACATAAGTTGTTCGAATAGTAACTTCTGTAAATACAGTAGGTAGATGCAAACACAAAACTGCTTTACTGAATTTTCGCTTGACCCTTTGCCTCAATGTTCCTGTGTTCGTCACGCAAAAAACCCCAAATGCACATTGAAGGTCAACTCGTCTTTATGTCACAAACCTTGTGCCACTCGGTGAATAGAAGCCATAAGAACTGTGCACAGCAGGCAAGATCCTAGAGAGAACAGAGTACAGAGATGTCTTTTGAAAAGCATAACATCATCTATCAGCTGGAATCTTGTTCAATCTGTATGGAGGAGATGCTTCAAGACGTGTCAAGGAAAGCTTAGTGGTAATGCTATTGATATTTCTGCAAGCTGTAAGGTTACAGAGAGCTGCTTTCAAATGAAACCACCCGCTTTGAAGAGACACGACTATTTAGACACTGAGAAGGGCGGCATAAACACAAAGCTCTGCTCACAGATACACAGTGAAAACATAAGCTGTGTAGCAGTTTTCATGGTTAATTTTCAATGGTTTACAAGGGTCCACAGATCATACACCTAATGTTTCAGTGAATTATAACAACATCGGTGCACTCAGAACATAACCACTCCTCGTTGTCATGGTAACACACAGGGTCAGTAGGTCAGGAATATGTGCGGTTTTGCATTTTAGTGATTTCAGGCATTTATGTCACACACACATAACGCGCACACAGACTGCATGTCGGCATTTATCCAGCAGTCACCATGACCTCTCTCATTAGCCGGAATTAGCCTAATAATTCCTGGACAGGCGAGGGAAAGCTACTAAAACTGGGAAAACTGCCACATCCCCTCAAATTTCCTCACACTTCTTTAACCCTCACTGGGTCAGGAGAGGGCCTAGCGAGACAGACTAGGCCTCAGGGGATTGATGTGAAGAGTGGAGATGGGAGCTGCCACAGGAACCACAGGAAAAAATTCTGTGTATGGCGAAGAAGTAGAGCATAACTTGATCTTTCCACTCTCATTCCCTCTTTTCATATGCATGCACTGCACCTTATCTGCAGCACACACAAGTAGCTGAGGATTCAACTCTTTAACAAAGATGATCATGGCTTTCCTGTGTGTTAGCTGGGATCCATTAAACTGGAAAATATATATTGTGTTTATTGTATTTGTAAAGGTGGGACTGATACTTATTGTGTCTGCTTGAGCAAATGAAACATACAGTAAATCAATGACAACTTTAAAAAGTCATTTAAAGCACTGTACACTGATATGAAGGGTCAGGATATTCAATAAGAGAAACCTGAGAATGTCTAACTTTAATCTAACACCAGGATCAACATTTCTGATATGACACATTTGAAACTAGGACAAAAATTATGGTTCAAAAGCTGCTCTATGGTTCACAGTAGAGCTGTCTGTCTCTGCTCATATTCCTCTGTTACACTGGACTCACTGGATAGAAGCCTCACCAAATTATATTTCACCTCCATGGGATGAAAGTGCAGGGTTGATTCCTACCTAAGCAAAGCAAAGCCTCAGTATTTGGTGAAATCCAAAGCAAAGCAATGATAAACAGCATTTTATTTGGAAGAGATGGGTGGAAAATTATATTCTTATTCAGAGATTTGTTCTGTGCTGCTGTACTTAAATTATAGTATAAAGTATACAGTGTATAATCATTGACTTGGTTGAAAAGATTCTGCTTCCTGCTGTAAATGGAGTTCATAAATGGTTCAAGGCTCACTTTCATACTTTGATAATATAATATGTGTGCAGTTTGTGTTCTAGCTGAAGCTACAGTGGGGGGAATATTTATCTGATCTCCTGCTGAATTTGTAAGTTCGCACACTTACAAAGAAATGTAATTTTCCATGGTAGTTTCATTTTAATGGACAGAAACAGAATATCAACCAAAAATGAAAGTTGTGACTTGATTTGCATGCATTGAGTCATATAAGTATTTAATACCTTACAACCCATCCAGAATTATGACTCCCACTATACCCATGTGGCACACAGATTACAATCAATCAATCAATTACAGATACTTTTTTTTATCTCAACCCATTATGTATATAATTCCACTTCAACCTCTCCACCACCCAGACACAACCAAAGAGCTGTCAAAGGACATCACAGTCAAGACTGTAGACCTGCACATCACTGGAATATTGGTGTAATTATTTGGAAATAGAAGAAACATAAAATCCCCTTCAGTCCTGAGCGCCATGTGAGATCTTGCATTATGGGGTGGGGGGAGTGACCATGAAGTGGTGGATCACCCCAAAACTACATGTGAGGAGCTTGTTAATGATCTTTAGGCAGTTGGGACCACAGTCACCAAGAGCACCAATGGTAACACACTACGCTGTAATGAATTGAAATCTTGCTCTGGCCGCAAGGTCCCTCTGCTCAAAAAGGCACATGCACAGACCCATCTCCCAGCGAACATGTAAATGATCCAGAGAAGGCTTGGGTGAAAGTGCTGTGGCCAGATGAAACCAAAATTGAGCTCTTTGGCATCAACTCATCCCGCTGTGTTTGGAGGAAGAGAAATGCTGAGTATGACCCAAAGACACCAACCCTACATCAAACATGCAGGTGGAAACATTATGCTTTGGGGTTGTTTTTTGGCTAAGAGTAGAAGATGACTTCCGCATTGTATTGTAAAATATTGGATGAGAAGCTCCTTACCTCATCCAAAATACCGAAGACGGATCATTGGTAGGTCCTCAAGCATGACAGTGACACAAAACATACTACATCTCAACCCCTCCTGAGATGTGTGCAAACCCATCTTACATGCTTTCCAACAAGTGTTTCTCCACCAATTACTAAGTCATCTTACACTTATCAAAATGTGGACATTAGGACATTAGGATTTTGTTGTTATGCACATGTGAGCCGATATATAATTCAAAATAAAAATTGCACATCATTAAAAACAGAGAAAAAAGAAAAAACTTGCACTTAAAATCACTTAAAAGCCAGAAATGTTCCCATGCAAACTTACATCTGACAAACAGCACAGAAAAAACATGTTGTCTGGCAAACATTTATGCTTGTATCAATATAGATTTTATGACTCAAAACAACAAGTTTGTAGTGTAACCCAGAAAGTCTGAAGAGAAGAATGAATCATGTTCAATAGTAAACAGCAGTTAAAGAAGGTGGGTAGCAGCTGTCCTCTATGACAAATGCCTCATGTTAAGCCCTGCCTGCCAACTATATTCATTACAGTCTTGTCAAAATCACAGAGCAGTTGGTTAATTTAAATTAACCAGCAATCCAGAGACTTCATTGGCAACAGCAAATTAGGTAACTATGTTTGATACACCCCCTGAGCTTCAAGTCTTTCTTGCAGTGTTGGGATTCTGTAAGATTATTCATTTTGTATAACCTAAATGGATTTGGTAGGTTGTACTATTGTGTGTGTGTGTGTGTGTGTGTGTGTGTGTGTGTGTGTGTGTGTGTGTGTGTGTCCTGGATCCAGTCATATCTAGCAAACACATATGAGTGTAAAAATGTGCTTTTTTTTGTATATACAAGTCAGCCACAACATAAAAAGCACTGACAGGTGTGTACAAAACTAATCATCAGTTGATCATCTCACTACAATGCATGTTCTGGTGGGACACCCTTGGCTTCTAGTACCCATTTGACACATACCTCATTGTTATGAGTGGCTTTGAACCAACCCCCTCATATAGACGGCCCTTCCCAGTGGAAGGGCATCTAAAAGTGCACAAGGAATACAATAAAGAGCCTAAGCTTTTCACCCAACTCTGTCCTGGATTTTAGCACTGCTGTGTCACTCACTAATGTTGGAAGTAGGGGATGAAAGAATACACTGCTCAGGTTTCCCGAGACTGGGTGTAACACATTTATACTTCCAAGATCCCAACTTGGATCTGTGGAGACCCACCCCAAATTAACCAATGTATCCACTATCAACTTCTCACAGGACACAGGACAAATACAGAGGTCAAATGTCCATGTCCCTATACAAAGCAGAGCTGTTCCAGAGACTCAAGGGGCCTGTACAATATTGGACACGTGGTTATGTTGTGTGTGTACTGGCACCCATAGTAATTTTGGTGCATTAGCATAAAAAATTCAAGGTTGTATGACATTCTCAACAACAAAAAAAGAAGCAGCACATAGCTATGATCACCATGTTTTGCTTGGACCTGGAGAAATAATGTGCAAGCGCAGCTGTGCTTTTGCAGAAAAAAAACCAAACTATTAGCATAGTTTAGATGCCATTTCCAACAAGCCATTCTGCTAGCACGGTCTCAAGTGGCCAACTAACTACAAATTTGCACACAGGTCCACACTCACTCCTTCACCATGCTGCGTCAAAGAATATTTTCACCCGCACTAATGCAGTGCAGACACATAGCTGCACATGCATACACACCTTGCAGTCAGAATGGTGATAAATCGGGGATAAAAGGGGAAGGAGTAATCTGACACCTCCAGTGCTGGGCAACCAGTAATTAAAACCCTTCATTATGTCAAATATTTGATTATGAAGAACTGGGGATGTTGGGCGGGTGGGCCTAATAATGACCGCTTTCTCTTAGGGGAGGGTGATAAGAGATGGAAGGAGTAGTGGCGGTAGTGGAGAAGGAAAATGTAAATAAAGCACGACTGTCATAATACACAGAACTTTGTAACCGGTGACTGTTCTTCACACCTCCTCCCCACTTTTCCCCGTGTCTCTGGAAAGTGTCTTTGTGTTGTTGTAGTGAGTCAAAAACGCTGGCCGCAGCACATTGCTAATGTGTTGATGAAGGCAGTCCAGGCCAAGGGAGTCTCTCTCCTGTGGAAGACAGACAGTGTGCGTGTTCGACAGACGAGTGAACATCACTGGCCTCCGCCTCAACCCTCTCTGGGAAGCTGCTAGCTTGAGCCTGCAACTGCATCCCCTCCACTCTGCTATTCCTTGTACGTTAGCCTGTGATAACATGGAAGGGAGGGATTTATGCACATTAAAAGGCAAGAACATGTAGGAGCGTGCAGGATTAGCACAAAGTAGGAAAAGCAAAAGCGACTTAATTTCATTCTTTACTTTCACACGCTGTCTTAACAGCACTGAAAAAGCAAATGGTTTCGGCTTTAGGAGCTAAAATTGTGCTAAACATTACACTAAATTACATTAAAATTCCTATTAATTTACTGTGCATCAGAGGGGTACTATTTTCAACTTGAATCTGCAGTTTGCACTACATAGTTGCAAATGCTAATTTTTTTCTCTATTGATTATCTTATTATCCACTCCTTATAGCCTAGCAATTCCAGAATTAGTGGCCACGCTGAGGATGTCCAGCTGTACTTCTCTGGAGATACAATGTACAAAACTGTTGATTAAGCACAGCTATTCAACCATAAATCACATACAAAGGGACCACAGCGTTCTCACAGGCAGGCCCACAGGGAGAGACACGAGCACACTACAGTTTATACAGCAGAAGTACTATAAAGAAACACTTAACATCTTCTCTCATGAGCTGCAAGCTTCCACAATTAATTAATAAGATGTTTATGCAATGGTGTACCTGAACTTAGATGCTCCTGTTTCATATTTCACAGCTTTCCCTCGATCTCTCCCCCTTCCCCTTTCGTGTGCGTGTGTGTGTGTGTGTGTGTGTGGCTGCTCGAATGCCAGTGCCATCATCAAAGGATATGTCAAAATGAAGGCACTGGCAGGGGCTGCTATCAGGATCTCAGACAAGCACACACATAAACATGCATACGCACACACACTGCTCCAGCTATGCTTTCATATCACGCCCTGGCAACGCCCACTGACTGCAGCATATCTCCACCGGTATCACCAAGGTTACCAGCGGTAGCCAGGGATACCATCGGAGCCGCCTGTGAAAATGTAGAATATGGGTGTGGCCAAAGTCTAGTTTGTCAACGCTCACATGTACGTGTCAATAAAAAAATAAAAAATAAAAAAACTGCCACTATGAAGGACACAATTTTATGCTCCTTGAAACCTTATAAACTGTGTGGTTTCAAAGTTGGATAGTTAACGTTTCATGTTCTTAGTCTTAAACAAAAAAAACAGGCTGGACATAAAATAACTTACATCTAAAGTGCATCCAATATGCAAACCTTGTGTTTGCTGAGCCATCCAGAATCAATCACAGTCTCGTTTTGTTTTGTTTTTTTTCTTTTTCCTTATGCAGAGAAGAAGCTGATTCCTTTCCAAATCTCACTTAGCACTTTACCCTTAACAGTTCTCAGCTTGCCATCTTTGCCGCAATCTTAATACAGCAACATGTTATTAAGAACCCAGGTGCTGTTTGATCCGTCGGACCTCAGCTTGTTATATTCCACCTCTTTGCACACCTCTGCATCCATAATAACGCGTGCATGCTCAGATCTGACAAACATTTCCCATGCATCACTTACACTGGGGTGAATGTATTAGTCAGTGAGTTAGTTAGCTGATGCGATATCTTCAAGGACCCGCGATTAAAAATTGGTGTTTCCATGACAAAGGAGGGCCTCCGCCAGCACCCGTGCATTCATGGCACTCACACACAAATTGAGAAACAATATTCCCAGACATGCTCCGAGCTTCACTTTCTTTGCCTGGAGAGGTGTGTTTGCATGTGTGTGCGTTTGTGTCAGTGCAAGAGAGAGAGAGAGAAAATTTGTGTCCATTTATATTAAAAAAAATGGAGGGTTTTTTTAAAGGTATAATTTTAAGTATACAGTTATACGCAATTGAATATAAATCTGTGTGTACTTGTCATTTTAGTAAAAAGTGATCCTGGAGACATCAACTGGAGCTCGCACTATGACAGAGGCAAATTCTGGCAAATGTTTATATGACTGTCTGTCTCTTTTGTCAGTCTGAGGCCAAACAAAGCAACGGCATTGCAACTGTGAAGTTTAGTTTGACAAGACCAGACTTGAAAAAGACACACAATAACAGAAACAGTAGTGTGGACTCACAAAACTAACTAAAATTAAATAAACACAAGCAACATGTCCTAAGTTTTTGTCAGTTTGGTCAGATTTATTATACCAACCTGCCTGATGAGGATTTGGTGTTTCTGTTTATTGTGACTGTGATATATAAATGATTAATTTGTTGCAAGTGAAAAATCCCCCCAGAAAAATCAAGGTGAAACAACAGAAGTCAAACTGAAATACAAACAACACAGATCTCAGATCAGACCACATCAGAGAAGTTAGACTCTACAGCGGTTTTCACCAGGAGCGCAGTTTGCTACAATGACATGGACAGAGGCATCGCCGAACAATACCGCCCTTACTTGCTGTGTATTTATAAAATATAAAGTAGTAATTACATGTAGTACATGCTGAAGGACGCTGGCGTGATCCCATGGTAAGATGGTCTCTATTTTTTTTTTTAACTCACATCATAATTATAAATAGATATGAATTCCTGCAGGTGAGATTAACATGCACTTAGAGCTGTCAGAATCTCAGAGCTCTCTCTTTATTTCCATATTTTGTGTGGTGTGAAGTAACAAAAACAGAAGACACCAGCGGCAGAGCGAGATCATTTTTGTAGGGCTGATCTGGCTCAGACCATTCTCCTAGCAGCCAAAGCCATCATAAGGAGATTTTTGGTGCAGTACTGTATATATTTCATCTTGTGACCACCAGCAACCGTTCCCCACCTGCATTTTTCACTAGCAACCAGAAGTTGCTGTAGGGGTTACTATCTAAAGATATTCAACAAGAATTAATGAGACACTGAAACTTCATTGTGTCATCTATTTGCTTAAACCAGGGGTGTCAAACACAAGGCCGGGGCGCCAGAATCAGCTCAGCAAAGACCCCAAACCGACCCACAAGATGGAAAATGTGAAGGAGAAGATTGTTTCCTACTGATAAACACTAAAAATAATTTAATTATAGATAAACAATGACAATTAAAACACAAAAAAAGGTGTTTTTTTATCTACTTTCTACTATAAAAATTTCAATTTCTTGCATTTACTACAGCAAAGTTTCTTTATTGCGTAGAAAAAGTGAGATGTGCTGTTAAAATTGAATTTCCTTTTCTTATATTAAATAGGATAAAATGTGTTGTGAAACATCTTAAAACTGACAGAGACGGGAGTTTTGCTGGTTCAGCCCACTGCAGTATGAAGTGGCCTGTATGCATGCGGCCCTCAATGTAAAATGAGCTTGACATCCTTGATTTAAAGCATATTATGATATTTGCAGTTTGTTGGGGATAAATAACTGCAGCCATTGTATAGTTTATCTGAGTTTGTGCATTCATATCTTGACTTTAAAGACTGCATCTTCAGCTATGAACGACAATATCTGGTGGCAAAACACGTGCAAATTATGAGTGTGGACGAGCCCTGATTATGGTGGTCGTGCTGCTCAATTTATACGATTTTTGAAAGGACAACAAGTAAGAACAGTGTTTTCATATTAGCCTAAAGATTCATGAAGATCCCTCTTATGCGTAGTACTAGTAGTAACATCTCAATTTTTAATACACTGCCCTACAAAACTGGTGTTTAATTAGATAATAACTTTTCCAGTTATTATTTAGTTATTATTTCCAGGTATTGCCTTATTAAACACCGTAATGTTATCGAGTAATTAAAACTTGCCTACCAGCTAAATCTCCTCAGTAAATTTTTCTCAGTAAAAGAACAGGTAGAGTCACACCCTCCACTACATAAAGAGTGTCTATGCAAGCACACAATAGGAGCAAGGGAAAGGAGCTAAGGACATTCAGCGCGCATACATTATACTATATGTTGTATCACATATAATGTGGTGTGAAGAAGTGTTTGCCCCCTTCCTGATTTCCTATTGTTTTTTGTTTCAAATCATCAAAGAAATTTAAATATTAGACAAAGATAACAGAACTAAACACAAACTGCAGTTTCTAAATTAAAGTGTTTACTATTACAAGGGAAAAAAACTTTGACTTATCTACATAGGATTCCAAAATCTGCTCTACAGGCTCAGGGTAATATAACAGATAATCCCAAATCTATAAACAGCACACATGCACTGACACATACAGAAAGGGGGAAAAAAGGAAAAACATTTATACAGCATCTCCTCAGAGAAAACTCCAGCAAAATAAAAGATGTGGCAAGCTATCAAACTGACAATCACTGGGGAATCCCACCACTTTCAAACAAATAAATATGTGCTTGTGCACCAGTAAACCCTCCGACGTGTACTATCTCACAAAAACACACACACAATTTCACAGGCGCATTGACATACATGTGAAACACTGTTTTCCTGAGCAGCTGGGTACAGTAGACACAGTAAATTTGCCCCATTTGAGCTAAAACTGAGATTTCATCTAAAGGGGAAGCACCACGCTCCTCTATTGCCCGCAATTACTGGGGTCTGGAAGCAGAGTCAACAGCCACAGTTTTATAGAATCGCATTGTCTAGGAGGGAATCAGCCCCTTTTCACTTCTGGTTTGAGCTAAGCGCTGCTGGTCTGGGCTTCAGCAAAAGACACTTAAAGCTATCATATTCTGAAAGAGAGCAAAAAATGACTTGAGCTCCTTTTGGAAAAGGTTTTTATGCAATTTGCTGAGAGACATCCTCTGCGTTCTTTTTCATGTAATACTTTCTCAGAGATCAAACAGACACCTTAATCCTAAGAACACACACAGGCTCGTGCTTGCTACTTCACATGGTAGGGAGAAAGCCTATACGTTCAGTTTGTTTGCAATTTTCTTGTGTGTTTGTGTGGTTCATGCGGGCCATTTTTGTTCTCTGCAAGCTCCCTCGTATTGCCATTATACATCACAGCAGAGCACCAGCGAATGGTTGTGTCAAAAAGGCTGCCTTCCTCTCCGCCATATCTCATAGTTACCTCCTCTAACCAAATTACCCCCAACCCCTGCTTCACCCGCCCCCTCATCCGTTAGACACTGAGAGATGAGTTTCAGAAAACAGCTGCCTAAAAAAAGACAGCAGCCATGTCCAGTCGCATCTCAGAAGAAATGAGAATAAATGAATAAATTCCACAAAGAAAGATCCCAGCTTTTCTGCAGAAGCTCAAAACCCATTTAGAAGAAGAGTGATATTTTCCTGTTGCTTATCAATTTTACTACCATTTACTATAACATTTATAGCCAGTTTGTGAATGCTTTTACGATCACTGAAAATCCTCCTGCACACAGGGAAGCATGAAGCAGCGCCTTTGTTCAAAGTAAACAGAGAAATGCAAGCAAAGTTTCCCACTGTAACGCAGAGGAAAAGCCTGCCTGTTCATTCATGAACGCTTTAAGAATCAACAATCTGTTGAGAAAACAGGTGGAGACCACAATGCATTTTGATCTCTGCGCCATCTGATGTCAATGTGAATATCGTAATATATCACTTTAGTGAATCTTCCTTTAATTCAATCCAAAATGCTGCAAATTCTTACTGGATCAAATGCTATATGGGACATCAGAATGTGAACATCTGGGGCCAATCATACATCTGATTGATACAATACATCGGTTAAAATAAAAACAGAAAATACACTTGAATGCACTGTTTTCAAAATATTCTTGGAAATAATTCATGGAGACTGACCATTATATTTGCAGAAGCACATATTTGCCAAAAATATCAGTATCAGGATTTATTTTGGCCGATAAAACCAATTTAAAAAGTAAAGAAGAGATAAGAAACACCCTTCAATAATATAATAAATGCTGATGTTGCATAGGTTGGCCACCAGAGGGAGCTTTGCAACACCTGTTTGCACCACAGAGTAATCCACGATGATTTTGAAACTATATAGTCATTTTATCATAGTAAAGACGTGTAAATAACTACATATATCACATGTTATTGAAATCTATGTTATATATGTCTGAAAGGAAAAATAATTGGCTAATATATCGGATTTATAACTCACTAAATACCGTTATTGATACCGGCCTTAAAATTCTGGGTTTACTAAATAGTTTTTTCACCTTTATCCAAAAATGACGAATGTCATACCAGGTTTCTGTCCTAACTGTCTTTAAGTGAACAATGCAACTTTAAAGCTGACAGTGTACTATATTTCTCATGCAGAGCTTGAGAGTGACATGATAAACTGGGCTCACTGGTAACATTAGCAGGTAGAGTACTCAGTGTAAGGCAACAACAGCTTGTGGCTCAGCCGGGGCTATGACCTCTACACACTGTAGTGGGAGGGAGGGAGGAAGACGTGAAGAGGCCAAAAGAGAGATAATGATGGATGGCCAGGGGAGAAAAGAGAAACAGCAAGAAAAAGAAAAGTGCATCAGACAAAGCAGGCTTCAGTTCAAAACATCAGCCTTATCTGAACACCTTTACCTGCCTTTGTCATGCTCTAAACACCTCAGCATATCCTCACACACATGATTAGTTAGAGGTTATTTAGTTGAATTAACGCTTTTAACTGTGAGACTGCACTTTCAAAGACATGAGCACAGCTGCCAATAATTGTGCTGATATATTAAATACAGAAAAAGCAAAAGGAAAGAAAACAAACAAAAAAAAAAGTCTTACCAAGCCGCCATCAAGCTCTGAAACACTGACAACATGAAAACACACTTGTTTTGCATCCTTTTTCTGCCCCAGTGTCAAACTTCTAAAGGTCTACACAAAAATTTGGCCACTTTAATTCGTAAAGACTATTTTTTTTTTATCTTTAACTAGACCGATACGGTGGAAAACACTTGGAAATGACACACAGTAGCTTATCTTACAAAGACATGTAGTAAATACAAAATTTACAACTATGGTGCAACATTTTCAACCCTTTAAGCAGTTTAGAAGAAGTCTTTTTGAGCTATGCCAAGACTTTGTTATACAAAAAAATGAAAAATTTACCTTAATGTTAGCACTTACAACGAGCCAGATCATATAAAAAAAAAAATGCAGGATTTCAGTGTAATTTTGAATAGGATTCATTCCAAAGCACAGATTTTAGCTTTTTAAATCACAAAGATCAGCTCACTAGGTACTTCGAACTTTATATTAGCTCAGCAACTAAACAAGCAGCGCAAATACAGTCTACACATGCTGCATTTTTACCTGCAAATGATCCCAGTGCATCTGACAACTGACCGCGGAGCTCACTCCTACAGGAAAGCGTTCGGCTCAGTTGGCACAAAGCCAACACGCCCAAACAACAAAAGGCACAAAAAATATGAGTGGCTTTAGGAAATTACATTTGGCCAAAAATATATGACACACAGTGGAAAACTCCATGGCGATTATGATTGATTCCAAACTCTTGACCAGAAAAAAACTCAGCTGACAGAAGAACTGTACTGCAAATACAGCCGAAATATGAGGAAGCATGTTTCCCAAAATTACTGAATAAATGTAATCTCAAGCACTTTATCTGCAGCACCGCTATTTGCTCGAACAGTAAATCTAGTGTGTGCAGCCCTCTGTTTTACTATTTATTGATCAAATCTTATTCGTGGGATTTGTAACTGAATAGATGTTAATCCTTATTCATTCTTCCTCAGCGGGTACTTCACAAATACTCGTATGTATTTTTTTTTCTTTTTCTTTTTTCAGCTGGTGATAAATAAAGAGCTAGGTTGGGGGAATAAAAACACAGGGGTGAATGATGGCTTCATGCTGTCACACGCCAGCAAAAAGGACAGAGAAGAGGGTCCTATCACATCGCATCACAGTCAGCTGCAGCCACACCCGCCCTCAGAGCATAAACCCTGCTGCTGAGCAAGGACAGGAGAGGTGAGGAGGGTGGTATCCCCTTCTGTTATCCTCCTTCTTCTATTAGTCTCAACTCTCCAAAATGTCTTATTTCAGCTGTATCTCATTGCTCATCCAGCTTGCCTGTCATCCAGCCATTTCCCTCCCCTCTTCGCATGCTGCAAGTCTCCCAGATTTGGCCATGACAGGGATTTGTGGGGTGGATCCCAGTCTCAGGACAGCGCTTGCAGAGTATAGTTTGGTTGGCGGTTTGTGTGTGAGTAGGAGTGGGTGAAATGGAAAGATAGAAAGAGGATTAGAAATGAACTGTGGAGATAGAGCACAACCTGACAATAAGTCCCTTCTCCCCAGTGTGTCTGTAGTTGAGTGTCAGCTTGTGTGAAAGAGAGAGGCGAAGGATTAGCTTGTGAGAAAGGAATCATTTCCCTTTGTATTCCAAGTGATGCTGTCAATCACTGCACTGTAAAAAGGAGCACTCACTGTGTGTGTGTGTGTGTGTGTGTGTGTGTGTGTGTGTGTGTGTGTGTGTGTGTGTGTGTGTGTGTGTGTGTGTGTGTGTGTGTGCGTGCGTGTGTGCGTGTGTGAGAGAGAGAAAGCGAGAGAGGGAATAGGTTGGTAGCTAAAAGAATGTTTTGGATATGGCCATAAAAAAAACCAATAGTCATAGTCTGACAGCAGAGCTATTTTAGCATTTATCTTTTGCTCCTTCATTTCCATTTGATATAGTTAATACACCTTGTGACTAAATGGCACCATGCATTTCAAAAATAAATAGCGACATTGCAGTAAAGGAGACCTGTGCAGCACTTACACAAATGCAAACATAAATGGTGGACTAGGAAATTGTTTAACCTCATTCTTTATTGATCACTGATGGGATTTTCTTTCCCCTTTCCACAGAGGCCAGGGGTAAGGGCTGGCTATGAAAGGAGCTTGACGTGTGGGGGTTGACGGACACTTCAGCCGAGCAGATTTGTTTTAATCTGATGATCATATTCAATATACTGACAATCGTTTAAATTTAAAGTAACTGATCGGGATATAAGCTTTCTAGCTGTAAACATTTCAAAAAAGCAGAATTTAATTGATTTATGATGACAGGGTTTTTAAAAATATACTATCTGCTTGCAGTTTAACCAGTTCTTTTATCTAGTGCTCAAAAAAATTAAGGGAAGTTATTTTTTGGTGTAATTTTAAATCCAGCCTTCATGAGTTTTTCCTGGTAGTTTGAAGGTTCTGCACTGTATCTTAGCTGTTTCTAGGACTGTGCTCTTCTGGACAGAGGCCTCTAATGTTGTGGCTGGAATCTGCTGAAGCCAGTCTTCCAGTATTTGGGTTAAAGATCCTAATGCTCCTTTACCACTGGGACCACCTTGGACGTTAACTTCCACATTCACTCCAGTTGTTCCTTGAGCCCCTGGTACGTCTCTGTTGTCTTGTGCTCCTTATTCCTGATGTTGCTGTCTGCTGGGATTGCCACAGTTACAGATGTGGTTTCACCACTATGTCTGCTTGGTTGGCCAGTAGCTACTTGGCTGTCTGGAGCTTGAAGTCTCACGGGACTTCAGTGCTTGTCACATTTAGCCCCCTTTGATGGTGTCTCCCATCATAAATTGGGGAATTCTAGTCTGTATGCAGCACAGATGTTTGTGTACACTGTCCCAGCGACTTGATTGTGCCTTTCAGTGTTTGTGGTCCCAGTCTGCATCATATATCTTGCTACTGTATGCAGGACTGTCTCTGGGGCCCCGTTACATAGTCTGCAATTTGGGTCCTGTTGGTTGTTGGTAGACTTCTGCCTCTGTGGATTTGGTGTTTAGGCGCTGTTCTTTCTCTGCCATGAAATGAGCCTCTGTGCTGTCCTTTAGGCCGACATTTTCTATCCACTGGCAGGATATCTTGATGTCAGCCACTGACCTTTGTACATCTTTAGCATGGTTCCCACTTGTTTGTGGGATACCCAGATACTTGAAGCTCTCCTGTATACCTGCTACTCTGCCTTCTGGTAACTCCACACCCTCAGTCCAGATTACATTTTCTCTCTTTGCAACCCTTAGGCTACACTTATCCAGTTCAAATCACATTCCAAAGTCCTGGTGAGATGGATCAGTGACTTAGTGCCTCAATCATTCCTTTGCATATAGCTTGATGTTATCTACTGTATGTACAGGAGACCACTTATGGTCACTTTACTCCTGAATCTATATCTATATTCACATTTGGGCTTACGAGGCTGAGGCCTAAATATCAGGGACAGTGCATCACGTTGGTATATTCCATACTTGATGGCAACTTGTGCACTTGCCTTGTAATTGTCCTCTAGTGATGTCCCACTGAGTTTCTGATAAATATTATTAGTGCACTATTAACCTTGTACAGTGCCAAGGACTCCAATATTCATGTGTGAGGCATTCAGTTGTAGGCGTTCTTGAGGTCAGTCTAGGCGGTGCTCAGGTGGACTGCCTGGTTTTAAAGTCCTTGCATATCGTTAGCTTCATAGCATAATTGCCTAAGTCATTTGACTAAGTCAATGACTTAGGCACTTATGCTATGAAGCTAACGATATGCTTTATCGACCAGGACCTTGTGGTTTGGCCTTCTGGCACTTTAGACCCCATGCCTTTCTGAGCTATGCCTATGTCTTGACTCATGTCTACTCAGCTTGGTTGCTGCAATTGCTGAGGGGAACTTCCATCTTGTGGAGAGGCAGATAATTGGCCAGTAGTTTGATGGTGTCGTACCCTGGATCAAGATTGTTCTACTCTGTGTTAGCCAGTATAGATAACTACCTACTGTTAGCAGCCCTGTTATTTGTGCTGCCAGGTAATCATGGAGTGCTTCTTTAAGATTCTTTAGCCAGTAGGTGTGGAGCTTGTCAGGTGCTGTCCAGCTCTTCAAAGATTTATTGTTGGATGTCTGGCTTTGTGATGTTGACTGGCTCTTGCTCTAGGAGGTTGCTGTGGTCTGCTCTGTGTGATGCATCTTTCTGTCAGATGTTTTTCTAGTAATGCCTGGTTTCAGCTCTGGGTACGTCTGTTCTTGTGCTATTTTTCCCTTGTAGCTGAGCGATGGATGATCGGAAAACAGGCAATTTACTCTTTTGGCCTCTGCTTCTCTGGTCTATCACTTTAGCCAAGTGGCCAGAGCTGCAAATCTTTCTTTTTTTAGAGCCTCAGTTATGAACATCTTCTTGCACCTCCTTTTCATCCAGGACCTACTTCTCAGGACACCTTTCTGCACGTCATTTACCCAAGTAATATCCTTGATTTTGGATTCCAGCCCTATATTCTTAATGGGGGGCTTCCTCTATGCATAATCATATACTATTATTAATGTGTCAGTGGCATATACAGTTCAGTAAATAATTCTTTGATCTCCTGCAGAATTTGTAAGCTTGCGCTTACAAAGAAATGATCAATCACTATCTTTTATGGCAGTCTAATTTTAATGGGGAGCACCAACCAAAAATCCAGAAAAAAAAGCACATCAGATTTTGGCCAAGATCTTCATCCTCAGCTTATGCCAAACATCAGAATTCTTTGAGTCAAAGAGCGTGACTCAAATAACCACTCATTGCAGTCAAGGTTTGTGTGTTTGAGAAGAGCATCTCTTATCTCTTCATGTTGAACCTTGAAGTAGATGGCCTACAGCAGCAGAGCACCACGCTGGGTGCCACTCCTGTCAGCTAGAAACAGGAAACTGAGGTTACATTTCTCATGGACTTGCCAAAACCGGACAACAGACTCTGCCTTATGTCAGTGCTTCGGGGTGCTAGTGGTGGTGTAATGGTGTGGAGGGATATTTTATTGGCCCACTCTGGGCCTCATTGTACCAATTTAGCATTGTTTACATGATGTGTTATCTAACAAGATAACACATCATGTCACAAAGCTAAGATTCACTCTAATTGGTTTCTTAAACATGACAGTGAGTTCACTGAACTCACATGGCCTTCACAGCTTCCAGATCTCAATCCAACAGAGCACCTTTGAGATGTGGCAGTTTTATAATATAATGCAAGTAAAAAAAATAAACTAATAATAATAATAATAATAATAGTAAATAAAAATAAACAATAGGGCGTTGGGGGAGAATTTTTCTGAGATTAGAGTCAGAAACTTATGAGAAGAAAGAAAACAATGAATGGGTGGAAGGATTTTGCTTGATACACAATCCATAAAAAATGCACTCAACCTCATCAACAGTGACTCCATTTGTCATTCCCTGTTTGAATTAGTGGGTTTAATTTCACTGAATCATTTATATTATTTTTCTTGGAAATGTTAAATATGAGAGTACGTTTGACTTTTCTTTCCTTGGTAATTTTTTAATTTTGTTTTTAGCCATGAACTTACTTGTTTAAGCTCGAATAATACTCATGAGTAATGACAAAGTATTGCTTTTCTCTCACATTCTCTGCCTCGCTCTGTATTATCTGTATTGATAATAATAATAATAACAATAATAATAATGATGATGACGCTTTTGTTGTTATTCCATCTCAGATGTTGTTTAAACTTCTTTTTAATCCTATTAAAACCTACAGCAGCTGTTGATAAGGTGCATGACCCTGTCCCTGATTCAGAGGATGCATTCAGCCTAACAATGCAGTTGCCAAATCTCACACAGTGCTTTACATGGTCAAGGTCATCTCAAAGTCTCCATTACATCTTGGCAAACAGATTACATAATTGTAAGGCAGTATCCAAAGCTTTCCCTGTACATGTTGGCAGATGATCAGTCACAGTGATCAAAGCACTAGATGTGTTTCTTTGTTTTTGCTGCTCCACTCCAGCCCCCACAGAGTCAGTTATTAGAATACAATATATTATTATATAATATATTACATATGCTGGTACTGTAACAATTCCCGAGATCCTCATACACTGGCAAAAAACCCCAAACCTAACATGCTGGGAGAGAAAAAGTGATTATTTTTCTCTTGCAGAAAACAAAAACAGAAAGCCTTAGTAAGATGAGGAGGGTGTGAGTTTCTGTTTTGAGGTGCGATTCTTGCCGCTTAGCTGCCTGCTGCACCAAGCAAAATGTTTTTTGAACTGTAGATACTGTATGCCGACAGAGATGCAGACAGATAGACAAGATCTGTTTCGTTAAGGAACATGCAAACTGAAAACCAAAATGAGAAGGCACAATCCAACTAATACAAGCAGGCTGGCAGAAAACACACACGCACGGACAGGAACTGTAAACATATATTATCTATGCTCGGTCAGAGTGTGTGAGCTTCTGGATGCAAGTAAGTGACCTCGGATTAGTCGAAACAATAAAAAGCCACAATTCTTCAAGTTAATTAAGACAGCCCCGTTCTCTATTCCTTCTTTCAGAGCACTGAGCAGGTGGTGATGGTTATGTCGTCGCTGTTGTTCTTGTTCAGGTTTGCGCACATTAAGATTCTGTTGAGCTGTGCTTCCCCCCCACCCCCGAGTTACTCTCATTTTCCTCCCTCCCCCACACTCCCTCCTGTCTGTCTCTTTCTCGCTCGCTCTCTCCCTCTCTCTCATGTTGTGTTTTGTTTGTGAGGATTATGTGGGGAAAACTTCCAGACAAGTGGAAGCTTTAAGACTACAAAGCCACCTGTGTGGTGGCTGGGAGGTAAAACAGTGTGGCCGCTGGAGACTTGGGTCAGGTCAATCAGGGGAGGCAGGCAGAAGGCTTGTTAAGATGCTGAAACAAGCAAAGGATGTCTCGTCCTGTTTCCAAGATCCTCCTCGGAGGCTGCTGGGACCTACAGAACTGCCGATGTGGCCAACATCGATCAGCTTCCTGCAGCCTGTGGGGCTGGCTGGCTAACTGAATGTCTGTCAAGCTGATGGTGGCTGTCCAGCAGGCAAGAAAACATTTCCAAAAATGCTCATTTCTTCTGAATTGCATTTTTTATTATTCATTTTTATTGTGCTTTCACTTAGCTCGTCTTAACTTGATGGTCAGAATTCAATTTAGTTTTATCCCTGCATTTTTCTCCTCGTTGTAAGAAACTGGGCGTGACAGGCTTAATTTGTTTATCTTGATCCTGAAATGCTCTTTGTCCAGTCAAGTGGTACAACTCTGGATCATTGTCACTGCCTGAAATGACATGCCTGATTGCTGACAGCCTATCCCAGCTGTCATAAGGTGAGAGAAGCGGTCACCCTGGACAGGTCGCCAGCCCAGGGCACATAATGGAAACAGGAAATCCCAATACCATTAGCCATATTGGTTCTGGCTCCAGGAGGCTTCACTCTTGCACTGCAGCCCTGAACTTCACCTGGACTTACCTGGCGGCGGCGCATGTGAGAACACAAATGTCTGAGGCAATTTCTAACTGGCAAACTCACTAATGCAAAGTCCAGATCATGTTGTATTGCTTCAAAGAGGGAATAGCACAGCAAATTTTTCAGAGACACAAAACTCTATGTATAGAGTTTGCAGAACAATATGATAATAAAAGTTAGAAAACAGGTTTCACCAGAGCAACTAATGAACTTATGCTATGATAATATATATTATGGATACACTTGTGATTTTTATTATGATAACTCCTGTTTTGGGTCTGTGAACATCTACCTTGTGAATCAGTGGAACAGTTCTGCTTCGGCTGTTGAGTTATGGCAGCTAAACTTTACCCTTAAAAAAATTCTCCCATAGATTTCCACTCGGGATTCACTGAGTGCCTCGTCTCTCTCTTAAAATGTCTCCAACGAAGTGCCTTATTTCATCCCCACTGCCACGTCATTTGAGCTTATTTTACCAGGTTTCGGCATATAAAAATAACTCTCTGTAATCATGACATCACAGAGGTGATTCCCTTAAAAATCACCTGGGGTTCCACTGCGTTATTTTCCTCGGTGAATCCTGTTATTTCAACCACTCGAACAAACCTAGAGCTCCGAGGCAGCCAGCGCTCTGTGAATGACAGAGAGTGAGGGGAAAGGACGGCAAGGGGGCTGGTTAAGTGCACTGAGTGAGTGGCAGTAATCACAGCTCTGGTAAAAGCACTCATTTGCTCTGTGTTGCATTCCTCAGAATGGGCCTCCTCTCCATCTGATTCTAGCTCTCTTTCCCTCTGCTTCTCTCTCGATCTGATAATAGCTCTAGATTGAGTAATTGTGTGTTTGAGTAGCGCTACACTGTAGGGTGGAAACCTGCAATCAGATACTGAGAACACAGTTCTCTCTCTCTCTGTCTCTTCATTCATACCATGCCTCAGCAGTCTGGCCTCTCCACACCCAGCCCTCCCTTCAGCCCTGCAGTTCCTGCAGGGCTCACCCCTATGCTTCGTTTTTTTTCTCCCTCTCTTTCTACACACAGCTTAGTCTACACAGCCAGCGAGGGCCGGGGTCAATAACAGCTGTGCGCCGTGCTGTAATTGATGTCATCATTTCAATTTGAGCTGATTACAGTTGAGAGCTGCTTATCGTGTGACCCGGGGTGGAATAACATGCTGTAGGGCCCAGCGAGCTGTCACGCCTGACCAAGCTTAACTGCTGGACTGGATGGATGGATGAGTTGGCTCAGCCCAGGGCTTCCTTCTCTATTGACTTCTAATGCAGAGGTAATGACTGAGTGCATTACAGGGGCATGGCTGGCGCAAGTGTCTGTGTCGCTGGCATTTAATAGTTCTGGGGCTATTATTGTGATAGGCCTGCCCCTCTGTCAACACTCTCTCACATGATTACCCCTCAGTTGGCACAGAGCTGGGTGCATGTGAGTGTGTACTCCCATACTGTATGCATGTGTGTGTGTGTGTGTGTGTGTGTGTGTGTGTGTGTGTGTGTTTAGAAGCTAAAACTTTACCATCTTTAATACTTAAGGTAGAACAGTAACAACGTCAGTTGCATTGAATTAATACAATGATGTATTTTTTCATAGTATGTAGTATTTGCAAGGAATGTGCCAACTCCAAGCATCCACCCACAGAAAATAAATAAATAAAACACCTGTCAGTGCTTTGGCATTTCTCCTTGCAGTTCATATCTGAGTCTTTTCAATGAAAACACCAAAATAACACTGCCGCCTTCCGGCATTCCTGCTGTGTACTAATAACACACATGAACAGACTGCGGCACACAGCCACGCATAAATACGGCACATTAGAATCTAGAAAGGGCTACGCCTTCAGGACTAATTATCTGCTAATATAATTATAGCCACTTTATGAAAATACTACACATAAAATATCTTCTAGTTAGTAAGATCTTGAGCTTGCTGTTAACACAAACAGCGGGCACTGCCCTTAACCCCCAACACCACTTGTGCGATCAACACTTAGGAGCAGAGCTGCTGCTAAAAACAGACAAAGCCCGCTCACTAAAGGAACACTGCCTCTTACTGTCTCCTTCCTTTTTGCCGGAGCTCTGAATCTGTGGGTGTTGGGGAGCCACATTCTTTTTCTTTCTCTTTCTCTGTCATTTCCCTGACTCTTTTAATACCTTCATTAGGAGGGCTCTCCTGTTTGCTGCTACCGCTGCTGGCCAAAAAACACGAGACAGAGAGAGAAGTGAGGGGTGGAGACAATAAGAGAAATGTGTGCAGTAGTTTTTGTCATGCAAAGAGGTAAAGATGGTTCAGATTAAAATTTTTTTTTTTTTTTCATTTTACCATTTGCTTGAGCATTTGACTGAATTGCAAAGGTGTGTTTTCTGTTGTGTTTATGAGGACCGACAAGGTATGCAACATATATCCTATCTGTGGAAATGTGGGTTCTGTTATCCAGGTGTGTATCCACCTTGATTTTAGGAGAAAAAGCCAAGATGACAGGTAACTCACTTCCTCTGTTAAAGCCTTTAGGATCGCTTCTCATACTCCCAGATTTTTGGCCTACCCAGACCCTCTGTTCCCACAGTAGACTATAGCTGACACCCCATTTGTCACAACATGCTGATTACCTGAAGCAGAAAGCCTCAAACTGGAGATAAATATCTGCATTTGCCACGCTGCAGTCGCAGATTATATTTGTCTGCTAGTAGGACAAAGCATTCATCTCTCAATCTACCACAGTTTAAACATTATTCAAGCATTATCTGCTTTGTGACACGATTTGCTGCACAGTCTTGACATTACGGTTGGAGCTCTACCTGTAAACGGCTGTCTAAATATTCCACCGGGAATACTGACATATTTCTGATGGAATATGTCGATATTCCAGGTGGGGTATGTGGATATTTCACACTTTCAGTCATTTTACTCCATCATCTCCTGTCTGTCCATAATTTTTTTTTCTCTCTCCCTTCTTTTTATAAGATTCTTCTTGTCTTTACAAGCTTTCTCTTTAGTTGTTGTGTGTTCGCATTTATGCGTGCCAAACTTTAAAGTTTAGAATGAACTGCTGCAGTGTAATCCTTGACCATTTCAGCCTGTGTGGCCACTTGAAAGACAGGGCCACTTCAAACTTAATAGTGTGCATAGAGCGCTCGCTCTGATTATTTGGTCTCATAAGCGGAGCTCATCGAAAGCAGAATTTTATAAAAACTTAAAGAAAAGCATTACTAGGAAAGAAAAATTAATTTATATGATGTACAAGCCTCCCAAGTGTAAATTACTGCATCTCTGGCTGACAGTTTACAAAGCTACCCTGTGTCAGTCCTCAGAATCTCAAGGTGAGAACGTTTTAATGGATAATTTTGTAATCCTCGATGTCCTATAACTGCAGGGGAAAAGGAGGTCCTCTGACCCTTGACCTTCCACAATCAGGCCAACACAGTCACAAACACGGCAGGAAAGCCACAAGTATGGCCAATCACTCTCACACATACACATAGACATTAACATGTCTCTATATGGAGTTCCAGTTTCTCACAGTTCATTTGTGTCTCAGAAAGTGTAAGAAAACTCCAGATTTTTGTTGTACAGTTTTTCATAAAACCGCTTTTATCTAAGCAAGTGTTTCTTCCTATTAAGGTCAAAGCTGAACCGTAAGCTCAGAGTGAGAGAGTTTTGTTTTTTGTTAAATAATGATGACAAAATCTTAAATATCCATTTAGCACTTTCTTAACCACTTATCCAAATAAAGCGGAGCGGGCTGAAGCCTATCCCAGCTGTGCTAACACTGGACAGATTGCCAGACAATCACAAAGCTACTATGAAAGCATAGACACACCATTCACAACTACAGCCAATTTAGAATTGCCAGCTAACCTCATTGAGGCAACCAGAGCACCCGGAGAAAACCCGCATAGGCAGAGAGAGAAGATGCACCTCCTGCTCCGAGTGCCAACCACGGCACCACCTCGCCTTCAAATTTGAAATGTAAAGTAAGCAGCAGTCCCCAATATGTCCCTCTATCTTTGCAACAGCACAGCCAAAAAAAATCCTGGAACAATTCTTCTGAACCTCCAAACTCAAATACCGAATAAAGCCTTTCTGACATGGCTGCAGTCGGAGGGTTTTCCACTCATGCTGCTGCATACGTTAATCAGATAAAATCAAGACTGTGATTCTCTGAATTGTCAGATTTTCCTCCTCTAACAGGGATTATATTTGAAGACACAACATTTTCAAAGTCAAACAGGTAAACCAATAACCTGGCGCTTACATAGCCAGCATACACAAAAGCATGACCCTGAAACCACAACAATTATGAAGGGAATTATTTTATAAACCTTTTGCTTTTTTTTTTTTACATGAAAAAATAAATAAATAAATATATATATATATATATTTGAGAATTTCAAAGTTAAAAGAGCATTGTGCAAAGAAAAGAAGAAATGAAGCTTGATGTTTTTACAGCACCATAGTTGTATTTAAATTTCATTTAGAATGACAAATGCATGCATGCACACACACACACACTGCTCAGTTCTCACCATCTATGGTATTCTGCCCCATTTTTGCCTTTAAAAGAATTTAAGAGGTTATTATTATTATTATTGTTAGCTTTGGTTTAAGTTGTATTTTTTCATTTAAACACTACCTTTTCCTTTTTGTAATCGCTCTTCCCTTACCACACTCCTGGGTCATAGCCAGCTAAAGGTTCTTGGTTGTGAATGACAACAGAGGGCAGAAGACACTCTAACCAGGTGTCTGGGTCAATAAAAAAAGAAAGCGGAGGTATTATTTGGTATTTATTTATTTATTGTCATTGTCAAGAACAATGAAATAGCTGGGCAAAGATGTCCTGCGCGGCTCTTCTGGCTTTAAAAAAGACGGATGTGGGCACAGCTAGGCAGAACTTGGCTGTATTTCTTGGCATAGGAGATAGGTTGTAAGAATTGATTAGTAATGATGTGAGTTGTTCAAGGGCAGAGAGAAACAAATTAAATCTAAGCAGACAGCCTCACGTGATTATTAAAAAGGCTTTTTCTTCTCTTTTTCTTTTGACTCTTTCACGTGTTACCTACAACGCTGACATCAATACTGCAAAAGAAGATACGATTTTTAAACGATTCTTAAGCCTGTCTTGAGAAGTCTTTTCATTTAGTTTTATACTCCAAAACACTTTGTGTCATTACTTGAGGGCTAAAATATATTTTAGTGCATTTCAAATCTATGTATGTTTTATATTTTATGTATACTGCTTACATTCTTGAGTTAATGTGTAACTGAAAAGCAACAGGACATAAAAGTGGACGGATATTATTTTTTAGTGAGGAGACTGACAGACAGATATGTGGATACTGAACATATCACAGACAATGCGTATGAAATACTGCAATATAATATCCACTTTTGGTGACAAAAAATATTATTCAACTTATTTATGATTATGCTGAGTCTCTCATATCACTTGATTATGATAAGAGAAAGTTCTTGGGCTGGTTTAATACCTAAAAGGTCCACACAGACGTGAGGGGCAGCACACAAATGCTCTAGTCTTTCCTTACATGCTGAAGAAGAAGAAGGATGCCCACAAGCACAGGAAAAAGTACACATGGCACAGCAGAAACTACATGAGGAAGATGGTGACTAGTGCTGATGCCCCGATTCACTGGCAAGAAAAGGCAGTAAGAGTCAGCTATGTAAGTATTTTGCATTGTTACCCTGAAATAGACATTAGAAAAGATGTTCATGCAGGATAATTAGATATAATGGCTTAAACTAATGTAATGAAATAAGGTTGGTTTAACGTTAGCGGGCTACTCAGCAACAATCCCAGCATTTCTGTCTGTGTCCTGTTAACAAAATGTAACGTTAAGCTGTCAAATAAGCAGTCTGCCACCACAATGTCGGTGATGTAAGATGAATAATCAAATTAGTGTTCATCTAAAATCACCAAAATTAGTAAATTGGTGTGAAACTGGATATTCAGAATTGTGTACTTCTTCTGGTATCTGTACCAACGACTAAATTTCTGGTATGATGACGTCCCTGTGAGTTACTACTGTTTATAATACCAGTGGAGTGTTCAGGAATTCATCCATGCAGATTAGGGATTTTTCTAGTGACTAATTTATTAGTCGTTTAAACAATAGAAAAAAATGTGACTAGTTGACTAGTCTAAAAGACAGAAAACTGTCAGACTGAGCAAACTTTAAATGGAGGTAGTTGCACACTAAAGGAACCTGTGTAGTTTGTATTTAGGATATATAGATATATATATACGATTAAAGATGTTCCTCGTGAATCAGATCATGTTTAAAATGTTACTGAAACGTGCTAACTCACTATAGCAGTGCTAGCAGCAGTAGCTGTGGTTTATCTCATGTTAGCAGCCACACGTCAGTACGGAATATGGTTACATCCCCCTTTAGCTGCTTGATTATATCCCGGTTTATCCTGATACACCATACAGCTGATCCTATTTTACATCGAACACTGCAAAGAGCCCAAACAACAGCACTGTTAGTACAGATGTCGCCTTTTTCCTTTCCTTTCCTCTAACTTCACTTCAGACAAAGTGAGTGAGAGATGCTTGTTTTATGCAGGTGTAGCGCAAAGGCAGTCCACCTATACCTGCAGAGAGTGTTTTCTGTCAATGTGGGCAGTGTCACAAGTATGTGGTACAACCAGTTTGTGGTCCACTCTTGGTCTGTTCACCAGCCGCAAAGAAGAGCGACGTTATAACATGCAAAGATCTGAAACCGAGTGTTCAAAACACTTAAAAGTGTCCACTGCAGCCACTCTCTGTGCTTTTCATGCTGTATTTTTGATTTTTTCATCACTCCCTTCACTTTTCTGCTCCACTTTTTAACCACTCAGCATTCCACCAACACATAGGTTATCCATGCCCAGCAACATGCAACTGGTATTTTGAAGGACTACAAGGAAGTACGTTTGCAGAAACCCATCTCCATGTCCACACAGAGACACGTATGCAAACAGACACATTTGTGGGACCATAAATTGCACTAGACGGACCTGCCATGGTCTAGTTGACTATCACATCCTGAATGTGGATAACATGGGATTTTGTTCCCCATTTCTTACTATGGACAGATCAAGATTATATCAAAAAAAAAAATCAAAATCCATGCACACAAGTAGCATGTTTAAATAAAAGAAAGCAGTGCGCTCAACAAACCAATGATCAGCACTGGCTGATCTGTTATGTGTAACCAGCTACACTGCGACAGTAATCTTTATTAGAAATTGCCAAAAGGCTCTGAAATGACAGTCTGGAGCAAGCAGCAACAGCAGTGAGTTGCCACTGGCTGGTGTCAAGCTAAGTGGGCATGTCAGGCCTATGCTGTCCTGGCACCTTGCCTGCTCTCTCAGTTGCTCGCTCAGTCCCTAGTGTCCCCAACCCTAAACGGATCCAGTTGCTGTTCCTCAGCTCCAGCGGGGGGCAGATCTGGCTGACTAACAAACCCTTTTTTCTAATGAGGAAAACTCCTCCCCAAATCTCATCAGTGCCTGTGGGTTGCAAACCCCCATGTGCATATTTCCTCATATTTGCTTGCCTATTTTCTTCCGCCCCGAGGCATATCTTTCACACTTGTCCATTCCACCTCTTCCCCGAGCACCGGTCTCCATCTTTCTGCGTCGTCTCATTTCGGTTCCTGTGCACAGTTTTCACACCGTCTATATCTCACTTCTCTCCCTTACTGACAGCCATTCACCAACTGTTTGCCGTCTCCTTTCTTTTTTCTCTATTCATCATCAGCTCTATTAAAAGCATTTACAATTTGAGCTCTTTGAGCAACTGTTGTGCAACCAAAATATTTTGTGGTGGCTATTTAAATTTGAATGCTGTTGTAGTGTTAGCGACTTGTCCACACCTTCTGTATCTATGTATTACAAGCCTGCTAAATGCTATTTTAATAGCTGAAGTAGTGATAAATAAAGAGGTTATCTTTGAAACATCAGTAATCCCTCCTTTTCCTCTTTGCATGACTAAACTAAAAGAGGCAAGAGGACAGAGGGATGAAAACATGACTCAGGCTTTTCTCAGGGCAGACCTAGTGTTGAAGCTTGTTTAGAGGACACCAGGCAGAGCAGGATGGTTGACCCCACGAGTGCTTGTGAGGATCAAATCTTTTATGATCAGCTCTATCCATTCCCTTGTGTCTCCTTGTGTCATTTTGTCCACAGACAACTTTTCAGTCACGAGAGAAGAGCACAGGTCACACACTTACCAGGCCATCACAATTGCTGATCGCCACAGTGGCTCCTGGCCTGTCTGTGATGTCACCCACATACAAGCATTCATCGTGCAATGGCTCAGAGTACCGGATGCTGTCGTTGTCATCATGCCACTCCATCTTGGCTCCGGGTGCAACCAGCCTGGCATTGTGGCGCAGACGTAAGTGGAACTCCCGGCCGAAGATGGTGACGTTGTAGTAAAGCCTCTCCTGAGGGGGCACAGCTCCTCTTGGTCCTTCCCACTCATCATTGCCTTCTCCTACCTCCCTCCTCCGGCGCCTACGGGACTGCCCTCCTGCCATGCTGCCAGCCGAGACGGCGTGTGACAAGAAGCGGCCCTCTGCGTCCACACTGATCGGCCTAACCAGTCCATACTCCCCCAGGATGTGCTGCAGGGAGTCTAGGAAAAGGACAGGTAAGTTGGGTGGGAGGGAGGAAGGGAATGAGACAAGAGAAGGTGAAAGATGGTAAAATGCACAAATGTGGGAGGCAGTCAAGAGGGAGAAGTAGAAAATTAAAAAAAACAGCACAAAGAGGAGGGTACGTCATGGGTGAATAATGGGGGATAAATAGTGGGGAAAATCAGGAGTCATGGGAATGGAAAAAAAGAGGTGGGGGGAGGAAAAAAGGGATTAGGAAAATGTCAAGTTTGGCAAGGAATTATTTATTCCTTATTCCAAGCTGCGGTAAGGGTAGCACAGTGATAAATAAAAAGTGAAATCAGTAACCTTTCACACACACACACACACACACACACACACAGCCCCACCCATGAACCTAGAGGCGACCCCCGTGCTCGGCAGTTTGCGTTTGGAAACGGCAGCCTCAGCAGTGCACGCTGCGCTCCTGACACCTTCTGTTGCCCTTCCACCATCAACGGGAAAGTCAGTACAAGATCAAGGTGCTAATTGCTGCTTTATCACGCTGTTATATCACCCACAACCTGCTCAAACCGAGAATAAACAGAAAACCTCTATTAAAAACAACAACAACAAAACTGATCCAGTGGCTCAGATCCCCCCCCCCTCAGCCGCTTCTTATCAATATGAACTGAAATGCATCTGTAACCACTGTTCTCATGATCATCAATATCTATGATTAAGTGATTATATTTAAACTGTTCGTACAGATAAGTATAAGACACACGTTTTTAACTGATATCAAATGACGATTTCTAAGATTAGAAAGCTCTTTCTCTTTTAGTGACATGTGACACTGACGTTACAGGTGCAACCTCGCAGCGCTCATACACTAACACATAGCCTGCACACACTGAGCCAAGGCCACTTTATGGTGTCAATGCCATTACACAGTCAAACAGTATGTTGCTGTCACCTTGTATATGGTCCCCGGATGCAGATCCACTTCTTTCTTTCTTTATTTTAATATTTAAGTATCCACCTATAACATTTAATTCATAAAGTTTGCAAACCGATAAAAGCCAAACACACAGTGTAAACATTTCTTCATCCTCCATGTTGGAGGAATGATTTGATAATAGTGTGATCAATAGG
This sequence comes from Mchenga conophoros, assembly GCF_057382185.1. Lineage (NCBI taxonomy): Eukaryota > Metazoa > Chordata > Actinopteri > Cichliformes > Cichlidae > Mchenga > Mchenga conophoros. The sequence goes on from NC_140527.1 coordinate 29,510,073, forward strand.
CTGACATCCGACTCCAGCGTCCTGTGACAGATCGATAGATGCGACAGCGGCCGAATCGGATAATGTTAGGCTACTTCCCTGCGAAATCCGACAGTAAACCGGTGCATCAGATGCCCTCTTACACCCCAGATAAAATTATACCCTGGACAGGGGGGGGGGGCAAATCACAACACTGCTTGCACCGCTGAGGGACCTTCGGAAAGTCCCTTTAAGCACCACAGCAGGACACGGGCTACAGAAGTTGCAAATGCGCACCACAATATCATTTGCAACAAAACTGCAAAAGCGTGGCAAAAATGAAACACAAGCAAGAAGCAGGACAGTGCCTCCCCGCTACGATGAGCTTCCACACTTCCAGTGAGCGCGCGAGAGCCCCCGCGCAGCCCAGCTGATAAGATATGATCAGATAAGAAGAACAACGTAAACACTGACCACGCTCAAGTGGACTCCACTCACCAACGCTACTGGCGATGTAAAGGCCGCTGGTGTGCAGCAGAAAGGCCGGTAGAATAATTAGGACAGTATATCCTGTTGAGAAACCCATGGCAGCTCCGAACTGCGCAGGTGAGAGAGTGGGACTCCGGGCTCCAGTGTGGTGAAGTTCCCCGCCTGGCGCGACCAGCCACGCCACGACAGCAACAGCACAGCAGCCCGCAACTAGACTGCCAAGTGCACCGGGAGAGACGGAGCTCTCCTCCCCTCTCTCTCTCTCTTTCTCTCTCTCTCCTCCTCCTCTCCGTCGAGGTCTCTCACTCTCGCTCGCTCACTCTTCTTCGCGCCCTCTCTCACTCAACTCTTCTCTTTCCGCTCTGTCTCTCCTTCTTTCTCCCAACTTCTCTCTTGAATTCTGCGTGCTCCCACTTTTTTTCTATTTCTCTTACCTCTGACAACTCTCTGAAACTACACACACACGCACACACAGAGACCGGCCGCCGGGAGTGTCTCCTCTGTGTGATAAGTGAGGATATGTGAGAGCGGTGGCTGTGCTGCGGCTGCACTGATGGACCGACAGACAGCTTTTTTTTCCTTTTTTTTTTAAAGAAAAGAAAAGAAAGAAAAGAAAGAAAGAAATGCGCTTCATGGTACATCAAGCGCATGTCACAAACCCGAAGCATTGATTCTTATTTTTTATTTTTTACACTTAGACACCCTTTCCGGGACCATAACTGCTGTTAAACCCTGCACTCCACCGCACTCCGACGAGCTGCGAACCTCTTTGTAAACTTTGAATATTCCGTTAAGCTTTCTTGTTTTCAGTACGCAGCAGCGCCCCGCGTGGTGTGCTGGTAGAAATGCACTGAGTTTTGCAGGGCCCAAGGGTCCAATTTACAGCCAGCGAAAAAAAGAAGAAGAAGAAAAAAGAAAAGAGAGAAAAGAGAAGCCTTATAGCCATAACCTGCATTGCCCTCATTTAGCACATCATTTACCCTCGTTGACCACTAATCTTCAACTGTTGTAAACAGAAATAAGATGCATGACGTGAACTACAGAAACGAGGCAAACCATTTTTATTTCAAATTCCTTTTTTTCCCTTTTAAGAATAACATTAAGGAGAGGTAAATAAATAAATCTTTAAAATAACATCAAAATCAATTAATTTAATCTGCTGAGTCGCAAAATAAGCTTTTTTTAAAAAAATTTTTTAAGGCAGCAGATTTATTTATAGTCTTTAGTTTCTATTCATTTTTATTCTTGTGCCAAGATTTTCAAAGCAACAAAAAGCGATCAAAGAGTTCCAAAGATGCAAAACACTGTTTACTTAGTTCCAAATACTGCAAAACACATCAGATTGAAGTGCAAAACAATCAGCGTAATTATAATTGACCGTTCCTCCATGACATCATTAGTTTTAAAATATGATCATCTGACTAATATATGTCCTCCTCAATGCGGTCAAACAGCTTCTAACCTCAAGGGCATGGATTTTGGGGTGTGCTGTGGTGTCCTGCACTGGGATGTTGGCAGCAGATCCTTTGGGTCTTGTGGGACGGCTTCCCGCAGATGCTCGATCAAATTGGGATCTGGGGAGTTTGGAGTCTGGATCAATGCCTCGGGCTCTTTGTCATTTTCCTCAAGCTGTGCATGCCTGGGCTTTTTTTCCCCATATTCCAGCTTCACGCTGCACTTATGGCACAAGTTATTCATTTCACCTTTCAGCGCTTTTGCTGTTGTGGATGATCGTCTAGGTGTGTGTTTTGAGGAGGCTACAGTGATCCTGAGCAGGTGTTAAAAAATGGAATAATTGTGAAAAAAAGAATTACACCAAAGATCAACCAATAAATAAATAATACATCCTAGTTCTTAACTGACTTAACAGACAGTTACTTGTGGGACTCTCAGTACACACAGCTGATTTTTCTTTGTGGAACAGAAAAACATATAGAGGAAAACAGATTTTTACAGAGGTAAAATAATCGGCTTGGATTGCTCTTGGAGTTAAGCCTGTACAGCTGCTTAAAGGTTACACATAACTTCAAATGACAGTATTAATCGTGCAATAGCAGAGATTTCCCACCTGTCTAACAGTAACCCTGTCAGTTGAGAAGGTGCTACTTGCTAGTTTGGAACAGATCTACTGTCCAACAATAAAATACCCCAAACAATCCTAACAATCAGTAGCCTAACCACCAGTTACAGTAGAGGCTTTCTTTCGCTGAGCCCCTCAGGCTGATCCAATAAAGCATCGTGCATAATTAGATGATGGTATTAATTACTCTTTCTGCAGAAGCTCAGTCAGTGTAGTGCTGCTTGGTTGCAACCTAGAGGCAGACAGTTTATGTCAGGTAAATAATGGGAAGCCACAGGCAACTGAAAATTGTACATTTTTAACTTTTAAAAAAGTTAATTGTCTGAGTGGCCTTGCTATTAGCGTCTAAAAATGTAGGTTAATTAAAATAGCTGTTTTCCTGTTGTAACATTTTTTTTATTATAATATTTCAGATAAAAGGTTCTGTTTAAAACTGCTGTGAATCTGCTGCAGCTCTGCTCTAAATATATTGTTACCAAGGTTTTCTTAAATGCGCTTCATTGAGGAAATATACTCAGTATAAAGTAAGTCGACTTATATGATTTTGTGCCTTACCACAAATCTGAAATACGAATGATTCGTCTTCAGCTTTCTTTTTATACTTAACACATATATCACTGAGCCTCTGGCACTGGAGTGAAGTTCACTCTTGATGATTAATAAGTGCTGAACACAGAGCTGTATGGGTCAAATTCTATTAATGATACTGTAATTTCCAATCATTACAAATCGTGATATGAATTGACTTATACGCTTTTTCAGTTTTCCTTGGAGACACTTTGTTCGCTGTAAATTTCGGATGACTACAACATTCGAAAAAGTCACAGCTGCCTGACAAAACTGTCAGCTTCACAAATAAAGTTGCTTACTGTGAGCATTTTAGCATTCTAATTAGTATTTAGATCAAAGCAGTGCTGTGCAAATAGCCTCACAGATCTGCTACAGTGGCTTTTAGACTCTGATTTCTACAAAGATCTGGTAGCTAATTCCACACGCCACTGTGTGTGTGTCTGTGTGTGCTTATGTGTGTCAGCTTTAAACAAAAAGGCTTAAAGAAAGGAATTTGTTTACGTATCTCCAAGCTTATCAGAGGAATCTTGTTACCGATTAGTACGATGTACCGTGTCAGTCATAATTTGCCCAAATTTGGCTTTTCCCAGTATAGTAAAGGTGGTAATATACACTCACCAGACACTTTGAAACGTGCACTTTGCTAGTACTGGACTGTACTGGACCTATTTTTGCCTTCAGAACTGCTTTAATTCTTCATGGCACAGATTTAAGAAGATTGTGGAAGTATTCCTCAAAGATTTTGGTTCATATTGATATGATGGCATCACACAGTTGCTGCAAATCTGTCGGCTGCACATCCGTGATGCAAGTCTCCTGCTCCAACACATCTCAAAGTTACTCTATTGGATCCTGTTGGGGTTTTAGTGATCATGGAGGCCAATGAAATACTCAATGGTACGTTCAAGAAACTAATCTGAGATGATTTGAGCAGCATTTTCCAATCTTCTGTTGCTCAATTTTAGTGAGGCTGTTTGAACTGTATCCTCAGTTTCCTGTTCTCAGCTGACAGAAGTGGCACACTATGTGGTCTTCTGCTGCTGTTGCTCTGCTCCAGTGCTGGATGTGCTGTGCATTCAGAGATGCTTTTCCGCATACCTTGGTTGTAAAGAATGATAATTTGAGTTACTGTTTCCTTATGAGCTCAAAGCAGTCTAGCCGTTCTCCTCTGACCTATGAGATCAACAAGGCATCAGAGCACTTCCACTCACTGGATATTTTTATCTCTTTCAGACCATTTTCTGTAAACCCCAGAGATGGTTTTGTGGGAAAAACCCAGTATGAGCAGTTTGTGAAATACTCAGACCAGCCTATCTGGCACCAACAATCATACCACAGTCACAGTCGCATAAATCACCTTTTTCTCAATTCTGATGCTCGGTTTGAACTTGTTAACTATGTCTACATATCTAAACTCAATATGTTGCTATTATGTGATTGTCTGATTTAATATTTGCATTAAGCAGCAGTTGAACGGGTGCATCTAACAAAATGTCCAGTGAGTGAAGACCCAAGACGATTCTTTGGTTTGTTCCTTTGGAATCATGAGAAACAGAATTCTTTATTAATCTCAGGAAATTATGTGGTCACAGTTGCCCTATGATAGTAAATAACTAAACTAAAATAAATTATACAATATATTAAAAAGTTTCAAAATATAACAAAATAGTTCTAATTAAAATATCCCACCATTTTACACAAATTAAATATATCTAGAAATCTGGAAGACTGCTGATGAATGTCCACATAGTCACTGCCTTTGGTTCTGTTTGTGGTTTCCATGCTGTCTGAACTAGATTTTCTTATATTCCGTGTCTTTAGTTACACTGTAAAGAAGCAACTTCAAAATGATTATTCTAAAAAATAAAAATAAGAATAAAAAAGCTGAGCTAAACCAAAATGAATCTAAGGCCACCTCATATGTGTAAATGTTATTTTCTGAGCCTGAGAAATAGTGATGTAGGAAGAAACAGAAAAAGTAATGTTAACATTTCAGTGTCTTGCCGACATAGTCATGCAGTGCACTGCTTGAAATAATTAGGAAATAGTTTACTTTTGGCAGGACTGCTCACCCTGTCAACAGGATCAGTTAATGAGCAAAATTCATTGGGTAAGTTATTGTTATATGTAACATTGAAATGGTGTGTGTTTCAGATATGTTTCCTTATTATAATTACATCACAATATTAAAGATTTTTGTACGAGTATTCTGTACTGTTTCTATGTGAATAAAACATAATAAAGTGATGGCCATAAATGTACAGAAACGCCACTGAGGGTAGGAGAAAGGGCGGAGAGCAAGGATGAACAGGAGAGACAAAAAACAAATAACAAAACAAAACAAAAAATATGAAAAGGATTTTAAAGAAAACATCAAGGACACACGCACAAAAACAAAAAAAACCTTGTTACATCAAAAAGAAAAGCCAACAAAAAGTAACATGAGACATGTTAAGGTCAAAAAAGAGAAAGGATAGAGTAAGAGAAGAATAATGCAGACAGGGGGACGTATCTGGGCCAGCATGAAAGCACGCACATGTAAACACAGTCCAATTATACCTGGAGGTCTTCGCCATACAAACACACAGTGACCCTCTGCTGAGAGAGAAAGAGTGCGACTGTGTCAGTGTGTGTGTGTGTATTGCGCAGTGAGAGGTCATCTTTCACCAAGCATCACGGTTACACCTTGGTTCGCAGTGCCTGGATCTTCACAAGCCTGTTTGGGTACAGGGGAACACAGATGCACACACACAAAAATACCTCTTTTTCAGGAAAAAGCCACGCCCTGCTTTGCCTCGAGTTCCCACCATAACAACGCACATGTAAGCGTTCCCGATCTACACACCCTGCATGCCAGTCTGTGACCAGTGGACACCCTGCCTCCATATGAACACTTATGCCGTTACCCGCATATACCCACCACCCTTCACACCATCTCCTCCCACCCCTCGCTCCTGGTTACTTTGCTGTTGCCATGGAGATACCAAGCCCTGCACCTTGAAAAGTGCACTTCGAAGGAGTCGAGGAGAGACAGACAATAATATCCCTATTTCCAGACAAACAGACACACACACGAGCGCACAAACTCTTGTGTTTGTGGAGGTTATTATAACTAGGTTTGGCGGTGCCGGGGTTTGTGTGTGTGTGTGTGTGTGCAGGCCTATGTTTGTGTGTTTTTATGGGAGGTGGGTGTTCAGATGTCCATTGCCTGTGCATGTGCAAACAGATTGCGAGTGGAGAAATAGAGCTACATGGTCAGACGAGACAAGTGGAGAAAATCTGTTGTGTTCTCAACATGTTGCACTGTTTCAGGGCTTCATGCGTTTAATATAGATTTTAATTACAAATTGTTATATTAGATTACCCCTTCAAGTGTCTATCCCCCACTTTAATGAATTATGGTTATCCCCGGGTACTGGCATTCAAGTGAATCCTTACTAGATTATTAATACTACATAAAATCATTTAAAAATATATTCTGGTTTTTGCTCAAATTTGTGTTTTAGCAACTTGATTATGCTGCATGTGTTAAGGGCTATACTGAGTGAGCATATGCTGAAAAGTGTCCTGCAGGGCCACCATTGCCAGTCTCTCCAATGACTCCTGCTGTCCTAGCAAGGTCAGGCAGCAGGCCACCATGTGTCAGCATTTATTAGCATATCTTATGAATGCAAGGACAGGTGTTTCCAGCGTCTCAAAGAGGTTACATGATGAGACATCAAAGCCCCATGACAGCACATCAAGTCAAAGCCATGAACTCGGACACAGGTGTCTCCTGAAAGTCGATTGTCATAACTCTACATGGAAATTAATGTGTGATTGTATGCATTTGTGTATAAAAAGGCAGGTGTTAACAATGTATTGCACGTGTAAATACACTGGCTATCATATAAGTTCTCATAGCTTATAGTTGCATTTCATGTGTAGACTATGAGGAATATAATGGGTTATTGATGAACCCCAAAAGCCCAGAAGAAAATGAAAACTCACATCAATGATTTGATTTGCTTTGGTGCCACAGTTTGTCTGTACAAATACGCAGTGGAAGTAAAAAGGAAGTAAAAAAAAAAGACTGCACAGTCCTGTGGAAAACTAGCTACAGCCTTACTGCTTCCGCAGGATTTGAGAGGATAAGTAGGATCCAGGTGCTGCCCATCAAAACCGCTTGATTAACTGATTCTCAGCAAGTGTGACCAGCTTTTAAAAGCACAAGTTCTGACAGGTTGCTGGTTTCAAAAATTGAACTCTTCACAGGTGTGGCTGTCCTAGAAAATTCTCGCCAAGATCACACCAGGCAATGCTCAGAGAAACTGCAAAAAACCCAATGACGGCCATTGTTTTTTGGACCACAGTGGAGATGTACACACATGATGTGTATTTTCTTTACATGACTGCATAGATCATCACAGCTGAGGCGCCGATCAAAGCTGTAATATAGCTTGTGCATTTATCATCAATAGTGTTTTTATCAGTCATGGCACCAATTATGCCAGATACAACATAAAAGCATGAGCTTGGGTTTGAGGCTGGATTCTCCATCACCATGATAGACATCTCAAAATGGGCCTGTGCCAAGCTTGACTTCATTGCCTACCTGAAATAACCCTTTGCACGGTTCAGCCAATGAGGGTGTCTACATTCAACACACAACAAAAAACCTATGGTATAGTAGGATTAAATGCAAAATATTTAGAGAACACTAAAGTGGTCAGTGGTGGATACACCAATACAGCTCATACTCTTTCCTAAGATTTTTTCCTTCAAATTTTTATGCTTCAACACTAAAGCAAACTGACTGATTTTGTCAATACCTTTCACAATGCCAATCCACTGCAGGACCTTCTTCAGGTGTGTGTTTAGTTTGGCAAATACACACAAGGGCATGCACGCACAAACACACACATGCAAGCCTTTGCTATCATGCACCATATGTTATCTAAGCTCTCAGTGGGTGCCTGTGGCCTATTTCCCTTTACTGCCCTTAACTGATCAGATAACTGATCGCTGTGGAACTGGAGCATGGAGGTGCCTTTTGTTTTTCAACTAATATCCAGCTCCTATCTCTGTGTGTGTTTTACTAACATTACAGCATTGTTACGTAAAAAAAAAAAGTTTGTTTTTTTATTTAAATATGCAAAAAAAAAAAAACTAAAGAAAATAATTCTTAATAGCTGATGGGGAAATGTTTTGTTTTGTTTTCAGTACTTTATCAGCCCTAAATTAATATTTCTTAATCTTCATCCCACATAAGAAGATTAGGAGGATTTTTTTTTCTGGATAATTTTAATCTTTGCCTAGACCTGGCTTGTGCCAGTGACCAGGGCAATAGGAAACTCGAAATGGGCCTGGATGATCGAGGGCAGTCTGGCTTTTAATTCCAACAGTGCCTCATCCCACACAGAGGGAGCCATGCCAGAAGAGACAGATTCTGCTCCCTGACCTCAGTGGCACAGTGGTCACTGATTTTATCCTGACCACAGGAAGCTCAATGTCCTGCCCAAGAAGGAGTACTATTGTAGTACTATAATTATCCATGGGAGTTTGTATGTGTTTGTGAGATTTAGGAAAGAAAGAAAAGGGGGGGGGGGAGTCAAGAAAGAAGGAAAAAGAAAGAAAAATCCATGGCATGGAAAAAAAAGGCATTGAAATGTCTGGATTGGGTTCTTTTTTTAAGGCTCCTATGACAGGATCAGGTCATCGAGTAGACAAAGGTGATATGCTGGAAGACAAAGGCTGAAAATCTTCCCCTGTTCTGTAGCTCGAAGTCTGACAGCTGTGGAATCTTTGTTACTCAGTAAATCACTAACTGTTTAACTGCTTGCCTGTTTTCTCAGTTACTGTTTGTCCTTCCCTTTTAGCAACAGGCACTCCACCTGCTTTACCGCCTGTCAGAACATTTGATCATCCCCACCCCTTCACTCAGCTCCCCTGTATAGAAATATCAATATTCAGAATTCACTCTGCAGCCAGATTGCCATTGTGTGTTTACTTTAACACTGCAAGCTTATTTCCTACCTCTGTGCCTGTCTGATTACCTGATCTGACATTTTATTTGCCTCTGTCTCGGTTTCAGTTCCCTGTCTATAAGTAAGAACTTAGCTGATTGCCAGTCTGAGCCTTTTCGTGTCTTTGCTTAAGCTGTGATTGTCATGGTCCCTGTGCCTCCCCGGCCAGCCCAGTGTGGCCACAAGTGTTTGTTGTTTTTCTCTCACTCTGTCTCTCCTACCTGTCTGCCTGGGCGGAGCTCTGATTGGGCTCCTGCCCTTGGCCCACGCACCTGCAGCTGATCTCGAGCGGATTGCAGTTCTCTGGCTCTTAAGGCTGGGGCTCTGAGCTGTTCGTCGCTGGAATATTGAGTAACTCTCGTTAGTATTGCCTGGCTTCCTTGCGATTCTACTGTTCCCGTGTTTGCCTTCGACTTACCCTCGTCTGTGTAAACAGGTTTACCTGGATCAGCCCTTTTGTGACCCCTGGACCCCGTGAGTAGGAGAGTGAGCTGAGCTGCTTGTGTGGAGACTGTTTGGACGAGGAGCAGAGCGAGTGCGAAGAAGTGTGTCTCCCCAGCCAAGTGATCCCCGGGACCCTGGTGTTTCCCCCCCCTTCACGTGTATATAGTGCACCAGTGTGATTAATAAAGTGTCGTTGAACTGTGCTACCTCAGTCTGCGCCTGAGTCCGTTCCACTCCCGTGACAGTGATAGTAAATGGAGGCTAAAAAGTGTACTTTGTATGAATTTTATAACCGACAATAGCAGCCCTAAATGGCAAATCCAGCGGAAGATGGTAATTAAGTCACCCAATATAGCCAATAGCACTTTAATTTATGCTGTTTTACCCATTTCTGTACAAGAAAGAAGAAAATGCCAATTTCCAGCACCATAAACAGTCTTTTTTTCAAAACTGTGCCAAACAAATTATTTGGATAAAATTGATCTTTTTTTTTAACTTATAAAATCTATTTCCAACTTGCCACAAGAGTTATTTTCTCCCCATGGTTAATTATATTTATTATATTTCAATATTCAAAAACATATCTGCAACCCAACTAACGCCTGTGCTTAGAGAGCCCTGTAGGCCTCACAAATTTATCTGCAATTTGCAGGGCAGTCATTTATGTAAATTTGTGCTTGTAGCATTTTTTCTCTGCAATTAAGCCATGCTTGCAAATCCCCTCTGTAGAACAGGCCAGTGTGATCATTCTGGACTCAAAAGCTCGGGTTCAGAGTTTGATGGGAAAATAGTTAATTGTTATTGGTCTCTTCAAACAGTAGTTTGAGGTTTAAAGTATTCCTTCAGAGGATTTAAAGAAAATAACGTTGACACGAGCTGCATTTAGTTACCTGTTTCAGTGTGAAGGAGTGTTTATAGAAAGAATGTCTTGGCTAGCATTTCTGTAAAGTGGACAAAGCAATTTTTGGCCACAATGCTGCTGCTAAGATGGGATATTCCCTCAGAGGAACATCTAGCTCTCTAAAAAATAAGAGTTATGATTGCATGGTCACACATGTACACACACACACACACACACACACACACACACACACACACACACACACACACACACACACACACACGCATGCGTACTGTAGGTACATTATCAGATCTGCAGAAAGCAAGAGGCCAAGAAGGCCTTTCTTCTCCTCTTGTGCATAGTGTGAGTTCGGGGTCGAGGCTGGTGCAGTCACATCCTGCTCTAATGGTGCAACATTGGCATTACAGTCTCATGAGAATAGGATGATGCAGTATTGTTCCATTATTGTGGTGGATTTTTTCAGTGATGCTGTGGACTCTATTACTTCTTACTTCCTGTTAATCAAATGCTTAGTTTATATCAACATATAGGGTGTCAGCCAGTTTTAATCATAATCCAGATAATGGAGTGTGTGAAGGTGTTAACAAACGAGATGCTTTGGAAGTTGTATTGAAGGAGTCTGCTGATCCTGCTTGAATCCACGATTTGTTTAGTGTTTAAAAATAAAATGCAGAGAGGAGTCACAGAATGATCCGCATTAACCATTGTTTTCTTTCTTAATGAAAATTACTAAAAAAAATAATAAAAAAAGGTCATTTCAATTCTTGATAAAGTCTGAACGCTCTGTGACACATGCAAATATAGACAATAGTTATGCATTAGAGTGTGAGCTGTGTGTAAAACAAGCAGGACTGGTGGGTGTTCCCTGTTGTCTTAACTCCAGTTGCAGTTTCAGCAGGGCCAGCGGTCCGAGATCAAAGGATAAACGATTTAGGGTGTCAGGGTGAGCACTGGAAGTGGCTGGCTGACAAATTAGGGCATCGGTAAGGAGAAAAAGACAGAGAAAAGGCGACTATCTATGTAATGACAGAAAGAGCAAGAGATGTGGAGGAAAAAGGAAAAAAAAACAATATAGGGGAGGCAGAGTGGCCAGTTGAAATATGTGAGGGTGGTGCAGGACATGTATAAGGGCAGTGAGACAGTGGTGAGCTGTGCACCAGGAGACAGATGGGTTCAAGGTGGAGATGGGATTATATCAGGGATCATATCTGAGCTCCTTCTTTTTTTGATGTTGGACAGGTTGGCAGAAGAGATCAGACAGGACTCTCCTTGGACTATGGTGTTTGCAGATGACACTGATCTGTAGTGAGAGTACGAAACAGGTGGAAGAGAGCCTGGGGAGGTGGAGGTATGCTGTGGAGAGAAGAGGAATAAAAGTCAATAGAAGCAAGACAGAATACATGTCTGTGAATCAGAGGGCGACGTGCAAGGAGAAGAGGCAGTGAAAGTGGATGATTTTTAATACCTGGATAAACCATTCAAAGCAATGGACAGTGCACAAGGGAGCACAGGTAGGATGATGTGAGCGAAAGTGTCAGGGGTGATTTGTAACACATTTTGTAAGCATAGCTGCAAGAGCAAAACGCAAGGTTTAAAAGATGGTAGTGAGACCTTATGTATGGTTTGAGACAGTGTTACTGAGAAAAAGACAGGAGGCCAAGGTTGAGATGGAATAGTTGGAAACGATAACAAATTGGGAATGCCGACGATGAGCAAGATTAGAAATCAGTACATCAGAGGGACAGCTCAGGTTGAGAGAGTTTGGAGGCAATGTTAAAGAAGCAAAGAGATGGTTTGGACACGCGCAGAGAAGGGATCGTGGATATAGTGGGCAAAAGATGTTGAATACCGAGTTGCCAGGCAGGAGGACAAGAGGAAGACCTCAGAGGAGATTTTAATGATGTAGTGAAGGAGGATGTGCAGAGAGTTGGTGTGACAGAGAATGGCAGAAGGCAGATGATTTGCTGTGGGGACCCCTAAAGGAGGCAACTGAAAGACAGTTAGTACCTTTCATTTGAGCAGATTATGAAAAAAAATGTTTCTAGAAAAGGTTTGTTCACTTTATTATGAATGATCGCGAATGAAAAGTAAGCTGTGTTATTCTGATGTTTCCAATCACGTTTAACTCAAAATATTATGTATTTAGATTATTCACTTGTTTGGCCAAGAGTTAGCTTCCATGCTTTATCCACGTGAGTACATTAGAGCTTTACTGATGAAGTGCCTATCAAACCATAAGAGTAAGCGCACATTCGTATTTTGGTTCTCTTAGCATCACGAGCCACATTTTTAAAGTGAAGTCATAAAAGAAGAATGACCACTCTCTTCTTCCAGCGGATATTTATAGTGTCTCAAAAGACTAATAACTTCCACCAGGACCAGACACCCACCACATGGAATACATCAGAATAGATTCCGATCTCCACAATTATTATATTCTGACAAACACACGCACTCACTACAACAAACACAATTGTACAGAAACCAACTATCTGTTCTTTTCTGCTATTTTAAGTATGCAAAACATGGCAAGAGTGGGAAGAAAAAGACCTTAGAAGAGGAAGAAGACAAGTCATATCAAGTCCAACCACAATTAAAAAAATTGGAAGACAGCAAGCTATCAGAGCGTGGTGAACAACTCGATGTTCCAATCCATATTTGTCTCCGTATTATAAATACTTATCCCTGGATTAACACAGCTAAATGTAAAATGTGTCATACTATTATTGCTTTGATAGTAAAACATAATCACTGCTCTAATCCTAATTAAGCTTGTGGCATGTTTTGATAGCATTTCAAAATAGTAGGACACTCACATTACACATTGAGCCATATTTTGAATACCAGAGAAGAACATTTCATAAGGACAATCAAACACAGTGATGCTGGTGTTCACCACACAGAGCCACAAGAGAGGAGGACCAGAGCTGAAAAGTTCCTTAGAGTTGATTAAATGTGTTTTTCAGTCATTACATATATTCGGTTTTAACTACAATATCTTACATTAAACTCGAACAAAGTTCCACCAACAAGCAAACAACAACAAATAAAAATAAACAAGTGTTATAGGTGCATGATTCATACAGGACTGATGGATAAACACTACGCCAAAGTAAAGCAGAGCTTATCCTCATTGCGCAGTGGTGTCCAAATCAAGGCATCTGGGCCTTTTTCCATTCATACCAATGCTACTAATATTTACGCTTCACTTTTGTTTTTCATAGCTCTTTTCATTTATTTTGAGTGTGCTGTTTAATATTTTCACATTAACACTGGATTGAGTATTAATTTCATGTGAATAGAGTAGCTCCCAACAATAATAACAGAGCAAATTACCAGCCAATTCTGCAGCTCCCCTCAGATCTGCGTTCCAACACCCAGACTACAAAACTATTTAGTATGTCAGAATAAGATTTAGTATGCCTTCAGTAGGCCACACCTGGCCTCTTGCTCTGAAGTCTGTTTCTTATCTTACTAAACCGACTGAGTCGGACTACAAGTGCTGCTGTTTGATGTTTGCAATACAACAGAGAGATGATTCTGATGTGTAAGAAACATCAGGTATTTACATTAAAAACACGCTTTTATACAGCATTCTGATTCAAAGTTATTTATTAGATGAATTAGCTGTTACGCTCTTTTTTAAAAAGGGGAGAAGAAGGAAGAAGGAGTGCAGTTTTTCCTGCCATACTGTCCCAATGCAAGTTTTTAAATGACGAAATAATGTAGGTCTTGATTGATGGGTTTATATATCTAGAAAGAAGTTTACAGCAGAAATTTTCTTTTAAATTACTGAGAATCATAGTTTTATTAAATAGCTCTATATAGCATTAGTATCACTTTAACCTTCAGATCAATCTATCAACCCTGAAAAGAGGTCAGAGGTCAAATGTGACATGATATTTTACTACGACGATACACAGGACAATTGTAAAAATCACTGTTTTCGAATTATAAGGGTTTTTGTCCATTTTCAATCAATAAATCATTAAGCTGACCTTGATGACTCAATTATTAATGGACTGTTAACATGACCCCTACAAAGTTTTATTAGAATTCATTCACTTTAACTGACATAATGAAAGAATGACACGCACACAGGTGAACACTGCCAAAAAAAGAATCCTTCAGAGGTAAGAATATTCATCAAAGGATTTACTTTAACAGAGCGGTGAAACAGTCCCTGTCTTTACTCTTTAAGTTGCCCTTTTAATACACAGAGCTACTAATTAAACTCAGATGTTGTACCAGGTGCGTGGGTTTTCTTTTTCTTTTTTTTTTAGCATTACTCAACCTTTCCAATCTTTTTGTGGTGAGGTCTTTTTTCCACATCCTTTGAACACATTAAATTCCAACTGAGCATGAAGTTAAAAAACAACAAAAAAAACACATTTAAATGACTGTTTTGATTAATTAAAAAAAAAAGTATCTATTATCCCCTCATTTTGTAAACTCGGTTGTACAAACAGCTAAAAACACTATCATACAATCATATGAGTTGTACATTTTCTTTCACAAGTCGGGAACTTTGTGTGATTGACATAAAACTTCACTTCAAAAAAATCACTACCACAACCATTTTCTTCACTTTATATAAATCATTTCTAAAAACAATGCGATGCTTTATATCCCTTTTGCAGCGTGGCGTGTTTCCTGAGTGTGTGCATATCCTCTGCAGCACAGAAACGCACCCCAACACAATTTAATTTGGTTTAATCTCAGCCCTTCCACTGGGAACGCAACATATAATTAAACTTTATGGAACTGCCCCGCAGCTCATGCGGAGAAGCAGATTGTCTCACATACACCGACTCACTGAGGATGCAAAATAATTTGTGTCGATGCATAATCAAATCATTATATAACTTACGATTTCAAATTCAACACCTAAAATAAATATTGGTAAATCCTGAGGACACGCGGTTCATAAATGAACAAACTGCATGACTAATCGTATAAACCTATAATACATCTTTCCATTACATCAAAGTGCATGGATTTCATTGATTTGATTCTGCGCTTCATTATTTTTCAATGTATGTGGGAAACCACTGAGGATGCAATAACACCAGTTATTAGAACAGTACACAGAAATTGGTTCTGAATAGTTTTTATCTAACTCTCATCCTGTCTGTGCATAGCGCTTGAGTGTTACATTGCACTTTTTTTTTTTTTAGTATATAACATGGTGATCTGTCTTGCTGGATCAGGCTTAGCAAGGTAGATTTTTATTGGACTTTCCATGGAAAAGGAGAGGTAATGCCCCAGTGAAACTGGGCTCTGGGTCTTAAGGCATCACCTCTGAGATGGAGAACGATCAACTGTGCACAGACATGTGGATCAAATGTTGTGTAACCTGTAGATGCACATGTGCTGCACCACGAGCAGATTCCAAACACATGAGAGAAAAAGCTGCTTTATACATTTCATCCACCACTTGGAGACTCGTACCGAGTAGCTGGTGTGTTTTCTGCAGCTTAGGGGAAAGCCAGGGGTGTTTTGTTGATGCATCTTTCTGTATCTACCTTGTATGTGGAACAAAGGCCTGCTCCCCCGAGACCTCCCACATATCCCACTCCTCTTCTTCCCTGACCTAATTTACCTGATTGATTTCCACCCAGCTGGCCACTTGTGTAACAAGAACAATTCTGAGGCGTTTTCCTGCACATGTGTACGGTCAAGCTGATTTAGGTTAAGGTTTAAAGTTCCTCTTTTACCCGAGCCTTGTAAAGTATAAAGTACATCACGAGGTAAGACGTGTGTTCCTCTCTTTTTCCCACTTCTCTTCTATTTTGACTGATTTTTTGTTGAATGTTTTGCTACTTTCTTGAAAATCCAGCCAGCATAAATTACCTTTGACAGCTGACAGTGCAGTACAACAACATCTTCTGCAGAGATGTTACGAATTCAACAGATTTTGTAGACAAGTCAATTTCCCAAGCAACATGACTCTTTCTCTTCTTCTCCAAGTAACATTAGTGCAGTTCATCTGGGTCCCACATACACATGCATACACACACAATAACAGAGTGTACTGCCAGTACTTCTTCTAACACTCCCTCCATGTCCCCCTGGCCTTGCAAAGTCTGTTTCTCACACGACCACACTATTAATAAATTCTCTTTTCCTTGCCTTCTCTGTCACTCCTATTTGCTCCACCCCTGGCTTTCAGGCAATTCCCAAATAATACCGACACATTTTTAACATAATGTTAATTTATTGCTTTTGCTTCAGGCAGAATTTGGAAGTCACACATGAAGTTTAAGCTGCACTGCACTGACTAGGTGAGAAAAGCATAGAGACATAAAGATTTTGAGTAATCACATTTTAGGTTTAGGAACTGATTGAACTTTTGACCTCCGCGAGAAAGTCTGAGACATATGAGCACATCTGCTGTGTGAGGACTCAAAACATTACTTCATTGCAGGTAAAGTGAAAGCAAGGCAATCAGCACTGTTTCTGTGTTTGACAAAGCATAATAAGTGATTCAAAAGAAAGAGTTATCACTGAGGTTTTTCAATTGTGGGAGAAGAGGAACCTGCCCAACAGTGTGGCCTGAAATACTGCATGCAAGATGAATTTAAGTAAGTGTCTGCACTATACTCACCAAAAAGTTTTACGATCCCGGATTTCTCTAATATACGTCTAATGGTGCAAGAAAACCTGGAAATTGAAGTAAAAATACACATTTTACAAGAGGTTAAACCTTTCACATAAAAAGGAGGAAATCCAGATAAGGAGTATTTGTAACGTCGTCCTGTGTGGGGTGTTTGCACAACTACAGCAAGTAAGGTCAAGTTTAAGGCCAAAAGTCTATCTGTGTAAAACGCTCACAAAGGATCATTTCCGTGTTGGTTTGTTCTTCCCCAAAGGTTTGTTGATGTGGTGATCTGTTTAAACCGTGTATGTTTGTTTGACCGTTCATGTTTCTTACCAAGTAATAATGTTTTATAGCAAAGTCAGTTTTCAGATTTCAGCAATAAAATGTTTTGAATGTTTCAGTTTTTCTCATGCATTTTCTGAAAGCATTGCTCAGTTTGTTAAAACTTCAAATACAAATGTGAACACTCAGAGACATGAACCTCAGAAATTTCCATTAAAGACTTCATTCAAAACATGGTGCTTTAAATTTAAATTTCTGAATAACACACACACATAAAACAACAATTACTTAACAGACATTTGTAAAACAAAAACAAAAAAACAGTACAGAAAATGGGTTTTTTGTTTGTTTGTGTTACACTATGCTTTACACATCGTAATCTGATGTATAGCGAGTATATTGAGACCAAATACAAAGCAAATAGGGGAGAATTTCAGCTTCTGTGAAAGCCTGCGCTGAGATTGTCACATGAACTGTGGGTTCATGTGACACAAATGATAATCAGAAGTGGAAGGCTAGCTTACTGTTGCTGTTTGTGGGCAGCTGGAGCTATTTAATTTAACTTCACTTTTAAATAAAGACAACAAAAACAAAGAGTTCTTGGAGAAAAATAAGTTAACTTTTCAATGATCTGAAAAATCTCATTATAAATGTAGTTCTTTTATTGGCTCTTGTGGGACAATATTTTAATATTTGTCCATATTTACATATTTACAGTCTGAGCACATCAGAAGGTTTGATAGTTACAAAGTAAACAAACAAGAACATGAGAATATATTTTATATTTTACAATATAGCTCTAGAAACACAGCTGGATTTGTTAAGTGTGAACACTTCAACACAACCAATAACAGAAGATGATTACTTACACTTTCTTATTTCTGTATGCTACAGTGTTACTTAAATGGAGACTGGCTGAAATCCATCCAACCATCAATCCATTTCCTTGCACTTATCCAGTTCCCAGATATTGCAGTTAAAAGGCTAGGTAAACCCTTGACAGGCGGCCAATCCCTTACAGGGTCATCACAGAGAGGCGGACAACTATTCACACTCGCACCTACCATCAATTTGGAATCACCAGTTAACCTAGCAAGCATGTCATTGGACTGTTGGGGGAAGCTGGATTACCTGGAGAGAACTCATGAGCTGAAAGTCATTGGAGACAGTTGTTTGACTAGCTCATACACTTGGATCATCCTCACCCTTCTCCTGACTCACTCCTACTTTCTGTATCTGCAAATACAGTGGAGTCAGTAAAGTCATAACATAAAATGATGACGTTGAAATGTTTGCTTACTGAAGCACATGTCTATGTCTTTCTGTCCAAAGGCTTTAGCCACATCAGAGTTTTGCAGGGCAATCAGTGGTACTAAAAAGAAACTAATTAGTTTAACTGGCAACAGGTCAACAACATGAGCATCTTAGACAGATAAAGATGGCCACAGGTACACCAATCTGCAAAAAACAAACAACTGGATCTACAAATTGAGGAACAATTTCAAAACAAAATTGTGAAAACCCTATTTTCCACAGTACATAATAAAATCAAAAGATTCCTAGAATTTGGAGAAATCTTGTAAGGGGAGTAGGCAGAAAGTCAATATTGAATTCCTGTGATCGTTGTGCCCTCAGGCAGCAGGATTCATGAGTCAGGAACACTCCCAGAAATCACTGTCTGCAAACACAGTTCATAAATGCAGGTTCGAACTCTGCAACCTGCAAAGAAGAAGTCCTTTTGGGAACATGATCTAGAAACTCCACGGTCTTCTCTGAGCGAAAGCTCATTTAAAATAGACTGATATTACTGAAAACTGTTCTGTGGTCAGACAAATTGAAATTTGAAATTATTTTCTAAAAACACGGCCACCACTCGGGATTAAAGAGGAGGGGAACCGGGGTTTATTATGAGCACTCAGTTTTAAAGCCTGCATTTCACTAGTTGGGCCCGTGTCCTCATTTGAGGTTTGACAGCGTTTTAGTAGATAAAGGTGAATGGCTTGGACGTGAATTGAGCTGCGGTATGGGCAAGGCCTCGAAGGGGACTAGCGGCGGCTCCCTGGCCTGGCAGATCCCCATGTACTAAATAGAAGTGAAGAAGTTAAAGAATTGAAAATGGGAGAGAGAGAGAGGGGCACATAAACGAAAACCAACAGCTTGTAGAGCTGGGGGAACATATATAGATGAGAACCAAAAGGAGCGTGTTGGGAGACGTGGTCCCTCTCCCGAAATTCAGACAGTTTATCTCGAACTCTGATGGTATGGGGTGCATTGGTGCCTATTGAATTAGCAGCTTGGACATCTAGAAAGGCATAGTCAGTACTGAAGGATACATGCAGGTATTTGTGCAACATATGCCTTTGTCTTGCATATTTCTGCAAGACAATGCTAAACCACATCTATTACAATAGCATGGCCTCATAGTAGAAGTTTCAGCAAGTGAAAACTTCTCTTGTTAAAAGCAGAGGGGATGCTTATTTACATTTTACACAGCATCCCAACCTTTTGTAAATTGGGTTTTGGGGTTAGACTGCAAGTATTAGATGATAGTTCTTGGCTGCCCAAAGAAACCAAAACTGCAGTGTCTTTGAATTCAGTTGACTCAAATGGCAGGATATAGTTGTTTAATCTTTGTAAGACATGGGCGCAGTTAATTTACAGAAGCGAATCACACTTTATAACAATTTGCTCCATGTCTTGATGATCAGAGTCATAGTGGGATGATACTATTTTAAAGGGCCATGTGGCTTTACCTGTCCTTTTAAAAGCTTACCATCATTTTCTTTTATTTATTTGTTGTGATTTTGTGGCAATATCTTTGCAAGTCCTAAGTTGATGTCATCAAGTTTCAAAAAGGGAAATGTTATATCATTGTTCTGGATCACTTACTGGCCATACATGGTTAAAAATGAACAAGCTCAATGTTCAGTGCCCTTCCATTTAAAGTTAAATGACTTCAAACTAATTTTAACTTGCCATTAATGAACTGTTTTACTCCGTTTTGTATTGCAGCTGGACATTGATTAAATGTAATATAGTAATAGTGATACAATGATATTGGCCCCATGTGCTCCAGATGAATGTTTTCTGGGCACACAAACAGGCTGTGAGTCAGGTTGGGAGGAAGAATTCACAGCTAAACAAACGTAGGCCACCAGCCAGGCCAACCCACTCTACTGGCAGTCATGCATGGACATGAGATCACACACACACACCTTAGCACACACAGACTATAAACTTGGAGCATGCACATACTTAATAGTTTAAGACCGTGGTGCTCAATCACTACACACATATCACCGCTGCTCTTCCCCATGTCTACTGATACTCGGGTAATATTTTCTTTTTCACTCTCAATCTTCCTGATTCACCATTTGATAAATCTGGCCCTGACGCTGTTGTTATCTTCATCTCTTTGAATGGCTTTTTCTCCAGCTACTGCACTTATCGTGTTAGGCGAGAAATCAACAGCATTTCCACCAAGATATAATCCTTTTTACAGTGTGAACATACTGCTTAAAGTCAGAAGTACCTCACAAGAAGAACAAACAGAATAATGGAGGGTCATAGAGTTCCCTAGCTATCATTTCACCACCCCCAACATCATCAGTAAAGAAGGGCAAAGAACACATTTATCTCACAGGCTATTATAGATCTTATTACTCTCTCCTTTTTTATTCCAGCCTACTTACAACATAAATACAGGCCATCTATTTAACAGGATTAGGGGATACGGCTGCTTTCCACATGACCAGGCCAAAAGCTCCACACAGAAATCCTTGGTTATCTCATAGCCTTAGGCTAATACTTGTGCTAACTGCTAACACCTTCATCTACAGAAAGAAAAGACGAGGGCTGCTCAGATAGAAGTGATCCAAGCCAGTGGGCCTCTAGCCTGGGTGATTTATCTCATCCTCTGCCTGCTGCTTGGGGAAAGTGGGAAAGGAGCATGTGGCCTGCACAGAGTGTGGCAGAAGTGCCTCATAGCACTGTTGTTGTCTCAAACCGGGTTCATTTAAAGAGCACAAAAACAAGCCAATGAGCTGTTTTTCCATGCAAACAACATTTGATTCATTTTTACATGAAGTGTTTTTTTAAAACACCTCCTCCAAATATAACATTAAATAAATCTGTGTTTAAATCAAACTTTGGCTTCAGATCATGCACTCTGCCAGAACAGTTAAAAACATATTCACAGTAAAAACTGTACTGAAGTTGTCACGCTGGCAGCCTCAAAAAAACTCTACTTGTTTGTGGGTTTAATGTTGCAAATCACAACTGACAATAACCACATTCACAGACAAGACTGGAACTCCAGTATGCTCACTGAACGTCTGCCATTTCTCATCCTGCATGTTTTTTTCAATGGAGTGGGATCCATTTTAGCTTTGCTGTTGTTGCCACTGTGAAAGGACTGTAACCCTGGTAATAAAGCTTAACCTTGCATTGTATAATTAGCGCTGGGAAAATGTTTATTCTAACCCAAACACTGTTCTTTTCCATATCCTAACTGACAAATTTCTCCCCAAACCAAAGTAAACACTTTGTTTGCTTTGCTTGTCAGCTGTTCTGTCTAACTAGAGCCTTTTAAAGGGATACTGAGAGGTCCTGAGGGGTGCTAGGATCATGATGGTTATGATGACACAGAATGTGCCGATTTCCACCAACTGTTGGTATTAACCTTCAACTCAACAAACCAACCTCTTAAACATCTTATATTAGTCTCACCAGACCAGTAGCAACAAGTGTGAGCAATTCTGGGCTACTGGTTGGCTTAACTCTACCTGCAAAAGGTTTTGTTTAAGGGATGGAAATTAGAAAATACTCTTACAAGGATGCAAATTAGTCCATGGCCATTATGACATATGACCTAATCTGAACAGGACTGGTGACAACCCCTAAAAAGTCTAACGATATAGTGTCAGGTTTCAGACTTGTTGAGATCAGTCCCACGCTCGACGCCATCTGACTATTTTACGAAAACTCCATATGAAACATAGTCATGCTTGTTACTAGTCTGCAGTTCTCTATATTTTCATGTAGGGGGTGTGGAAGAGGGCATAGTCTCACAGCAGAAAAGAACGAGATGCTCCATCCCTGACATTATAAAAGATCAAGGAGCTCTAAAAGGTCGCCGTTGCCATATTCTCATTCTCAGTGGTATTGACACTTGGTATTTCTCTGATCTTTTGTTCTAATTAAAAAAAAGAAAGAAAGAAAAACAGTTGCCACGGCTGCAATTGAAGCGTGTTTGTGAGCTGTGAGTTGGTCGTTGTCTACGTTGCATTTTTTTTTAATGCGTGTATACAGTATGTGTGTGTTTGCATGCGTACACTTACACTAGGGCAACAAGACATTGGAATGGACTATTTCAATTTGTATCATGAAATCAATTCCAAGAAAATCTATTTTTGCTCTCAGTTCAGAAGGTAATAATGCAGACTAGAGAAAAATACACTTTGTGATTAACAGTCAGAGATCGGCGAGGCACTGACAGCAGCAGCAGCTTTGTTCTGATGTGCAGCCTTGTCCCACTTTTAGAGTTAATTGACAAAGACAACAAGTAAACAAATAGAGGCATGGCAGGAGATGGCCTTGTCAACTTTAAATTCACACATCTTTTAATAATACCTTGCTAGCATTAATGTGCGTCTTTGTGGTATAATGCCTTCCATGTTACTGTTTACTGTCCGCCCACTAGTCACAGTTGGTTTACCATGTCTGATGACGACATTTTTGTGCAGCCACAGGTGCTGGCAACTCTTTGAACACCATGCAACAACTCAAAATCCACCTTAAAATAACTGTCAGTGAAGAAATCGATACTTAGGAGCACGCAAGGAGTTTCGGGAGAAAAAAAATCAGAATGAACACAAAATCTAATGTAAGCTGGGTCCTTCTGTCCGCAGCACAGCTTTAGAGAGATGAGACAGTGTAGACATGTTTAGCTCATGATGCAGCATGCCAGTGAGACAAACCCATGCAAACTGGAACTCTTTTTATTATTAGCTTGTTTTTAAAGAGAGGATGTTACAGCCTGAAAATATTACAATCCCGGTGAGAGGATTAGGTAAGATGTAAGCACCAGCATGTCCTGGCACAAGTTCTTCCCATGTGTGTGGAATCGAAAGGGCACTGAGTTTTGATGGACCAGTGTTTGCTTTATAGCAAGTTTGGGCAGAGTGAATCAATTTTAAATCATGCTTTTTATTTGTTTTTAATGTCTCTGTAAAGCACTTTGAATCACCTTGTTGTTGAATTGTGCTATATAAATAAACTTGCCTTGCCTTGCCTTGAAGACGCGGTGAATATCCCAACAGTGACTTACCACTGTAGGGGAAACGACTTTGAATTGATAGTTACTTAAAAAAAACACTTTGCAGTGTGATACGAAATGGCTGGAAAATCCTACCACTCACTTGACTTTATTGCAAAAAGTGCAAAATTCACATATAAACGATAGAATAAAGAAAATCGACCCTACTATTCAGTGTGAAGTGCAGGAATGTCAGGTTTGATTTTGTATACAGTGTCCATCAGTCAGGCATCTGCCTTCCAGGTGGCCCAAGCAGGATTACTCAATCAGCCACGTATGCAAGAATTTCTCTCAGCGTGTGTCGATAAATAGCAATAATCAATACACTGATCATGTTGTTGCTATGTGAGCACAGATCAATGAAGGCAGCCACCCCTACACATAGGTGCTCCGTGGCGGTGGCGGTGCCTTCACAGCACTCAAGATGAGAAACAGACTGGAGCTTTTCAGAGATGGAGAAGCAAATTTGTGTGTAGTGTCAACATTTAAACAAAACAAAAAAAATGGAGACAAAGTAGATCAACCATGTGAATCACTGATAGCCACTGCCCAACATAAACCACTGTGTTAATCACGTGTGGTTCAGTACTCCCAAACACGGGAAAGCATCCGCTACATACACACTGATAACTGGCGAGTTCAATTCAAGTTCAGTGAGAACTTCTGAAAACAAAAAACCCACACCAGCAGACATGTCTTTCACTCTGAAGGAGTAACGTTAAATCAACATAATCACTTAAACACCGCAAGCATCAACAACATATTCTCCATAAGTTAGATCTTTGACAGGTAACACATAAATCCACGAGGAACCCCTTTACTTCTTGAGAGGATGTATCATGGAAACAAATGGAGAAAAATGAGATGGAGACAGAAGGATGGATATTCAAACAAATGAGCTGGTAAATCCTCCATTATTTCCTATATAGGTTCCATATCCCTAAAAACTGGGGTAGATCCAGAGTTTTTTACCAGTTCAGTGCCCTTATGTTAGCACTCTCTCGAACATATGTACTCATCACTAGACAGATCACGACTGTCTTGTGGCATCAAAGCACGAAAGTACTTGGCAGCTGGAAGTGTCAAGAAAAATACACAAACACACCACACATGGCCTACTGTATACTTTAACATCTGTCTCGCCATACAGCTGCTGTCTTTCTGTGGCTTCAGTAGTTTTTAAATAAATGAATTTTCCAAATGGAAAAATGTTTCCAATGTTAAACGCTCCACCTTCACCTACTATGTTTAGATTGCATCCATCTAACCATAAATCTATATGATATGACACATTCTCTGAACCTTTTTTTTTAAGTATAATTTATAATAGTCACAGTGACTTTCAACCAAAATCACCATGGTTCTGTTTACACTGAAATAGGTAGTTACAAGATTAGATTTTTATTTATCTTAGAACTTTAACACAGTTTTTTATTGTTACTGTTAATGTTACAAAAATTTAACCATGGGTACATAAAGAAAATTCAGCAGTGCTATATAATATGGCACACAACTAATGGTGAGATCCTACCAGATTTAAAGTGGAATTTCTTAAAATTAGACTGTAATTAGATTTATGTACCAAATAAATGCACTATTCAAGTGTCCTCTTTTATTACACATAAAAATGTAATAAGGATAGTTCTCCTTTTTCTGCTTACTCAACAAGTACCATCAAATTGTGCTGGACGTAGGCTCATGTGATCTTCTAATGATGGATCCAAGCCTAACTTGATTTTCGCTTTCACAAACACTGTTCAGCTAACAAGCAGAACTTCAAAGGACTGTAAGAAAACTACAAAAAACTGAATTGACATAAATTAAGAATAATTGGTTTTGTATTAATATGTAAACCCAAAATTGAACATGACAGAAATAACCAAAAATTATTCTTGCTACCTACGAACAATTTTACTTATATATTTTTTATTTGGAAAGTTTGTGATTTTTTTGTAATTTACATTTTTTTTTGCTTATTTGCTCTCTTTTTTTCTGTTATTCTTTATTTTCTTTTATGATGAAAGTGAATGTGAGCAGGAGGAGGAAAATTCCCTGTCACTATTGTATCTACATAAAAAAAAAAAGAAGTGAAAATTTTTAAACATACATCCCTGTAAAAACATATTCATTTTACTCTTCTATTGGTAAGTATTTATTGTGAATTATAGGTAAATTAAATTCAGAGGAGTTACACCCTCAGTCACAGTCAGTATTATACAGTGCTACCCAAAATTAGATTGATCTTGACAGAATGCTGACATACTTAAAAGTAACACTTAAAAGAGATTTAAAAGCCTTTGTTTGTGTAAGCTAAGCTTGCTCAGGAATTTGGTGACCAAAGAAAATGCACTTACCTTTGATGTGTTTATCCCAAGCAGAGAGTATAATAATGAAGCATCCACATCAAATGCTGTGGGATTTAATTACACATCAGCTTCACCTTCTCTGACATCCCACTGTGCACTCATTTCTAAATATCAAGAAACATGAAAAATGGGTAATAAAAACTAATAGATCGGAACTGATAGAGTTGTGTCTGTTGCTGTAATTTTCACAGCATGAGGCGGCAAGTATTAAATTATTGTTACTGGCTGACATCCATATGCCAATAACAGATTGGCAGGCTAGAATTAGAGATGGGGCCCATCCCAGTGAGAGGCAGGTTGCCTGCCAGACACACCTAACTCTAACGCCAAATGACCCCTGGCCCATTATACTGCTGCAAAATGAAAAAGGTTAAAAAAAAGTGAAAAGTATTTAAGAATAGAACCACCAAAGGTGAGTGTAGGGGTTCGCTACTGTGTATGTGCGTATATACATAGATACTACAGTGCAGGTGTAGATTTGACAGTTCCTTGATAACTCACTGTCTGTGCAATCGCTGATATCCGTTTGGATTATAAAGACAAACTAGGGTTGAGTGTTTTTGTAAATACTTCTCATTCTCAATGTAATACTCACCAGCTGTAAAAACACTGGCTCAGTGCTGATGCTCGTTCATCACAGCTCAACTGCTGCCAAGATACACTGGGAAGAGCTCAAAACCCATGCAGTACATGAGTACATAAAAGTCCATACGCAGTGTTCACATGACTGCATGCACCCTTACAGTTATTGTATGAAATCACCACAAAATGGATTGAGATCTTAAAAACAGCTTAAGCTTCACATCAGCCTCTGGTAAGTCTTTAATCTCACTAACACTGTTATCTACCAGACTACTGTATCTATCTGGAGAAGAAAAGAAAAGTTAGAGTTTATTAAATTTTTGTTCTTAATTTCATGAACTTTGTTGAATGTGTAACTTTCTTGAATTGCTGCCATCGAAAGCAGTGTGACAATGATTCAGGGGGTATAATGGCTAAAGGTGAGATCAAAAAGGTCTTTATGGTCATAGTTCCCCCCCCCCCAAAAGTTTACATTAAATACTGCATGTCAAGGTCTGCAGACCATGTGGAGTGGAAAGTAGCAGACCTAAATGCAGATGAACGAAATGTGGAAACGGAACTGGCCAAAAAACAGAATATGACCCAAACATGAAAAACTAGATAAATGAGAAACTAATCACAATAAAGCTAAACTGGAAAAACTAAATACACAAAAACCAGGAACAATGGGAAATACATGAATACCTGAGACACAGGAGGAGAGCACAGCTGGGAGTAATCACACACAACGAGACCGGGAGAAAGCAAAACTGAAAACACTAACATAGGACATGAGACCTTCAAAGTAAAACAGGAAACATGAGAACATGAGAAGCACAGACATGAAAACACAACTTGACTAGATGTAACACAAGGAAGACAGCGGCGGCGCAGAGACAGAAACCTAAAGACCAGGAACTATAAACAACAGTGAGAATCAAAATGATGAAAAACAATAAATCCAAGAATATAACTTAATCAAAAAACACAAAACACTGGGTGCCAGACCCAGTACGTGACACTGTAGCTATTGTAACCAGATTAGATGCTACTAGCATATTCGCTGATCTTCTCAGTGACAACGTCCTTTCAACCATTACATTAGAGTGGTGAGATTCATCTGCCTGACAATTCAACAAAGCAGACATATGACATTTAAAGGCTTAAAATGCCAAAAAAATAAATAATAATAATAACTGTAATGGTCAATGGCCATTATACAAATATATGTACACTCCAAGGACTAATTATCCACACAAACACAGTGTACACAAGTACTTATTTAGTATACAATCTCACACACACACACAAAGCAAATGAAAATTCCTGGCTGTCTGTGTCGGCTGCCAATAATGTATTCGACAGCACACCCCCAATATTTACCAAGCTCTCTGTGTCTGCCGTCTCCTTAAAGGTGAAGACACCTCAAAATGTCTCTGAAGATCACCAGCTGGAGTAGACTTTTAATGTACAATGGGGAACACAGCATCACAACGCACACAATGTGACACGATTAATGAACATATCGCTATATAAACCGTAAGGGAAAACAGAAAAGGCAAACAAATGATGTAGCCGGATGCTGGATGATCTTTCAGTAATAGCAGTGGCCTATCCAGGACTCCCTCAGCCAACAGGGAAACATCAAGGATTGAAAGAAATGGGCAGAGTGATGCAGAGACACCTGAGGCCTGCACTACTAAGCAGGATTAGGTAACTTCAGGTTTAACTCCGTGCTTTCAAGAGGTTACAAAAGGCAGTTTATGTCATTCTTCAGCACATTGCCATGGTAACTTATGCTGTGGACCTAACCTGCAGCTTATATTTCGAAAAGGAGATCATCCTGTACAAAACTACCTTCTGATGACCAATCTGCTCACTGGAAAATAGATTCATCATTCCTGGTAAAACCCTTATTTTGCAGATTATAAAAATAGGAGAGTATGTTTTAGAGGCCATCTTTTACTGATGACCATCAATAGAACCTAGAAACCTTATTCATTGCATTTTGCCCTGCTGGCTACAAAACATTTCGAAACTATGAGACTAACGGGATTTATTGTTGTAATGTTACCTTAAATCTAGCAACTGCGGATCTTATATATAATTTGCAAGTCACACAGTTTGAGAAAGAAAGAAGGAGGCAAAAGCTTTCATGCATTTATGCAATATAATGCTTTCAACTGCCGTGAGCTTCCGTTGCTTTAGCATGGTGATACTGATAGGTTTACTAGCTTTACAGCAGGCATAGTTTTTGCCCAAATTTCCATTCTGGTTTTAAATAGACCTTATTTGGGCCATATTTGCACTTCTGCACTTTAAAGAACCCATTTTATTACAGGACATCTCCTATAAATCACACTCACACACTACGGATGTGGCTACAGCAGCACTGTTGAATTCGCCCAGTGTGCAGGTGCTGATCACTAAATTGTGCATTACATGAAACCAGATAACAAAATTGTTATTATTATGGGCATGTTAAACGTCCCCTACAATTCAGGAGTTTTTCATAGCTTTTGAATGTGGAATGTTCACAGTAATATTGACACTATTTTTAAAATGTTTTAAATGTGTAGCAGAAGTCCATTCATATGTGTTGATTTGGGGAAATTCCTGATTAAGCAAGGTCTAGCTGTGGGGATGATTAAAATCAAATCAAATCAAATTCAAATTTTATTTGTCACGTACACAGTCATACACAGTACGATATGTAGTGAAATGCTTGGACAACTGCTCGTGACCTAAAGAAAACAAAAAAGGAAAAGGCTATGAATAAGATAGGAAATAAATATGAAAAATTAAAAAGGGTAAATTTAACTAGGAAGGAATAAAATATAAATTAAGGTTAAAAATGAAATAACTGTACAACACAAATTAGAATGAAGGGTAAATTTAACAATTAACAACATTATCCAAGTTCAAATTTTATTCGGCACATGCAGTGGCAGGTTGCCCTGCAGTGGAATGAACCCGTCCCCCGACTTTACACACACAACACAGACATCACATGGGGATACAAGTCAGAGAACGGTTGCATTACAGAAAAAACACTGAAATGTACACTACAATGGGAAAGTACAAGAGGAAAAAAAGAGACCTCTACTCATGCTGGGCGATAGGAGGACAGCATGAGAACAGGAAACAAAAAAAACTCCTCTGCACAGAAAGCACATAAATGTCCACAGTACAACATTATAGAGCACGTGACCAGCAACAGGGTTGGATAGGGGATAAGAAGTAATCCCAGGCAACACAGCAGCCATCCTGCCACTGCGACGTCTCTCCAGCGCGGGCCCAGACCCACCTCGTGCTCCCAGGAGGCAACAAGCATCGAAGGCGTTGGAAGGGGATGGGGGATGTGTGAATGCTTATCAGTGTAAATGTATGTGTGTGCGTGTCCATAGTTAAGCTGAGACAGTGTCCTTCGCCCTACCAGGCTAAGTAAACAGTCTGCCAGCCAACCCAGGTGGCCTTGCATAGAGTGGGAAGAACAGTCAAAACACAGTCGTTATCAGGGAGTTTTTGTTCGGCTCCAGCCTTGAGCCCACAGCTGGCGCCGAAGAGATATCCGCATTATGATGTTGATTTTTCTTTTATGCGAACAACTCATGAGAATTTCAAAGCTGTTCTTTAACACTCCGACACTGGTCTCTCAATCTCCCGTTTGAGAGCCGCGAGCTTCTCCATGATGTTATCAAACTTGCACTCCGTGGTCTTGTCATTCTTGTGCTCAGAGAACTCACGACTGCAGTGAGCTGCTCCACGATGTGATCCAACTTTCGCTCAGAGGTGTTATTCTGAGTATTCACGGCAGCCGTAAGCTTCTCCAAGATCTTAACCATGCTGCACTCAGTGAGCCCATTCTGAGAAGTTGCGCCTCGTCCCATCATTTCAATCCCAGCGGGCAGCCTCGTGGGGGTTTGAACAGCCGGTTCCGTTTTCTTAATTCTCCGACAAGCCAGGGCCAAGCCAGCTCCGATCAGCAAGAACCCTGTTATCATGGTTCCGAATAGGTAGATATATCTTCAGCGTCCTCGATCGACAGGCACACGACCCTCCATTTCTGCCACCCGTCCATCGTGTATCCGGCAGGGAAAGTCCCTCCAGGGTACTCGGGCTCTCCCGAGCCCAGACTTCTCGTTGAGAAAAGGGTGTCAAGAGAGACCATTCAGAGACCAGTTGATCAAATCCCTAATTCTCTTTTAGGTTTTAGAGAACGGACTGTGAGAGAGTGTTCCAGGGAAAGTAATACACACGAGACAAGACAAGGACACAAGAGGCTAAGCAGGGAAGATAAGGGGAAGGAGGAGAGGAGAAAAGTGCGACTGCCTTCGCCGAGAGCCAAACGATTTATTTAAATTGATTTCCTTACATTAGTAATTTGAATTTTAAAATATTCACTTCAGTTTTTGAGTCCTACAAATATATATATATATATATATATATATATATATATATATATATATGTATATGTATATATGTATATATGTATATATATATATATATGTCCAAATATGTTGCAGTAGTAACATATTTGGATATAGCAAGTATTTTTACTTCTTTTAAAAATTAATTAATCAGTTGATTAATTTTATTGTTGCAGGAAACTTTAGACTGAGGGTTTTGTAATAAAAAAAGTAATGTCATTACATAGGTTCCAATCCCGCAGAAGGCCTCTAGTACAAATTTATATTATAACTGGGAAGCAGAACATGTCTTGTAATGCTCCACTTGACACAGCAGGAAAAATCTTTAGATATTCCAGAAGAAGGGATATTTGGACTTTTGCCCAAAATAACAGCTCTGATGGAGCTAGACTCATCCACTCTGTGGCTGCTTTATTCCCACCGACTTCAATTTAGAAACTGTGAATCTAGCAGTATTCACTGCTGGGCCATGTGCGAAAATTACACACAGCCCCTTTCTCAATTTGATGACACATGTATCGGTCCCGCTGCTAGCTGTTTAATAAAGTCATTGACAAAGAGCCAGCATGAGACAGTGTCTGAAAGCAGTTTCAAGAGTTGTGTGAGAGTTGGCAGCAGTCTGATACTGAAGGAGATAGAGATGCTCTCCCGCAGGGTGTGATTTAGACAGGAGGCGGAACTGAGCTCTGGTGGGCTGCGACCCATTTAACCCCTGGAAGTGACGCTGCTGTTCTTTCACAGTTAATATCAGGGGTCTATTTAATAGGCATTAATTATACAGGTTTGAAACTTTTTACATACACTATATTGCCAAAAGAAGTCACTCACTCATCCAAACCATCAAATTCAGGTGTTTTAGTCACTTCCATGGCCGCAGGTGTATAAAATCAAGCACCTGAGCAAGAAGACTGCTTCTACAAACATCTGTGAAAGAATGCGTCGCGCTCAGCAGCTCAGTGAATTCTAGCGTGGTGCCGTGATACAGTGCGATATCACCTGTGCAACAAGAGAAAATTTTCTTAATGCTAAATATTCCACAGTCAAATGTTAGTGGTATTATAACAAAGTGGAAGCTATTGGGATGGAAACTCAATCATGAAGCAGCATCACAGAGTGGTGTAAATGGATGCTGAGATGCATAGTCTGCACAGGTCACCAACTTTCTGCAGAGTCAATAAATGGACTGGCTCTTATGTAGTGCTTTTCTACTCTACACAACTTGCCTCAATCACCTAAGCACTTTTTTCAATGCTCTAAGGGCTTTCTATTTAACATTCATACTCTGTTGGATGCATGGAGTGCAACTTGGGGCTAGTACCTTCCCAAGGATATTTAGTATTCAGATTGGGGATTGAACCACAAACCTTCCTGTTAGTAGGTGACCTGCTCAACCACCTGAGCTACAGCCACCCAGAATAAACAGTCAGTCTCTACAAACATCCAAACTGCATGTGGCCTTCAGATTAGTGCAAGAACAGTGTGTACAGAGCTTCATGGAATGAGTTCCCATGACTGATCAGCTGCATGGCAGCCTTAAATCACCAAACACAAAGCAAAGTGTCAGATGCAGTGGTATAAAGCTCACCGCTACTGGACTCTGAGCAGTGGAGACATTCAATGGAGTGACGAATCATGCTTCTTTGTCTGGCAATCCAATGGACAACTCTGGGTTTGGTGGTTATCAGGGAGACAGTACTTGTCTGACTGCATTGTGTAAAGTGTAAAATTTGGTGGAGGGGGATTATGGTATTTCAGGAGTTGGGCTCGGCCCCTTAGGCTACGTTCACACTGCAGGCGAAAGCGCATCAAATCCGATTTTTTTGACCCTATGCGACCCATATCCGATCATGCTATGACAGTGTGAACGCCGCAAATCCGATATTTTCAAATCCGATCTGGGTCACTTTCGTATGTGGTACTGAATCCAATACATATCCAATGTTTTAGAAAGCGACTGCTGTTTGAACGGTCAAGTCGCATTAAATCCGCCTTTTACGTCACCGACACAAGACTGAAGCCAATTATCAGCGCCAGAGAAGCGCCCGAGAAGACATCGCGAACGCTTCCTGGCCATCCAGTGTAGATGTCAGTGAAACTGTTGGGAAGACAACGTAAACATTTTATTTGTACTGTATAATCTGCAGATTCTGACAGAAATCTACAGCTATCCTTTGAAGCACCGCTCCTCTCTTAAACGGCAATAAGGATCAATATTAGGTTATCTACATTATTATGTAAATAACAAAATAACTTAAAGCAAAAATTGGGAAACGTGAAGTCCGAAGTCTTTATATTAAGGGCCATCAGTCAAACAATACTGTTTGCTCTGGGTCTAAACAGAGCGCGTTGTGTGTGACATCTTCTTTTGCGCATGCGGGCCGCTTTGAGCGTTCACACTAGAGAGCGTTTGCTGTCGCATTTTATTTGTAGTGTGAACGAGCAGATAAAAAAATCGGATTTGATCAAAAAATCGGAATTGAGCATTAAGACCTGCAGTGTGAACGTAGCCTTAGTTTCAATGAAAATAAGGCTACATTCATGCTCCCAACTTTGTGGGAACAGTTTGTGGATGGCTCCTTCCTGGTCCACCATTACCGTGCACCAGGTCCATAAAGGTCCACAAAGACATGGATGAGCGGGTTTGGTGCAGACGAACTTGCCTGGCCTGCACAAGGTCCTGACCTAAACCTGATAGAAATATTTTTCAGAATTCAGAGACTGCAAGCCAGGCCACATCCAACATCACTGTCTGCACTCACAAATGTGTTTCTGAAAAAAACACTCCCATAAACTCACCAAAACTTTGTGGAAAGCCAAAAGAGTTGAAGCTTTTATAGCTGTTATTGTTGTGAAGGCATATTCAACCCTATCGATTAGGAATAGGCTGTCAGCAAGTTCATATGCATGTGAAAGCAGACGAGCAAATACTTTTGGTAATATGTGTATATCACCTATAATGAATTTAGGTCACTAGGACCACTATAGTAGAGAGATTGTTATAATGTTATCTGTGGATGTTTGTGTTTGGTGTTATGGCTCAGTGAGTATTATATAAGATTTGCAAACTCGTTGTATAAAGGGAGCTGTGAAAGCTGAGCTATCAGCTGATGTGGACTGGCATTGATATGATTTCAACTGAGAACTGAGATTGTGGCTCCTGTGGACTGACATTATTATCAATTAAATGAACTTAAGCATAATTTCAGCAAAGGTTATTATCAACTGTTTGTTCTCATATTAGGTCATTATGGCTATCATGGGGAAAATCTGCATGGATGTGCAAACCTGTCTCAGGATGGGTTCTGATAAAATTCACTGGCTACAGTAAAAATGCATAAAGAAAAATCACACTGGGGCCTTTGTTGAAACGAAAATATCATTCTATGAAGCTGAAGATCCGGATCACTTCTCTTCTCTCCTTTCAATAATTCAATTGCAGCTGTTAATTAGATACCACTGTGGTCCACTTGTTGTCTCAGCTGCCAATTAGGGAGCAGCCCATGCGTAAATGAGGGAACAGTGTGGTGAGGTCACAGCTCCCCTCGATTAGGTGGCTTTCCTTACAGATGAAGGGGCAGTGCCTTAGAAGGGAACGAGGGGGGAAGAAACAAGCAGTTTGGTGACTGTCCAACCAAAAGTTATGCAACACTCATTGATTGAGGACTGTAAACATACAGCAGAAGTCACTTACCCTACCTGAAGTAAGTGTTCTCCCCGTCTGGAGACGAAAAGCTAGGTGTGTGTGGGGTCTCCTCTCCAGACATCCCTAACGATTTAGAGAGTAAATGATCCGCAGTGAAGACGGCTCACACAGTTGGACTTGGCTTCTGCAGGATGCATTTGCTGCACAACAGATGCAGAGAAGCTTCTGTCAGTTTCACTAGATTTACTTCAAAGGGCAAATACAGTTCTTTTAGCATCTGTTTGAGGCGGTTCGACTGTAGTTCGGGACATTATGTACTAAGTCAACATGAAAGGACTGCAGGTGTCATCAGGTGGGGAGAAATCTTCCAAGTATTAACCCTCTCAGGCTCAAATTAAACTTTTTGTTGCTAATGCACAACCAAGTCCTGCAACCAAGTTTTTTCTTTACTTCTGAGTAAAAAAAAAAAAACTCATAAAATATGTATGTGGGGTAATCAGGTTGTTAGTTTTTAACTGTTGCAAATCGGCAACGCCTGCCTCGAGAGGGTTAAGACTGTGTTAGCCAGCAGTGGTCATTAATGTTCGATGAGAACCATTTTCCCTTTATCCAGTACTTTGGGTTGATTTACTCTATTACTAATTTATAATAATAACTGAATATCAGCTTACAATTAAAGGAGCAACAAAATTCTTTAATTCAAGATGCACAAAAAAAATACTGGCAGGAAACATAGGAAAATCCATTCTGCTCACTGGACAGTATTTATCTTACTTATCAACAGAGGAATGCTATGATTATGCAAGTTTAGGTGAGTAGCAGGAAATGTTATACATATTATTCTTTCCTTTTCATTTCTTTTTCTAGAGTGTGCCGGGTAAATACAAACAAATTTTCTTCCCCTTTGTGAAACAGTAGATGCTGCTACTGAGAACAAGGTGAATCTACCCCCAAGCAAAAAACACAACCTGATACACATGCATATTAATCAACTCTTTGTACTTCTATCTTTCTAAGGCATTTCCAGACACAATGTGTTCCCTTTTCCATTACCCAAATGTTAACTATCCCAGTTAACATAAACTAATTATACCATGCGTCTTAAAGCTTTGGGAAAGCTTTTTGAAGGCGTATGAGTAGAGAAAGACAAGACGAAATGTCCTCACATTTATGTAACGCCTTCATTTCATATGTCAAGAACTCTAAAAGTCATAAAGATAGTCATAAAAATGTATACATAAAGACACATGCACATTTTAGTTATAGAACAAAACTGTTGCCTAATATGCCAACAGACTCCAACAGAAACAAAATGATACTGGTGATATTAATATTATTTTGATATATTATTATATTTTTATTAATATTATTATTTTTACAGGATTTTGAGGCAAAGTGGCTTCCTAAAGATGTCCAACATGACAAGATAAAAAGAATATACCGGTAAGCCTTCCAAGCACTCCTCGTTATCGTCCCTGACCACGAAACACTGCATGACTTTTAATTTCACAACTTTTCCACCTCTTCCATCATAACATTTTTTCTTGTCTGCATACTGACTTCTTTATAAGAACCTGTAAGTATTCCAAGCTCCTTGATTTGTGGTTCAAAAAACACCAACTCTTGTAGTTAAGCTTTGAGGTTCTGTTTTTTATTCAGAAACTGTGGCTTCATATTGACATTCAGGTGCACACATGCATGTGTGTGTGTACATTATTAATATGTAAACACACTAACTCACTTTGGCCCCAGGCCATTATCTGAGGCAGGTCCAAGCAAAGGTCTCAGGGTTATTAGAATGTCATTTCTCTGTTTTTGGAAGGGGATCAGATTTCCAATTTCTCTCGACCTCACTCCTCTGTACCTCCCCTTGGGCTCAACAGCAAATGAACAAGGTCGCCATGGTAAAACAGGCCCCGCCCACTGTCTGATCTGCCTCAGGCATCCCAGTGGTAGAGTTTATCCAATCTATGTGGAGCTAAAGTGCAATAAACAGCGCATCACGGTGTGATTAGTTTTATGTCTGTTACCATAAAATAACAGTGAGGATTTAGAACATTTTGCCACATGCTGGAACTTTTTCAGCAACAGCTGGAGAGCTGTGCTGCTTCATTTGAGGTTTCGGCGAGAGAAAGTGAGAGACATGTTTGTGGTAAATGGAGAGTCTCTCACCTTCATGTTTTGTGTGAAATAGTCTCGGTTTTTTAGCACCCCCTCATAGCACCTCAATTCACACATTGACCCCTTTTTCAAACCACTGTTGACAACCACATAACCCTGTAATAGAGGGTGTCAGGAGCAATCTGGAGACATTGCTCTCTGGGAGGGCCCCCTCTGATATGTCCCACTCAGGACATATTCTGTTTTACAACAGATGAAAAACTTGCTGCCACTGTCTCGTCTTGCTGTTACAGGATTTATTTTATTCTCTCCTTCTTTACCCTCTTTCAGTTTAATAATCATATCTAGGTAGTTATGAGGAAGTATCCAATATCAGATAGATATATCAAGTTCATTAGGTCTGAAGTGCAACACCAAACTAATGTTTGGATGCTTTCAGGGTTTTTAATATTATTATTATTTATGCTGCTGCTTATATGCTTTTGGAACTGTTATTAGTACATGTTTAATATTCAATATGACAGATAAACTATAGCACACAGAGACAGGGTAGACTGATTCAAGATCACAAATGTTATTTGTGATAAATTTCAGTAAATGTTATGGCTCATCAGACAACTGCAAATGTGCAAATTACACAGGGTCTACATAAATATTGTAGCGGGAGCAGATAGTAAGCATGGTAGCAGCTAAAATGCTCTCTATATCTACACAGAAGAAATTCGGGCATTGAAATAAGCTGCTGGTTACTTATAGAAACACCCAGAGCCCAATATACAATCTCTCTAGTTAAATGAGCGACACACTGGAAAACAAACTTGAAGCACTGAACTGTTGCACTGTGACTGCTGACAGCTGGATTGACAGATGGATCTCCAAGATGACAGTTTGGATCACCATCCACAGGTCCCTTCCTGCAGGATGTTTTGTGGGACAATATTGGGGTCATTTACAGGCCCAACTTTAGCTACATCTGAAGAGATCTGGCTTTTTTTTTTCTTTTTTTTTGGCTTTTGCTGTGTGTAAAATGTGTTTGGGCAGCTAGCAAGTTTATTGATTTTATCTCATAAGTTGTTGATTTGTAGTCCTATTATCAGTCTTTCTGTCCTGCCATAACACAGCAGCAAGTAGACCCAAGACAATCTTTTTATGGACTGTAAATGCAGATATGGGGACATTCTTTTTACACTCACTAGCCCAGGGGTGGGCAATCTCAGTCCACAAGGGCCGGTGTCCCTGCAGGTTTTAGATGTGTCCTTGAACCAACACAGCTGATTTAAATGGCTAAATTAGCTCCTCAACATGTCCTGAAGTTCTCCAGAGGCCTGGTAACAAACTAATCATGTGATTCAGGTGTGTTGACCCAAGGTGAGATCTAAAACCTGCAGGGACACCAGCCCTCGTGGACTGAGATTGCCCACCCCTGCTCTAGCCTCTTCATTTGGTGCACCTGTTCAACTGAACATTAAAACAAATATGCAATCAGCCAGTCACAGAACAGCAAATTAAAGTAGAAGATGTTGATGTTCTAACTGAACAAGAAATTGAAACTGACCATCAGAATGGCTGGACTATTTTGACCTGACAGGAAGTTAATAGAAACTCAAGTAACCGCTCGTTACAACAAAGGCATGCAGAAGAGCATCTCTGAACAGATGGGCTACTACAGCAGCAGAAAACAACACCAGGTGTAATTCTCAGCTAAGTGGATGCTGAGGCTATAATTCACACAGGCCAAAGTTAGAAAACAGAAGATTACAAAAATGTTGGTCGGTCAAATGAATCTAAAATTCTGTTGCAACATTCAGACAGAATGTGGCACAGACAAAAAGGTCTCAAGCTGCTGGTGGTGTAATAGTGTGGTGGATCATTTTTTGCACATTTTGGGTCCATTAGTGCCAACTTGTTTTTTCTGACCATTGTCATTTTTTCAGTGTACCCATCTTCTTCCAACAGGATAACATGCCATCTCAAACTGGTTTGTTTTTGATGTGGTTAAAGGTAATTGGACACATGCAGAGTGTTCTCATTCTAAACTCCATATTCCTCCAACTCTGTTCACCATCCTTGCCCAAACTGGTTCCGTCTTTAAAATTAACAACGCTGATTTGTAAAAGACTTCGGCTATTAATTTTCAAATAGCACATTTAGTTTTCACTGTTATCCCACATTCTCTTTTAGCATAATCATCTTATTATTTCATTCAACGTTGCTTGAATTTGTGTCTTTAATCCTGAATAATATTTATTTTCATAGAGTAAATAAGTCTGTGTAACCATTTGTGAAGCATGGACACGTGGTTTTTTGATTTGTGGTTTTACATATATTTTGGCATGACATATAGTCTGGTTGGTATTAAATATATAGCCCACCTTTTCCCACATTAGCAAGATATGACAAATCTGAAATGAACCCCATAAAAAACTAAACTCAAAGAAGCCTGCACTCTTTACAAAGGACAGGGAAGTGGTGTGCTTCATAAATGCATCCCTTTTTATACATGGATTTGATTTAATTTGAGGCTTTGAAATTAGGGTTTAGGTTTAATAGCCTTTTATCCCATCTGCTGCCAGTATAATCCTCTTTTAAATTGAATCCAGAGTTTTTGTTGACAGTGAAAAGTTTGGAGTGCAGCTGAAGGTAATTTATTGATTGCTGCAGTTATCACCTGAAATATAATTCAGCCCAAGACTTTATTTGCCTATAATGTCTCCATGCACTGAAAAACATTATCATTTAGTTTGTAATATAAAATGTATTTCTAATTTGTTTTATAGCACAAAAATAATCAAATAATAGTATAAATGCTTGAAGCATGAATATCAGTTTGCAGCAAATATGCTATGTAACTAATATCTGGTCACATAAACAAGATGATACTGACTGTCTGTCTGTCTGTCTGTCGGTCAGGCATGCAGCAAAAGAATAAACAGCATGAGCACAGACAGTTTAAGTACACTGCTGCTGAGATGAGATTAGTACATAATGCAAGTGTAGCACATGGGTGGCCTGAAGTCACCCATGGCTTTATATTTGTGGCCAGCATCGGTTACTTCTGATTGTTTTCTAGTACCTTAAAAAGTGTTAGAGCAGTGTAAACACAAATAATGAAGTGGTTGTCATAATGATCAGCTTGCTTAACTCTTGGTTAGATTATACACCAGATGATTCATATATTTCTTTATCACAACACTCATGAATATTGTGATGCTTTGGATGTCAGACTTAGCAAAAAGTCAGTTGCACATCTTCAGCTTGCAAAGTTACCTCAGTATGTTTTCAAGCAACTGAGAAAAAAAGTTTTTTACAGCAATCAAGTTCCAAAGCGGCAGATGGATGCTAATCTGGTATAAAGGGACGAGAATTCATATCACAGCCACTGGGTTGCATTGATTCTTTGAAAAGACTGCAGAAAGCTGCGGTAGGCAGAAATGTAGAGAAAAGATAATTAAAAAAGAAATTAGTAGAAAGAAAAGTTTTCCCATATATGCTCAGAACCCTTCCCACCGGATGAATATGGGTCTATATATACATATCCACAAAAAAGGAACACTTTGAAAACACAGCACATCTCAATAAAACATCATGCTGGATGTCTATACTGATATGGACTGGTTAATGTGTTAGGAATGAAAGGATGTCACATTGTTTAATGGAACTGAAAATTATCAACTGAAATCAAAAATACCCCAAAAATCAAAGTGAAAAAATGATGCAGCAGTCTAGTTTGTTTTGCTGAAATGTCATTGCAGCAACTCAGAATGGTACTAGTTTGTGTGGCCTCCACGTGCTTGTGTGCATGTCTGGCAGCATCAGGGGATGCTGAGACAACAGGGCAGGGGGATCTCATTCCAGATGAGGACCAGGGTATCACCAAGCTCCTAGAGAGTTTGAGGTGACACCTGGTGACATCAGATGGACCAAAACATAATGTCCCAGAGGTATTCTGCTGGATTTCAGTCAGGTGACTGTGGATGCTAGTCAGTGGTATCAATTCGCTTATCCTCCAGGAACTGCCTGCATACTCTTGCAACACGAGGCCGGGCATTGTCACCTCTTACAGCCTTCACACAGCATAGCTGCATATATGGTCTCATACACACACACACACACACACTGCTTGCACACTTCTCTTTGGAACATTTCATTGTGGTTAATCGACCTCTGGCCCACTAAGAGGATGATGGCAGGCATTAGAGGAAAGCAGAGAAATACCTGGGCGGGCCAGGTCATTAGAACACCACCACTCATATTGGAAGTTTGTAATACCTCATCCACATGAATTAGAATGGACTTGCATAAGCCAAGCTGTCTCTAAGAGGTGCCAGAGGGTCACACACCACGTTGCATTTGTGCACAGATCCTATGAATGCACAGACTGAAGGGTGCATGCAGAAACATACAAGCAATGCCTCTCTACAAGTTCCTGCAGCCTTTTAAGGATTAAGAATCCTTTCTTTCCACTATCCCAAAATGTGCCTCAACTGTGGCAGCTGGAACACAGATGTGTATGCCATCGCTTGTTTGAACTCAGTTTAATTCAATTAAAATGTATTGTCATGATATTTTAATTGAATAAATATGTTACTGAATACATGAAAAACTGAAAAGTATTAAATGTGTATTTGAAGTATTTGGACAAAATGTCTGTATAATTTTGTGTGCTTTGAAGCTGTGATTATTTTTTTTTAGACTTTTAGTTTAGTTTAAAGAAAATTTCAGCAGTGCCATGTTGTCCAATGTTACTCTATTTCATTGTTTCAATGGTGATGTTATGCACAGTATGGAGGGTACTGTGACAGTAAACACAGTTCTTGGTTTTGAAATAAGGGAAGGCACAAAGCTGATGTGTTATTGTGTTATACATACTTACGTAAACAGTAAAGCGGAAATTTAAGTACATTCGATGGAAATTATATTTTTGCAACTTTTTTTTAGTATGTGAATCTCATCTTATTCAAATATTGAAGCAATAAAGATAATATACTTATGTGGGGCAGGCAGGTTTACAGTACTTTTGCTCCCTAAGGCTAAGATTGCCCCCTTTAGCAGAGACACACTACTGTCCACCACTCTCTGTGCATGGCTTTCTAGCACCCCTTTGCCTAAAAACCCATTTAGCTACAAAATACTGCAATTAATGTCTACCTCAGACATTGTTGTATCTACAAAATGACATTTGCATCTTTTGTTTGAGTAAATACCCTTTATAAACTGGGATTATTTTAAAGAGAATGATAGATGTTTAGTTGCTCATGTATGAAATATGTTCAATAGTTTCATTTAATAGTTATTTGTAACTGATCAAATATATTAAAAAGATTTACAAAAAATGAAAAAAAGTACTCATCATGCAATACTTACACAGGTAATAATGGCACGCAGATATAACATGGAAAGTAAGAAAGAAAGAAATCCTTTTTAAAAAAAACAATGTTTTCTGTCTGTTCTTTCCCTTTTTACCTGATTACTGTTCTAGTTTTAGATCTTTGATAAAGTAGTTTAAATTTTTGTTCCACTGTGTACAGAGAAAACAACATTCACTGTACTTTAGCATAAGTAGATCTCTTTCTCTCCTATGGCAGAAATCAAGTCTCACCGCACCACTTGTCTTACAGATGAGTGAGATATAGCCCAACAGCCCTTTAATCTGCATTCCAAAACTCACCCCAACTATTTTATTGCCAAGATACCGCTCCGTATACCTGGAACGTATCTTCTGCATAGTAAGACATGCATTATAAAGGCCCATAAAATCCTATTTTTGCCTCTTTGTTTTCCCAGAAGAAGCTGTAATAAAAGTCAAAGCTTTTCTGTCTTCTGTAAAACAGGAAAAAAGGAAGTGTAGAGTATCCCCAGCGGCACAGAGGTTGTGACCAAGTGTTGTATGATGGCTGTCCCCTTTCTGTGCCTGTCCTCTTCACAAGCTTTACCTAAAGCTTCTACTGACAGACATCAGCTATGTTGTGTATATGTCGTGTGTGTGTGTTCCCCCAAGTGGAAATTTACAGATCACTATATTATGCAAAATGTGCTACAC
Organism: Mchenga conophoros; assembly: GCF_057382185.1. Lineage (NCBI taxonomy): Eukaryota > Metazoa > Chordata > Actinopteri > Cichliformes > Cichlidae > Mchenga > Mchenga conophoros. The sequence continues at coordinate 29,552,841 of NC_140527.1, forward strand.
ATCCTGAACCACTGCTGGCAGATGGATTATTATTTACAACACAGTTAATGTACCCTCATGGTGAAAATAAATGTGTGTGGTGGTGTTAAGTGTTAAGGTGGTACAGCTTATAGCTTATGCAACATAAATGAATAAAGCATGCTTAAAAACTCACCTGCTAAATTCTGGGCTTTTAGCTAGCATGGATAACTGCCCCTTCTAAAGTTCATGAACTCAAACAAGAAACCTAAAGTTAATGTTTCACTACTGTTGATTGCATATGCATAAAAAGTCATTAAAGATATAAATTAATTTGGGGTGTGAAATCCTGACAAGCTGGTGTCTTCTATGCAAACTATGTGTAACTGTGGCAATCTGCTAGTGACCAAAGCAACTGAAAAGAGGTTAGCACTGCATTCCTCTGTGTGACAACTTTACCTGGTCTGCAACCTCCAAGACCCATTGCCAACTACTGTGGGAATATACAATCTCTAGTAACCAGAGGTTATCAGACACCCTAGATCTATGTGGTAGAGATGTCAGGCTGAAGGATATTGAAAGTGTGCAACTTGTGTTACAGTTTAATTAAGCTGGATGATTCAGAAAGCTTTTGAGTAATATGTGAACTTCTGACCACAATGGTAAAAGCTGAAGTACTGATACAATTTCCTACTCAAGTAAAAGCAAAAACAGCACAGGCTATGAAATGTATTATAACAAGTGAAAAGTAGCTCTTTGGAGGAAATTTCTGCCAGTTATTTTGTGCAAAGCTAACTAATCGTTTTTATTAACATAATAATGAAATAAAATTAAGGGAATATCAACTCTATTTTAAACTAAATTCAAATTATAATGAATGTTCTCGGCTTGAACATCTGTTGCGTAGAACAGGAGCAGAGAAAAAAATGACTTTATTTGCTGTTGCCTGCATTGTAACTGTAGCTCATTGTAACTAGAGTTAGGGGTTAAAGTGGGGTTTGGCATATGTGTCTCTAGTGTATTAAAAAAACAACAACACTAATTTCTATTGTGAGCTTCAGTGTATTTTTTGTGAGCTAAGCTGTGCTGCTGCTCTGAGGTTTACTGTTCTCCACTCATCAAGGTATAAGCAGATATTGTATGAGCTTCCACAGAAACAGTTTGCATGTTTGATGATAAATGTTTAGCTGTTATAAATGCTGAACTTTAAATTATCTGCCACTTAAAAAAAATGTTGGCCTCTTTATGTTCACTCCTCATTGATATCGCCAGCTAATGCAGGTGCTGAAATGCTGAGTACAATTTGACATCTGCACAAAAACACAACTCTAGAGGAGTCTAACTCATTTTAACCCGGATGTAATTCTATAAATGATGAATAAATTACATGTTTTTTCTTTTCTTCTTCTTCTTGTTGTCTACCATAAAAACCAGTAATCCCAGCAATGCACCACTAGGATAACATTTCATGTGTTATTGTTCCCTCCATTTAGCTTCAAATCAGCTTGACGTTTAAAGGCGTGCAGCGACAGGATACAGTAACTGCCTCCAGATGTGTTAAGCCTAAAATAACAAGCCTGCTTTGAAAAAACATAAGAAGTGGAAAGTAGGGATGTTTGTGTAAAATACAGACGGTAAAAGTAAAAGAACGTTGACTCAAAAATAAATGCTAAATAAAATATGACTTAAGTTCTACTTAAGTACAGTAAGTACATTTTTCTACTTCAAAACTCACAGTGCTGGAGTGTTTATCTATTTGTAAACACAAACTCACACATAGTTAGATATTAAGTTAATCAATTAAACAAAACCTAATATCTAATTATATAAATTAAAAAGACATAGTTGCTTTAATAAGGACATAGATACAATTCCATTAAGACGACATGCTGAAAAAAATGTAGTAGGCATGCACATACATGCGCGCACGTATATTTTCCACATCTCAACCTCTTGTGGCGTGATGGTGAATTAAAGGGGGGAGCTATGAGTCAGTTTCCCTTTAATTAATAACTGTGTCTGTTATTATAAAAACCACACTCATCTTTAGCAGGGAGGAGAGAGGACGTGCTTCCTTTATATATCATAAAACCAGGGAGGGTGGCAAAGGAGAAGTTTGACATGCGAACCAGCCGTCGGTTAGCAGCCGTTTAATAGTAGCAGAGGTTATATATCTTTTTATGCGGTTGTGTGTTTCTAGCAAGTCTACACACTTCCGATGCATTTTGCATGTATCTGTGTGTATGGGGTTATCGGGACTCAAGTCTAATAACAACCTTGATACTGTTCTCACAGAGGCCTCTGAAGTTGCTTCCACTCCATCAAGTCAGTGTGTGGTTGCCTGGCAACCGAGGGTCCGGTGTTCCCGAGCGACGTTGTTTGTTCCCTGCGAATGATCCGCCAGAGAGAGGGAAGATGGGCGGAGGTGAGGATGAGAGTAGGAAAGACACAAATTGGTAAATGGAAGACGCAGCCTCGAGGGGCCCTGAATCAATGCCTGAGCAAACAAGCTCCGTCTGTCTCTCTCAGCCAGACGCCATCTTTCTCCCCGGTTGTTCAGCTTCACTGCCTTGTCTTGCTCACGCTGACCCTTTTTCTTACAGATACTCTTTTATTCAGTTTTGACTGTTTTACATACACTTTGTCAACTAATTAAATCCGATTTTTACTTTAAAATGTTCCTAATTTCCTTTGAATTATTCAGCATTTTGTCTTACCCCACAGGCTATTGTCTCTTTTTCTCTTCTTCCCCACTTCCAACCACATCTTTTCTATTCCTGACCCATTAATTAAACTACATTAAAAAAAGGGTATTTTTGTATTTTGACTTGATAAGGCAAATGGTTTTAATGCTCTTAAAAGACACACTCATCTATTGGCTGATCTTTCTAGTTAGGTAGAACCAACTAGATTTTTATAACAGCAACATTTTTTGAGAATGCTGACTGAGTTTTTTGTTTGTTTGTTTTTAATCCAAAAAGCATCGGTATAACTTCAATGGTTTTCTGCTTTCTTGTTTACTTTTTCCTCACAGAAAGAAATTTGAGATTATAAAAAACTGGGACATTTTGCAACCTAGTTTTTATTTTGTTCCTTCAGACATCTGTGCCACTTTTGCTTAGCAGTATATATAAATGCAAAAACCGCAGGCAGCCCACAGACTGATGCTTGTCATCAGCTCAAGCTGGTGGCTGAGCAGCAGAGAGACCTGTCAGTCTGCTGACTTGTGTCTTCAAAGACAAGGCAAACCATTTTCTATATTTTTATTATTATCTAATCATAAAATGGTCCAAAAATACTCCAGCAACTGCATTTGCATGAGTAATTTGGGTAAAACGTACACCATTAGAGGAACTATTCTAGTTGGATTTTACGGTACACGGCCCTGTTCATTGGCTCTTCAATGCAGTGAAGTCATCCTGTATCCTTAGCAGAAAAACAGCCCCATAGCATAATGATTCCACCCTCGTGCTTGACTGTTGAGATGCTTTTCTTTGGACTCCACTTAATCAGACCACAGCAGCATTTAGATGTTCACTGGCAAAGTTAAGATAGACCTGTACATGTGCCTCCTTGAGCAGGTTGACATTGAGGGTGCTGCAAGATTTCAGTCCATTACAGCATAGTGTGCTACTAATGTTGTCCCTGGTGACGGTGGTCCCAGTTGCCTTCAGATCATTAACAAGCATAATCACACCAATAGCTGTCAGCACTTCACCAATGTTTTTTGCGGATGGTCTTCCAGCCCTTTCTAGTGTTGTGTAGGTCTACAGTCTTGTCTCTGACATCCTTTGACTGCTTGACTGTAATCTGTGTGCCACGTAGAAAAACATAGAGCCGTGGCTGGGTTTTAGTGGACAAAATACTGAATATATACTGTATATAAATGTTATATTTCACTTAACAAATAAATGCAATGAATGCAAATCAACGTCCAACTTTTATGCCATGTGTTTTTGTGGAGTTTTGATTGATATTTCGTCTTTCTCCATTAAGTTAAAATACCGTAAAACTTAATGAAAATGTAATTTCTTTGGAAGTGAGCAAACTTACAAATTCAGCAGTGGATGAAAAAAAATCTTCCCTCCAATATATGATATGGCCAAGATGGACACCATCACATTTCATGCATGTTACTAGTAGAGATGGGCGATCCGATATTACGTATCGGTATCGGTCCGATACTGACCTAAATTACTGGATCAGATATCGGAGAAAAAAAAATGTAATCCGATCAATTAAATATCAAAAAAAGCACCTCACAAAACTTGCAACATGGCATAACTCGGCTCATAACCGTAGCACGTTGGAGCAGTATGCATCATGTGATAGAGCGGCTGTGTGTATTTGTAGCCTTGCTACCAAACCAGCATTTCATCTCCGATGAAGTTATCCCAGAGAGAAGTAAAGCAAGTGTGTAAGCTCATCTCTGAATGTTTGTAAAGCATTCCCACATTAAACTTAAAAACCGATATATGGAGCGACTGCCTCTTCTCTCTCTCTCCCTCTCCTGCTGCTACTTCAATCCTGAAACTGATTAATGATCAGCTGATCGGCTTTTCTGTCGCGACTCCGTCTCTCTTGTTTGTTTTTGGCCCACTTCTCGCCAGAAAGAGGAAACCAGCGGCTAAACAACAGCAGCACATTTAAGCTTGATAATCTGTTGTTAGAATTTATTTAATATTACTTTCTACACCAGGATCTTTTTCTACATAGCTGACAGCTGGTAACTGTGCAGGGACGGATCTAGCAAAGTTTAGCCAGGGGGGCCGATAGGGCATTAACAGGGAAAAGGGGGCACAAAGACATACTTTTCTTTCCCTATTAGTTAGGCTGCTTAATATTTCTGCTAAGTACTCTTTAAAATACCAAAATAGGGAGGATTGAGTAGGTTTAAGTTTATCAGATTGATCAGTATTGCTGAACTATGAAATATTTTGGGTGCAGTGTATTTTTTACATACAGGTATAACAGAATAGCTTTAGTGTTGTTGTTTATTTAAACTTGAGTATGAACTTATACAAAATGCAGCAATATATTAAAAAAACAGTTTTATTGATTAAAAAACACACTATATCGGATTCATATCGGTATCGGCAGATATCCAAATTTATGATATCGGTATTGGTATCGGACATAAAAAAGTGGTATCGTGCCATCTCTAGTTACTAGAGACCGGCCACATATGTAGTGCGCCTTATAAATTACCCTTAAATTAAAATCACAAATAGCTCATGCGATCGTCTTGTCTCCAGACAGCTTACAACAAGCTGGCTAAACAACAACAACAGCAACAATTAGCTATAACCTAACATTAGTGTCCTAAAACAGTCATACGTTTTCCTCTGATAAACATTTTGATTACATTCTTACTTATGAGACTCATATGAGTTTTTCCACTAAGTGTTTGAGTCCAACAGAATTACATCCACTTCAAAAAAAGGTTTAATTCATGCCAGCTAACATCAGCAAAAAAAACCCCCAGCTTTTACCGCCAGAAAAGTTCAGGATCTCCTCAGCAACTCACCTCAGTCTCACTGTCATTGGACAGATGTGAGCTTCACCCACTCATATCAAACTCATTTGGAATGGAAACATATTGACAGCTGAGGTAAACATCCTACACTCAGGCGGAGTTGGTTGTCCTACGGCGGCCACTGTATTTAGGCTCATGCACTTGAACTGACAGGGTTAAGAAAGCAAATTTGATTGACTGCAATCTGCAATCTACTGACATCTGGTGGTGAGATTGTAACCACTGTAACTTTAAGCAATGTTTGTGTAGCCTCTCTAAATATCTTTTCCTATTCCGTTGTGTATATACAACATTTCTAAGAGATTAGCAGGAATGTCTGAAAGTATGTTTATGTAGGTTATAGTTATAGTGTGTGTGCATGTATGCCTTTGTTTGTGTGTGTGGTGAACCACGGGAAGAACAGCAGAAGTAGAAATATGCTGTTAACTGGAATCCTAGCAAAGAAAATAAAACCACTAGATGGTAATGTGGGCTACTGCACTGCACATATTAAAGCTAAAAATGAAGGTCGCTTTAAAGGAAATTGCTTACAATTGACTGGAGTAAGACATTACATTACTTATAGATCACTTTCTTCTCTTATGGGGTGAATATTGTTGACAGAACCTTGTGAAAAATTATAAGCACTAAATGAGTAAGTACAACACATTTATATTCTATTTGTTTGGAAGTTTATCATCAACTTTGATTTATTTTTTTATATTTTTAAATATTACTTTATATATAATATTTACTTTAAACCACACATCCAACAAGATCAGCTCATACTTCTTATGAGTGTCCCTTGTGGCGCTGCACTGCAGTGAATTTGCTTAACATGAGCAATATTTCTCATACAGTGTGCAATGTAAGGGAATAAAGTTAGGCTCTGCTGACTTTCACAAGCTGAACCAAAATAACTGTGGCTTGACCAAATCCTTCCACAGGCCAGCCTGTGACAACAACAATCCAAACAGATTCGTTCTGTGTGAAGCATTATGTGGAAAATTTGAAGATCAAGTCTTGGTTTTCATTTTGAGGTCTGGAAGCGCTATGACATCAGTGCATATCTTTGTAACTTGGTGGAATCTTGGATTTATTGTTTAGCAAGCTGACATTTGGGTAAATGTTATGAAAGCCTCATATTTAACTAAGTAGTCTTTCTCTACGGGATTGTGCATTAATGGTTCCTGACAGATTTTGCTACACAAAGGTTGAGAGAAAATCAATTTACTGAAGTTTGTCCCAAAAGACTCAGGTTCAAAGCAAACACTGAATGCACACTGAAGCGTGAGAGTCTACCTGGCCTTTTCTGCTTCAGTTCAGCTTACTACATCACTGGGACCTAACCATCTAGGTGGCCAGAACACACAGCTAGGCAGGCATTAAGCTTCACAAAGGACATGATGTACTCAGCACCATTTCTTGTTCTTTTCCTCCTTTTTTGCCCTTTCCCCCTTCGTTAACCTAATTATATCTGTCCTTCTTTCCCCTCCCTTGCACTGCAGTGCTGGCGTTCTCGCCGCAGTAATGACACGGTGTGATCTCCACAGAGTCCCTAGCCAGCGAACTGGGGTCACATATGTTGTATATCATCTCCTGAACACTTCCATATGGAAGCATGCCACCCATGCCAAGATCTGACACAAACAAAGTGCCTCTGCTGGAGCAGGGAAAGAAACTAAGATGGAGATACTGAGCGAAATAGCTGGGTGAAACAGAATAAGCAATAAGAAAAACACAGTGAGAAGGGTGGACAAAGAAGAAGAAAGGAAGAGTGAAGAAATAAATAAAGAAGCACTGAGTGTGAGGGAAAGGAGAAAGCAGAGGAACAGCTTATTAAAACTAAAACAGGGAGAGTGTGAGTATGATGGAAAAGAATGCATACCAGAACTACTTTTTCCCTGTCTGGCTGTTGACTTAGGCAGACAGAGGCAGTCATAAACAGGAAAGCTTTCAATGATGAAGCACCATGCTGCTACTGCAGGTCTCTATCTCCCCATCACTCTTTTAGAAATATATTTTTTCTCTTTTTTAAAAAAAATCTCAGGCCTTACTGGTTACAATAGAAACTGAAAACCAAAGCTGTCACAAAAAAGTCATGCTTCTCACCTTCTTATGTAAGTGGACCCGCACTGAATGACTTTGCCGATAAAAGGCTCAAAACACAGTTTTTAAATTTGACTTCAAGGTTGTCTCCTCATGAATTCCTGCACAAATCTCAGCTCTCCTGGAAATCCTCTTCTGATCTCTTTGCACTGAACAATGAAGTCCCAAGAAAGTAAAATCCAGCAAGCCGGTGATATGTTGAGTGACACAGAGTTATTGTACCTCAAAAAAACTTTTTGATTTGCACTACAAACATGCTCCTGATTACCCTCCTGATCCTGACCTGATGACCTTTCTTTGGTATAACTAGTGATAATCTTCAACAGGAAAGGGGGTCCATTTGACACAAAAGTTGATATTATTCGTGATATTGATATATAAGGTGTCAGAAAATGATTTCTAGGGAAATGGAGCAGTAACCCTGGAAAGTAACTCAATAGGATACCTTGAAGGGACATATTTATTTTGCATTTTATGGACAGAGATGTGAAGTATTTATATATATAATACAGAATAATATATACATATATAAATATTAATATTAGACTCAAATGCTTTCTGTCGCTAAATGCTCACCAGCTATGTGCCATCTTCCTGTTTATCATTTAGTAGTTGGCTGGTAGCAGGAGACCTTTATGTTAGCTGCTTTAGTTAATGAGTTAAGAATAGAGTTGGATGAAGTAAGAACTGAAAGACATTGAAATACACGGTAACCCTAGTGAAGTGCAGTGTTGGGTCATCATCTCCTTCCATTTTATCCACTGTTAAGAAAAAAATCTGGATTTCTAAAGTAAATTAAGAAACTGGAGAAGACTGTTAATTAAGTTAACCCGAGTAATTTACTAAATAAAATCTGTCTGAAAAAGGGAAGTAACCTAAAGGACTCAAAAAGCAATACATGTTGCCATGATCGAAAGAAACTCAAGAAAATATGACAAACAAAGTCATTGACATCAATCGGTCAGAAAACGGAGAGCCATTATCCACAAATGGAAAAAAAAATCCATTGCGTCCTGGAGGTGCACTGATGACTCTTCCAGGAGGTCACAAAAGAATCAAGAACCACATCTAAACAACTGCAGGCCTCACTTGCTTCAGTTAAGGTCAGAGTTCATGTTTAGTAAGAAGAATCTGTTCAAAAATGGCCTCCATGGGAGAGTTCCAAGGAGAAAACTGCAGATGACCAGAAAGAACACAAAGACTCATTGTACATTTGCCAAAAAAACGTCTTGATCCTCAAGGGGAAATAATCTGTGGACTGGTGATGCAAATGTTGAACTCTGTGTAAAGTTTGAACCCCTTTACACCTGGTCTAAAACTAACCCAGGGTCTAATACAATGAACATTATACCAACAGTTAACATGGTCGGGGTAGTGTGATGGTCTGGAGATTCTTTGTTGCTTCAGGTCCTGGACAACTTGTTGTAATTGATGGAACCATGAAACCCATCCACATGTCAAAGCATTGACCATATGACTGATGTCAGCAGTGTTGATAGAAAGGCCCAAACACACCTTCCTAATGTGACAACTATAGGACCTCTCCTTCCATGATCAGGATATAAGAAGTGTGCAACATCTGGGGGAAAGTGATAGTTCAAGCTAGCGTTTGGTAGAATACGCTATGTGCAAGTTTCATTAAAATTTAACGAATACCAAAAATCTATGAGGAGCAGCAATATTGTGGACAGTGAGTCCTTTGCCTGGATGAGCTAATGAAAGCAAAACAGTTTTAGTAAAAGTATGTGAGTAAGTCCCTTAAGAAAATACAACCATGCATAGTGATTCAAAAAAGGTGGAATTTAATGAATGCAACTTTTTGTGAGACATACATTATATAACATACACACGAAAGCATGCACATCATACACATCCTCTAACAATGCACTAATAGTTTGGTATACCCTGAGCTAAAGACAAATGAAGGAAGGACAAGACCGAAGGAGACAAACAAGTTGGTTGCCATGCAGACATGTGTGGAGGTTGTGAGGACGCTGTTCTCCCACTAATCAGCCTATCGCCCAGACAACATCAAGTTATATTCACTTTTTATGGCAACAGCCTGACAACAGTTAGCTGCTCCTTTAGGGGTAACATATGGCATGGAGTGTTATTGGGGAGGGGGGGCAGCCTGTGCATAGTGTGTAAACTTAGAGGGCATGCAAAGGAGACCTGCACACAATACATGGACTCATTTCCAAATAAACACAACTGTGGCAACTCTTTGTAAGGGAAACCCTGAGCAAATACATTAATGAACTGCACAAACAGAAGCTTATACTGTTGTAATTTTTTTAATACATGCCAAACATAAATACATCAACTGAGTATTTTACAGCTGCAATATATTAGGTTTTGGTCACTTAGGATGTGGAACAAGAAGAAGTATTTATTCACAAAAATGTAGAAAATGCAATTTTTATTCAAATGTAACGCTGGATTGAGCAAATATGACAAGTTGTACCACAAAAACAAAAATATCAGCAGACAGTCTAATCCAAATAGAACAAAATTCCAGATGGTATTCTAATTATATCTCAGAAAATTGTTTCTTTTTCATTTTTGAGACCCACTTTGTTGGCAAGCACATTGCCCTGGAGGAGTTTTAGCATCTTACAGGTTAAGTTTAAAATATACTAAGAGGTATTAAAAACAAATTACAATTATTGCAGCATTCATTCTGGTGGTCAGCATGCCAACTGCCTGAGCACTGCTTGTATTAGGGTTAGAGTCTTATATCAGAGTACCAATCGAGCCATGTGAAATTAGCTTAGTTGTTATTCCTAATGAACTTTTGCCACATTTATTTGTATATATGAAAAATTTAATGTCTGTACTTTTGACAGATTCGGGTTCTTTTCTATGGCAAAACAAAAAGAACAGTGAAATCTTCATCAACAGACCATTTAAAAAATCATCCTAAAAAGTAAACGATATTAATCTAAAATGTCACAGCAATCGTTTTATATGTCCAACATAAGATTTTTAGGCAAATCAGAGGTAATTGAGTCCAAAAGGTTCTAAAAATGTAATTATTTGTGATTGAGTGACTATGTCATTCTTATTTCCCATCTGGTTAGGTTTGGATGAACATGCATGTCTTTGCACTGCTGATTTCTGCTTAAAAATAAGTACATAATATTCAATGGGATTTTGAATGTAACCTACCAGAGTCTGACGCCCACATGTCTGTGAGGGACAGCAGACGAGTGATCACAGAGAGATGTGATCCTCCTCACACTCCACAAGACAAAAACAGCACAGTCAGACAGTGCTAAAAATGAGATATCGTGTTGCTATTACCCATTATGAAGTGATGAAGACGTACTGTGAAAAACTGCAAATATATCCCTTTTTTTAAACTTTTCCAGTCTAATTTTCCTCTGGAATATCAGGTTGGTAAACACTGTTCGCATCACTCTTGGTATTTAGATAGAGTTGTTCATGTTTTGTGATGAGGCTGAAGTCAGGACAGTCTGGTGTCCTAATCAGGGACCATATTGAAGTATGTCTGTGTTTGTGTCTGTTCTGGTATGCGAGGCAGCCAAACACGTGGTGCACACGCGCTCTCACACACACAAGCAAACGTACAAACACAGCATGCTCTGCAGATGTAATCCGCAGCCGGCAAACAGGCAAATGCCGTCATGTGCCATGTTTTGTCTCATATACTTCAAGTTTTATTAAAAAAAATTATATGAAAAACAAAATGCTTGTGATTGCGTGACACCCTGTTAGTGTCAAAGAACAAGAATCCGTGTTGGAGGAGGATAATGGGAGCACAGTGGACGATCCAAGGAACACTCAGTTGCACACATACCTGTCCTTGAATTCTCTGTTCCTTCACCACAGGTTTCCATGGAAACCAGGGAAAAGCAAGGTGTGTGTGTGTGTGTGTGTGTGTGTGTGTGTGTGTGCGTGTGTGTGTGTGTGTGTGTGTGTGTGTGTGTATGCGCATGTACGAGAAACAGAGAACAAGAGAGGGAGTTTGCAGGTAAGAAACTGCTCGCACCTTACAGAGCTCACTCCATTTTTAACACCTGGTTGTTCCCATTAAAATTTAAGCATGGAGTGATTTTTAATGATAAAAGAACGCTTGAGGTAAAAGGCTGCAACTATAGTGGTGTAAAATTCAGAGGGAAATTAATGTGAGGACATATAGCTATGCAACAGCCGAATGTATTATGAAAAGTTGCTAAACAGTAAACACCTCTGGGGAAGACCTCGTGTGATCCAAGTCAACAGCTTTACCCTTGACACCAAAGTCAAAGATCAAGCACATACTCATCGGGCTCATTCTCAGGCAGCACTCATCAGCCGCAGCAATACCAATGATGTATTTACAAGTGGCAGACAGAGAAGTCCCAGTGAATTTTTAATGATAGTTCTGTTTGAAATTTCGAACAAGCTCAAATTGATTCATGATTTTTTAATGGGGCCTGTGGAAGCTTCCGAGATTGCTGATTGTTTCTCTCCCCATGAGCAAACATCCACGTCGTGAGGAAAAAAGGAGGACATGACACAGACAAATTTCCTGCATTTTCCTCCCCACGCGCTCAACACAGATTTTAAAAAGGCCACCTCTTGTCTTGATATTATTGCATGTAACTTGACGGGAGAGAGTTAAGGCTTCTGGAGAGCTTTTTGTCGCTCATTTAAAACTCTGTGTGCCTGAGCTTGGCTTTGGAGTTGGAGGACTGGAAAAAAATAATCTTGAAGAGGTCAAACTAAAAGTGTTTTGGGGAAAAAAAACAAGATTCCCAGGCCTTCAGCTAAATGAATGTCCCGTTAGTGATCTCGCATTTAGAAGGGTTACAGTCTGGCACCATTAATGTCTTATACATATGGTGCTATTGTTGGATCAATTAGCTTAACTTGGGAAACAGCTATTCAGGGATTTTAAATACACAAATAAGCTCATGACTCAATATGCAAACCAATGGGGTTCCACACCCCCTTCATCTGATGGGCATTTATATCTGATAGGCAGGTACTGTCAGATGAGTTCATTTTTCCTGTGTTACAGCCTAGCATTGCTTCCAGTGACAGCATGGAGATACTTGCTCAGTAATAAGAAAATAATGACATCCCACAGCTGCTTACACCTTCACCACATCCTTTTTTCCTTCTCATGCCTGCGACACCTTCACAGTGCAGATGTCAAAGTGGCGTTCGTGGTACTTCAGCATCCAGCTAGCACTACAGAAGCAGAGCGAGCATGTACGGGGTAGCATTTTGGGGTTGTTTTTAAGTGGCAGGTAATTTCAAATGCAGCTTTTTAAACAGTGCAACAAATATCAGCAGACATATAAACGGTTTTTGCAGAGTTTGTCACAAAATTTGTCTGTGAGCTGTGTTTCCCAGGGCAGAAAAAATAAAAGATGATTGTGCAACACTGAGAGAAAGTATGGAAGACAGCCAGGAGAGGAAGGTCAGAGATGCTCCACAAGTGACATGATAAACTGGAAGTCTTACATGTCACGTATTAACTAATTTTACAGTTTTACAATGAACTATGGGATCTTTGTTTGATGTTTTGCGGAATTATGTTTTTGTGAAACATCTTGCTACGCTAATGTTGTGTTATTCAAAGGTTGCATGAAAATGCCAGGACATTTAGTGCAGGCTACGCTGGTCAGTTTGCAGTATTGTGGAAAAATTTACAGCAATACACTATGTGGTGTTCATGTTAGTTTACTCAGCGGTAGCACACATCAATTTAAATTCAAAGTGATGATGCTGATTTGCTTCACTCACAGCATTCTTGCTTTCATGCCGGCTTCAGTATTGTCTAGTTTTCAGATATCCAAGCGTATCCAAGTGGATACTGCAGAGGTGGTCTCCACTCTGGTGGCCTCGGGATTTTATCTTTGCTTTTTGCAGGTGATGTGGTTCAGTTGGTTTCATAAGTTGACCTCGAGGAGTGAGATTTAACATCTCCAAGTCCAAGACAATGCATCTCAACTGGAAAAGGGTGGAGTACCCACTACAAGTTTGGGACAAATTGATGCCCTTAGTGGGGGAGTTTAAGTATCTAATGGGCATGACAGAAGTATTAGGTTAAATCTGTTGTGGTAATTAGAGAGCTGAACATAAAAGCAAATTTGGCAATTTACTGGCCTGTCTATGTTCCTACTCTGACTTATGGTCACAAATGTCAGTAGTGACTGAAAGAACAATGTTGTGGATACAAGTGGCAGATATTAATTTCCTTTGAAGAGTGGCTGGCCTCTCCCTTAGAGATAGGGTGAGGAGCTTGGTCAGTTGAGAGGGACGTGGAGTAGAACCGCTACTGCTCCACATCGAAAGGAGCCAGTTAAGGTGGTTCTGGCATTTCCTACCTGAAGGAGGACCGGGTGCAGACCAAGGACTCGTTGGAGAGATTCTATCCCTCGGCTGGCTTAAGCATAAAGTTGTTGAATCCCTGGATGAGCTAGAAGAGGTGGCAGGGGTGAGGGAAGTCTGGGGTTCTCTGTTTAGACCGCTCTTCCACAACCTGAATCTAGATAAGTGGTAGAAAATGGATAGATGGCTAATTATAATTTATGTTTTTGATGCTTTATTGATTCCACAAGAAATGTTTGTGATACAGCTGCATGATAAAAAGTAAGAATATTACAGTGTACAATAAATTTAAAAAAAATAACACAGTTAAAATCAAAGTGCCACAGCTATCTGGTAAAGGCCTTATACTATGAGATAGTGCAGGAATGTAAATATTTACAGTGATTTAAAAAAAAAAAAACAGAGAAAAGAAGAAGTTAGTTAAAAACAGTAAGACTGACATTTTATTTGGTTTGTTTTTTTAAATTTGGTGTTATTTCCAATCACTTCTGTTCTGAGAATTACGTTTGCTTTAAAACTTATAGTTGGAATTTATAGCTTACAGACAGAGCACTGTTTGGCTCACACAATGCTTAGCCTTTTACCCTACAAGATAGCTATGAGAAGTACTAGCTGGAATTTTTAATTTACTATTAATAGCTTAATGGTGGCTGATGTTGTGAGGTAGCTCTTTCTAAAGCATAATATATAAAAATTCAAACTAAAATTCTATTGGAAGCTGGAGTGGGTTGTTGTATTGCTCAAGGTCTCACTATTTTATGGGTGCCAGGTAAAGTTCAGGCTCAGCGGATTCTCAAGTAGCATGATGACCTGCTGAACAACCGGCTGTATAAAGAAAGCTGTATGTTAAAGTTCAGAACTGGATCATTATATCTGCTGTAACACGTGTGTTTTAACGTGTCTTTTCCTTTGTTTTGTTTTTTGTTTGTTTTTTTCATTAAACCTATATAGAGACTGATCCATGTGACAATTACACATGTTTATGTTGATTACTCTAGCTTTTACTTACAATGTCGGATAGAAAGTTACATAAAATTTGTTACTGTAACAGATGCAACATATTTTTGCCTGTGTGTTTTGGGAGCTCGGTTCTGTTGCCAGTATCTCAGTAGAACATCTGTGCATGCCTGTCAGCACAGGGAAGCTTTCACATCTTTTCTGTTTCGGGTCCCATGGCAGAGAATTTTCACTGCTTTCCAAGTTTCGCTGCTTATTTAGGTGAAAGATTCAGATTAGATTAATCTGGAATAAAAGTCTTTAGCCAGTTAGCAAAGTAATATTGTTATTTTATGAAAAATATTAACATTTTATTTCATCCCACTAAGGTAGAATTCGTTGCTTACTGTGGGTCATGCTAATTCCATACTCTTCAGCTGTGTTGAAAAGAAAACACAGAAATTAACCAATTAAAAAAAGACTTTTTGATTAATGCAACAGGGATATCCAGTTTGGGACAACAAACATAAAGTGATCTGGCCAAACTGTTAAACTGTCTTCCATGTTCAGTGTGCATTATTCTCTTACACTGAATAAGAAAAAGAAATATTTCTCTAAATGAGGTAACACTATTTTACAGAGTATTACAAACTTAGCCTTTTTAGTTTCTTATCATTGGTTGCATTTGTTGAACTTGAATGCAGAAAGCCTAAAGAAGCCAAACGATAATTCTATTTAAGCTGATTAATTTGATTCATCAGAAAGTCAGACCGATGCTGTAAATCTCAGTTGTGCGTTCTCTCCATGGTCTTGACATCTGGGTACAACATGGAAGAAAACTGGAGTTATATTTTTTTTGGGGTATGCATCACTGACCAGCTTCCATTCAGTGCATGAGCCATCAGACAAATTTTCTGGAGTACTGTCTGGAGCTTGTGCTCCATATGCATTGCTTCGTGTGACTCTTGCGTTCCCTGATAGTTTTAGTTGTAGAGCCATATTAGTGCGAAGCATCCCAAGATGAAATAAAAAGTAATTATCCTTTCAACCTACTTTTTTCTTTTTTTTAATGAACACATAATGGCAGAGACATATTCAGCAGAAATCGAAATATAATCCTCACAGATCCCTTGCTGCCAACCTCATTACCTTATTTAAATATCGGAGCTTCTCTGTAAAGAGAAGGAATGCAATGCAAGATAATCTTCAGAAATTGTCAGGTCAGATTTCCTGATGCTATTTCGCCTAGAAACTAACCGTTTGTTTGTTTAAAAAATGCCCATAAGGTCACCGGAGAAGGACTTTACCATTCAGGTCTTAGCCTTGCTCTATCCGGCGCTAATAAATCATGAGCTGGTAAAGTGAGGCTGCAGCTACTGCTTTGTGGATAAGGTTCAGGTGTCCATCCCTTCCCCTCCCCTGCCCACACTTAATTTATATTATAGGTGTAAAGCAGTGTCTGCTCAGCTAAAGGTCTCCTCCAAAACCCTCACGGCCACAGTTCTCCCTGGCATGAAATAATTTATGAACAAAGTTGCCAGGTTTTATGAGACAAGAGTGTCAAGTTTGTGATAGCTTTATCTATTCTGGACACGGACTCTGACTGTCTAAAATATAGATCAAAGACTGTGCTGTGGGTATAGATTAAGAGAATGTGGTGTAGAAAAATAATTTACAAAAACAATATTGCCTCAGTAGTTCGGCTCTGTGTTTGTGCAGGAATAAAATCTTGGCGCATATAAAACACAAAACAAAAATATCTGTTAACAACAGAACAGCGCTATTGTGAAAGTCTGACATTCGGGAGGGGTGTTACCTCTTTTCACGTAAAGAAGACGTAAAGAAGACACCGAGCCTGGGGGGTGATCATTAGACCGGGAAAGAGCCACGATCCATCTATCTGTGCCGTTTGAAGCAGCCTGACAGAGCTGAGATCTCTCTTCTCTGCCTCTCAATGTCACAGTAACCCTCTGTCCCTGATGCATTTTCTTTTCTTTTTGTCTCATCCCATTCTCCCACTCATGCCTCCTCATCCCTTTTCAGTCAGGCTATTTGTCCACATGGCTTTTTATTTTTCCACATCTCTATTTCTACAGTATATCTGAAGGCAAGCCACATAAAAGACATCCCTAAATTGGATTGGAGATGAATATTGGTGAGGTTTTATTGATAACAATAACAGTATGGATTCTACTTGTAGGACATATTCTTTATTGACCTTCATTGACTTCTGTAAAGGTGCAGAGTAACAGAGTAAATAAAGGTGCAAGTATGCCTGCATTGATAGGAAAACTGGTAAGCTTGGAGGCTTGCAATTCCTATAGAATGGACAATTTGGATCTTAACTTGAACCAATTCCCAGTTCTCAGACCTATACAGTGTGGGTTAGCAGAGGCCGCATACAATATACAATCCTGGCAGATATTTGTTGTCTTTCTGTAGAGGAGGTCAATACCATTACGCTGCTTAGAGATTTCCATCATCCTCCACTCTGACTCTGAGCTCTGCATCGTCTCTCTTTCAACTTCTTGGAGGTCAGAGGGACGGAGATACAGAGAGAGCCCTCTCAGTGTTCGCTGGCATTTCTGCTCCATGGATGAGCGGCGACAGGAAGGAAGGCTGCCATTTCTGCAAGAACAGGCGCGGGGGTCAAACTGATAGACTGGATTCTGACAACAAACACTCACCAGGTGCCGGTTAAAGAGATGGCAGGGCAGCGAGTACAGGTGCCCTCACTGGTTGTGTAACAGGAGAAGGTATAGTTCAAAGTCTCCCACCGCTTACACAACAGACTCTGACCACCTCTCTGCCGTCTGCCACTGTGTTACACAGGCTCTGTGGACTGCTGCGTGGCCATGTTCCTTTTCTATAGAAAATTTGCTTCTTTCACCAGTTTCTGCCTTCCGCTTTAATAATTTGTCTGCGACCACTCAGTGTCACCAAAATAATATTTTACTGGCTGAAAATCTAATCAGAATAGAGTACAACACTACAAAATTCCAAATTTCTCCATATTACCTATAACAAATTGTGACACAAGAGACTGTATTGAGAAATTAAAAAGACTTGCATGACATCCACAAAGCATCTATTTTTGTGTCTGCTGGAAAGAATTCCAAACAGGTCCACGCTCATAGCTTTGCCACATGAGTGACAACAGGTTGATGGATGGTTTGAAAGGTGAATCAAGGTGACTACCAAATGAGTATGAAATCAGAGTAAGATGCCCGCATGTTTCTGCTGTTTTAATCCTTTACCTGGTTTTGTGACAACAAAGTTATCATGTGATCTCTGGCACGGGACACAAAACCGCCTTTCCCAGAACTCTCAGGGGCTCACACACCAGCTGCATCATTATCTCTTCTCAACTCTGTTCTTCTACTCCGTTTGTCTCTCGCAGTAATTCCTTCTCTCAGCAAATTCTTGACAAACATGGTTTAACGCATTGATAATGTTCTCTGCTTCAACAAAAATTGCTAATCTTTACCTCAGCATCAGAAATGGAGTGGAGGGAAGGTTAAACATAGTCTTTTCTGACTGTAACGACCAACCTTTCCTTGCATGGAGAGTGGTTTTGTAATGAAACAGTTGTGGCTTAACACACACTCTTTCTGGTGGTAGGAGCTTGAACAGTGCTGTGGACAGTAGTGCTCGTGTTCCAGCAGTTTTCCAATTCGATCTTTGGAATTTCCCATTGGCAGCCGGAGCTTTGGTGGTTCCTGGTTCCTGGGTTCTTCTCTCATGGTTCTTCTCTCATGGTTCTCAAGCTGGTCAGGTCTCGTGTTTGTATGCATCTTTTCCACTCATCTTTTGTCTCCTGAAGCAGTTGATTAAGGCCCACCAAACGGGGTGGAGCATCCTGTTCCTGCACTGCTTAGCACACACCTGTTTCACATGTACTCATCGTCGTGGCAGTACTTAAGGACCAGCTCCAGCCACTAATCACCACCAGATTGCCATCTTCGATTTTGGTAATTCAGCTCTCAGTGTTACCTCTGTGTTTCTCTAGTTACTCCAAAAATTTCCCCGAATATTCCCAAGTGTGCTCGCCCTCTGAAAGAAGCTTCTCCTTTGATTCCTTACTGGTACCATTAGCCTTCAGAATCAATCACCATTAACCTATATTACCTGCCTGCAAGTCCACCCTCTAGTGTAATTACCTACCTTTGAAACCATGACCTGTGCTCCCTTTACAGCATTCTGTTTGGATCTCTCAAATTTCCCCCCCTGCTGTGTTAACTGATCATTGCTTCAAGACTTCTGGTTTGTAAATACAAATTTTAAAAGAACAGCACCATTGGTGTTTAGTTTGAGCTTTGAGCTGGCCTCACTTGCCATGACATTTTCCTAAACATAACCAATTAAGACAAGTTTGTGTCTTCTTATTGACCTTGCTAAAGTACTGACACATCCAAATAACTTGCAAGTTATTTGGATGTGTCTACAGTGCAAGTACAGAATCAGAATCAGAATCAGAAAGGGTTTTATTGCCAAATGTTGAGCGGGTTTACAACATTAGGAAAATGCTGAAAATACAGTTGTTTAAAGAATGATCTTGGGATCTGCAGTTCTAGAAATGGCTCCAAGAGACCCTCCCAGCATCTACAAATCTCCAATTATCCATTTTAATCTGGCAAAGAGAAACTACCAGTTGTAGTCAACTAGGATCACTGCTAACAAGAAGTCAATCGGCCTTGTACTCATCAAGTTAAAAGACATTGTATCAGTGTATGCAAACTTTTGAACAGAACTGTAGCATACAGGAATAAGGTTTGGCTGTACGTAAATTTTAGAGTTTTTAGTAAAGAAGGTGAGGACTAATTGGAAGCATCCTTTGCTAGCATGCTATACACACACAAGTCCCAACACCAGCATGGGAAATCCAGATTTCATGCTTGCGGCTTGAAACCTATGCATCGTTAAAGAGAATAATTATGATGAAAAGAGTGATTTAATCTGACCTGTTGGTGGAAACATTATTTATAATTCAACCGCCTCATTGCTGGCTCTGTGTTTGAGTTGTTATGGTATATGCAAGCATTCTCATTCCCATACAGGCAGCAGACATGAACTCATTGGCATATTTGCCTTGAGGACTGCTGCAAGACATAATGAGCCAAGTGAGTTAAGTACATGATAAAGCTAAAATGACTGCTTATAATGAAATGAAGAGATGACAGCAGCAACTGGCCACAGAGGAAGCTGGCAGTACCTCGGCTCTCAGATGTTGCTCTGCTCAATAGCGATCGATATTCAGACACAAATGCCCTCCAACTAAACATACACACAGACACACAGCAGCTGCTGAAAGTCTCTATCTCCCATAATCAACTCATTTGTCTCTTGACTTCCCATTCCTTGCCAAAGCTGTCATCAAATAACAGTCCCTAATGCCTTTTTTTTGTTTCATATGCACATTTAGTTTAATCCTAGAATCTAACTGACACACTGGCTGGAAGATATTTTTAGTTTAACATACCCAAAACTGCAACGTAGGAATGAGCCTTGAGTTTACAATCTTATGTAGAAATTATACAGAGCTGCATATCTAATTCAGACATACATCAAAATGTAATCTGTAATTTATTATCAATAATTAGTTACACTATTTAGGACAAACTCTAAGTTGTGACCATTTTTCACTTTGTATGTCACTCTAAGCTCTTGTCCTACATTTCCCTTTACATTTTTAATCAGTTTCTAACCTTCCATTAGGTCCAGTTTTAAGTGTATACATGTACACACTGGCACTGTGGTCGGTATTCTGATATTTTTTCCATAAGAAATCTCTAGCTCGTTTTTTAAGATTGTTTGATCAGCCTGAGGAATATAAAGTACTTGCTCATAAATAAAAACGATAAATAATAAAGATACAGTACTGTGCAAAAGTCTTGAGCCACCCCTCATTCTTTACATCTTGCTAGGAAAACAGGAAATAGGTACAACAATGGTTTTGAAATGTGTTTCTGAAAGGGACCACTAAGCCAGGTGGAGGATTCAAACTGAGGATCTTCTTGCTTT
This sequence comes from Mchenga conophoros, assembly GCF_057382185.1. Classification (NCBI taxonomy): domain Eukaryota; kingdom Metazoa; phylum Chordata; class Actinopteri; order Cichliformes; family Cichlidae; genus Mchenga; species Mchenga conophoros. The sequence goes on from NC_140527.1 coordinate 29,573,725, forward strand.
GAGGCAGTGTTTTTGCACCATTGCACCTTCATGCATACATTAGTTTTCTAATATTGTTACTCTTAAAAATCATGTATTAATGTGAGTTTGTCTGGCTGGATTACAGCGTAAGAGCTGCTTATTTCCACATTTTCACAAATGCAATTTTCAGGTAAATTCATGAAATAGTTTCAACCCAGATGCCCGTGTGTAAACAAGCAGTCTTTTGCACTTGTGAGTTCACGGACGGACAAGATGAGATGTAGATTTTCAGCACACACCAGGCTGTTTTTCTCCTGTCAAACTTTACTGACCCATCCAGCACACTTTCAACCCAGCACACGATGTTTTGAAAATGTGTCAGACGTACTTCCAAACTATGCCGATAACATCCGCACTCCACATGTGTGTTTGACTGGATCTGGGCTGAATTATTTTTACGCTTTACCGAACAAGTTCCACTTATTCCTCTGAGTGGGACTGGATCAGAAATCTTTCTTGTTTACATGTGAGTGTGAGGCAGATGGGTAAAACAACACAGACAGCAGCCTCTCTTAGAGATGTGCAAATTCAGCTTACCAACGGTACCTGCCACGCTCTGCATTCTCTTTATGCAGCTGCAAACCAGCTACACCACAAAAACATAAAACTAAATGCCAGGGATGTTCAGAATTTTAATAGTTCGACTGAGGCACGGCACAGAAACACAGTTCAACATAGATCCTCATTATCATCAGCGTGTGCAGGCATTTATATGTAGGTGCACAGCTGAAGACATAATAGTGAATGTGAGCTGCGTGGGTGTTTTAAGTTGTTTAGTATTTGCCAGAAAGTGTTTAGGGGCCCTCACTGTCTGAACAAACGACACTCCGAACTTTTGAACCCAAAGCCTGGATTAACAGCTGACCTGGGAGCAGCGGAGTCTGGGAAAGTATAATTAAGGTTGATTAAGGAACATTCCTGGGGTCTGTTTCTGCATGTTAAGTGAGCTGTGGAGGTTGCAGAAGACCCGGGTCCCTATCAAAGTTCATAGCTGAGAAGGAAATCTGAATCTTCATCACGAAAAATGCGACATGGCGCCACCTAGATGCAATCACGCACTGAAAAAGCATGCAGAGATATGTGAAAACTTACAGCCACACACACACACACATACACAAACTCCCTTATTGTGTAGTTGCACAGCAAAGTGAATGGAGAGGAAAACAGCTACGAATGTTCTAGAAAGCCAACCAGTCATTACAGCAATTATCCCTATGGCGTCCACAGTATAATTAGATGAACCATGCAGCACTGTACCTATAAATACTAGACTAAACAACAGTAAACAAAGGGACAACCGCAGCCAGCAACCTCTCACATTAGACTTCAGCTCCCTCCCACAAACCCTAACAGCAGCGGCATCAACAATAACCGTGGCAGCGCTGACAACAGCAGCAGCAGCAGCATAAATCAGCAATAGGATGCTCACAATTAAACATTGCTCAAGTCATTTATTACAGAAGCAGTCACAAAGGCACAAAGAAATGTTTTCTTGATTGAAACCACTGCCTTTTACAACATCATCAGCCCGCAGCTCTGCTCCCTTTCATTACAGTTTTCTCCATACCCTCATTGTTTCCCCTTTCCTGTACTCTCTCCATCTTAAAGCAAATGTGTGTCACTTTCGATCAGTCTGGTTTGGCAAAAGTACTGAAACGGGCCTGGAGATAAACTACGCCTGTGTTTCTGAGAGCTCAGGAAAGATCGCTGGTGAGCGAGCCGAGAGGGCAAAGTAGGTCAGAGAAAACAGGAGCGTCACGTCATGCGGGGTGGACCTATAACCGAACAGGTGTTTACCAGGCTAGTAAATAGCTCTGCGGTGTGACTACAACTATATTTACAACTTACTAACAAATAGCAATTTGAAAAACACCCAATTACCTGCCTTAGTCAGTCACATAAGCTACAATTCTGTTAACAGTATTTTGATCACTCCTCCATCTTTACCTGCTGCACCAATAGTAGCTTTCAGGTGAAGTTCAGGCCAAGAGTGAAGAAAATTAAAGTCTAGGATTGTTGTGCGGGGTGAATGCCAGTTACTCTCGCAGGCCAACATAAAGTCACACAGATATCTTTGTAGAAGTGTTGCTTTTTCCTCAAAACAAATAAGATTTCTCTCTCTCTTTGTGTTTTTGTGTGAGGAGGCAATGTACTGTGAATCACTACTAGCTTATACTACTTATTTGTTTAACCACGGTTCAGTAGCCTGCTCAGTGACGGACCCCTACTGTTAAGGTGTTTACTTCTGTCCCTGTTTTTTTTTGTTTTTTTCTTATTTCATGGAAGCTTTAAAAGTTGTACATTCTACTCTGCTGTACTTCATAAGTTTTTTCCCCCTTTTTCAGAGTCCAAGATGCAAAACAGCATATTAATTTTAGATTTTACACATTTTACTTCCTGAATGTTTTTAAATTTCAAGCATATTTTTTCTTTATAAGCAGTCCTATTGTTTGTTTGGGGTTTTTTGTTTAGGGTAGGGGTGGCCAACACCAGGCCTCAAGAGCCGGAGTCCTGCAGGTCTTAGGCTACGTTTACGCTGCAGGTCTTAATGCTCAATTCAGATTTTTTGATCAAATCCGATTTTTTTTGTCTGCTTGTTCACACTACAAATAAAATGCGACAGCAAACGTGCTCTATGAACCCTCAAAGTGGCCCGCATGCGCAAAAGAAGACGTCACACACAACGTGCTCTGTGTAGACCCAGACCAAACAGTATTGTTTGACTGATGACCCTTAATATAAAGACTTGTTTCAGACTTTACATTTCCCAATTTTGCTTTAAGTTATAAAGTTATTTTGTTATCTACATATGGCCTAATAATGATCCTTATTGCTGTTTTAGAGAAGAGCGGTGCTCCAAAGGATAGTTGCAGATTTCTGTCAGAATCTGCAGGTTATACAGTACAAATAAAATGTTCACGTTTCTCCAACATTGTCTTCCCAACAGTTTCACTGGATGGCCAGGAAGTGTTCACGATGTCTTCTCTGTCGCTGATAATTGGCGTCTGTCTTGTGTCAGTGACGTAAAAGATGAATTTAATGCAACTTGACCATTCAAACAGCAGTCGCTTTCTAAAACATCAGATATGCATTGCATTCAGTATCACATACGAAAGTGACCCAGGTCGGATTTGAAAATATAGGTGTGTTTTTCACACTGTCAAACCATGATCGGATATGGGTCGCACGGGGTCAAAAAAGATTTGATGCGCTTTCGCCTGCAGTGTGAATGTATCCTTAGATGTGTCCATCACAGCTGCATTTCTTGACGTTGTCCAGAATCACAGCTGATTTTAATGACTAAATTACCTCCTTAACATTTCTTGAAGTTGTCCAGAGGCCTGGTAGTGAACTAATCATTTGATTCAGGTGTGTTATCTAAAACCTGCAGGACACCGGCTCTCGAGCCTGGAGTTGGCCACCCCTGGTTTAGGGGTCCATTAATGGTAAAGTTGGTTGATGTTAAATTCCTTTTTTTCAGTTTCTCTTTACTTTTTTGAAAGTCTAACTTCTTCTTTTTTTAATTACAGCTTCACAATCCTTTGGTAAATTTCAGCCATATTTTTTCCACACATGTCAGTGGATTCCTTTATAAAGGTACATTACATTGGCAGAGGTCTGCCCTGTTGTTCAGGTTAAAGTGCATATTTACAGAAACAATAACGTCTAAACGCTTCTTTAGACGACATTTTGAAGACTTAAAAACAAATACAGGGTACGGTCACAGAGACCCAAGGAAGTCAAGTGGAAAAGCTAGAACAATCAACTACTGGCGTTCCCACATTCTTGGAAGCAGAGAGAAGTTATTACCACTTTTAACACTTGCCAAAGAAGATTAAAAAAAATTCCCATGAGTAATTGCAATTTAACCATAATACACAACTGTTAAAGCAGTGATAATGAGCAGATCATTTCATATTTGACCTAATGTAACATCAACTATAAACAAACTAAGGAAACAACACATCACTCTGTATTGTTTTGAGAAAAGTCAGGGCATAAATTGCACTTTTATTTTGTTTCTCTTTTGTTTTTTGTTTGTTTCTTCATAAAATGCATGCTGTGAATTCCTGGCATGACTTCTCAGATGACAGCCTTGTGCTTTGGCTGTGTTCTTTGTGGATAATATATGTTGGTGGCAGGTTTGCTGCTGCTGAAGGGAATGCTCATGTGAGCGTTTTCAAGCAGGTGTGCTTGTTGGTTGGCGCATCCTCCATCTTAATTAGGTCTGTTCCACTTCTTAATGTCAGTGCTAATATTAATTTATTTAAACACTTTACCCACCATGTTACCTAATTTTACATTAGCACAGTGCAAACTAAGGTTGCATTATTTACCTGCCCACATCAGCGTTTAAATCGTAACATTTTAATCAAGTCATGTGGAGGTTTTGGGTTTTGCAGATAATAACTTCAATAAGGAGCCCAATAATGCTTGAAACAGTAAATTCAGCAGAACAGTATTATTTACATTGCAGCTGATTGCTGACGGTGTAAATTTCATAAATACTGTGCGGCAGAGCAAGCCTGCAGGAAGCATGCCTGAGCCGAGTGTCTGCCTTGTGCAGACATTTTATGATACCTTTTTATTGCCTATGACATAAACAGCACATGACATCTTAAAATATGTTTAAAAAAGGCTCGTCCCAAATCCTAACAATAAAACTCAGCAATGAGAAACAGCTGTTGGATGAGTCAAAATAAAAAAAAAAAACTGGCAAAAGGAGGTGAACAAAACATAAAATATCATATTTGAACACAACTGTGTCTAACTAAGCTGCAGCAGGAGATGATGCTTACGTCTCTTGTCGGGTGAGTTTAACCCCATCGCACACTGACAGCAGGTGACTTTGGTTAATGCATTTCACATCTGCTCGACATGCCACCTGGCTACCCTCTAAAATGCCTTAAAACACACACGCACAAACACACAGAGAGAGCGAAGGAAAGAGAGAGTGTGTAAAACATTAGACAGAAATCTACTGAAAATTTCATTGGCATCCACTAATCTTTCATCATTCAACCCAGTCTCGGGGCAAGTCATGAAATAGTCAAGAAATGCAATCCATTTGTTAATGTACATGGACACAGATTGTCCTTTGTTTTTTTTAAGAGTCAGATTAACTTTGAAACTCATACATTTCAAATGGAAGTGTGTTTCACGTCATAACACTTTTTTTTTTCCTCGATTCTTCTAATGAGCATTCTCATCCATGCAACCTGGAAAAAAGGGGGATTGTAAAGAAATGATGAAAGTTCAGTTCTAACCCAAACCTGTAAAGAATGAAAACACAATTAAAACTGTGAATAAAATAATGGTTAAAAAAAAACAACAACACAAAAGAAAGTTAAAAGTCCCACGTGTCATATATGCCAACAGCTCCTACCTGCCAACTACTACAGACAACTGGAAGCATTCCAAGTGGTTTCCATGGTCACAAATAGGAAAAAAAATCCATGACTGTTTCACAAATTGATTTTTAGACTGGACATGTTTGCCCGTGCCCATGAACACAAATCAGTAGATTCAATTTTGTGAGTATTTCACAAGCTGATGTGAGACATGTAATGAAATGTATTTCAATTCAATTTCATGACGAGTTTGTAACAACTATTATCTCATGGGCACTTTATGTTATGAGGTCAGGTCACCTTATACTTTTCCACAATGCACTTTCAGACCTGCTGCAGCTGCTGATAGGCTTAAACAAGGTTCACTACCAGTACATTACAGTACAGTGATTTTCTCAGTAAAGTGATTGGGTAAAGTTCAGAAAATTGAATGGCAGCAAGTCATGCGGTCTGTATCAAGCTATAAAATATATCTTACTGTGCAGCAGCTAAAGCCAAAAAAGGCTTAATAAAATGTTTTTTTATGAAAAATGTTGGGTACTACTAAAAGTGCATCGGCAATGTTAAAGAAAATATTCACTTTTATAAGCAGAAATTTTGGTTTTGGAGATTTTAGGTTCAGTATTTAATATATAACAGTAAGATTCAAGCTAAAATCTTCAAAGATGCACCTTGCGTAATCTCCTTGTCTTCATACATATATCATTAACTAAAGTTGCTTCAACTGATTTCAAAACTGGCAGAGCTGTACTGTTGTTTAAAAAGGAGACAGCAATTTTGAAGTTCACTCTAGACTTGTATATTGCCAGTTGCATCCAAAATACTTAAGAACTTTTTCATGATCAGTGGCAAGATGCTATTATATAAATTTCAGACCAGGGTATTCAACTGATACTGCTCTCATATACTAAGATTTAATATGGATAGTGGTTTGATGTTGTATTGACTGACCTTCAAAAGGCTTTTGATCGGATCTTTCTATTGTAGAAGCAAAATTAAAAGCAATAGGGTTAGGTAATGTTTCTGTAACTTGCCTGAAATCCTATCTGTCAGAAAGAAACCGTATGTAGACTCAAACAATGGCTCCTGTAGGTCCCCTCTTGGAAATGTTAATTGTGGTGTACCACAAGGCTCTATTTTATGCCCATTGCTTTTTTTCCCCCATCTATGCTAATGCCACGTCTCAGGCTGTGTAATCAGTGAAAAAAATCCCAAGAATAATAAAATTGTGTCAGAAATTACAATATGTTAGCCTCTGGCTGGTATTAAAAGTAAACTACAACATTTAGATTCTTACGCTGGGGGGACGAAAGCATCCTTTTCATTAAAAGAAATGTAAAGGTTATGCTCTGCACTGATCTAACCAAACTGCATGTGAGTCATGGTTTAGCAACCTTCAGGAAAGAACCAATACCTAATCACAGACAGCTCAAAATAAATTTGTACCTTATATTCTTAATTATCCAAATCAGTAAAGTCTGGTGTTTAATAACTTCTGTAGACTAAAGTGGTCAAGTGTTCCAGTAGTGGTGGATCACTTATCTTTAAACCTCATGTATAATAGTCATAGCAATACTTCTATCGTGGTTTGGAGACCTCTTTGCAGTCCCTCAGTTATTTTCCATATGTTACTCTTAGTGTTAAAACATAGAGACAAAAAGAAACTATGGAACGAATCATGCTTCTGTGTAAACATTCTGAATTTAGGCAAAATGTTAATTTTTTTTTCTTTTTTTTGCCTGTCCCATTTGGTTCTTTAGCCGTCAGAATTGTTGTCTGAAGACCAACAAGGATACCCAATGGATTTACTTTGCCAAATGGATCATCATGGCATTGGTCCATTTGATCGACCTTTGTTTTTATTATTTATTATATTTTATTTTCAGATGTTACAGATGGGACAGACGTGAGTGAGGGATAGGAAAGGGAGAGAGAAATGTTAATATTTTTGTTAATCACAATGAAGAGTGTTGCACAATCAACTCAGTATGTACTTTGTTACAGGCATAATGATGGTAATGGTTGTTATTTTAATGTTATGGTTAAATAATGTCTTTGAATTCTAGTTAGCCAGCTTGTGATTGTTTTTGTTTGTTTGTTTGTTTGTTTGTTTGTTTGTTTGTTTGTTTGTTTGTTTGTTTGTTTGTTTGTTTGTTTGTTTTAAACGTGCACTTTTTCTGTTGGGTTTTCTGTCATGTAAATCTTCCAAAAGATCCACAATGGAAATAAGCTGACCTTTATGATTAGTTTTTGACGATCCTTATTGTGGTATATTATTACATCCACAGTATCATGGTCTTTATTCATATATGTTTTAGTCTGTGATATTGTTTGGTTTGTGATATGCACTGGAAGTAAATAAAATTAATTAATCAGTCATTTAAAAAAATCCAAAATTCCTTCAATTACAACTTACTACCCACAGTGTGTTGGTGAATTTGTCTGCAGAAACTCTGCCCTCCGCCTGTGCTTTCTAATTTTCTTCCTGTTTTTCTGCTGTGGGCAGAGTGGGTGAGTATCCCCCACAATGTCTATTTGCATGAACCCTATTATAAAGTGGCAACCATATTCCATTCTTTTAGCACCTCCTTCTTCCGTGCTTTCTGTCATGGATGAATAAAATGCAGATCAGTGTGCCTATTTGACCAGTGGAAAAGCTGAGGACACATAAAAACACAAAGAAAGGAGGCAACAGAGAACAAGATGTAGTGTGTATGCACTGAGCCACTTTACCACAGATTTGTGTGAAAGCGTTTATTTGTTCTTTAAAATGTTGCCTCCATGAAACAGTTCACTGCTTTGTTCATGCTAATGCCTCTTTCTCGTCATTAACTCTCCAGGTAGCTCAACCATAGCTGTTATCACTCTCTTGCGCTTGGTTATCCTGGAACACTGCACAAAGTTTAAATGTCTACACAGAAGTACAATTGTTTTATTATACCTTTAGGTTAGGTTATGATACAAGGCTTTTTTCACTTTAAAGTACAGATTTTTATCCAACGCTACTGCTGGTAACTCCCATCCCAGCATCCCTTCGAAAATAACTAAGTCACACCCTGTAGTTAAACAGGGTATTAAACACACACAGACACACACGCATGTGCTTTTTACACAGAAACAAATGAGCAGGTGTCATTACCTCCACAATAAAATGTTTTGGTCAAACATTTTCTCCAGATTATTTCATTTTCCTTGGTTTTCATTCAGCAACCATAGAACTCCTTTGTGATTTCCACTCACGCAAACTCTCAGGTCCAAGCACTGGCCAGGCTCTGTTAGGCCTGCGTCTGGTCTGGCACGCCAATGCTCAGCTGGACTCACGCAGATATACTTCATGTACTCATTTCTGGAGCTTTAAAACTCGAATCCACAACCATTCAACCCAAAGAAGTATTCTGAGAAAATGTTAGGAGGAGCTGGCTGCACATCACACGGCAACTGGCCCAGTAGTCATTCGTGAGCGTGTAAGTACACACGCACACACACACAGACTTAGACGCACCAGCAGGAATTTCAGAGGGAAAGGGGAACAGTGGGGGGGGGGGGGGGGGAGTAAGAACAACAGGGGCGAGACAGAAAGAGAGAGTACATGTGTAAGAAAGTGCAGAGCCTTTGAAATCATGCTGCCACGTCAACAACTTGAACTAATGTCCTCCTTCTGATGCACTAGCACAGAAGAACATATTTGGCTAGCTGTCACTACCACGAATTCCACTTCTAACAAAAACTAGTTCATGACCTCGAGAACAAAAATTACCTCTTGGACAACCCTTAATGTTTTCTTCCAACTTCCTGACACCCATTTTAAACGGATTAAATCGACTGAATTAAGGCAACATGTTTAGAAAGCCTCTGGTTTCCATATGATAAGCAAGGTGAGAATGTTTTTTACTCTCACAGAGCATTTTGGGCTAAAAAAAATGATCCGTGTGGCTTTTTGCACACAACTTTTGCTGCATTAAAAGCATTTTATTAACTGTATAGAAGTGGGCATCTACTAACAACGCAACAAAAATACATTTACACTTATTTTATATTGTTTTGAGTGCAGGTTTGCCTGCATTTGTTAGTGGCTTTCTCAGATTTATTCTGCAACCATTTCATCATGTCCTCACCATTAAAAAGGGCTCAGACTCTTGAAGGTCTGTTAACTACAACTAATATAATGAACAACAAGTGAAGCAGACACAAGCGCAGTACTGAAAGTTCTGCAAAATCGAATTTCCCTGTGCAACCACAACAGTTTGAAAGAAAATGTTAATTTGTTTTTACAGTCAGTAAAGAAGCAAAACAGAAGCAGTGGATGTCACACTGATTACAGACTGGTTATGCTGCATTCTCAGCAACATTGCGGACTGTTCAAGGCATGCATGGAGTCATGAGGAAAGTTGCAATTATTGGAGTGTTGGACTGATTAATAACCCTGTTGTTTAAGAGTCAAAAACTAAATAAATGGCTTTAAACTTTAAATCCACAAGCCAATCAGGGGCCTTTCTGTGCAGGATTTCTCCAGGCACCCTTTCACACCTGGGAGGACTTCAATCCTCAATGCAACCCTGAATTGTATGAGAACTTAAGAAAATGAAATGCTGAAAAATCCAAATTAAAACAAAATTTGAAAAAATAACATACGATTTATAAATCAAGTGTAATTACAGAATTTATAACAATTACAAAGTTTAGCAGGTTAAAATCGATATTGTGTTTGCTTGTCCTTGAGAAAATATCTACTTATACAGGGTGCATCATCAAGAATCATCTGATTTCAAAAGGCTTTTTAAAAAAATAAAGTAATGGACATAGAAGCTTAAAATGTGAGGCTAAACATAAAGTTTTACATGTGTCCACCTGTGGACACAGAACATATACCCACGATGACACCCCTCATTAATAGTAAGTTTTGCATTCCCTTGGAGAAATGCTTCAGATGAAGGTAAAATAGTTATTTACAGCTGTGTTTTAATATTGTATTCCTGAACTCCCACTGTCTGGTAGGAACACACTCAATTGTCTTTATTTATGGGGAGTGAAACCTGTAATCCACATTTCCTAGCTCATCTCCTCAAGTGGAACAACATAACTGAAGTCACTTTAAGCGGAGCGGTTCACAGATTTGTTGCCTTGTGTGCTGTGACTGTTTACTCAGCCTGTTCAATAATGGCCAGAAAGGTACCCCTGTTTGTGTGTTATTAGTTTAGCTGGATTGTGTTTGTCTTTGAAAGTGAATCCCGGTAATAGCACAAACATTTTCTTTCGACTTTATTTAATAGAAACACCACAGGTAGAAATCCTGTATGGATTAACAGCGCCATCTTAGCTGATGCTAATAGCGGTAAAGACTAATTCAATGGCTTTTAATGTCTAGTACAGCTAAACTATGCTAGCACAGTGATAACTTAACCTAGGACCTTCAGAAAACTGCAGCCCTGTTCACAGATAGCAGTTGGATACTCTTGCAGCCAGTTCTTCTCAAACAGTAACACATCTGTAGCATTTTCATAGTGTTTCCCTAATCTAGCCATGTGTTATAAACAGATCATCTGTTTATGTGGATCAAAGTTTGGAAAAAGCTCCAAAGGTTAATATCAGGAGGGTTTGTGTGTCAGTTATGTCACACAATTTGCCCCCAGCTTGAGTACACCTTTGCTTCAGTTGCCAACATTTAGCTGCAATTCAATTCAATTGAACAACAGTTGCTTCAAGGTGCTTTATATTGTAAGATAAGGACCCCACAATAATATCGCAACAAGAGAAAAAAGCCAACAATCAGATCGCCTCCCTATGAGCAAGCACTGTGGTGACAGTGGGAAGGAAAAACTCCCTTTTAACAGGAAGAAACCTCTGGCAGAATCAGGCTCAGGGAGGGCTGTAATCTCGATTTGACACTATATAAACTGATGTTAGCCTTAATGCATCAGCTAATACTTAACATTCATTTGAACAACCTTTTCTCTGCATACTGTTTGAGATAAGAACCAGCTGTGCTCTCAGTATGTTCTCAAGAAGAAGGACCTCTGTGGAGGTGAAAGTGTAACAAGAAAAGACTTTAGCCAAAGATCTTCACACTCCACACTGACCTCAGATGGCCAGAAATCCAGTCATAATGTAAGTAGATGAAGGGATTTTTAAAAAAAAAAGCAAGGGGCAGGTGCACACATACACACAGAGAGACTCCTTCATTCATATTTAGATGCCGAACGGAGGAAAAACTGCTAGTTATTTTCCTTTTTTCTATATGTGAATAACAATAAGTGGCAGTACTTAATAATCAGTCAAGGAATCACTCAGTTTTAATTACTATTTTTAGCATGTGATCAACATACTGTATAGAATGTAACTACTAAGTACTTGTACTTGCAGCTTGTAAAACCACCATCTGCAATAACTTGAAATAATTGTTTTCTGTATGACTTTTTCAGTCACTCACATTATTGCGGAACAGCTTTGGACCCCCTTCCTCCTTACGGCAATGCTTGTCTTCAGGTCCTGACACACAATTTCAAACAGTCTTTGACCGAGGCATAACAACACTTGGATACTTTCTTTTTAATACATTCTGCTGTCAATTTGGTGGCCGACACTGGATCATTGTGCTGTTGCATGATCCAGTGTCGGCCAGGCCTTAGCTTTTGACTCTGGAATCCGGTGGTCCACAGAGGAGTTCATGGTTGACTCAGTGACTGCAAACAAGTCCAAACCATCACACATTCACCACCGTGCTTGACAGCTGGTAGGAGGTATCTGTGCTGATACGCTGTGTTTGGTTTTCACCACTTGTGATGCTGCACTCTATGACATCTCAGCATTAGTACACACCTGAATGCCCCAGACCAACAAATTGTCAAGACTTTTGCACAGAGTCCTGCAAATTAAAAAATTATGTACATGTTTTCAAGATTATTTAAGATAACTTATGAAAGAACAACATTTGTTTAGAGTTCTGATATTATTCTTTTTTAAATGCACACACTGCTATTCTGGCTAACAGTTTGGAGTGGAGTTTGATTTATTGGTCAGCATCAGAATAATCAGGAAAAAATCTGATTTTCCTTGTTTAAAATTTTATGTGGCACATCTGAGATGTTTTTCATTCTTCACATTGCTGTCAGGATCAGATCAGTGCGCTGTGCTTGTCCAGAGGTAATCCTCTGGCTCCATCATGTGCCCGTGAATGTTAATGCAAAAAACTGTCATCCTCAACCTACTTAAGGTACTAAATGTTAATGTTAAACTTTATTGATCCCCAATGGGAAATTCTAGTTTCATTTGCTGTTCTGGAGGAAAACCAAAGGTCAGTCTCAGCTAGATAACAGCACCCGTGGCGCTGTTAACGGTTTAGTGTCTTACTAAAGGACACTTCAGGGGGTGAGTGCGCTTACTGAGACAGGTGCTTCAACCGAGACAGTCCTCCTCGGCCCACAGTCTGGAAAAAGTGTGTCACAGAGAGCCGTGAGTGCGCAGGTTTTAATTTTGAGCAGATATTCACATATTCTAATGAAGCTGGAGGAAGGCTTGGCTGGAACAAAAACCTGCAAACTTGCATACCCTTGGGTCTCATAATCCAGCCTTCGCCAGCTGTGTGACACACTTACTGCTACGGCAACAACTGCCACACGATGCTCCTGAATCTAGTTTAAAAATGTTGAATTATCACCTCACCGTTGCAAGCCTGTGCTGCTCAATTTTACAGTTTTAAAAACCCACGCCTATCTATAGAGAGCCACAAACCGAAGATAGATAGATAGAAGATAGATTTCTTTTACAGTATCTCACAAAAGTGAGTACACCTCTCACATTTTTGTAAATATTTTATTTTATCTTTTCATGGGACAACACTGAAGATATGACACATTGATACAATGTAAAGTAGTCAGTGTACAGCTTGTATAACAGTGTAAATTTGCTGTCACCTCAAAATAACTTAACATAGAGCCATTAATGTCTAAACCGCTGGCAACAAACGTGAGTACACTCCTAAGTGAAAATGTCCAAACTGTGCCCAAAGTGTCAATAATTTGTGTGGCCACCAGAGATGGGCAGTAATCCAATTACTTTTTTCAAGTAACGAGTAAAGTAAGGGATTATTATTGCAAAAAAGGTAATTAGATTACTGTTACTTTCCCGTAAGCACGCTGCGTTACTGCGTTACTAAAACTGTGATTTTATTTGGGAGAATGTCTCATGACAATGACGTAAGCGAGTGCGACGCAACAGCTGTGTGCAGAATAACAATAATATAATAATAATAATATAACGAGTGCGGGAGAGAGTATGAGCGTGCAGCGTTTAAAGCGTGGAAGTACTGACCTTACTTTGAGTTTGATTCTGTAAAAAGTGACAAAAACATTAGCCTCCGCTGCTCACTGCGTCGGAAGAAAACTTCTTTTTACAGCAAAAAAACCCCTAAACTTCCGAGCAAGCACCGAGTACAGTGCCATGTAATGGGAAATTCACAGAGAAATTCGCGGATTCCTGCACCAGGGCAAACATCCGCCTGGCCCACTCCCGCTATACAGGTGAAAATAAAGCAACAGGACCACTAGTCTTTGGCTTTATTTATTTTCTGCTGTGTTTCACTTGCATTTATTTGAAAGACTGAGTGTAAACACAAAAACCTATTTTATTTTATGTGCTGGAATGTGCAGAAAATAGGTTTAAATGTTAAACAAATTTCTTCCAGCCAGTGAATGTTGCATATAATTTAATGTTTGCTTGATGCATAAAGTTAAAAGATTAAAACTAATAAAACAAATTTTAAAAAGAGACTTTTTCCATTTGATTAAAGTTTATATGGTGGATTATGCAGAAAAAGTAGAATTGGGCTGAAAGATCTATTGCTTTCTTATCTATTGTCTATTATCTATTTAGGTTGTAAATCATGTTTTTAAAAAGTAACTAAGTAACCAATTACTTTTGAAAATAAGTAATCAGTAAAGTAACGGGATTACTTTTGGGGGGAAGTAATCAGTAATTAGTGATTACTTTTTTCAAGTAACTTGACCAACACTGGTGGCCACCATTATTTTCCAACACTGCCTTAACTCTGTTGGGCACGGAGTTCACTAGAGCTTCACAGGCTGCCACTGGAATCCTCTTCCAGTCCTCCATGATGACATAATGGAGCTGGTGGATGTAAGAGACCTTGCGCTCCTCCACCTTCCATCTGAGGATGCTCAATTGGGTTTAAGTCTGTATGGTCTTTTTGGAGGCATGTCGGGGTTGTTATCATGTTGGAATACTGTCCTGTGGCCCAGTTTCTGAAGAGAAGTGATCATGCTGTGCTTGAGTATGTCACAGTACATGTTGGCATTCATGATTACCTCAGTTAACTGTAGCTCCCAAGTGCGAGCAGCATTCATGCAGCCCCCAAACAATGACATCCCATCACCATACTTGACTGTAGGGAAGACACACTTGCCTTTGTACTCGTCACCTGGTTGCTGCCACACACGACTGACACCATCTGAACCAAATACATTTATCTTTGTCTCATCAGACCACAGGTAATCCACATCCTTAGTCTGCTTGTCTTCAGCAAACTGATTGTGCGGTTTCTTGTGCATTATCTTTAAAATAGGCTTCTTTCTGGGATGACAGCCATTTGATGCAGTGTATGGCATATTGTCTGAGCACTGACAGGCTGACCTCCCCCCCCATGCATTCAACCTGCACTCATACATCCATTTTCGAAAGACAATCTCTGGATAATTCGCTGAGAATGTGCACTCAACTTTGTTGGTCAACCATGGTGAGGCCTGTCCTGAGTGGAACCTGTCCTACTAAACTGCTGTATGGTCTTGCCTACCTTGCTGCAGCTCAGTTTCAGGGTGTTGGTAATATTCTTATAGCCATCTTTATGTAGAGTAGCATTTTATTTTCCAGATCCTCAGAGAATTCTTTGCCATGATGTGCAATGTTGAACTTCCTGTGACCAAATTCAACATACCTGTTCCCCATTTGCATCTGAGACCTTGTAACACTAACGAGTCACCAGGAAGGGAAAACAGCTGATTGAAAATGTCTAAATTGTGCCCAATTAGGGGTGTACTCACTTTTATTGCCAGCGGTTGAGGCAATAACGGCTGCATGCTGAGGTATTTAGAGGCGACAGCAAATTTAATTCAGTTCAGCTCAATTCAATTTATACAGCACCAAATCACAACAACAATTGCCTCAGGGCACTTTATATTGTAAGGTCCTACAATAATACATACAGAGAAAAACCCAACAATCACATGACCCCCTATGAGCAAGCACTTTGGCAACAGTGGGAAAGAAAAACTCCCTTTTAATGGGAAGAAACCTCCAGCAGAGCTGTGCATCATCACTTTGTTGAACCAGGCTCAGAGCCCCCCCCTGAGCCTGGTTCAACAAAGTGATGATGCACAGCTCATCATCAGTGAGGTGGTGGTCTAGAGGAATTTGAGAAAAATGAATGACGGGGGTCTCTTACAAGTTAAAAAAAAAAAAAAAGAAAAAAAATCATCAGGATGGGCAGACCGCACTTTCACTTTTCAGAAGACAAAATTGCTTCATTTTCTCCCAAGTTATATACATAACTGACAAATTGCTTATAACATTAAGCTATAATATAAAATATCTCTGACTTTCTTCCTTCAAAATTAAACCTTTGAATTATATTTAGCATATAGAGCCTCAACACAAGAGGTCAAAGTGCCCTTCACCCTCAGCGTTTCTGAGATCATATTCACAAGAACGGTACAGATGGAAACCACAGAATGACTCCGACTGTGTGGAGCCGTGAGAAAACTATATAATCTGAGCCAGTGATCTCCTGTTGGCAACATCTGATGAAGTCACCAACCGAGGAAGAGGAACAGAAATACGCACGTGTTAACCCAAACCTGAGAAAGGCTGGGAGGAGGGAGGAAGGAGGAAAAAGGAAAAAAAAAAAAAAAAAAAAAAAAAAAAAAGCAGGCACGACAAGGAGAACAGATATAGAATTTATTTTCCAATATCCATTGCAAAGAATAAGAGGTGACACGGCTTGAAACAGATAATACAGAATTTATTTTCAACCAGAAGTAGGAAAATACATAGCTAGGTGTAAAGGAAACGAGCAGAACCTGTAGTCAAAGAAAAAAATAATATAAGAAACCAAAAATAATAAAAACTAGACCAAAGAGAATTGAGAGGACGGCTAAGGGGGTACAACGGAAAGCATTGTTTACCATTCAGTTTCATTTTAAAACAGTATGTGTTGATTTGAAAACAGCTGCCTTGATTTCTCATCTGGGTTAATGGACATTCTACAACATTGTGCAAGTGTTTTTGTCTTCTTCTTTTCTCCTTTTTTTTGCTGGTATTTCATGAATGGTAAACAATAGTTGGTCCAGTGCATAAACACAGTGACACAGATCAATATATGTACTCAGCTGACTACAGATAGACAATCCTGATCATTGAACAACTACCACTAAATTGGCAGGGAGAAGGAGATGAGTAAATATACAAGATGGATGATAGGAGGAAGAAAAAAAAAAAAAAAAAAAAAAAAAAAAAAATGCTGTTCAGGTAACCTGGAAGGGTAAAGATGGGAGTTTTAAAAATAATTAAATAATCACACTGAAAGATGAAATAGCTACATATTCCAGGTAAACATCTAAAGAAAATCTGAATGTGTGAATGTTTCTGGGTATTATTGCCAAGTTTTTAGGACCAAAAAAAAAAAAAAAAAAAAAAGAAAGAAAAAGAAAAAAAAAAAAAGAAGGGGATGCATCTGAAAAGAGCCGTCAGGTTGAGAACTCAAACTGAAAACGGGTGAATATGCGGTTCAGGAAAAGGACAAAAGTGCTTCGTTTTCCTTACAGCCCTACATTTCATGAAAACTATGAGCTGGATTTAATATATTAAAAAAAAAAAAAAAAACAAACAAAAAAAAAAAAAAAACACCATAACAAAACCCTGAACTGGACTGGAGAACTGAACTACGAGCAGCTTTGGTGTGCACCCATGCAAAGAGACGCAGCCTGGGGAGAAGGTTAGAAAAAAAAAAAAAAAAAAATTACAACTTAAAACCTCTTTACACCTAAAAATGAAACAATGTAAGGAAGAAAAAGGAAAAGCCAAAAAAGTGATTAGTCACTGGGGCTTACAGGTTGTCACAACTCAGCTTTGATTTGACAAGATTCAGTCCGACGCCATCTGTGGTTTAACGAGAAATGATGAAGAGGACGTTTTTGTCAATAGTAGCTAACTAGTTTGACAGATTTAACCACTGTGATGCACGAGAACAGAATGAGATTGACTAGTAGTACTCAAATCATCACAGTACCAGTCTAGCGGCACATCATTTTACACCTCTCACAAAATAATCGAAAGACACAGAAAGAAAAATAAAAAATAAAATGTTTTTTTGTACTGAACTGCAGCCACTAGAAGACAGCTCTGCTGCCCTAACCTACAAGCACTAGCACTCTCCTGCTAGTGCCATGCAAGATCCAAAATAAAGCTGAAATGTAAAATAATAAGAAGAAAAAATTAAAACTGCATATCCCTGCGCTCAAAGTCGTGCTGTTACCAATGATGCAGGGATTTGTTTTTCCTTTTACCCCCACCAGTAAGCTCTCCATCCTTCACTGTGGGAGGTATTATCCAGAACATTCAACTTCTGATCAACCCATCAAAGACTACGTCTCATGATTTCTACAGAGGATTTGGTTTGTGATGGGATGAGCCGAACGGGGAAAGAATTGAGTTTAAGTAAAAACAACGTAGCAAACATAACACCATCGTAGAATTCATGATTTACACATCAACAAACACAATTCAATCTGTTTAGAAAGGAAACATGAGATACATCTTTTATTCACACTTTACAAAAAAAAGAATATTTAAAAAAAAAAAAAAAAAAAAAAAAAAAGCTACCCCTTGAACAACTACAATACTAATGCCATTCAGGAAAGAAGAAAAAAAAAAAAAAAAAAACATGCATTAAAAAAAAAATTAAAAAGAAAAAAAGATGGGGACCAAATTTATTCTTCTTATTTAGGTGCTTCCCTCTCACTTTAAAACCTGAATTTCAGTGCATTTAAAGTAATGAGATCTTTACTACAAATACAACAGGGAAGGGAGTGAGGGAAGCTGCATATGACCCTACTAAGTGCTTCTCATCTGTATAAAAGCATGACTGTTTAAGTAGCCATCTTGCTTGTGACAGATTTAATTCATTTTTTAAAAAGATGTATCAAATTCATAAGCAACAGGTTAGCCCATCCTAAGTCTGCTGACCCTCATCCCTTGTTTATCCAATCGCAGAGAAAGGAGGACCTTCAACCCTTTCCAAATTATAGAGGGAGGGGCAGGTCCACAAATGGCACTATAGCTGCAGTAACAAGGGTAGGAAAACTATACAAAGTGGTTGAGCAAAGGGGATTAAAAGATGCAGCTTGTGTAAGATAGTCGAGAGGTTAAAGTCCAAGATGGGCAGTTTAGGGTGAGAGGTGTTAGGTTGATGGACAGGCTTAGGGAGGTTTAAATCTGTGGCCGGGCAGGGGAAAGCTAGGGGCTGTGCGTTTCTGGGGGCATGGAGCTGTGTAAAAAGAGAGCAAAACATGAGTGGATTTATAAAGACAGGAAACCCTACTCATGTTCCTAAGAAAAGGAGAAAGGGTTGGTAGTGAAAGCATACCTGATTACTAGAGAGCTTAATGAATAGCAAGGATATACACATCATCATAACATTGTCACAGCTCATAAAAAAAGGAAAATAAACATTAACAAAAACCAAAAAGGACATAAAATCTTCACAAATGTCTCAACAGTATTTAAAAATAAAAGGAGAAAAGGTTGTTCAGGCGTTCGTCGCATGTAAATAGTGCAAGACAACGTCAACTGCTACAGTGAGGCACAATGTACATATATGTGGGGTTTATATAGGTTTTGCCAGTTACATCACTATTGAGCAAGTTATAGAAATGAACAGATGTAACTCATACTTGCGCGTCCTTTTGTCAGAAGTGATGGCAGCGGTGTGGATCAATGGCTTTGTTAATGGGCAAGAAGCAACAGTTTACTCAGTGTCTATTTACATATCAGCAAATGCCAGCAAATCATTAAAAAAAACTGCAGCGAGAAAGGGGAAAAATATACTGATGCATTAATTACAGTTAATCTCAAGGAAGTGCAAAGTTGTGACAGCGAACGCCTTGAACAATCTCTTCTTACGTCTTTTGTACAAGCTGGTAATATCAATTCATCTCAACATTAACTGGATAAAAATTTAGCCTTAGTTTACAATACAATCTTTTTTTTCTGATCATAATTTACTGATCATAATTTACTCTTCGTACAAAAAACGCCAGAAAACAGGTCTTTTGTGGTTCATATACAATCATGTAAAGACTGAGTCTAGATTTCTATTCTGTACAAACACTTGTGAAAAAAAACCCACGGCTTTGTGTATGGAATTTATGGCTGGGGAAAGTCACTACTGGCCTCAGTGCTACAGATCTGCCTGCAAATTACATGTGGTGTGTGTGTGTGTGTGTGTGTGTGTGTGTGTGTGTGTGTGTGTGTGTGGGGAGCTGGATGGCAACTCCTGACAGTGAGAGGAATGCTGGTTTTATTCCTGTGTATCGGCCATTACTCGCTGTCCCTGCCCTAAAAGCAATCAAGACAAATACTGGTAATAGCCCCCCCACTCCCCAATCGCTTTGCCCATCAGCCTAAATCCCCTCACCGCTTGGTCAAAAAAAAAAAAAAAACAAAAACAAAAAAGGTGACGCATGGGCCACATGAGCTCCTAAGCACAAGACTAACCTAACAGCTATACAGGCTGGGGTGAAATTGTCAGCAAACAGGATGGTAGCATCTATCAAATTTTCACATCGTGGCTTTTCAGCACTACACACCATCTGTGTGAAACATCAAATCTAAGCTCGGGATTCTTGTTTTCTAGGCATCTGTGGATTTTGGTAGCAGTACCAGGTCCAGGGTCAGAGGTGTAGACTATCTTGTAGCACCACGGGAGGCCATGACTACACAAAAGGCCTCAGCACCACAGTATGACAGCAGGAAATCTCACCTCATACGAGCTGCGCTACATCCGCCTCCTGGGATACTTAAACTACCAGCAAAAAGCTGCTCTAATCCCAACACATCTGCCTCAACAAATGTGTGTATCCTAGAAAACCAATCATGTAAGCTGGCTGCCCAAACTGTAGGGGATAACTAGCACAAGCAAAGGATGGAGTATTGAGACTGACAAGTCTGCTGTCTTTGCTGGTTTCAGGTTTATACAGGACAGACAGACATGCAGACCATCAGCCATGGAGCTCTTCAGTGGAAAGTCATTTCCTTCAGCCAAAATAAAAAAAAAAGTATCCCCCCCTCACTCTTAAACCAAACAGTGCCCTAAGTGACAAATATGAATGAGCTACCATCCCTTCTCATTTTAAAAGACAGAAGCAAAGTGTGTAGGGTTGGTGGATCTTGAGAACAAAGGGGAGTCCAAAAACAAAATATGGTACACAAACAGGACTGAATTGAGCAGTTAAAAACAAAACAAACAAAAAAAAGAAAAATATAGAATATCTATAACATTATACGAAATCCCTGTCAGCCAGACCTCACTGTATGAATATTTTACAGGTTGTGTTTTTATGTCTTCCTCCTTCAGTTTGGTGGAGGGAAGAGCTGGTAGTGGGAGGAAGGAGGAGGGTTGAGAGGGAGAGGCTCCCCCTGGTGGTTAGGCAGGGTCTCACTACCTGCGTGTCGGCAGATGGAGCCCATTCACCTGGGGGGGCAGGTTGGGCAGGAGCAACTCCAGCTGAGCAAAGAGGGAGAAGTGGTCAGAGGGGATGTGTGGATGTGGGCAACCGCTGACATTGTTCTCTACAAGCCAGTGGTGGTCCAAAGGGCCCAAGATACCCAGCACGTTCAGGTGAGGCTTCGAGTAGAAAATATAGTCGATGACACCCTGAGAAGAGAAATAGAGAAGTGACTTTTGCATAGTTTTGTGTAAGAACAGACTGGTCCTCAAGATCGTTTAAAAAACAAACAAAAACAAACAAACAACAAAACAAAAAAACAAATACATTTAATATAAAAAACAAAACACCACATATGTGTAATTACCTTAAAATCGAAGGTGTAGTTGGTATAAGGCATCAGGCCATTCTCATAGGCGGTCTTTAACTTGAAGCCATGGGTGATCCTGCCATTAGACGTGCTGTTCTTGCCATTGCAATTGAATTTGGTCAGACAGTCGCTGTAACGGAGCTCCTTGAAGTCCTTGTGTGTGCAGTCCACTCCACCAGTACTCAGGTACTCCACTACGCCTGAACAGAGAAGAACTGAACCATCAGCATTTAAAAACAAAAAAAACAGATGATGATGACGTCAACGACAACAACTTATCCCACTAAAATATTGTTAAAAATAAAACAGGTGGAACATGGACCATTTTTTATTAGTTAAGAAAAAATACACCGTTTGCAAAGGAATTTGTGAGACTCCATTATTATTTCAACTCAAATTTGACTATAGTAAAAAACTTATAGCAAAAATATATTGCACTACTGTATGCAGTGAGCAGGCTAACAATTCTGTTCACCACCACAAAAAGGCAAATACTGATGTAATTTATGTTTTTATGAATGCCAAACAATTATTTTCATCTATTTATCCAATTATAATCAAACCCATTCTCAATTGCAAGGCAAGAGAAAATTAGGCAAAACAAGGTTGTCAGCATCTTTAAAACATGCCAGATTTAACCATCCTTTACTCGCTTCACTGAGATATGTTCGGCAGCAACAACATTAATCAGCTGTTAACATAAACTCAGCACTTCACTGGAGGCACCTCAAACACTTTTTTCAAATTTATTTAAAAAAAAATTTTTAAATTGTATTTTATGAACAATCGGTGCACTCGAAGTAAAACATTTTCTTAAGAGCAGGTCGAGTACAGCCTACTTACCCGAGTCAGGCAAGGAGTTGAGGTCAGCGCACAGCACCAGTGGAATGGCATTAGTCTCGCCAGAAACAGAGGACAACTTGAGGCTGCGTGTGGCCTTATCCACTATGCTTTTCACCTCTGACAGGAACATCATGGTCTGGACCAGCTTGACATCAGAATACTCTGGGTCCCAGTGCATGTGAGCATTGGCTACAAGGAGCAGCTGCTTTTCCATGCCATGGAGAGACTTACCAGCTGAAATGAGTGGCAGAGAAAGAAGGGTGGGGTGGGGCATTTATTAACAGGCATGTTTAACAGGGCAAAGGGGTACTAAGAGCATTAGGACAAACTGAACACATTGCCCTTGGCATAATCATCACCAAAATCCTCTGCAATACCTCTCGAATAAAATTCAGCGAGAAGATGAATTTGTAGTACAAAGGGCTGATCTTAACTGTCTACTCACAGGAGAGCTCCATCATCTCTTTGCGGACCTCAAGCAGTACAGCTACCCCAATGTTATCCTTTGTCATCACCCTGTTCAGCATAGCCTCTGAGCCCTCGGAGTTAGCCATGGCCAGCTGGTTAAACTCCACTGTGTGCTTCTGCACTGCACTGAACCTAAAGGCAAACGGGGAAAAAGAACTACTTAAAGCACTTTCTAAGCAGAGATGAGCAGAAATAATAAATAGAAAAGTCATAATAAGTTGGAAATACAAAGTATTAAGAGGTCCATAGAAATCAAAACCTGACATATTTGGCATTTCTCACATTCAGGGTTATGACTTTGCTATTGTGGACCATATTTTGTGCGATACTGGCAGTCTTGCCTTGGGGGGTCCAGTTCAAAATGCACAGCTGAATAGAGCCTACCCACCAACATATTGTTTGCAATCAAACTAAAATAAAATTAAAAACAAAATCCATAAATATTGTATCGGTCTGAATGCTACAAAGAAATAAGAATACTTTTCCTCTGACTCTACACAAAACTGGATGGCTTTAGACTTGGGAACTAACTGAAAAGCACTCAGCCTTGTTTGGGAACCCACGTTTCATAACTATGAGGATTCACACAAAAATTTAGGTCATTGTGAAAGCACAAGAGTGCAAGTGGTTAGAAGAACCAAGATGATGATCTGGATGTGAGAGCAGCCAAATATCAATTAGGTAAGGTTTCTCATTTCATGGTCCTGCTATCAGAAGCTTTTGATCACCTTACTAAAGGAGTTCAGATAAGATAAGATGACCTTTATTAGTCCCACAGGTGGGAAATTTGTTTTGTTACAGCAAAAGTGCAAAGTTATGTAGCAGAAATTAGAAAACACTGGAATGCAATAAAATAAAATACAATAGAATAAAATATAATACTATATACAATAGAATAAAATAGAATAATATATACAATAGAATAAAATAGAAATACTATATACAACTGAGTAGGAAAATACAAAAATACAACTTCGTGAGTAGAAGAATTGCACAAGAATTGCACATATAGCAGTCTTATTGCACATGTGTGGGTTTGTGTGTTTGACCTCAAACAGGACCTCAAACCTGAGAGGTTGGGGTTAAAATTATACATGAATGGTGTGTATTATATAATTATTTATTCTTTTAAACTTCACTGACTGTGTGCATTCTCTGGTAAATCACAACTTCTCTAAAAGAGACAACTGGAGGTGAGCAACAACTATTTGAATGCTAATAAAAGCTACATGTAAAGCTTTTCTTGTCTCTAGAACAGTTTTAACAAAATGTTAAAAGGTTTATCGTTTCAGTTTAACCGTTTGTTGCACATATTGTCTTTATGATGGAACTTTTTGACAGTGATAAAAACATTACTACTATTAGGTGCTATATGAATAAACCTTTTAGCTTTAACGCAAGCATTACTAAAGACAAACTACATTAACCACTAAAGAGTGAAACAAAACTACACATACCAAAAGAATAGTTTCACTTCAAGTTGAAAACAACAGTTAAACTTTAAGTTAAGCTAAAGCTAGATTAGCCTTTTTGGTAATTGCATTATACGGCTGATGGCATCACTGTCTGGAGACTACAATAAAAACTTAATAGACTTTCTCCTTTGAAGTGAAGTTAAACTGATAAGATATGCATAGCAATACTTAAGCATAGGTTACAGTGTCCCAGTGTAATAGACTGGATTTTGAGTGAAAGGTTTACAACATGATATTTCATTTCTTTCTGAGAACTACTGCATCCACTTTGTGGACACTAGAGACAACCCAAAAGGAACATCGGTCACTCAGACAACAGCAGTAGGTGACGTCAGGTTTAATTGAGATTGTTTTATCACTAAGCTAAGCACTGGCTAACAAGTATTAGTGAATATAGTGAAGCAGTTTCAATCTAATTCACCACAGGAACTCAAATCACTGCGAGCTATTCTTAAACCAAGAAATAGTTGCCACAGGACAAAAACTATAGACACATACTTTTCTGTCCTGTAAAAAATTGCACATCCATCCACGTGCTTTCGATCCGACTCAGACATAGTTCTGGCTCGTGACTTTGGACTGAAGAACCCGTCATATCCTTGCTCCTTCAGCTCTGGCAAGAAGAAATTGTAGTACTGCTCTGTCTCAACTTCCTGCAATTAACAGCAAAAAACAAGTTCCAGGGTGAACAGGAAAGGCTGTTATTCATGGAAGTACATCAGTTAACCCCCTCTAAATATAAGGCCATCTGGCTACATTAGCCATCTATTAACAGGATGGGTAAGAGACAGCGTGTGATAAAATAGCCATGAAAATCTGCATAATATAATAACTAATGGTGATCTTTGGGGATGACACTGATGAATAGGAGAAACATCTTTGTGCAAGACATAATTTAAAGAGCTCCCAATTAACACTTCTTGGGGTATGTACACATTTGAAATGCAATACTATTCCCACCTTTTTATTCTTTTATATCTAAAATTTCCAAAACTCAGTTTGTATGTTTTATCGGGGTTTTTTTGGGGGGTTTCTTTCTTCTTCTTCTCACAAAAAAAGTATAACATTTTAATTTGACGCAGACTAGAGTTTACATATTAAAGTCTTTTCTGTTTTAAAATCTGGTTTTGAGCTTACACATTTTTACAAATGTAAAAACTAAATTACAACATTAATAATAAAACTGAAAGTGATACCAGAAGATTCAGGTTCAAGGAAAGTAAGACAATAATTTAACCTACATGTCCATTGAATAAGTATCATCTGAAAACATCACAAATCTCTGATTATTAGAACTGGTAGTCAATTCAGTATGGATGATCATGCACTAAATTAAATGGGCCAGGCTTGGAAGAGATTCGCAGAAACCAATACAAGTCTCTCCAGCTTGTATAGTTTTGCCTTTTAGCCGACATGACCCCTCCCAAGAATAGCTGCTACATCCATAACAAAACAGTGCAAAACTAGTTTTGCTTCACTCAGTATATGTGCTTGTCTTTACCCCTCGGCGGTCCTAAGGGCTGACAGATTGCAAAGCAAATAAAAACCCATCTAGTGGTGTCTTTATAATGAACAGGTGGCGTCTGAGCTAACGTGGTGCATTTAAAAAAAATAAAAAATAAATTAAAATAAAATGGATAACAAACAAATGGATAAAAACATAATGAATTAGGCCTCTAACAAACACAAAGATCACTAGTTCCAATAGAAGCACCTGAATATTTAGCTGCAAACAAAGGTCTAATCTAAGCACTCAACCACAAAAGAAAAGTTTGCAATTTGTTGACACTGTCCATTAGACTGAACACATCACAATTTTCAAAACTGTCAACTGAACATAGTACTCTAATAAGAGTGTTAGCATAACAGTTTAAATGTGATATTGTTAAAATAATGAGTGACAGAATTTTGTGTTTGTGTGTGGTCATGAGAAAATTTTAGACCAATTTCTTGGATCCATTTGATAGAAAACAAAATGGAAACAATTAAGAGCCAGTGAAAGAAACTATGACATCTCTCACCTGCAAGCTGATGATGTCTGCATTGCAGCCCATGATCTCCTGCATTATGGATTTTTTCCTGTACTCCCAGTTTAGAGCCCAAGTGGGACAATAGCCATATAGCTGACGTGTGGCATACTTATCACACAGCACATTGTAGCACATCACAGAGAACAATGCTGAGGAGACAAACAGGAGAAAAACAAACAAAAACATCTTAACTGTGCACACAGTTACAATTAAAAATTCATTAAAAACAAAACAAAACAAAAAAAAACAACAACAAAAGATCCACAAATCTGCAGTTGCTTGTAACAGTAAAAGAAAATAAAAATGCTGAGTAAATCTCATCATTACGGAAAGCACCAAAATCAACTACCAATACTTCTTCAAACCAGGAATCAGATCAGCAGTTCTTTTTGACTCATTTGTTTTGCTTTGCTTCAGCAACCGAAACAATGCTTATACACTAGACTAAACACAAGTGGCAGAGCTTCTGCTCTAGAAAGAGGGGCGACACTAAATTTCACACCAAACAGATTATAAATTTGTGCACCTTTCAGATCATAGGAAACATTCAGCATGTTTGTGTCAAACTGGGCATTTTCTTGATGATCAGATACATGCGAATGGCAGTCAGTTTATGTGGGTGCAAGCTGGATCCATACTAAACTACATCAAACTTTGGTTTGCAAACTTTGTACTTTACATAACTGTAGCTTCCAGACTTGATGTCATAGTTTACAAATCCACTACCAAATGTTGTAACCTGATGACACAGTCTTCTCTGGACTGTATACTACTATGAGGACACTTGTGCGCAGTGTACATCTTTAACAGGTCTGTGCTGTCTAAATGAGTTGCAGTCTGAACCGCTCTTTTAGGATCTACCAAATATTTGTGGTTTAAAGCCACAGTGCTCAACTGATCACTGCATTGCATACCATCCTGAAACTCACAACCACACAAGACAAAAACCATACAGGTACTTCTGTTCAAAGTCATGTTGTGTGTATTTTGTTCTTACCCGAGGGCCGTGCTCGATCAGTTTCCTGGAGTGTAATCCACGACCGGGGTGGGGGTTGTTCTGTTGGCACTGAGTTTATGGAAAATGGTTTAGCATAGGTATCAACATATTGTCAAACAGGGATTTATTTAAAGAAAACAAACAAACAAACAAAAAAACCACACACACTACATGATCTGTTGAGCCTGCTTACTGATTTACCTTTTCAGTAAAAATGACAACATATGCTGAAACTTCTCACAAAAGCAAGAGAGAGAACACTCACTGCGCTTTATAGCCCCCGCCAGATTGTCTAACAAGTAGCTCAGCAGCCTCCGCGTGCCATCAGGTTCCTGGTAGAGGCTCAGAATTTCTTGTGCAAGTGGGTTTCCTGTTGAAGGAAAAGCAAATCAGGCTAAATCATCAGTGTTTCCCCTACCCGAGACCTCCTGGGCCCCCAACTAAACATAGGAGGAAAAAAATAAATAAAAAATGTAGACAGAAAAAAAAAAAAAGAAAAAAGGATACATTTATTTTGTACATGTCATTACCAATGAGCATTTGTTCACTTCCGCTTGAGTCTGAACTGTACACGTGTTTAACCATGTACTTCACTGAAATTGTACAACCCCTAACCACCCACCCACACGAGGGAATCAGGATAATGTTACTCAAGTGGAACACTTGTTAGGTTACTGTACATGCAATGAAATGTTGCCAACAGCAGTTACTCTGTCTAAAACAACAGCATGTATGACCCTATTTCAAGTTTGTCTTTAATAACAGAAGAAAATGATAACATAAACATCAGTTGCCACCACTGCCAATTCACCCTCTACTGTTGCTGCATCCTTAGAGAAATAAAAATACACCTTATAATATGGAGGGATTTCCAGTCCAGAATGGCTACAAAAACATTGAAGAGCCACTCACCTTTCAACCCCAGTGTTTGTAACTGAAAGAGTTTCCCCAATTCAAATGGCAGAACCCGCAACTGGTTGTTATTTAAAAGCAGTTCCCTGTGGAGGGCAGATGGGAAGTGGATCATTAGAAACTAAACTTCTAAGATTAAAAATAAATACATAAAACTCTTTGTCTTTCAAAAACATTTTCCGAAAGTCGTCATTTAAAAATACAAGCATTACTTGACAGTGTTAAAATGATTATGAATGCAGCCTTTTAAATTAAAGTGAGACATTTCAACAGATGGGACAAGAGTGACAACAGTGGTAAATTTTTTTTTTTTTTTTAAATTAAAGTAAGGTATGAAGAAAATAGTCCTATATAACCCAATTTAGGATACAGGTTTATCACTTACCTGAGAGACACCATGTTGCCGAGCTCTGCCGGCAGGCTCCTGATCTTATTGGATGAGAGATCCAGGTACACCAGGTTGTGTAGTTTGGCAATGTCTGGCGGGATGCGTGACAGTGAGTTGTCACTGAGGTGCAGGGCAGTGAGGTGGGTCAGAGACCACAGGGCTGTGCTGAGACTCCTTACTCTGCCTGTGGCGAAAATGGGGAAAAGGCCAAACAGGACAATAAGTCCAAGAATCCAACGCCATTTTCACAAAGATAAATGTGAAAGAAAACTGTTCCCCATTGATATGAATAAGTCAAAACAGGTGAGCTGATTTCACAGTGGAAAAACAAAAAAAAACAAACAAACATGTTTGCAATATTTCTCTTTGATAGTGAGGATTTAGTAATTGCTTGTGTGCAGCTGTGCAAAGCAATGGAAAAAAATATGTGAGAGGAAAATAAATTTAAAAACCCCCAAATGATTTATCTACACAAGCAGAAGATACTCACCACTGATTTCCAGCTCAGCCCAGTATGACTTCTTCCCATTTGCTGCCTCCTCACTGGACATAATTGTGTACATCCGCCTGGGATCCGGCGGGTCATATTTTTCCTTGGGCATTCCTATAACACTAGAGAAATAATTTATATTTTAATTCACCAACAACTAAAAGTATACTAAAAATGAAGTTCAAGCTCATAAATGTAGCCTGAAATAATCCAAAGTAAGTTTGAAGTGATGTGTCTCGCTCATCAGGTTAGCCCAGGTGACTGTAGCGACCACCAAGATGTGATTAAAGTCATAAGTTTCCGTTTACTGATTATAAAGCAATGAGTTTCCTTCATATGGAGCTGTTAAAATGTCAACAACTCCCTATAAAGACCGTGATTTCGCTTGAGTTACATAATTTAACAGCGTAAAATAATTACAACTGTAGAGCCATATTTTCCACGCCAACTTGAAAAACTAGGCTCTTAACAGTGTGAAGCTTTAATTTGTGCAATAATTAAACCACATTTGTAAAAATTAGGTTAGCACATTTTTCCTCTCAGTGACGCTAACTGATTAGTCTAGCTTAACCTAATTAGGCAGCTATCGAACTACACATAACAGACGCTAGTTAACAAACTAGCTCGCTTGCTAACTAGCACGACGGAAAACAAACAAAATTTACCAGTTAGCCGACGCTAACGCCCTTTTCAAGTGGGTAAATGGATAATACACTAAATAATATTAAAAGATACCATGCAGTCTCGCTTTATATAATACCAAAGCACTGAGTTGCGCATAAACACTAGGCCACGCAACAACGCATTAGTTAGCTGTCATTAGCTAGCTTCCACTAGCAAGAAGCACTATCACGGAGATAAACAGAGAGGAACCCAATGCACACAAAGCGACAAAGCTGGACTTGAAAGCAATTTTGAGCTATTTAGCTTAGCTTGTGTTAGCTTATTGGCTAAAAGCTAACATCCTAATTATGTGAAGCTGACCACTTCCTATTAAATAAGTGTTATTTCGGAAAATTACGGCAGCACTTCTAACATTCCGCATAAGATTTTGGTCAATTGGGTGAAAATGGGTGAGTTAAAACAGACAGGATTCAATTTTTACCTGCAAGAGCATACCAAATCGCGAGGACGACTGCGTGTTCTCTTTTGTTTTCTAGCTACTTCTCACCCGTTTCCGCTGCTGTATCATGGCGACTGTAAGGATTTTTTTTCCTGTGCCGATAACGGCGCCTGATCTTATTGGTCAGCGTGTGGAAGGTCCAACCAGCTGTTGAACCACAATAAATATCAAGTGAGGAATGATGGACTTTGAGATGGAGCGACAAAATGCCATTATTCACTTTACTGTGGCTTATCTAGAAATCATGCTCAATCAAGCACAATGATTATCACGTATTGTGTACTCTATCGGCATAATGATGTAATGCTTGCATCTGTGTGGAAGTAAATTACACACAATGACAAAACTTTTCATAGAAAAAGGCAATATAATTTATTGAGAAAAGTGAGTTCTTCAATTAGTTTGACTTAATTAGGCCAAACAAAGAGGGCCACATTTTTATACAAAAAAATAAAATAAAAATAAAGGTCACCAACATGTAGCCACACATCTGAAAGCACATTGATTTGCTCTCCTGATATGTAGACTGTAGTATTGATATTTTAACCTTATATATATATATATATATATATAGTTTATTAGTTTACCTACAAAATGAGCACCAATATGAAACGTGAAACACAGACTCTTTTATTTAACACTGACAGACATCTAGGAGATGATCCTGTAGATAAGTTAAGGACTCTTCCACATGGAGAGGTAAAGCTTGGTCGAGGTCAGCCTGAGATCTGGACAGAAAGGCTTCAACGGCTTCCTGAACGGCAGGTCGTGATACCCTGTCATCAGGCTTATAGACTGACATGCCAACTCTGCCTCTGGGCTCTGTTAATGAGTTGCAGAGATAGCCTGTGGATAACAGATAACGTAAATTAGGAGGACACACAAACAAACATTGTAGAGTTAGACAGTTGATTGACTTATTGTTACAGTGGAGGATGTGGTACACTGGGTACAAAAAAGTGACTGTAACCTATGTTTTAGAGGCATTCACCAGGAAATGCAATGACAGTGATTTAAAAAAAACATCACAGGGCAATAATGCCACAAACAACAGTGCAAACAAGACTCCTGTCAGCAGGAAATGTGCAAGCTCATCCAATAGGCACATATTGCAATTTTTAATCTATTTATTTACCTGCCTCTATAATTTGCTAAATACTGAAAAAGCTGATAACGCTGTGTACAACAAACATTTATTGTATCAATGCAAAATTGCCCTCATTGTCGCCATCAACAATCATCTTGTCTTCAATATTATATACTTCATAGGAGACCATTTATCTACCACAGCTGCAGATACTGCGAAGCAATTTCCAGCTGTTTACCAAAATCTCACCTTTCATTGCTTTGTTATAGCTGAGCAGCAACATCCAGAGGAGATGCACCAACTCCTCCCACTTGAGCCACTTTTCAGTGCCATCCTAGAGATTACAGACATTAATCAGTGGCATTGAATCATCGTTTATGGTCACTTGTTTTGTTTTGTTTTATTTCTCTCAAAAAAATTAAATAGAACAAGAAACAAGAATCACAAATTTGTGACTTGAAAACATCAACAAGAAGCTGTCTGCGTCTCTAAAGTGAAGATCACGATGATATAAATCATTCCCATAGTATACTCAATTACAGGCTCACAATTATGTTTATTTTGAGGCTTTATTAATATACAGATGTTAACAGTAGCTGATGCTTTTTTCATTGTCCAATAATAGAATTTGGAAAAAACATGCAAATGAGGACACAGCACACTTTATTTGGTTGTATTAAATGCAGTATACTGGTATACAAAAAGTAGGCCTGAATTAAAGACTTGGTCATGTTAGCCACATTAGCCATGCACTGTTCTGTGGGAACACTACTATTGAGATAATGATGGCAGACTGTGAGGCAACTAGATTTAGCTGGCTAAATGTTGTTTAATCCTAAGCCAAAGCTGCCACTATAAATAAGAAACACAAGTCTAGTGTTTCAGGCAGTGTATCAACAGTTTCCTTTCAAGAGAAGACAACATAACGTTGCAAACTTTGGGAAAATCTACACAAGGTAAATAGCACACACTAAAGAACAGTGGAAACCCCTCCCCCAAAAACATATTCTGGGAACTAAAGTACTGTAAAGAAGTTGGCCAATGACATAAAAATGAAGATAACAATCAGGAATGTAATATTCACCATTGGGTCTGGTGCTACAGTGCAGTGTTTTAGAAAGTGAAGCAGCAGACTGAGCGACATGGGCAGTGAGATTTTCACTGGGCATGCATAGTCCAGCAGATGTTCCAACAGCTTACATCTCAGCAGCTTACTCTGTAGGCTCTCCAACAACAACATCCTGGGAGTCAAAAACAGATCAGTCAAAGGCAGCTTGAAAAACTGGTGGGAAAAAAGGGTCAACCTTGCTATTAGAATAAATATATGTTTGCTTATATAATTTACTTAATTGATGTACTTACAAGATTTAAATATATTTCCATTAAAGCAATGCAATGAAAACACAATTATTTATTTTTCCATACAAACAGCCCTTTATTTAGTTTAAGTGAGGAGTTTCTATAATACAGACAGGTAAATTTTGTTTGTGATGATATTACCACTCATTACCACAAACAAGCAATATTTGGGCTGCAAAGGCAAGTACCCAGCAACATAGGCAAAGTAATAGGATAGGACAACAGGAAGCACTGTTGAGCCTACAGTGGAAAAACGCCAAAAAAAAAAAAAGCCTGGAGACTTTTCAAATAAGGATTATAATGTTTTTAAAAAAGTGCCCTACAGGGAGGATAACTACAGAAATACTTAAAAAAAAGAAAAATTGATTTCTGGCTTCTTGTATTTACACTTTCCACTTCACATTTTAGTAAGCTCCTTTTCTGTTTTGCTAAGAGTTCAAATGATTCAAGGTAAAAATGTAAAAATGTTCGCGTAAAAATTAAAAATAAAGTACTCATCATTCCATAAATTCTGATAGAAAATGGAATGAAAAACATTTACAGACTACTGAGCAAAAATAACGTGATTTAGTCTAGTAGATTTTTCCCTACACCATTAAATATTCTGAACACACGTCTCCTCCTCACCTGTGAGCTCGTAGGGGCACGTTACTGATGAGCATATGGAAGAGCTCTTGGGACAGCTTGGCAGAGGTTAGAGCAGGAGAACAATCCACCTCCAGAGCCAGAGAAAGCATCCTTTGCAAGCAAGACACCATTCTGTAGGAGACAGAGACATACACTTTAAAAAGCAGACAGAAATTGGAATTGTTAAAACCTTTCATAGTTTTAGCTCTGTATGCCAACACAGCAGATTTTAAATCAAACAGTCGAGATGCATTTTCAGTCCTGACTTTAAGGGGTTGAAAAAATAAATAAAATACATAAACTGTAGTCCTGGAAAATTACAGCTGAGAATATAAACTTCAAATGCATATATAATGTTTTGTTACAAATTTTTTGTGGTGGTGTAAAAAGCCAAAATCACACCACTAAATCACTGTCTAAACATTTCTATAGCTAACTGTGACATACATGCAAATCAGTTGTTTATTCTGCTCAAACTACCACTTCTTTATTTAAGAACAATTTATTCTAATTCACCTCATATATTCTCTTTCTTGGGTCGTTTCTCTACCCTTTCCATGCTCTGTTGATTTCATAATGGCAGAAAACAGCCATTTGATGACCTCCCTGTAAAAAAAAAAAAAAAAAAAATTAAAAAAAAGATATCAAAAATGACTTTAAATATGATACTTATAAAGAAAATGGCAAAATAATTAAAACAATCTGGTTTGTCACTGGGTGTATGTGATAATTATTTGTTGTCAATTGTATGAGTATTATACTTGATGAAAGATGTCATCATTAAAACTGTGAATGACCATTTGTGTCAACTAAACCTGAGTATTTTTGTTTGTTTTTGTATAAATGACGGTAGGTTAAAAATGAAAAAAACACCTCTCTTCTTAACAAAACATTTGCTTCCATACTGTTAAAACAAACCCAGCAGAATATCTTCACAGAAGAAAGTTTTACCCAGGCCTCCATCATAAACTCGCCAAGTAAGGGTATCCAACCTCAATGATATACAATCAAACTCAAGTGCTTATGTCCAAAGTTACCCATGTTTATAATACAGGTTGGCTATCATGCTCACCTAACCCGGGGAAACTGCTGATCACACGACAATGTTGCCTTTGCTATCGAATGGTGCAAGGAGGATGTAGAGCATTTGGCCCGAAAGTCGTCCTCCAAAGTCTGCACAATGTACTCCAGGAACATGCGCACCACATCACACCGATGCCTTTGTGTGTGCTCCTAAGGAGGCAAAAGGTTAGCAAGTAGGGAAATGATATTGGGCTGCAAATGTCTGCATTTTAGAGCAGATTGAAAACAAAAACAGCCTGACAAACAAGGTGAAACAAGCAAGCAAACTCAAAATGTTTGACTAGTAATGGGACTGCAAATGTTTTTCACCATTGCAACTAAATTATTTTCAATATGCTCTTGTTCATAGAGTTTTTGGATAAACTTCGTAAATCAGTACCTCATCGGTCATGACTGAGGTCAGTAACTCCCAATCCCACGGAACTGTGTTTTTATCAACCATGTGGTGCCTGCAATCACACAACATTCTTAGTCTAAGACATTCAAAGACCAAAAAGCAAGTGACAATTTGTAAGATATAGACTATGCAATTTAAACATACTCATCAAACTCATATTGCTACAGTCTCTTTACCTTTGTGACCTCATCAGGAGCTTAAAAGCCTGCACGCAGAGGTGATGAGGAGACTGTAGGTCGAGCAGAATGCCGTGGAGTAGGTGTGAGGTGATATCTCTGGGGGGATAGTAACCAGGCTGTAGTAGGTCAGACAAAAGCTGCAAAGTACCTTCTGGATAGTTCTCGTCAATCGTACTGTAAACCAGACTCAGACTCTGGCGACATAGCACCTCGGGAGTTACAAAATCTTCATCATCCTCTTCAAACTATGGAAAGAAAATGCACTTGCTTCAGCATTTGATCAGTTAATGAGGGTACCAGGAAATACAAATATAGATATCTGGGCAGCAGTCTCTCACCATTGCTTTTTGAGATGTTCCAGCTAGTAATTTCCTGAGTGTAGATGGGCACACAAAATGTCTATCCTCTCTACTGACCGCCCTGCAGTCCATGGTCTCTTCATTCATGTCTTCTCCATCACTTTCATCTTCCCATGGGAAAGACCCTGGACTGTAAAGTCCAAGATCTCCCTTGTACGTCTCAGTCTCCAACTGCCATTCAGGCGTATCTTCAGCTGATTCGGATCTAGGAGATGACTCAGCAGGGCTCTTTCGACTATGAGATATAGGACTTGTATTGGAGGGAGGGTCAGGCTCAAAAGGCTCAGAAGAGTTTGATGCAGTAGTAGGAGAGAAGGGGGATGAGTTACCAGAGCTGCAGGGTTGTCTAGATTTTTCTGGTTCGTCTAATTTTGGCTGATTCAGGTCAGAACAGGGGGATTCCATTTGAGCTTCGTCCTGTGATGACGATGCCAAATCTATGGATGTAATGGGTAGAGCTGAACTAACTCCATCGCTCGGACCATCGTGTATGCTATGCTCTTTTGAACTTGCAACAGAGTTTTCTCCCACTGAGCGAGGAGAATCTGCAGGGCTATGTAGGTGCTGTGGTTCATCATCTTGTACCTGTGTGTTTGTACATTCCTCACTGTTGTTTTCTTGTCCATCCTTAGGAGGAGACACATCAAACAAAGGCCCAACGTTAGAAACGTTTGGAGTCGTAGTTGTACTTAAATTACTATTGCAACAAGGTGCTTCACCATGACTGTTCAGAGACATTTGAGTACAATCTTTGGTCACATAGACAGAACACTTTGAGGTTTTCAGTTCTGCAACATGTGTTTCTAGAAAAGGCAATCGTTTCAACTTTACAGCTGGTGTGTTAGGACAGGGGGCTGCTTTATTGTCTTTTTTTGGATGTTGTGTTTCAGGTATTTGAGGATTTAGACGTCTCTGCTTTGGTTTTGGGTCACCACAGTCCTGCTGTGGAGCACAAACAACGGAGTCCATCAAAGGCGTTTTTTGGTTATTAAAATCTTGACTTTGTGAGATGTGATTTAAATTTGTATTTGTGTTTTTTGATTGACAGTCATCTGGTGGTAAATTCTCTGTCTCCTGCTCTGTTTCATTTTCAGTCAAGTCTACTAATGCTGTGCCAGTGCCATTTTGCCTTCTCCGTAGCTCTGGAAGAGTCCATCTTGGATCTGTGAGGTCAATATAATTCTAAAAAAAAAAAAGGAAAAGATAATTATTAAAAAATTAATATTAAATCAAATATAACCTTTGATTGGTTTTTTTTTTTCATTTCTGAAAGAAATAGGGGGAAGAAGGAAAATCATCCTTACCTTACTTCTAAAAGATTATTTAGCTTTTGTAACTATGTACCACTTTATCTTATTATAACAGGTCTTATTAATATTGAATTATTCCTGAAGAAAACTACAGAAATTACAAGAAAACTTGCTCAGAGAATTTAGGATACACTGAAGGTGGTCATACCAAATAGTGTCTGTAATTATTCAGACTTTATTTTACCTGACTTACCTTTAAGCTTTCTCACCAGTCCCTCAACATAAGCTTAAAAAATACTCTCTCCATTTAATTACATATTCATCTTCTGTGAGCTTCAGTTACAGTTATAATAGTAATATTTCAAATGCATAATATCTAACCACCTCCACAAATGTCAGCCAATGGTTTTGGTAGCGGTTTCAATCAACTCCATCAAAGGCAAGAAAAGTTTAACTGGTGACTTCCAGTCACCAGCAGTTTATTTAGCTGTTGTGAAGTCTCTGAATGCCACTGACAATCTATGGTCTCTGGTTATCAACTTGCTGCTTGTCAGTTTGTGTGTGGTTGCACCTCCCCTAATCAGTTATCAGGATCTGCCCAAGTACTGACTAACCAAACTGATTACCATCTGCAACTAAATCTTCAGTTTTCTTTCTTCTTGCTATGTCAAATGCTTTAGAAAAATTGATCAACAATCCAATGCAACACTCCTTGACTAGAGATGCGATCATATAATTTACTGACTCTTATGATGCTGTCAAGGTACTACACTATATTGCCAAAAGTATTCACTTGTCTGCCCTCACACATATGAACCTGAGTGGTGGTCCTTTCTTAATCCATAGAGTTTATTATGATGTTGGTTAACCGCTTGCAGCTATAACAGCTTCAACTCTTCCGGGAAAAATTTTCCAGGAAGTTTTATAAGTGTGTTTATAGCCATTTTTGATTATTCTCCACAACTACATTTGTGAGGTCAGACACTGAAGTTGGACAAGAAGGCCTGGCTCAAACTCTCCACTCTTATTTCCCCCAAAGGTGTTCTATCAGGTTGAGGTCAGGACTCTGTGCAGTCAAGTTCTTCCACACCAAACTAACTCATCCATGTCTTTATGGTCCTTGCTTTGTGCACTGGTGCACAGTCATGTTGGAACAGGAAGGGGCCATCCCCAAACCTTTCCCACAAAATTAGGAATATGAAATTGTTCAAAATTATTTGGTATGCTGAAGAATTAAGAATACTTTGCACTGGAACTAAGAGACCGAACCAAAGTCCTGATAATCCCCCCTCCCCCAACCTTTACACTTGGCAAAATACAGTCAGACAAGTACATAACACGTCTCCACGGCTGTACAGTCCAGTGGTGGCATGCTTTACAACACTGCATCCAGTGCTTTGCATTGAGCTTGGTGATTTTTTTAAGGCTTGGACAAAGCTGCTCAGCCATGGAAACCTATTCCATGAAGCTCCCTTTGCACTGTTCTTGAGCTAATTGTCTAAACTGACTGCAGAAAGTTGGTGATCTCTGCCCACTACGCACCTCAGCATCCGCTGACCGCTCTGCAATTTTACGTGGTCTACCACTTCCTGGCTGAGTTGTTGTCATTCCCAATCATTTCCACTTTGTTATAATACCACTAACAGTTGACTGTGGAATATTTAGTAGCAAGGAAATTTCACAAATGGACATGTTGCACAGGTGGCATCCTATCACAGCACCACGCTGGAATTCAGATAGCTCCTGAGAGAGACCTATTCTTTCACCAGTGTTTGTACAAAAAGTCTGCATGCCATGCTTGATTTTATACACCTGTGGCCATGGAAGTGACTGAAACACCCGAATTCAATTATTTGGATCCGTAAGTGAATTCTTTTGCCAATGTTGTGTATCTCCCGGTCAAAACCCACCGGAAATAGTAGTGCAACTGAAAAGCTATGGAGTTTTCTTTTGCAATTTTTATAGATAAAAGAACTAATGCTTTATTTACGTTTGCTTTAATGGCTGATATACACAATGTCTGTATTGCTGGTTAATTGGTTAAACTTAAAACCCAAATAATTATACTTTATGGAAGGACAGCATGTACAGTTCAAGAAGAAGGTACAGAGTTGTTGTAATTGGTCTCACAGTTCTTTTGGAGGTGGCTCTCCCTTTAATATCTGGATGTATAAGACTATGTATAAGACCAAGCCACAGAATAGCGAGCAATTTGAGTCAAAAAGACACTCCTATCAGGTTATCTTATCCTTCCCCATGGGCAGTTTCTCATTTGACTAGCAAATGCTCGCCTGGTATAACATAACAAAGAGCTCCTTTACATAAAATATACAACAAAAATTTTGGTAGACACATTTTACTACGCAATTTAATCCGCATTAATGTTAACTATCATTCCCAGTTTCATGCACTATGAAAAAATTAAAACTATTTAGCAGCGCATTTACAGTACAGTAGCAATACATTTATAAACAATAAAGACATACAGCACATACTAATGACACCATTTAAACATAAATGCTTGTTTGAGCAACAAAATTATTTTACAATAACAAAGTTATAAACAAAGCGCCAAATAACTTATTTACCTTTAAGCTAGGTTATAGCGTCTTTCACCAGTAATGTCGCTACATTTGACTTGTGCTGCTACTTGACCGCAGAGCGTTAATAAGCAGGCCGTATCTTTTAACTTTTGTTTGTTTTTTCTCTATCCAGGTGACGAGCAACAGTCTGAGAATACCTACTGAAATGTACCCTAGTTTCTACAGCAACCGAGTTTCAGTCCGCTTACCGGTGGGAGGGCGAGCTTCACGGCATCGACTTCAACCCGCACAGCGGAGAGAGGCATCGGGTCAGGCTTGGCAGTGAATGTACAGTAGGACCCGACGATCTCCACGTCGGAGTCGTCTGAGCTGAGACTGATCACATCATCCATTTCTCTTCAGTCATTCAAATTCAGCAGCCAATGCACAAAAGCATCACCTAAAGCAGACCCGTGACGGCCAGGGCAGTCCTAAACAGCCATGAGCTTCCGCCGTAGATGTCTAATTCCAATCATGTTTTGTAGAAAACACAAAATAATGCTTCCAATGAGGCGTGCAACCTTCGGCATTTCCTTGTTCAGATCGTAGATTACATGCGTCGTGTTCGGCAGGTGGGTTAAAACGTGGGTGTATCGCTACAATTCCTGGGTTGCTGTGAATTAACTACATAGAAGCTAGACGCCAAATTTGAAATCCAAACGCTTAAAATTTATTGATAATTGCAATGCAACATATGAAGTTTATGAACGCTTCCTGTTTTTTCTCCCCATAGCTTTTCTTCTATGACTGTGGCGGGTCACAACAAGCGCCATACTTGAAATGATCTCCACCTGCTGTACTGGAGTGCAACTTGCCAGCGCAGATTCTGCCTGTCCTCAAAGAAAATTAAGGACAGACAGAGATACTAAAGACAGACGAACACATCCAAAATACACCTTAATTCCTAAAGTGTGACTGGTTACAGCCAAAGGCAACGGAAACGAGAGGCCACACGTGTCTTTGGACTATCCACCTCACACGATCTTTTTCTAATTTATATTTAAATTACACTTTAAATGTGTTTTCCTCCTCGCCTCATAATGACTATCGATGCTAAATTTTAAACTAATGATCTATTTAGAATATATAAATAGCTTGTCTTACATCAATAAATAAATGATTAATTCTTAATTAGTGGTTCAGAGTGCACATTGAGTATATTTTCTAGGATGTACTACATTTATTTTGAGTGAAAAGCATCAATTATCACACAATGCAATATCCCGTGTTATCTAAAACATGTAAACATAACATAAATACTTATTTAAATATATTTTACTGAAAGAACTTTCCAGAGCCATAGCACCCTTCTTCCTATAAGGTGACAGGGCAAACCACTGCACCGCCATGTCAACCTATTTTATTATTACGTGTCTGACCTCTGTATGACCTCTTTTTCTCATGTGCACCATATACAGTCCCTATCAAAAGTTTAAGAATACTTAAAAAATGGCAAAATATCATATTTTGCATGGTTGGATCTTAACAGGGTAACCTTGATGACAACCAAGTGGGATGACAAGCAGATCCCACTTGAAATGTTTTCTATGTGACACAGTGGAGGGGGCGCCATAATGGTCTGGGGTGCTTTTTCCTTCAGTGGAACAATGGAGCTTCAGGAGGTGCAGGGGCGTCAAACGGACGCTGGCTATGTGCACATGTTGCAGAAAGCATCCCTCATGACTGAAGGCCCTCGTCTGTGTGGTAACGACTGGGTTTTTCAACAGCATAATGCTACAGTACACACTGCCCACAGGACAAGGAGCTTCTTCCGGGAGGATAACATCACTCTTTTGGGCCATCCTGCGTGTTCGCCTGATCTAAATCCAATTGAGAAACTTTGGGGATGGATGGGAAGGGAAGTTTTTACAAAAATGGACAACAGTTGCAGACAGTAGATGCCTTTTATGTGGCCATCTTCACCACTTGGAGAAATGTTCCCACTCTCATCGTGGAAACGCTTGCATCAACCATGCCGCGATGAATTTTTGAAGTAATCAACAATAACAGTAGAGCTACTCATTACTGAGTTTATCTTTGGAACTTTGTTTTCTGTTTTGGTAGGATTTACTGGGCTTTTTTTTGGAAGTGCGGTCCTAAACCTTTGATCAGCTGAAGCCTGTTTCAGTTCAATAAATTGCATGCTCTAAAATGCTTTGTCTCATTTCTATTTCCTCTTGTTGCATGTTGAAGCTCTACTTGGAACCTTGTTAAGATCCAACCATGCAAAATAGGATTTTTTGCCATTTTTCAAGTGGTCTTAAAGTTTTGATGGGGACTGTATGATCAGTCCTATGCTGTTTTAGTAATCGAAGAGTCCCCCATGACCTCTGAAATACCATCAGATGCCTGTCTCTATGGAAACCTGGGCAAATGTGGTGGGATCACAGACAGTTCTCATGACTGAATCAAGCTCCCCCTTCGACTCTGTCACCACTGGTCCATAGAAAAAAATAAAAACACACAGAGAAATAGCATGTACAGTTTCACACTTTCAATTCTCCTCAACAATCAACATTTTCCATGATTTGACTGGTGAATCGAAATTCCATCTGAACAGATAGGGGTCAGATTTGTCCTGGAACAGCCTTAATGTATTTGTAGCACCTGAACAAAAGCAGAAAACATTTAAATTAGTGTAATGTTGTGTATTTTGGGGTCACTTCAGAAAAAATAAACTTCAGGCTAAAAGAATGACATGCAGAGTATTTATGCTGCTCTGCTGTATTACAAAAATTGAAGTATAAATAACATATACTGTACTTGATTTATATTTATTTATACAATAACTAAAATTAGGTTTAACGCAATTAATGTA
This sequence comes from Mchenga conophoros, assembly GCF_057382185.1. NCBI lineage: Eukaryota > Metazoa > Chordata > Actinopteri > Cichliformes > Cichlidae > Mchenga > Mchenga conophoros. The sequence continues at coordinate 29,615,665 of NC_140527.1, forward strand.
TAATAAATATGTTAAATAAGCAGCTTTAAGTAAACAACTTGAGCCTTTCCTGACAACTCTGAGATATTTTTACACTTTTTACAATTTGTATTTATTCATTTATGTAGTTATTTAAAAAAATCACAATAAAAGATAGAGACATCAAACCTTTTAAAACCATCAATGCACTGAGCATCTTTGATAGTGTGCAATCTCATACATCACCACTGGAGTGCACTCACACAGTGGGAAAGAGCCACCACAGGATGTTTGCAGCAATCAAAGGTGTTTTCTTGAGTTACAAAAAAAGAAAAAAAGAATCACCAGACGTGAAATGTGAACTGAACTGATCAGAGTAAGATCTGACCCATCAATGATGCATTGAGGCCTCTGCACAATAATATTTTACAGTTTACGTTCCTGATATAGTTGTAGGGTCCTTCCTTTTGTTGAGCAGAATATCCAATACTACTGGGTTTACTTACCTGTACTTCTGAGCACACTGCTTAGAAAATGGGCACACTAAATGGTCATGTTGTTCCTGTTTGTAATATTACGTTACGATGCAAAATCTATGTGATTTAACACGTAAACACATTTAAGTATGCACTGTTTTCGTCAAAGCCATATGCTGTGAATGCACATGCATTTTCAAGAAAAATTAGAAAATATCACTATCTAAGCTGTGCTTGTTTTTCTCTGAAAATCTTTTTTTTATTTTTATTTTTTATTATCCTAGTCTCATGTAATTCGATGAAAAGGGATATTAACCTCAGAGGGCTTCAACTATCTCTTTATACGGTCTGTGCATCCCACTCTGAGAGAAGTATCAGGCAGGATGAGTCATAGCAGTCAGACATATACAACCCCCTGACATCTATTCAGCAATGGGAGGACATTATTAGGGTGATTAATGCGTGCATAGCAAAGTATATGTATGTACGTGTCTACAGCAGTTTCTTCTGTGCCTTGGAAATCGTCCTTATCTTTTGTTAGATTAGAGACTATCCTAAAAATGTCTCGCAAATACAATATATTATATAATAATGTCCAACACACAGGATTAATTAATTCCAGACTGCTTTGTTCACTTTATTACTTCTGAGAGGACAAATATTTCCCAAAGCTCATTCAGCTAGAAAAGGTGGTCCAAGTTCAGTTAGACAATGAGCAAGAGCTACAAAGACATCTGAAATCCCAAATGAACCTCCAAACATTCTGATGCCCGTACATGGACACAAATTAAGCAGGCAACACTTTATCAGCATCAGAACACACAGTTTCTGTTTTAGAAAGGTGAACAACAGCATGCCTCTGCTCATTATTAGTTACTTACACTGGGAATCATTATTTGAGGCCCACTGTGGTTTTAATGTTTATAGAGATCTGAGCAATGGACTTAAACTATAAAAGACACCAGTTCCTGTGTTTTCCAAGTCGCAAAATCAAACTTGTACTTGTACAGATTGAGGTGGCGAGTGAGTGCAGTGGTTGTGAATTTGAACCCACTTGTTTGCCTGTTATCCCTGTTCTTGTGTGGGTTTTCTGTGGGTGCTAAATTGGCCAAAGGTGTGAAGAATTACCTGGCTCTCTGTGTCAGTGTTTCTGTGGTCCACTGGACTGTCCTGCCTCTTACCCAGTTTCCTGGGATAGTCTGCAGCCAATCCTATAAGCCTGAATTTTGTAAAAAGTTAAGACATTAATAATACAGATTCTTTTCTTTGAACAAACCTGATGGAAAAAATATCATTGCTTGGGTTTGCGATAGGTTTTATTTTAAACTAACTTTAGTACAATATAACATAGGCAATATTTATGTTAACATTTTATTATTTTTTTTTATATTGTCAGTTCCATTTTCAAATAAAACAAATAAAAGAGAAAAAATAACAATGAGCTACTTGTTTTATTATCTTATGACAGAGCTGTGGCAGCTGCTGCATTAAATGTCTCCTTTTCATTTATCCGAGCAAAATTTCTCAAATCAAATTGCCAAAATGAGGAAATAGGACCAGGAACTCCTATTGCATTTTATAGTAGAGCGTTCTCAAGAGAGAAATCTCAGGATGTTGCTCGAAGATTTCATGCATCTGCTACTGATTTACTTTGCTTTCTCTCTGTGAGTCAACACAAAAGGATAGACTCAGTCTGAGTATGGTCAAGTCCATTCACTGCTGAATACTGAGTATAATGACACCTGGCAACATCCTCAGGCAGTCAAGGTTTCCGTCTTTATCAGGGGCATCAAAAAACATTCGTTCCATCTAATCTGACCATAATGTCCCTCACATTATATTAATAATACAGAAACCAGTAACATTGTTATTGTTTTCTTTTGCCTTGGGCTGTATTAATAAATATTTTCAAAAGATGTAGAGGCTCACAAGTCAGTTCTCCGAGGACACTGAGTACTTAGTATCATGAACATCACAAGAATTTCTGACAGAAATTCTAGCTTAGCTTTTCAAGGTAAATGACAAATTTAATCAGTGAGTGAACTGAGTTCACAAGCATGTATATTTAGTTTCGTAAAAGAATGTAGCACTATGTGCTAAATAATTGGCGTGTGAAGGTTTTTTGTGACAGTACAGAAATATCACTGGTCAGCTACATGCCAGAGTAGGCTGAACATTAGTCAGTGAAGAATACTGAGAAATACCTTCAAACTTCAAACAGTTTAGATATAAACTGAGGCAATCAGAGGGCCTGATCAGGTACAGTTGTCACAAAATTAGTGACAGCTGTTTTATCCCATCCTGTCCCAGCCTGTGAGTCGAGGCTCTTTGTGACACTGGCAGAATTAGCTGCTGTAAGACTGAGGTCATATCTGCTGTCTTGATACATTTGACAGAGAATGAATAACAGTTAAACAAATATTTGATGCTCCACAAAACACTGTTTTGAGTGTTCAATCAGTGTCATTAATACTGTGAAAGGATTTGCATAACTCTTCAAAAATCTATAATTAAAAATCTGATATTCCAGATCCTGCCCAATCGTGCCACAGAGCACCACAGTGTTTTAAACAAGGGAAAGATGGTCCCCCCCCCCCCCAAAAAAAAATGATTCAGTGACAGTTTAGTCATAATTCACACAAAGGTCATTGGGTTTTTCAAAAATAACAGATGAGTTGGAAGCAATAAATAAATAAATAATAAAAGAAAACTAAATAAAATAAAGAAAAAACCCACCATACTATAAAGATAATGTTTGATTGACTAAAGAAAAAAACATAGATATCATCTGCGCTTTTACTTACATACTGTAGTACCAGTACATGCCCCATGTTCAAAATTCAGCCAAGGTAAAACTATGTTATTATTATCATTGAAATAAAGAGACGTTTGAAAAGCAAAAGTATTCCAACGAAAAAGACCCTCTGTAAGTGATGTAATTGATTTTTAACACAGATGCTGTAAGTACCCATTCTCACATATACAATTTTACTATTGGTTTCAAACTAGCAGTTGACCAAAGGCTGACTAGTTCAAGCTTTGTAACTCTTAGCTGATGGTTGTTGAAGAAGATTAGAAATCATTTGGGACTTTTTTGTGTTAGATCTTTGTGTATTATACCCATCAGAATATATTAACATCTGCCAGGTCACCGGCAACCTGTTTAGATTTAGGCTTGCTTTAGCTACATGCTTAAAAAAGTCCTATACATTCTGCTCACAATTTTTCTGTTAAAAGTGTCAGATATACAAAAACATGATAAAAAAGATCTGGACATTACCAACCCAAACCCTGGACTTGCTGTGCATTAGGACTTTAAAGGGAATTTTTAGAGTATCTACTGACAACTACCTAAAAACACAGACCCACACACCCAGTTTATTTTGGAGGATCAAAAACCAAAAATATTGGAAAGCACCGCTTTAATCTCAGTAATACATTGCATTTTATAGACTTAGTAGTTGAAAAATTAAACTCTGAAGAGTAAACACACAGTAGCTGACACACACTATTATGAAACCAAATATCATAAGCAAGGGATGGAACTGGAAAAAAAAACATGAACTCCATTAGTTACCCATGTCCCAACTATGACCTTTTACATGCAACCTCATTTGTGTTTAATTATTTTAATATAATAATAATTAATAATATAATAATAATTTTAATCATTTGGAGCTATTCCTCAGGCTTGTTTGTGAGGGTCACAGTGATCACTGGATGCTGACATGCACTCCTGTAGGGCTGTACTACTGAAAAGTGGTGGTTGTAAGCACTGTGCTGGCCACATTTTCATTTTCACAGAGCAGCATGGAGAAGGACTGAGCTGAACACCCAGCATATGGTTGAGACAGATAGTACTGTCTCATGGAAATGTTCAGCCACAATAAGAGGGAAACAGAACTGCAGGTAGAGGAGAATAGATGATTGAAGTGAAATAACAGTTTACTGAATCAACAGGTGTCAGCTGCCACATCAAGGACATGAAAGTGTGAGCAAGAGATCGAGGTCTGACAAAGCTGGAAGGTGACAGGCAACACAAGCATGCTGCCTGAAATCAGCATCCACCTTAGGGTGTTGCTTCTCGCTCTTAAGTCCTGTAGGGCATGGCTGCCACATACCCTGCTTCGCACTGCCATCAGATTTCGGAGGGTGACTTTTTTTTTTTTTACCATGCCTGTGTAGCAGCACAGTATCCCTAACAAGGTTCATTTGACTGGCAGAGTGTGCCAGATCTAGAGACAGTGGAGCCTGATGGACCAGAGCCCAATGACTCACTCTGCAATCTGTGACCCCAGGGGCTGATGAGTGTCACAACAGGATCCTTTACCAGGCAGATATATGCTGTAGCAATGAAGAACTGGGTGCTGTTTCAGAATTCAATGGTCATTTGATGTAGGATCTTTTGTAAATACAGCAACAATTTAAAGCACTGTTATGAGATTTCTCACTCCGCTACTATACAGCATGGATCTCATGGATGGAAACACCTGTGTTCTATAAATTTGTCATGCAAAAAAGTTCCTTGAGTCAAATTTAGCCACATCCAAGTTAAAATCAATAGTTTAAAGAAAATTAAAAGAAAATACCAGCAAAGCTCCTCAACAAATTTTGCATATGGGTTGTCATCAGTCTGGAATCTTTTAGATTATTTATACAGAAAATGATTTTAATTTACATGAAAGATAATATACTTTTTAAAAAATCTACACAAAAGGTATAAGAAATGTAATATTATTCTGTAACATTTTAAATTCCAATGCAAATTTAAGACATTTATTTGACCACTCATCATAAAAACTTATGTTATGAAACATATATATAAATATTTTAGAAGTCTGTCAAAATTTGTTTAAAAAAAAGCAAAAACATCATTTTGATTCAAGAGTTGATGGATTAACCATTACAGAAAAATAATAAAATGATTTTGGTTGATTTGGGCATAAACCTTACATTGAGTGGTGGTCTAATAAATTTGTTAAGAACTGTATATGTGTGTTGTATTTGAGAGAGAAGCATGTCTGCCCAAAATGCTTGCACTTAATAAAGAGAGATATTTTCTGTATCACTAAAAAAAACAACACAATACACCGTGCAAGCTGAAAGAAAAACAGGCAAGGAGCCAAAAGTCAAATCCATAATGAATGCTCTGATGAGTTCTTGGACCGGTGGCAGGATAAACAGGGATACATTTCATGCTAGCTGTTTAATTTTAATGGTTGGAATGTGCACACGGTAGACACAGATTATTTTGGAGACTTTAAAAAAAAGAAAAGCATATGCAAGCAAATTACTTCATTTTCATAGCCCACAGGGGGTGCCATAGCCTGATTATAAGACACCTGTTGTGAAGGCAGTTTTCTTTTTCAAGTGTGAAAATGCTCAAATTTGACATGAGACTACATGCAGTTAGTGGTGAATTTGCATTGGTGCTTAAATGATAAGCAAGTAACCATTTGAATGAATGTTTAGTAGGTTAATTAGTTGTTCACAGTTGTTAGCGTGCTAATACACATAATAGTGAAACTGTATTGTATATATGTACATATGACCTGGGTCCTGCGGTCAAATCCTGAATGTCCAAAGATAGAAGAAAGATCTCATAATCATACTGCATATAGACCAGATGCATATTTTGCCAGAGGAAAGCACAAATTAGATCATTTTCACTTAAACAGATGCAGGGTGAACCCATAGACTGATCTTTCCATCATATTAGCCTCATAAAAAAACAACTTTTCAAGGTCCTTTAGGTCTGCTGAGGCTAATTTGTTGTTTCTGCATTTTTCTATATGAATAATAGTGATGCCAAATTTGCTTGACTAATAACAGGCCCCCCTCCCCAGCATTTCATGAGAGAATTTGATACTTTTTCTCAATAGGGTTCAGCTGGAGCTCAAGACATTTTGGAGCAATTTCCTAGCTTTGCTTATAAAATCTGGCGGATTCCTCCGTCTCGGATGTTAAGTCTACATGATCGCCACACATTTTCTTCAATATTTGTCGGAAAGCTTTTCTGCAAGTCAAATATAAATGTTGATGCTTTCTAGTCATAGTAAATATTCCACTGCAGGCTTTCATGTTGCTCTGTCAACTACATATCGTTAGCTTCATAGCATAAGTGCCTAAGTCATTGACTTAGTCAAATGACTTAGGCAATTATGCTATGAAGCTAACGATATCTTATTGTAAGATAAGGTTATTTGTAAAGTACCCACGAAGTGTTTTCTATTTTCCACACAATTACTTTCTCAGATGTAATGGATGCAATACTTCTTCGAGAAACATTACTACAATTAAAAATAAAATAAAATAAAAGAAGAATAAGATCTCATAATAGAGTACCTGAGAGCCCACTACTTGTCTGATAGTGATAGTTTGTTATACATGTTATGTAAGTCCTGTGAGTTCTGAGTCATTCCTCCCTTTTTCTCAGTGTCTCCAAATGAAGACAAAATTGGGACTTTCTGTGAAGTTTTCGGAGAAAAGACTATTGGATGCAAAAACTTTCACACTTCTTATGGCACAGGAAATTGATCCCACTGCTGAAGATAAAATGAGGCTTAATGTGCTTAAGACCCTTATTCCACACCCATTCTTTTTCATTTTCAGCCCAGGGCAAAGGGCCACCATGGCGTTAACTAAATTACTACAAATGCTCTGAAAGTGAGCGACTTCTAACCAGCTACAAATGTGTTCTTTCTCTTAAAATGAGAAGGGCGATAATTCCCTGATGTGTTTTTGCAGGAAGCCTATTCTCTACGGCCCTGGAAGTGACTTTTAAAAGCGCCTTCCTCTACTGTGCACACAACCATTAAAGCTCTTTATCAAAGATGTAGCCCTTTATGCCTCGTTTCGATTCACAGAGCAGCTGATGAAACAAGCTGATCAGTTGCTAATCTGAATATATTCAAAGTAAGTTTAATGATCTGCAAAAAATATGCCATGCCTGCTTAATTATTTGAATTAATTTTATTTTTTTTAAAGAGCCAATTCTATTTTTTCTTGCAGTGAAATTGATGTAATTTGTGATATTTTTATTGCCGTTTTGGCATCAACAGCTTTCTTAACAAAAAGCCATCCTGAATTTCAGCTGATTGCTTATAATTCAAGGTGAAACTTCTTTCAGGGAATGTGGTGACATGCATGACCTTCAAGGATTCATTAATCTGGTCACGCTTTCGCATTCCAGGGCGGTTTTGTCCAAAGCTGTGGAAAAATGTGAGGGAGATCTTGTTTGTTTGGGACACAACAAAGGTCAGCAGTCATGTATTTTTCGCTGACCTGCCGGGGCTCCCGACAGCAAAAGCGACAGTGGAAGAAGGTGGGAGATGTGGAAGATGAGCAATCTGTGGAAAAAAACAAAAAGACATGTGAATCACAGTGTAGCTGTGACACACATAGTCCTTCCCACACCCGAGCTATCTCCTACAAGCAGACACATCCAAAAGAGTCAAGGATCCTGTAATCACACATGGAAATTAAGATGGATAGACTGTACAGTATTTAAGTAATCATACCGGGTCATGGCTGATTTTTTTGCAGACTGAATTCCCCAAAGAAAGTGTTTACTATCACAAATCACCTGCAGCCTGAGATGAGTTTTTCACACGCCACCTCGGGCCATTTATTCCTGGAACGTTACATAACGCAGTAGTGGGTTCTGCTTGCATTCAGCCAAAAAGCCTCTTTATAAGAAAACAGGAAGGTAAGAGGATTGAGGCAGCAAGGAAAACACAGTCATCAGCTGCAACCTCTATAAGGTGCCCTCCCAGGGATCTCTCTGTTTTATCAACATAAAAGGGCATCCCAGGGGGGATAGGTGGGGAATAGTGGAGGTAAATAATCACAGCCTCATCATATATCCAGAAAAAAAAGCACTTTTATTGGTAATTCTGAAATGTAACATTATTAGGCACAGTAAACAAACGATTAGCTTATTGAATGAATACTTTGATTTACTCTTTATTGTATCTCCAGCAGTATTGGAGCTTCTGATGTATCTCCTACCCGCTGAAAGGTGCTAATGGTTTAGTCCAAAAGAGAAAAAAATAGTTTAGCTTTAAAGAAAAAAACCGCATGATGCTAACTGTGACAAGTTCTGGCGGAAACACACTACAGCTTTCCAGTAATGTTTTTGGCCTGAATTCTAATTGATGTCTGAGCTATTGCACATGTCAAATATAGCTCATAAGGCTATTATGCACTTTTAAGGCGCTTGTGATCCAGAGCTTTCTCCAGTAATAACTTAGTCTGACAAAAGCTTAATAACTTGGACTCAGTTAAATATGTTGATACTGGTCAGTACTGAGAATTTTACAGCGTGTTTTTTTTTTTTTTTTGGCTTTCCCTTTCAAAAGTTTGATTTTAATGCATCTATGTTTCTACAGACTGCATGGAGTCTTATTGTGAAATACAGTGCAGTCTCAGTATGGGGTGCACACAGTGCTTACCAGGTTTTTTCTAATGCTTAACATGAGTGTAAAATCTGTCACACATATGGAAAACCTCACAGTGACTCACAATATTTACATAATGCACTCGCTGCAGATGCATCGGCTCACATATATTTGTTAAGTTACTTATTCCTGTGACAATAGATACAATGTTTATGCCCTACAAGCCTGCATATGTACTGAGCCCTGACTGTTCACACAGTCTTGTATTTCCCATAAACAATGTTATCTACGTTACTGTATGTCATAATAACATGCTTCTGCACTGCTTTTCATCATGTTGGTTTCCTGTGAGCTTGGACACACATCAGACCAGTGTGGTGGTCCAGTTCCTTGATTGCTAAATTTCCTTAGCGATTACCTTGGAAAGCGCCCACGAAACTGATAAGTGTACACACAGCAGCTATTCAGCAGTGAAATTATGGTCAGCAAGCATGTTAATAATCACTGCTAAGCTAATGAATATTTTCTGTGGGCAGTATTTATCACTAAAAACACATTACTCAAAGTATTACCTGCTGGCAAGGACAGAAGTTGTTGAATCATGGTGCACACCCAATGATTGATGAGCTGATGAGATTAAAGTCGGTACGGATGCTGGAACATGATGTGAACACTTTTCCAAACTTCAGCAGAGATTGATGCATCAGAATTACAGCTAGGGTGGACAGGATAGTCTTAAACACACTGCTGCAAGAGCACCTCGACCCAGAAAATCTTCTCGAGGCTTCTGATGTGCAAGCACACACATCGAATGTGCCTGAAGTGCCGTGCTATTTCTCCCATGGGAACACACTGGCTCCTAACACCTCTGCAGCTCCGGAGACCAGCTAAAATTTCATACCATGACAGTAAATGAATCTGGCATCTGCATTACAGAGTTGTCATGTGTGTCACCGAGATGTCAAGCATGTAACATTTTAAGCAGCTTATTAGTTTTGCCTCCTTGGTAATGGATTTTACTTTGAATTGGAAAGTGAAATTGTCTGAATAGCCAGTTGGTAAGATTTGTGTCAAATTTGGGGAGAAACCTTCAGGACTTCAGGATAGCTTTGCATTTATATGCACACCTCACTATGTCCGATGACTGCAGCATAACAGGAAGCTGTATCCAAAGAGACAGGATGTTGGGTATTGTTGCACTGCTTGGAATAGAAATTACGGAAGGCTTGGAGGAACATGTCTGTAAGTGTTTTTTATATATAGATTTCCCAAGTTCACCCGATAATGTTCTGATTAGGTTTTTTTTTTTTAGCTTGTTATGTCATGCTATTGTATAGAAGAGTGAGTGAATTGTGTTATCTCATAGCACAAAAGAATATATTGACAAGCTTGTTCAGTGACTTTCAGCTTTAGACAGAATTTAAAATTATATAATTGTTCATTTTGAAACCAGCAAAGTGCAGAAATGGGAAGACAAAACTGTTGTCATGAGAATTTGTTCTCTTTTGAAAAATTGTCTGCAATGTTCTCTGCAGAGAGCAAAGCTAGTTCACAAGCATCGGTGCTGATTAGACTAGATTTTATCAACATCTGCAAGAAGAAGATGTCAAAACAGTTACATCATTTCTTTTCACCCTGTGGTTTAAAGATGCAGAAACAATAGTAGCATTTGGTTATACATTGCAAAACCACTGTATGAATATGCAACATATTGTTGGAATATTAATGCAAACATCTCGTAAATAAGATGTCTAATCTAACCTGAACAGCTTGTCTTTGTGTTTTTGTCTTTGCAAACTTAATATGAATTCATTATTGTCCCTTTAGTGTTTAGAAAGCTGAGAAAGAAAGATATTTAATTGCATCTTCCATCACAGAATTGCAAAACTAATAATGCTCATTTATAATAATGGTAATTTGTAGGCAGTTCTCTTTTAAAGAAAAAAAATGAGGTGCAATAAAGACTGTTTTTTCTGCTTGTAAAGGCTGTTTGAGGGTGCTGGTGACTGAGGTCAGTGTTTTTCCTGTTTTTTTTTCAGCAGGTAGACCCTTTAGGGTACATCTACCACTGACCACTGATATGTGGTGACAGTTGCCCTGCTCTTTAAAGCTTTTTTTTTTAAATTTTCATACTGTGGAGAGAGGTTACAGAGAGTGAGCGGGAAAAGAGTCAGGGAAACAAACATGTTCATGTTCTTGAGCCTTCAAGCGTGGACACAAACGTACACCTAAAAGCAGCTTTTATGTTGGCATCCGTGTAGGTTTACCTGCACTGGAAATCCAATAATGACAGGCTTCTGCCACATGGTATTTACTCATATACTTTAAAATCCCAAATAAGTGAAGCACTTATGTGTTGGGCAAAGCTACAGTCTGTACACCAGAGTACTTCAAAGTGACCCCTCTTCTGGCCTTGTGTGCACCTTTCTGTTTGGCTGGTACATTTTTCATAAACATCCCCTGGCTGTATGTCTGGTTGCCTAACATAGCTGCATATGTGTTATATAACTGAACCTCCAGAGCAAACAGATGGAAGCACCGCAGCAACAAGTATTACCTTCACTGTGCCAGCATAGAACAATTCCAGATTATGATTCATGAATAATGGATGAGTGCAATTGCACATAAACAAGTTAGGCCTTCACAAAAGTAGTTTACAATGATAGATGGGCATCTATGCTTCACTGACAAAATTCATGCACTGATCAGTGATCACTGCTTCCATTAAAGCTATTTTAATTTGAACACTTTGCCCTCCTAACTCATCACCTGCAGGGTTGATAAAGTTCAGAGAAACCTCCACCTGTGCTGTTTTACCTCTTGTTCCATCAGGGACTCTTAATGATGGTGCCATCACAAATTATTCAGGTTTTTCAAAGAAAAATTATTTCTGATGCAACATACAGTGCTTAACAAATGTATTCACCCAATCCTATACCCAGAATAATGTTTCACCCACATCTGGTTGAATGTTATGCTTGATTCATTTCTGACTTCTCAGAGTAGTCCCTTGTGCCAGCTCAAAAAATGTGAATTTAGCATTTTTTTTTTTTAGTTCTGAAGTTTTTGATAGATTTCTAAAATATTTGCGTGTCCTTGTTTTTTTTTATGATAATACATTGATCAAGCAGTGTACTTATATATTGATAAACAGCGTGGTAGGAAACCTCATTTTAAAGGATGAAGGAAAAACTCGCACGTGTCTATTTTTTCCTACTGGCGATTTGGTTTGAACATGTAAAGCAGAGACATTAAATATGAAGAAAGAAAAAAATATTAAGGACAAAAAGCAAACTTTAAAGTTTTAAAGATATCTCTTCTCTCTCTCTCTCTCTCTCTCTCTCTCTCTCTCTCTCTCTCTCTCTCTCTCTCAGTTTAGAAATGGGCTGGTTCTCTCGGTGATGTCACCTCGCTCCTGTGTGGACATTTATTCCACACAGTGTGCATCTCCCGTTCGTCTCCATAGAGAAGCGGTTCACCCTAACGCAACTAGCATTACGCATGACATGGATGCCGCAGGAGCGAGTTTATTCTCGGAGTCTTTGCGGATTGTGAACTCTGCTCCTCTCGCAGTTTTCTCACACAGTCGACATCTGATGTGCGTGTCGGATCTCCCCAAAGGACGTGTGTTAAACAGTTTGCTGTTTCAGGAGATCACGTCTGCAGCCCCCGTGTCTTATGTGGGCTGCACTCGATAGTGACCCGGAGCTTTACGCGCAGCCGATCCCCATGCTTTAGCAACACAGCTCAGCGCACTCAACCTTAGATGTTTCGAAAAAGAACAGGGTGAAATAACAAAGATGATACAAACGGACATTTTGCAGACAGAATGGATTTAACCCAGCTAAGCCTCTTGTTGGGAAATGTTTCCAACGTTGAAAACACCACCGACGCACCGTTCGCTCTGCCACACACAGAGGCAGCCACCGCACTCATCATCCTCGTGGTTACAGTGATCATTTCGGTCACAATTGTTGGTAATGTGTTGGTGATTGTAGCGGTTCTTACTAGCAGGGCTCTCCGTGCCCCTCAGAACCTTTTCCTGGTCTCTCTTGCATCGGCGGACATCCTGGTGGCCACACTAGTGATCCCCTTCTCCCTCGTCAACGAGGTAATGGGCTACTGGTACTTTGGAAGTACTTGGTGCGCCTTCTATCTCGCTCTGGATGTGTTGTTCTGCACCTCATCCATCGTTCACCTGTGCGCCATCAGCCTGGACCGATACTGGTCAGTAACAAAGGCGGTTAGCTACAACCTGAAACGGACACCTAAGCGCATCAAGTCCATGATTGCTGTAGTGTGGATAATATCTGCTATCATCTCCTTCCCTCCTCTCCTCATGACCAAACACGATGAACGGGAGTGTCTGCTAAATGATGAAACCTGGTACATCCTCTCATCCTGCCTGGTCTCCTTTTTCGCTCCCGGTCTCATTATGATTCTGGTATATTGTAAAATTTATAAAGTTGCCAAGCAGCGCTCCTCCACCGTGTTCGTGGCTAAGAATGGCCTGGAGAGGCAGCCCTCTCAGTCAGAGACCTGTTTTGTCAGGAAGGACCGGTTCGAAATGGAGAGCCCTAGCAGTCAAAGCTCCGGCAGCCATCCGCAAAAGCAAGGGGAGCTGGACGACATCGACCTGGAGGAGAGCTGCTGTGCATCGGATACGAAACCCCGACACCATCGCTTCACCAAGCGAAGGAAAGTAGAGGGATCGGACAGTTGTCCACCCCAGAACTGCCGACTTTCCTGGGCTTCAGCCCGGGCGTTACAACTTTACCCGGAGCAGAAGAACCCAGCTGGGCGACAACAGCTGGCCGCAGCCAACAAGACCAAAGTGGCCCAGATGCGGGAGAAGCGCTTCACCTTCGTCTTGGCGGTAGTGATGGGGGTGTTTGTGCTCTGCTGGTTCCCCTTCTTCTTTACTTACAGCCTGCATGCTATCTGCAGAGAGAGCTGCTACATCCCCGCCGCACTTTTCAACCTTTTCTTTTGGATTGGCTACTGCAACAGTTCTGTGAACCCCATAATCTACACCATTTTCAACAGGGATTTCAGAAAAGCTTTTAAGAAAATCATATGCAGGACATCAAAACGCACATGAAAGGTTGAAAATTTTTTTTCTGGCTCTCAGAAACATTGGGAAGAAATCATAGTATTATAACTTATTGATCTTGGCTGACTATTCTGCTACTCCATCATTTAAATGTAATGTTTAGCATATTAAAAATATCCAGTGTTGTGTACACATTAAATTGTCTATAATTGAAATAAATCATTATATATACTTGACCATTCCTGCAGCAAGCTCAGATATTTCAGGGCAAGGGGAAGTCATGGTCACGTCTGTTGCTGGACTCTGAGTGTTGGCAGCTGGTCACTGTGGGTGCCGAGATAAATAGAAGATTAATCTCCAGCATGGAGATTTTGACTTTTTTTGTGATATTGAAGAGGAAAAAAAGTGCTGAATTCTGCATGGATGAAATGTTTGGCATTATTTCAGGTAATTTGTGTAGCTTTCTGTGCTTGCTGCAGTTAAAGGTACAGCAAGGTTATCAGCTGTTTCTTATCAGTGAACCCCTAAACTTATGTAAGAGTGTAATCTCACACCTCCGCCATGCTATCACACCACCTCAGGACCAGAACAATGGCCGAGCTGAGGCCTGCATTTGCAGAATTGATTGCACACATCTCTGTATTTCATTTCCCTGCAACTGCTTAACATTTTGTCATTAAATATTTTAAGATGGTGTTAAACATGCAGTGCCAACTTACTATACATATCGTTTTTAAGTCTTAGACAAAAGCCTCCTGATGGATTTGACATATTCTTGAATAAACAGAAGAAGAACACTCAAAATAACAAAAGTAAAAACATTTCTGATAAGATCTCAGGACTGGTTTAATCCACTGTGAGCTCTCTTTGGTTAAAAAAAGAGTTTAATATCTATAAGTCAGGCCTCACACTGTGATGCTAAGCTTTATAAAGCTGTTAGATTACCACTTTCTTAATATAGTGAAAAATCTGCAGAAGAAATCATTCATAAGGGACAATTCTTCAGTATGTGATTAAAAAATGATTAATGCATTGGTACAACTCGCATACATAGGATGGGAGTGTTATTAGAAGACTGTATTTGAACTTCCCAACACTGTTTTCCATACAACATCAGACTGTGGTCGGTTGTTGATGCATGTGGGATACAACGTGTATGTCATATGGTGAATATATCATGAAGGACCGCGCTGAGTATAAATACACTATTTATATCCTCTTAGGAATGTCTTCAAAGCACTCCTACTGCTCACTGGCCCCTCGCCAAAGATAATCACCCTGTCTGAGGGATGTCATGCTGAAAAAGAGAAAAAAAAATGAAAGCAGTTTTTGTGAAGTATGCTCACATTCACAAGGGTATTGTTAAAATACTGTCAGGAGAAACAAGGGTGAAGATGGCTGCATATTTTCTTTTCTTTTAATGTGAAATACCATTTTATTTATGAAGGGAATCAGAAAGTCCGAGAGGAGTGTTGTTAGCGCGAGGAAACTTTATCTCAGAGGGATTCACAAACTCTCGAAAGAAATTAAACGTCTGGGTCAAGTCGCACTTGTAAGAGTCGGTGTAATTAGCTTTGTTCCTTCATCACATTTAGCAGGATGGGATTGATGCTTATTTATCTGTGACTTAATGGGATGTTGCTGTACACATGTTACATGTAACCTGATTTCTCCAGAGAACAAAATTACAAGTGCATTTTTCATTACCTCAAAATGAAACACTCATATTTAAATTATTTGCTGATAGTAAACTGATTCATGGCTGACAAGACACCCAACTCCCTTGTTAAATCACACTTCCGAATTCAATTGTCTTTTGTAATCAGCTGCTCAACTGCAGCAGGATTGGGGCACAATACTTTTAATTAGCTGTAGTGTTTTCTGACGCTTTCATGTGCACTTCCTCCAGGCAAGTCTCTTCAAATGTCAGCGCAGCTCTGTTAAATCTTTTGAAAGCGAGCGCTTGCAATATTACATTACAGTGCTGTTATTTTCCTTTGGTGACCCGGGAGGAAAGTATGACAAAGCAAAACATGGAGAATTTTCATAGTCCTTCACCAGTCGTCGCATAAACGCTCTGATAGCTCAACTTTTATTCAAAACCAAGCCTGTGGTGGCTTTTTGTGTTTTGCAGATTTGAAGCTCTACAGTCTGCACAACAATCCACAAACTCTTTTCCTTATCCCAGAATGTAAACAAAGTTGGCGACTGGCTCAGGAAGGGAAGCAGAGCTGCAGTGACCCTTGACCTCCTAAACTCTCTTCTAAAGACTTAATGAGAGCAACAGAACAACTGGACAGAGCCAAAACATTTCCTGATGTGGACTGTTGACAAAAAAAAGCCCCACTCGAGCCTCTTAATAGGGGAAGAAGAGTGAAGATTTGGAGTTAAAAAAACAACAACATTTTTTTAGAGCCAGAAAATTTTGCAAGGTTATTTGCAGTCCTAATAGTCAGAAAAGAGACAGTAATGAATATTTCAAGATAGGTGCGCCGCAGAGAAAAGTGAGCGTCTTAGGAAAAGGGAGAGAGTGGAGAAGGGAGCAGTTGCTTCTTGTCGTCGGCTACATTACCTTGTTTATCACACAACGGAGCATCTGCAGGTAATTGCTTTTTTCAATTGTCTCTAACAAGATAAGGATTGGAGGCAAGTGAGGCCAAATTTTGACTCAATCTCAGGAAGCTGTGTATCCAGAGAAGGAGACCTCAGTATGTCATTAGTGTAAATCAGCTGGTTTCATGTCTGAGCGAGGGTGGAACTGGGCTCATGTCTCCAGGGTGTTCTGATATATCGCCCTGCTAAACGCAACCACTATGTGACTTGAGTCGACAATATAAATCACACCGTACTAATTTAAAGATGATAGTGGTATTATCTGTGTTTGAGAGCAGATTTTACTAACTGAATCCCAGTGACGTTCATATTGCATTTTAAGATATTTACTATTTACTATACTATGTTTTGTATTTTCCGTAGAGATTTGGAAATTAAAATATTATTGTGCATTTCCCTTCACTGTGGTGAACATGGGCACTGTTTAGATAGAGCCAGTCCAGCAAACACTTTCCCCGCTGCTGTGGAAAATCTGTAGCACGGCGAGTTTGCTGCTAAATCTGCATAAATTATCCTCAAATGACACAATCTACTCCAATTTGAATAACAATACAGTGGCCGGAAGTTTAAGAAAGTGGACTGGATCACTGGTTTTAAAATTGTCTTATGATTCATCGTCTGCTTTATTCCTTTGATTCTCAACAAATAAAGAATGTGTATAAACAAAGAGAAATATGTAAGCCATGTAATTAGTCATAACTGATACAATGTCGCTCATTTGGACTGAACGTTTACATCATGCTCGGTGGCTGTAACTCCTTAAAACAAAACTATTTTCCCCCTTGTATGTTCTCATACA
Organism: Mchenga conophoros; assembly: GCF_057382185.1. Classification (NCBI taxonomy): domain Eukaryota; kingdom Metazoa; phylum Chordata; class Actinopteri; order Cichliformes; family Cichlidae; genus Mchenga; species Mchenga conophoros. The sequence continues at coordinate 29,632,963 of NC_140527.1, forward strand.
GAAAAAAAAACATGTCTGAGGGGTGACTAATGACTTGGACTGTGCTGGAAATGTTTTAGTCCCCAAAGACCCAACTAGGACACGTAATCTGAGTTATCTCTGCTCTGGTACCTGCCTTATTATTTGTTATCCAGGATTAGGTACAAAGATAGTTCAAAAAGTAATGAGTAGTCATTCTAGGAGACAACTTAAGTTTACCTCCATTTAACTCCAAACTATCTCTGATTTAAATGTTTGGTAGTGATGAGGTAATGATGTAATAATGATGCAATAAGGTGGAAAAAAGGTAATAATATTTATTGCCCATTTATATAAATTTCAGTGAAATATCACTCAGGTATGATGATAGTTGACACATTACTTGGTTATTTGACATTACTTTTGTAGAGTGGTAATAACTTGTTATTACCATATTATTACCCCCACACAGCTGTAATACAAGGTGATACTTAAGTAACGGACTCTTCATCACTACATTCAGAACATTCAGGGACATTTGCACCTCTCTGAGTTTATATTCATGAATTCCTCCAGAACTACAGGTCTAAAGTATTGCACCATCCAGATAGAAAGTGGACAACAAGGCCTTCTGAATGCTGTGTTGCTGCTAACTGGCTTTACACATCAGTGAGTGAGAGACACTGCATCCATCCATGCACAGTGTCTCATAAATTGCACACAATTCATGAGAGACCAAATCTTTTTATCCTCAGACAATATTTAAACTCAAACAAAACATTTGTGCAGCTGCTTCATTTGGGGAAATCTCTGCTACATTTCTCTCACAATCTGGACTGTTGTTAACACGCTCCAGTGCTTTCCCTCACTCCTGTGATGAGACAGATTACTCGGGCTGATTATGCATTCTGCTGGACGATGGTGCATCTCTGCCAACTGATTATTATTTATTTCTATCATCACCGGTAAACACACATAAGACAAACACACTCTCAGCTCTCTGCCAGGCGCTCGTCTGTTTCACACATACAGGGAGAGTAAGTAAAGCATTAAGAGGATGTTTGTGACCTGCGATAGCCTACATAGTCTTTAAAGCCTATGATAGCCCAGATAGGATCTTTCACCTTTAAAACAGGAAATGAACTGGACCTGCTGTTTAGCAAAGGTATGTCACTGTCACACAACAGGGACACTGCACTCTGAATATCGTTAGTTCACTTTTAAACAACACATAACTCACTGCTAATTAAAATAACTGTAGTCTGAAACACAGCAACCTCCCTGCCTTTTGACCCTTTTATATTTCACCAACCATCCAGATTCATAAAAGCACATATGAAACCATTTTTTCCTTTCAAGGCTTGTTTTATGAAGCACTAGTAGGGGTCGCTTCCTGCAGTGTTTTTCTAAGTTGAAACAATTTTTGTGGCAGCACCTGCAGCAATAACACTCTGCTAACTAATATTTGTATCAAAAGGAGGATGAATATTAGAAATAATGAAAATGGGAGTTACTATAAAGAGCTTCATGTGCATAGAAATAAAGTCTGTGTTATTTCCTCAGGCAGGAGGGATCGGCTCTGTTGTTTTTCACCACCGACAGCAACAACAACACTTCGGCGCATACTCTCTTCTTCCCCAGTTTAAATGGATATGAAGGATGGGTGTAAATGCTGATGATTATGAGTTCACATGCATGTTTTTCTTCTTTTTATTTTACTGAAGATATTAAATAAGTGGCAAATAAAAGTAATCTTTAAGAACTTCTTCAACAGTATTGATTGCATTTAGTTCTTGAATGACTTACAAGTAACTCACCGAGGCTGCTTTTGCTCAGCGTATATATGTGTGCAGTGATCATGAAAGATTTCTTTTGGTGTCGAGCATATCAAACATAGCCTTCAAAAACTCACATGCATGCGACAAGCTTGTGCTTGCAATACTCCGGTGCAGGCTTTCAGCTCTCCTAATCCCATAAGAGAGAGGATGTTTTTTTTCACTTTCTTAAGCTACAGTAAGAAGAGGATAACGCGCTTTTACTCCTGTCCCTAAAAGGATCAAATTCACATAGCCTTGTCCATAATATTTGATATTTCAGGGGTTTAAAGAGAGAAAATAGAAAAGGAATTTAGCAAAACTTGTTGTTTTATCTTCAAGAAAAAAAAATGAAAATCCATTAAAGCATTAAAGCAGCATTTATCAGCATTTTAATTATAATGTAAAAAGATCTCAAAAAGAAAATGACTATCGTGTGACTGTATAGTTTCCCCATGCCTGAAGGAGGATTATTGTTTTGGTTTTTGATGATATTCTTTCATCCGCCTTGTATGGTACAGCTCCAACACCAAACATCAGATAAATTTAAACTACTTGCAGATTGATGAAACCAGATTAGCATTTAGCAGCTAAAGACACGAATATTTCCCCAAAGAAATGACACCAAAACACAGCTGGGAGCTGGGTAGAAATTGGACTTTGATTCATCAAATGGTCGGCAGCAACAATTCCAAATAGTTGATAATGTTGCATCATGGCTGCTGGGTAGTTTGAGAAGTGTTGCCAGCACATTTATCAGAACAGCTTCATGTAATAACAACACATGAGAGCTATTCTTACATCACCTTTTTGCTCTGCCCCCAAGAAACCAAATAATGAAGGTTTTACTATTCAGATTATTACAACCTCAATTCTAAACAAAACTGGGAAGTTGTGTAAAACATAAGTAAAAACTGAATGTAATCATTTGGAAACATCATAAACCCGCATTTTATTCATAGCAGAGCATAGAAAATATGTAAAACATTGAAACTGAGAAAAAATATAAATTTATGAATAAAATTCGATCATTTTGAATTTGAAGAGACATATCTCAAAAGACGGCAGTGTTTACCACTCAACGTTTCATTTACCATGAGTGTGGGAACCATCTGGGAACTCTGGGAACCAGTTGCTGGAATGTCCATTCTTGTCTGATATAGGATTCTAGCTAACAGCTAACAGTCCTGGGTCGTCTTCTTGTATTTTTCATTTCACAACATTTCAGGTGTTTTCAGTTGAAGAAATGTCTGGAATGGGGCGAGGCCAGTTCACCATCCAGACTTTTCTACTCTGCAGCAGTGTTTTATATGTGGTTTAGCTTTGCAGTGCTAAAATATACAAGGCCTCCTTTAAAAAGATGACATCCAGATAGGAGAATATCTTGGATGTCTTGGTTTAAACCCTGTGTATAGAATTCAGCACTCTTGATACGCTTCCAGATGTGCGAGCTGCCAATTTCAGAGGCACTAATGCACCTCGTACCATCAGAAATGCAGACTTTTGAACTCTGTACTAATAATAAGCAAATAAGCTAAAAGGCTCATTTTGATTTGTCTGACCACATAACAGTTTTCCACTTTCCCCCAGTCCATTTTAAATAAGCTTTGGCTTATAATTATGTTAACTAATTGCGTATGTTTGCATCTTAGAACTTTAACCTGCATTTGTAGATTGCACAAGAAATTGTGCTCACTGAAAATGATTTCAATGATTTGTTCCTGAGCACATGCGGCGATTGCTATGAACAAATCATGCAGTGCTGCCTGAGTGCCAGAAGTTCACAGGCATCTGATACTTGTTTTCAGCCTTGTCATTTGCACATTTTGAGAGAATTGGAGTTATATTTTAGGTCCAGGTTTATTCCTGGTAAAATAATAATTTTATGGCAAAGTGAATTACCCTTTTATTTAGAAAAGTACTTTTGATGTCTGAGGCAAACACATTTTTGTCAGATATTCCCCACATAATTTTCTCCATACAAATATCCCCCTGACTGAGAGATTGTGGATTATGAATAGTATGATGAAAATCCTGCTGTTCAGAGAGGAAGTGAAGGAAGTTGTGGGAAGGGTGGAAGAGGGGTGTTTTACCCTTGACCTCAGTCCCTGTGGCCAAGAACTGAACGCAGTACTGAAGAGGCCACACGCTCATTCCACAAGACAATCACCCATAAAAATTTGGATGTCATGCATCAGTTTCATAAACTTATTTATCATGCTGTGCATTGATAGTCAAGTCCACTGTTAAGGTTGTGTGTTATTTTAACAGTTCTAATCCAAGATTGTGGAATAGTTACTCAAGCATTCACCCGTCACTCCCCGAGGGGTAAGAAGTCACTTGGGTCATTTAAATACAACCTGCAACCTCTCCAACACCAACCAAGCATAGGATTTACAGTCATTTTCTTTTCCATTCTTTTATCTCATTCCCTGAGAACGTTGGTCAGCGTTCCCAAGCTGGAGCTAGAGTGTAAAAACTGAAAATATATAGACAATTTAGTAAAATTCAGAAATTCTAAGAAAAGCAGGAAGTAATAACTCAAAGCAAGAAGCTGATTGAAGACGATGGCTGAAGAGAGCACAGCTGCAAAACATAGCAGCCGTTCATACGTAATGGAGATTGTCACAATTCCACTGTGGCATCAAAATAAGGGCAGGGGAAAAATGCAGGAGCAATGAAACGTTACTCTGAGGAAATAGACCAATGTCCTGCTGTGAAAACAAGGCAAAACAGTCCAAACAAGGGGACTGTTTATTTCCATGACATTGACGCTTCTCCACCACATCGATTCGCCTCCATCTCCCTTTGCTTATTATAATGGATTGGATTTATATAGCGCTTTTCAAGGCACCCAAAGCGCTTTACAATACCACTATTCATTCACTCTCACATTCATACACTGGTGGAGGCAAGCTACAGTTGTAGCCACAGCTGCCCTGGGGCAGACTGACAGAAGCGAGGCTGCCATATCACGCCATCGGCCCCTCTGGCCAACACCAGTAGGCAAGTAGGGTAAAGTGCCTTGCCCAGGGACACAACGAGCAGGACAGAGAGCCCGGGGATCGAACCGGCGACCTTCCGGTTACAGATGCGATTCCCAACCCCTGAGCCACGGTCGCCCCCCTATTACTATGTTCCAGGTTCCATCTTGGGACCCCTTCTGTTTAACATCTACATGCTCCCACTGGCACAGATTATAAACAACAACAAAATAAACTATCACAGCTATGCAGATGACACACAAATATATATCACAATGTCACCAGGAGACCGAGGCCCTGTACAGGCTCTTGGTAAATGCATTGAGGAAATCAATGACTGGTTGTGCCACAATTTTCTCCAGCTAAACAAAAACAAAACTGAGGTAATAGTCTTTGGCGCCAAAGAAAAACGATTACAGGTCACCAGAGAACTTCAATCTATACATCTAAAAACCACAAACCAGGCGAGAAATTTGGGTGTAGTGATGGATGCAGACCTAAACTTAGAAAAACACATTAAGACAATAACAAAGTCAGCTTACTATCACCTCAAGAATATATCAAGGATAAAAGATCTGATGTCTCAACAGGACCTGGAAAAACTAGTCCATGCATTCATCTTTAGTAGGCTTGATTACTGTAACAGCATCTTTACAGGTCTACCTAAAAAATCAGTCAGACAACTACAGCTCATTCAGAACTCTGCTGCTCGAGTCCTCACTAAGACCAAAAAAGTGGACCACATCAGTCCAGCTCTGAGGTCCTTACACTGGCTGCCTGTCCATCAGAGGATAGACTTTAAAGTTCTGATGCTGGCCTATAAAGCTCTGAATGGTTTAGGACCAAAATACATCAATGACCTCCTGACCCAGTATGAACCATCCAGATCCCTCAGGTCATCTGGATCCGGTCTTTTATCAGTTCCCAGAGTCAGAACCAGACACGGAGAAGCTGCATTCAGCTTTTATGCTCCTTATATCTGGAACAAACTCCCAGAAAGCCTCAGATCAGCTGAAACACTCAGTTTATTTAAATCCAGGTTGAAGACTCACCTGTTCTCAGCTGCATTTGAATAAAGCACCAAATCCACACTTTAAGCTTAAATTTCAAAACTTACATTTAACTACTGATTTTATCTACTGTTCTGATTTTATCTGTTTTGATTTTATATACTGTTGTTTGTTTGTTTGTTTGTTAATTAGTCAGTTTATTTGCTTGTTTTATTCAATTTTAAATCATGCTTTTTATTTGTTCTTGTTTCTAATGTCTCTGTAAAGCACTTTGAATCACCTTGTTGTTGAATTGTGCTATACAAATAAACTTGCCTTGCCTTGCCTTCATCTATCTGCCTTGCAAAATAAGAGAAGGTTCATATTCCAGGACCTTCTGACTGTATTGGAAGAGAGATAAATGGAACTTATTCTAAGCATCAAGAGTTTGGACGTGTGAGAACACAGGAAAAAACTGTTAGTTCTTTTTGCACTTTACGCTGCACTCGCAAATATATCATCTTGTGCATTACCATTTCACACAATAGCACCGAAATTCAAAAGCAAAGCTCTTATTACTCATAACTATTTTGTCAAGAAGTGCACACCATACTGAATAGGAAGCCTTTCATGGAATTTTAACTCTGACCCAGACTTTACTTTTATCGGGGTGTAGATGATGAGATTTATCACCTCGCACTTGGCAAGCTCTCTGAGAGGAAATTCATCTTTAAAAATAACCACCACTCCAGCTCAAGAGGTAAACTTCCAGCCTATAGATATCTGGTATTTGAGAGCTATGCAAGGAATTCCCAGATGAACAGCAGCTCATTAATGGACTTTGGAAAATGTGATTGTGTATTACTAGGGGTAATTTTTTAAGTGTTACCTGGAACTGAGTGTTTTTGCAGTTATAGCCAGTCTATTACAATAGTAGTGAAACCTTCTTTTTCTCTGAGCATGAATGAAACTATCCACACTTACAGGGCCAGGGGCCTTTTATTAAATTTATCTGACAACAATAACACCTGGTAAATTTGGAGGCCATGTGTTGACACTGACCTCAATATCATACGTGTTCTCCAGTTTTGGATTCATTCCAGCAAAGTGGGTCAGACAAAAGCTGAACTTCAGCAGCACTGGTCTCCAAAGTAGGATGCAGCGTGTGATTTCAGTAACCTCACTTCACCTGGCACCTGCCATTGTTCTGACATAAACGGTAGTAACCAGACCGAAAAGCAGCGTACATTTCGGTGCTTTTTTTCGGTGCTTTTTTTCCCCTGAGATGTCATACACTTTGGATTCTAGCCAATCATTTTACCTTTCCAAGGATAGTAGGCGGGCCCAGGTACGTACGTTCTTTTAGAGCAGAGCTACAAATTAAAAATGCCCAAGGCGAAGCAGTCAAAAGTGTGGCTGTACTTCACAGCAAAAGATGCAAACTCAGCAGCCTGCAACAAGTGCTTTAAGGTGATACTGTGCAAAGGAGGTAACACCTCGAATCTGATGAAACACCTGGCGACGCATAGCGTTTTTTTAAAAGCGGAGAAATGCACCGTATTTGATAGCTTGCTGCAAGACCAAGCAAATCTACTGCGGGTGGGTTGCCTGTTATCGGACCCGGAGTTAGTAACATCCCCCAAGAACCTGAAGAGGAGAGTCCTGGCCCCTAGCCCTGCCAGTGTAGCAGAAATGATGACGGATGATGATGCAGCAGCAGCCGTTCTTCTCTGCGTGAGTAGCTTAATGTTGTTCGTGTGTAATTTATGTTGAGTAGGCTAACCACGTTATTAAATTAATGCACGTACCCGTTGTAGTTACATGCGGTTGTCTTCTTGTTTGATGGCAGATACTCCCTTCACCCTGGCCAAAAAGGCTAAAATGACCAAAGAAAAAGTGGAAAACAGCTAAACATGAGAGGTTTTTGGACAAAGTTTGTGTTTTTTCCATTGTTTAAGCACTGCTCCCAGCCAAGAGTGATACCATATATGCCCTATAGCTGCAGAAAAGGCTAACATTTTACAAAAAAACAGCTAAACATGAGAGTTTTTTGGACAAAGTGTGTGTTCCCCATTCTTTAAGCACCGGTTCGAGCACCGTTTAAGCACCGGCACCGTTTCAAAAGTACTGGTTTGGCACCGGTATCGGATAAAACCTAAACAATACCCAGCCCTATGTAAGGGTCCATGTTGTTAAAAGATTCCTCTATTGAGCTGTTGTGACAATGGAGACCATCCGAATTCTTCAAACATTTGAATCTGGCAGCAGAAATGCAGACTGATCAGACCAGGCAATATTTTGATTACATGCCTAAATTGAGCTGACCCCATTTGATTTGCAGAAATCAGAATTGTTATTGGATATTTCTATATCTGCCTTTTTACTGGTTACATGGTATCCACATTGCTTTCTTCACTGCTTGAACCTGTCCTTTACTTGGAGATTTATTAAGTCACGTCTTATCTGCCCATTTTGCTGTCCTACAGTCTAGTATTTAAGTAACTAAATTCTTTTTTAACCACGAAATGTCTGAGAAGTCAACTTTAGAGTCCCGACCTAATCCGCTAAAAATTGAGTGTTCTGCCGGGGTCATAGTTCTGTTAAACTCTAAAGATTTTATTTCTCTGCTCAATATTTCTTCTGCGGCAGTGTCAGCACACAGATGTTCAGTGTAACACCACAGGTCTACACTGTAGAGAATTATTAATCTTTGAGGCCCCTGTATCTCTTTGCTTTTTTTTATTATTCTATCTAAAAACAGTTCCATCATTCAGACACAGCAGACAAAAGCCCTCGGCATTTTAAATTTAGGTAATGGTAATGGGCCGAAAAATGCTATTCTAGATTATGTCAGGGGTATCAGTGATGTGCCACGGGACAATTAGGCTCATAGGGTGTCAATGAGTATTGATTCAAGAGTATGCAGAAGTCTGTTAACCTCTCATAAGCACAAAGCCCAGTGTCACACAGACAGACCCACATGCACATTAGCCCACTGCCACTGTGAAACACTGTCATTTAAAATAGGGAGAAACTAAGAGGAAGATGTGGCTCATCTGTATGCATGTTTATACTGGCACATTTATGGTTCTGGATGTTATATATGTATGTTCATCTGTTACATGTGTGCTTACATAACCCAGGAAGCCAGTGCAACTCCCAAGTGACTCTGATTGTTCCTTGGATAGTTTTTAGTCCTCCTTTTTGATTCATTTGATAAGATGGAAAGTTAGATAGGATGAACTTTAAGCAGTCCCATGACTCGCACATGTTTCGGATTAATGAATCACATGTGTGTGTTCTTGTATCCATATTTGTACATGTGTGGATGCATGTTGTTACAAGGCCGAGCCCTCCAGCCTACGTTATTACCATGTGGATTAGTGTTTGTTTTACCTCCCAAGGGAGCGCACGCAGTTGTTTTCAGTTAATTAAAACAAACTACCTGCAGTCGTAGCCTCAGGACTTGGATAAAATCAAATATCAACACAGCGTGGTGTCCAGTTACTGCAATTTATGTACATTTTTCAGCATGTGGTCTCAGGAGATGTGTCGTGATTTAATTACAGTTTTTCTCAAATGCTAAAACACATGTCACAAACGTTACCACCAGGTCCCCCAATGTCCAAACACAACACCCTTCTCTAAAGCTACATAAACACAACCACACCATCCCACTGCAAAACTCAAACTCCCACACCAAGAGAGCAGCTCGAAGCTGTCAAAACTGTAAACACTATACACAGCATTACACACTACAGAAAAACAATTGAAAACACAATGCTCAATTTGTGAGAAGGTTCTTTGTTTCATAACTGCCAATGCATATTTTAGAAACTATACAGTAACGGATCGTCGTAGATCTCTGCAGAGGATTAGGCATTTAGATTTGTGAGTTTCATATGAGTAGTATAAATCTATAGAAAATCCTGCATGTACGTACACTACTGTAACACAACTCAATGCAAAAACAGAATCTATTGCACACAACAGTAATCTTGAAAACATGAACAGGGTGTGAAGTTTTTTTATTTACGTTATTCACACCACACACACACCACAATCACTGTGCGGCATCATGTCGCTGAGCTGTTGCTCGCATCTTGTCCGTAATGATGGTGCGAGGTTGTCTTGCTCTCCCTCCTGGACCTTCTCCTCTCCCATGTTGGCCTTCTCCTCTTCCTCGTTGGTCGCTCCTCTTCCTCCTCTCATTTGAACTCCTCTTCCTCATTGGCCTGCTCCTCTTCTTCCAGGGCCAGCTCTTCTCCCTCCTCTGCATCAAATTCCTCTTCCCCTGACTCTGCCTTCATCCATTGTGTTTGTTTGGAACCTTCAGCATACTGTGCACTCTGAACTTGCTTTTACATGTGGGTACAGCATTAGCAACAAGTGTCTTCAATTTTGAGTCATTGTGTGTAGTGAATGACGCCAGGTGTGTTCCCTGTGTTCAAAGATTGGTGACTGTGGCAAGCATTTTGCATCACATGGGCTTTCATTTGAGGATATGAGCAGAGTTGTTTTGCAACATGTGTTTTAGCAAGGAAAAATGTGTTTAGATTTATGAGTACAGAGGGTTGTGTTTTGTGAATTGTGTCTTCATGTGACATGTGTTTATGGTACTGGAATATGGTGGCTACATTTAGTAAATGTGTTTAGACTACTGGTCATTTGGGTTACAGGATTGGCTTTTGTGTTTTAACATTTGAGAAAAACTGTAAAAGGTGGGCTTTTAAAGCAGCTTTTAAAATGTAAGCAATACTTCAAAACTTTACATTTCATGACAGAAAGAGATTCAAAGTACACACCCTGTTGTTCATCCAATTACATACAACACAAATCATCTGTGTGAGGCCTTCCAGCACAGGTAAGACACAGGTGACAAATAACTTGTTTTATTTAGTGTAAGTGCTATGTTGGCTGCTCAATGAGTGGGCAGTATTTCTGCTGCTTCTGGGAACGAAGCTCCTGGAAGGGGGAACAGGTGCAGGGAGGGGACAGCCTGCGCGCCTCGATTAACAAGCAGATGGATGGTGGAATAGGGTTTATCCTGGGCCAGAGAGCGGATTGTGAAAAAGAGAAGAGAAATAGTGAGAGAAATGGGCTTGGCGACACACTCAGACACCTAGACAGGTAAACAAGCTGGAGTAACCTAGGAGGAGAGACACGTAGGAAGGATTAAATGACAAATGAACCGATACCAGTCAGATGATGAGTGAGAGGATGTGAGAGAAAAGAGGAATACATTTATGTCTATGTAACGTATCTGGGCAGTCATATGATGTTTACAAATGATGCCTCCTGTAATTTATGCAACTTTTGAACACGCAAACTTTTGCATATGTTGACTCTGAACTTTTCTGATTCATCTGGAGTCACAAATATGTCAAACTTTTAATTTATTCTCTAATTTGGTTTATGACCCCATACCCAGAAAACTCATTAGTTCCATTAGCCCCACAAGTACTTTGTCTCTTTTGGCAAATACCACCATGCTGACATGCGACATTAAAATGGTGAAAATGATGTGCAGGGAAATGCAAGTGGAGTCCTACTCTAAGGTACAATCACAGAAAATGTGAAAATAGTTGTGGTACCTCATCAGTGGGTCTGTCTCAGCAGTGCTTTGCACAAGTCGTATTTCTTCCCTGCATCTGACTTTTACAGTTTTTGCTCGTTGCTTGAACACTATAAACCCATGCTTAGACTAAAGTAACACAACTTGAAGCTTTTGTTACCATACCTCAAACACATGTACCCATACCTTAAACAAAAGTGCTGCTTTGCACTCTGGTTGCAATTATGCAACACACTTACTCCTTTATGCAACACACATGGTCCTGCATACTACACTCTATTTCATACATAAGACACTTCGTTCAAAAATGAAATTTCAGGGTGCCATTTGGAAAACACATGTATCCAAAATACAAAACACATCGGGTAATTGCAACCACTCAAATATACACCTGAAGGCACTTACTTGCAAAACTGAACACCAATTAGCCAACCACAAAAAGCCCTCAGTTTAGCCATTTCAAGAACTTTGCAAGCATGGATGGAGGGAGAGCAAGAGGAAGAGGAGGAGGAGGTCAAAGAGGCCATGCACGGACCCATATTTCTGATGATATAAGAGCAACTTTGGTGGACCATGTCATCAACCACGGCCTGACTATGAGGGAAGCTGGGCAGAGAGTCCACCCACATCTAAGCCGCTTCACAGTGGCATCTGTAATACGAACATTCCGACTAGAAAACAGGTCTGTCTTCATCTCACTGCCTTCTACTCTACTCAGATGGTTTTATAGTACTGTTCTACAGTATATCACCATATCAAGTGTACAGCGTACTGCAGGGTGCTAATGCTCCTTTTGCAGCCAAAGTGGTAGTTTCTGTGAAACATAGCATGATTACTTATATTGAAGTACAGTGTTGTACAGTGGATGATACAGTATATACAGTAAAGTACTGTAAGAAAAATAAGCAAACCGATGACAATATGTGGTTGTATTTCTCTAGAATGACTCGAAGACCTTCTGGGGGAGGACGCCAACGCCTGTTCACACAACGGCAGGAACTTGCCGTTGTGGACCTAGTGAGGGCAGACAATGCTATCCGTCTCCACCAGCTACGACGGAAAATACTTGCAGACAGGCGAGTGTTCAGCAACATAGACCATGTGAGCATCACCACCATCAGACGCATCTTGGGAAAACACAGCATCACCATGAAGCAGCTCTACAGAGTCCCATTTGAGAGGAACAGTGACGGGGTCAAAGGACTTCGAGCTGAATATGTACCAATATGCCTTCTGAATGAACAATGGAAATCAAAGACTGCAGTGCTTTATATAAAGTAGACTAGTGTGTTCCCCCTGCTCTGTAAGTGTTTGCATATGATGCAAGTATGTGTCATTTTGTCAACAGAGTTACATTTTGACAAAGGAATGTTAGGTTTTGATAGCAGAGTTTAGGTTTTGAGAGTAGAGTTTCAATTTGGTGCAGATGTGAATGGTATATTTCCCAGTGTTGTGTCATGTTTACTTGTGTTTAGGGTTTTGGCACAATGAGCAAAGTTTTGCAAAATGTGTTCAGGCAATGGGCAAAAACTGTAAAAAGCTTAATCGGTTGTTTTCCTAAAGCTTCACCATTGTGCTTTTTTTATCAAAATCTCACCAGTTGAGTCTCGGATATGATGCTGATTTTAAGAGTATGATGAATATTGCCTTTGGATAATTTTTTCTCAGCCCGTGTATCCATTTTGATTGGTAAAGCAAGCTGATTTTGATGTTTGTCAAACATCAGTTATGGATTCTCAGCTTTAATTACTGTGTTCCCACTGGGCCCAAAACTTTCTCTCCTTCTGTTTGCGCTTCTAGGTTTATTATCTAGCATTATTCACAGTGAATGTCAGAAATTTCAGTTCATACTAAAATGACGGCTCATCTGTCAGACTGACATTCCTAACACCCAGATCTACTGTTTTGGTTAAAAATCAAAGATGTCTGATAATTTTCTCAAAGTTTTCTCAAAGCGTAACAAAAAAAGTACATGTTCTGCTCTTGTAAAGATCTTCCTGTGTGTTTACACTCAACATGACCACTCAAAGCACACCGAACTCGTCAGCTCCTCTGAGTGGATTTTCTTTTACATGTCCTCCTGTTCATTACAGCTCGAGGTGAGGATTTGTGTCACAGTGGCTTATTACAATGATGTGTCCCTGTGCTATGGCTATGAATTATGCAATACTCAAATAGCTTAGAGTACAATATATGACTGTGACAGCACTGTAGAAATATGTGGCATTTTATTTCCAGTACCAATTCAGTTCAAAATCCTCCAACAGCGATGCTGTTTACAGCTTGAGGACCTCATCGGGACTGGAGTGTCGTTTTCATGATGAAATTTATTGGAAAAAAAAAAAACATGGTGGGGAAAGTGGAACCAGCACCAGCACCCCACTTACACACACACACTTACCTCCATTTAAATTTACAGTTTAAGACCAATGTCTCTGTTGTGGTATTCACAGGCAGCTTATACAGAGACAGAAGGCAACAGGTTGAAGATAGTGCTAAAATAATTCAGAACTATCATGCACAAGGGTTCAGTCCTGCCATCCCACCTCCTCAAAATGTCACTGCTTCTCCAGAGTAAAAATAAATAAAGAGACACACAAACTGTTGGCCCTGGAGGAGAAAAAGAAGAATAGATGTGAAATCTCTGTCAGCAAGCCAAGGTAGGCCTGCTTTTATTGCAGCTGAACATGAAAAGCATTCAGATTGACTGGTAAGTACAATGTTAATCAGCTGGGGGATGGAGGCTTATCAATGGGCTCACCTGCTGTAGCGTTTAGTTAGACGGAAATTATGAATTCTCTTCAGCTCAAATAAATGCTGATTGTATAAACCACTTAACCAACTTTTGAGAGCCAAAGCATCGGAAAGCAAACGCACAGATTGAGTGCTGAACGAAGGTTACTCGGGAAGAGCTTTTCTTTTAAAAGAGACAAAATTAGCATCTGTAAATAAACAATGGAGAAACTTACACTCTAGTCTACTCTGATGTAGAAGGAGACTTTCAAAGATAAAACCCCACCCCCCCTCACACCGTTTGCCTAATTGTAACAACCATCTTGCTTCAGAGCAACCACCGCTCCTGATAACCTAACCAGCACCACCCTGCAAGCCAAATTGGCAATTAGCTGATGAGCATTTAACGAATAAAACGTCACATAATTCCCATGGGAATTGGTTGACAGAGGACCAGAGCTAAAAGTAGTCCACATATTGACCAAAAGGTCAAGCTTATTACATCAAGTGAATGCTAGCGTTTCTTCCTAATTGCTAGCTATGAAAATAAACAAGTGTATGGGCCTCAACAGCAGGAATAGACACACAAATACCAACTCACAGTGTGGCCATGATCCATGTCAAAGAATGCAAATCCATTCACTTTTTTTTAGTATTTAATTTTATATTTTAAATTGAATTTAAATAAAAAATGAATTTAAAAAAATGAAGAATTAAAAGAACATAATCTTATTTGACTTCTAAAAAAAGAGACCTTTTCTTTTTCTTGGGTATTAAATTTGCCCAAACTTCTGTATTTCCCTGTAATTTCCACCTCTCTATCCTCTCGTACCACCTCATTCAAAAACACACAACCGTCGTTGCACTGAAACATCTGCGTTCAATTAGCAGGAAGCTTTCAGTGGCAGCGCGCGTTATCGGAACTCCAAAGTTCAAGAGCAGCTAAACATCTGCAGCGCATCTGTCTTCAAGCATGTTTTTACTGTGAGAGAGCACTTTAATCTAAAACACACAACCTGCTCCGTCTCTGTGCTGCATAATGAAGTCTGGTTTTCATAAAGTGTACGTGCAGTCTAGTCACAGTTAAGGGGAGTGTTAAATGGAGTAAAACATAACATGACAGGAACTTTTTCAGTGCGGACATCGTTCTGCTCTCTGGATATCAAAAGTCTTGTCTTTGGTCTCTTGTGCGCTGAGTTACAGGACCCTAAACTGGCTCTCGGACAGGAATTCTCACCAAGTCTAAACTGCCTCCAAATATTCCTGTGAATTAATTATTCTGTTCAATACTATATAAGGAAGTAAGTGTTCCAAATTTCGAGCCAATAGATGATGTTGGCTAGGCCGGCTGTTTTTTTCTCATTCTTCCCAACTTAACGTGTACTTACTCCCTGATGTAAGCTTTAGCTCTCTTACCTTACTATAGTAAGGTTGTAATTGTTGTTTTCATGCTGAGACCCCTGTTACTAGAACAACACATTTTGTCTCCCAACACAACAAACAGTGATTGTAACATATCGCTATCACAAAAAAGTGCAATTTTGACTGATGTAACTAAGCTATCAGGGACAATAATTAAAGCCAAAATTATCTCAGCTGGAGAAATGTAAACACACCAGAAACACCTGGACACACAAGCAGCAATCCATTAAGTGTTTTCTAACATAACTCCACACCCTAATGCAATTTAAGTGGGTTGGCATATTTAATAGATGTAAATACTAGTGAAATTCAACTATTTCTTCCAAATTACTTAAATGTTTAGACTTTATTAACGTACTGCTAAACATACTGTCTTATTGTTAGTTTTTTTAAGCTTTTAATATTATCACTTTCATTGTGTTCAATGACATTTTGAACACAATGAAAGGTCCTTTTTTGTTACGATTGGTACCTACTCCTCCTCCATTGCCCCTGTTACCTCTGGTGTCCCCCAGGGGTCTGTACTGGGTCCTATGCTGTTCTCTTTATACTTGTTACCCTTGGGCCAAATCTTTTAAAAATACAATATTTCTTTTCATTTTTATGCAGATGACATTCAAATCTATTTTGAACTGGCTGAGGATGTCACACCATCGTTGCAACACCTCTTCGATTGTATGAATGAATTTAAAAACTGGCTGCTGAGCAATTCCCTCATTCTGAATGATAACAAGACGGAAACTGTAATCTTTAATAGTCCCATTCGTCAGCCTGAACTAACTAGTATATTTGGGCCCTTTGCTGACTCTCTTTCTGATACTGCGAGGAACCTGGGTGTTGTCTTGGACAGTCCCTTTAAGCTGGACAAACATGTTTCCTCTGTAGTTAAATCCAGTTTCTATCAATTATGTCTTATCTCCAAGGCCAAGCCCTACATATCACGTAAAGACCTTGAAAACTTATTCATGCCTTTGTTACTTCCAGATTACATTACTGTAATTCCCTTCATATTGGTCTACATTCTGCCCTTATTCACAAATGGCAGCTCATTCAAAATGCTGCTGCGTGTGTCTTAACTGGGACTGGTAGGTTAGATCAGCAGGCCAAATGTTCCTGGTGTGACCGAGATCTCGGCTTAAGACCAGAGGTGACCTCTGTTGTACCCTACCTCTGGAATAATATTACCCAATTCTGTCTGATTCAATTCAATCTTTTAAATCTCAACTAAAAACCTATTACTGACCTGGCAACCTGGCTGCCCCTGGGTGGGTCCGGGATGGGCGTGAGGTTCTGGGGGCGCTCCGTCTCTGGGCTGGGGCCCGGGCCGGGCCTCGGGGGCTTGGGTCCTGGTTGGTGTGTTGCCGGGGTTGTGGGCGGGTGGGTGCATGGGGGCCCGGCCCTGGAGCAGGGTGCCGCCGGTGCGTCGAGCCGCCTGGGGGGCTCTTCAACTGGTGGGGGGGATGGTCACATCTTGCAGGAGCTTTCTTCTCTTCAGGAACTCTCTGCAGGAGGGGGAGATACAGGAGAGGTGGAGGAAGATCTCAGCCTGGGCGTTTACCGTCTTATGTAGTCTGGAAGATGTGTGGATGGTGGGGTGGGTGCAGTTTTCTCTGTGGTGGGGTTGGGTGGACTGTCCAGGGCTCTGTGGAGCCGGGGGGCGCTACTGCACTGGGCCTGGGCCTGGGCCCCCCTTCCCTGGCGGGTCGCGGAGGGTGGGAGTGCCTACTGGGGTCAGCGGGGGAGCTGGCCCCAGTCCAAATCACCATCAGGGTGTATACCTCACCCCTGACGTCGTTGCCCACCTCTCAATTTTAAATACACTTAGTCATTGAGGGCTAGCAGGAGGGACTATGCGCTTACCTGCTGCTCCTTGGCAGGTAGCTCCATGCCCTCCTGGGTTTTAATTGCACCTTAGAACACATATGCATCAACACTACAATGAGCAGGTGGAGGGAGGTTTGGAGTCTTCTCCCACCCCCATTCTCTGCGGCCTGCTGGAGCGGGAGGGCTAGTAGGAGGAGTTGGCCGTCCGACTGCGGTCTGGGGTGTGGGGCCTCCCTGCTGCTGCGGAGTCGGGGTGGTCTGCCTCTCCCCACTGCAGGGAAAAGGGTAACACCACCTGGGTCTGGGTGCAATTCCCCCCTCCAGGGGCAAGGGTACCTAGACCCGGTTTGTAGAGTACGCTTGGGGAGTGTGATTGTGTGTACAGCGTCTCTTTATGTCTGTCTCCACGTTGGTTGAGTGTGGAGTGAGTGCATATGAGAGCATGAGGGTGGGAATGAATGTTTGTGTCTGTGTGTGCCTGTATGTCTGTGTCTATATGTCAGGTTGGGTATCAGACGCCACCTCTCTGGGGACACCTCAGGCCCTCCAAGGTTTGGAGGCCTATCTCCACCCACCACCACTTCCCCTGCCGGTGGCGGACTCCCTCAGGTGTCGGTGCGTTGGTGGTTCTTTGTGTCTGGGGGTGGGCGTCCGGGTACACACCGGCTCACTCCTTGGCGGCCGCTTGTCGGGGCCTGGGGCCTGGGGCTCGCTCGGGCCCCTTTGGAGGTGGGGTGCCCCCGGCCTCTCGGCCTGGGGCTCGGTCACTCAGGCACAGCTGGGGGTCGGCGGAGCTCACGGGCGCGTCACTGCAACTCCCCCTGACTTCTGCTCCGCGGCTGCTGGGCGAGCCCTCATCTGGGACTCTCCTCAGCTCTTACTGGAACAGTGGCGCGGCTGCCCCTCTGTTGGTCTTCCATGGTCTCTTGTGTTCTGGGGGCCTCTGGATGTCTGGAGTTTTGATCTCCTCCATACCCGCTTCACACCCTGGAGGACGGGGCTGTGGCCCCCCCACACTCCCTAGCAGATCATTACATGGAGAAACCTTTGGAATGCAAGCATGCTGATCCACACAGGTATGCACACATGGGTATTCACAGACGCGGACTAAAGCTTTCTTGGCTGCTGCCTCAAAGCACACTGTGCGCTGTCTATCTTGCGTGCTGCACAATATCATTTATTATTTAGTAAATATTGATATCTATGACTAGCTAGTTTATTGTGATGGTGCTTTGTTTTCTCTATTATTATGTTACTCTTTGTTGTTTGCTGTCTCCTCTGTTTGTTTTTTTTGTTTGTTTGTTTTTTTTTCTCCATACAGGTGACCCAGGAGTTCTTTTTTTTTTTTTCTCTCTCTTCCCCCCCCTTCTCACCGTCTCTTCTCCCCTTTGGTTTTCTTTCTTTCTCTCCCCCTCTTTCTCTCATTCATTCCCCCTGTCCTATTTATTAAAAAAAAAAAAAAAAAAAAAATGACAAAGGATGAACTGAAGCTCTGCCATCACGTAATGTCGCATACTGCTGTTTCTGATGTCATTTAAAAAAAAAAAAAAAAAAAAAAACTATTTCTTTAGCCTAGCCTTTCCGGCTTACAGTTTTTTACAGACGCTAGGACACATGTCTCAATACTTAGGTCACTTTTGCAAAACTCTTCACACAATCCTCCTAACTGACCGTCAGCTTGGCAAAGCAGTTCATTTCACATTCAAAATGCACTACAACTACCAAAACACTTCATTCAGGTCTCAAATAAACTCATTCTTCCAGAACACTAGCAAAGGTTGACAGCCGACAAACACACTTTGTCACCCACAAAACAATGACCTAAAAACACTAACAACATGTAGCATTACACAGTGTTTTCTTGTGTAAAACAAGGACACATCTCTGTTTATAATTTCAATATATGTTACTGGAATGAATCAGACATCATGCAGAATTCGTTAATATTTGTTTATGTATTTTTATGTTTTTGCACTAAGTAATCCCAAAATACAAGAATTTGTATACACACCATCCACTGATACACATACAATAGTAATGCTAATCTACTCGGTCTTCTCCATTTGGCCACAGGTTCTCATCCACATCAGATCTTATGTCATCTAGGGCAACACACCTAGGAAAGAATCTTCTGGCTGCCAGAATTGAAGGAGTTGAAAAATTGAAGGAGTAACATCTGTGTAGATGTTCATCTACAATGAGAATCAGCTGTGGCTGGTTAAACTGCATTTTTAGATTTAAAATATGTTTCAATAAAATATTGCTGTTGGATTTTGCTCTTTTCAAGTTTTGCATTGTGTTATTGTTTTGGCCATAAGTTTAACAGTTTTGAAAACAGTATGTAAGCACATGCAAAATGTCCTGTACGTACAAAGGTTATTGGCAGTTGTTGTGTCTGAGTGAGAAGATAATTCATGAAATTTGAGAGATGTAGTCATTGAATGCATTTTGTGCCAAAACAATGATAACTGGTCCTCAGTTTAGCCCACATAGACTTCTGTTGTGCTCATTGTGTGAGGAGTTTTGCAAAAGTGACCTAAGTATTGAGAAATGTGTCCTAGCGTCTGTAAAAAACTGTAATAGAGCCCGCATGTGTGATGGTACTGTATTTTTTCATTTTGCTCTGATTATAATTTATAATGATTTAACCTTCAGCCTTTGGCTTGTGCCTACTGTGTGCCTATTGTGTGCTTACTGTGCCTGGTGTATATTGGATAGTTATGTTTCCCACCTGTCACTATATTTGTATTTGTATCTGTAATTGCACTTAATTGATTCTGTGAAGCACTTTGGCACCCTCCTCAGGTGGTAAATAGCTAAAACAGTCTCACAGCATTACAGTTTTTTCTGATTGCTTAAGCACATTTTTTGTAACTATTGGCTAATTTTGCAAAACTCTTCACACAAATAAGAAAACCTGTCACCCAATCATCAAAACATTGTAGTTCTCTTGCAAAAGCAAACACAGCTAGATTAACCCTTCACACCTTCGTAAAAATGGTGTTTCCGTATCAAACAGTACACACAAGCCATCATAGACTAAGCACACAATGCGCCAACTGCACACTGATGGTATGAATACAAAACACATCTGGCTTTTGCTTTCTCTGTGCACAAGGTAGGCTATGTCAGTTTGAGCTCATACTTCTGTCATAGATCCATAAGCATAGAGGGATCCAAACTTCAAGCACTGGTGTACTTGAAACACATCAAAACAAACAAGTGTTTATTTCCAAGTATAGGATTATTTGCAATCGCCATAATGACTATATGGGTTACTTGGTCTGCAGTGAACATGCTTCCTCTGCCCCCAGCATCTGGTCATCTAGCAATTCTGTAAAGTAACAATTTCAGTATTTTTACATCAATGGTATTGGTGTGTTTCTCATTGGCATATGGCAGTGCTACAAATCTTTGTGCAAAGTGACTGTACTAACCGATTCTCATTTCAAGATGTCCCTATGGTACTTGCTACAGTGTAGCGGCTCAAGTTAGGCTGGACCCGTTGGCCAGCTACCCTCAGGGTCATTCCACGGTTGATGACATGGTCCACTATTGTAGCTCTGATGTCATCAGCAATTCTATTTCTTACCCTTCCTACCCTTCCTCTCCCCCCTCCTCATCTTCCTCTCCCCCCTCCTCGTCTTCCTCTTGCTCCTCCTTGTCCTTGTCGTCCTCTTCATCCTACTTCTTCACCTCCACGTCCTCTTCCTCGGCCTCCTCTACTTCTCACTCTTTCTGCTCGCTCCATTGTACTCCGCACACACAGCTTACCTGTATTATAGTGCTTAGGCTGATTGCAAAGTGAACTAATTATCTAAAAAAGTTTTCACATGTGAAAGTGTGCCAGACAGTTGGCAAATTAGTGTTAATGATAGCCATACATGTGTATACTTTTGCTAGGAGTGTGTTGGAAATTTGGTAATTGAGTGTTGTGCAGTGAATTGTGCCTACAGTTTTGCATAGTGTGTGTTACAAAATTGCAAACTGAGTGCAAAGCAGTTTATGTGCTTTTAGTTTTGCAAACTCAGTGAGTGGTTTTGCTATAAGTCTGAATAGTTTTAGAGATTGTGCTACAGGAATCACAGTTAGGGTTTAAGCATTCAGAAAAAACTGTAAGAGGAAAAGACACAAAATTGCATGTTTTCAGTCAGAAAAAGTCCAATCTTTTCTGTTTACATACAGACACCTACCACACAATTTGGATGTACATGGAATTATATTTATTCCTTTTTATTTGTCATGACAAATTTTCAGTGTTTCCAATGTTAGGAGTCATCAAGGTCCAGTTGTACAGACAAACAAACAAACAAAATATATTATTTATCACACTCAGTCTGTCATAACATTTCATCTGAACAAAGAATTATTAGCCATTATATTCAGCATTACTAAGAAAAGACCATTAAGATCATAGATGTAGTTTATAAGAAGCTCTTCAGCTCATCAAATCTGAAAAATAAACCAAGTACATTAAAAACTGTATTTCAATGAATTCATAAACATGTCGGTCTCTGCATTGACAGTAGAGCCTGTAAATCAGTTTTGCTCTGCTTGTTGGCCGTCGCAGTGGAAATGAACAGAGCCACAAAGCAGCAGGTTCAGCAGACTGGAGCAGAGAGGAGCTTACATCAGGGCACAGACCTTCTCTTACTGAGAGCGCTCCCACATGGACATGATAATACGACTGCAGCTACTGTCTGGTGTCTGTGTGCGAAGTTCATACAGTTCAGAGGGGCACGGGTGGATATGTGTACAGTGTGTGTCATGGGAAAAATATAAATTATTGCTCTTGGTTTCCTCTGAAGTTAAAGGGAGCTGTTTTGCTCAGGGCCATCAAGAGTGAGTCATAGCTCACTACAATATTTTAAACAAGCACACACAACCCAACAAACACACAACCTCTTACGAGGTAGGTCATTCATGCATGATCCTTCGTTGTACCCCATCCCCATTTTTTGAGACATGTTACTGGCACGAAATTCAAAATTTTCCATAAAATAATGACATTTCTTTTTCAAAATGTGATGTTTTTTTTAGATAATCTATGGTGAACAAAATAAAAAACCTGAGATTAGGATTTGTTTCTTTATTTACATGTTAAAAATTCCATTTTATTTGGTATTGCAGTTATATTTGAAATTCATGTTATCCACTATAACTATTATAGAGATTCACATTGTCGTAATCTTTAAGACTGGAGACCTGGTTGTGAAAGCTTGGTCCCTAACCCACAAAGCTGAAAAGGTCAAAATGATCTCATTACACTAAAGTGGAGGCCGCAGTGCACGTCGCACAAACGCAGGTGTGCTGAAACACTTCTTCTTCTGGGAAAACCGATTTGTGAACATGAACAGGGAAACAAGCAGGATATCATCGTGTGTTTGTGTCGGTGTGTATACCTGTGTCATATTCAGAGACAGTTTGGGAGTCAGGTGCTAAGTGTGTGCTGCGGTTTTTGCTTAAGGGATATAATCTCCTTTAGTTCTCTATGACACTGAGAGTGAAAGGAGATCATTTAATTTTCCAGTCAGCCGCATACCTGAAAAATTGTTGTACAGTAATGTTTCCTATGCAAATGAATGGATTTTTTTTTTTTTTAAATGCACTGTTGAACCGAAGAAGTTTTATCTAACCTTAAAATTAACTTATTATTAATTTGTATATATGAGTTTTAATGTGTAAATTTGCTACATCCAGCAGTTTTTTGTAATTTATTTCTTAAAAATGTGTTGTGCAATTTAGCTTTCCTTGTTTTAGAACATGATAAAGAAATGCTGCTGGGGTAAATGAAAGAAATCTGTCAGCACGACTGTGTGAGACCCAAAGTGTATGAAATATGTGTTTACTGTGGGTCCTCTAAAAAATAAAAAACATACAATTCTATGTTAGATAGTGAAACAGGAACCTTTCTGTCATTTAATGTTTAACTATATCTTAATTATGTTAGTGTAGTATGGCTAGCCATGGGGAAGGTCTTTGTCAGTAGGAAAAGCTGTAAAACTTAAAATACAGTCAAAGAGCCAGACAAGATTTTTATTTCCTTCACATTTTACAAAGTAATCCAATGGACCAGATTGGAGTCTTTGCTGGGGCGATTCTGGCCCCCGGGCCTTACATTTGATACCCCTCAATGAAGCTGTTTGGCGATAAGACTCCATTGACTGATCAGAGCAGAATGAAAATCCCAGTGGTGAAAGGATTTAGGACAAACCCGGGTGGTGATAAAGATCAAGAATGAAGTTTGGATGGAGCTCTGGGTGACCATGGTGAGGAGGAGATTTGGAGGAGACAGGGAAAAGGGAGCTTTGAGATTTAAAGCACACAAAATAGAGGCTGATTGGGTCAGAGAAGGCAAGTCTAGAGCAATGATGTGGAAGTGACATAAGGAAAAGACTAGCAGGCAGACACCTAGTAGCAGGCAGATGAGTTATTAAAGAACATCCTTTCTAAACGTATGTATTGCATATGCAGGCTTTATTTGCTTGTTCTTGAAATTAAATAACTACTGATATATTACATTTACGGTATGTCATAGATAGAATGCAACCCTATGATTATGTATACATTGTACTGCTTTTGTTTCTTTGATTTTTCAGTTTCTAAACCAGATGGAAAACAGAACAGCTGCTGTTCCTGATCTTGTCTTAGGCCAGAGGTTCCCAAAGTTGCGTGATGAACTCTGTATTCCTCATCCACAGATAAACGCGAAAAAAGGAGTTTTAAAAAATCTCGGTTTTCAGTGATTCGAAACGGCGTATACGTGTGGACAAAATGCCCAAATGTAGTGTATTTTATTACTACCTGTAATTTATTGCAGTTTACTTGTATTTGCTTAACTAAATGTTTGTTTACTAAATGTTTGAGGTGTGACATAAACCGCAATGGAGTTTGAAAACAAAATATAGGTGTGTGTGGTTGGATGATGTATTTGTGTGGGGGTGGGGTTACAAGAACAAAGGCCCCCCTTTGTTCGTGTAAGGTTAAAACAGAGTCCTCGCTTGTTGATCCTGCTCTACAAACCTTCACTACTTTTGTTCTTTTACTTGTACACTGCCTCTCCTTCATCATCAATAACAAGAGGTGAGAATCCTTAACGTCATAAAGAAATCTGCTGTCTTCCCAGATCTACTTGTTCTTCTCACGATGGACTGATTGCAGATTACATGATTAGTAATTAGTAAACACATTGAGCAATACGGCATATTGCATGAAGTAAGGAAGAGGGGAACTTAAAAATGTAAAAAAATCAGAAAGTTACAGTACTTCCTAAAATTATGTGAAAAGGCCTTGTCTGTAGCCACTACATTTTCAAAATAATAAACTGAATGTGATGTAGATTTACTTTTTATGTGCTACAGCAGCTGTTTTCATATGAATGAGATTTAAACACGGACCAAATCACACTCGTATGTTTGGAAATTCCGGTGATAAAAGAAAACTTACTGCATTCTGAAGCAGTCTCGATTTTTCGTATGCGATAAAAAAAAGGAACGACTTGCTTTACAAAACCTCTGATGTAATGAATGAAAACCCAATAAAACACACAATAAATAAATCCCCATTGCAATCAGGGTTCTTACTTCTGAAAGAAATCTCATTTTAAGGGAAAAACTGCACTTCACAGGGTGCGTGTCATTAAATCTCCGACCATCCACCTCTATATCCTGCTTTCTTAAAGTGTTTCTCTCTCCCAGCAGTGCACTTCTAGCCCTTGTATTGTACGATTTCAAATATCTCATGTCTCTATCAGCGGTCCTCTGCAAGCTCAGCGCTGACAGCCCAATAAACCTCAGCTTATTCTTCAGCTGAGATGCTGCGCAAGATGTGTGCGAACCACAGTCTGAGACATGATGGTACGATTAGGTACACAGTAATATGCGAGATGCTGTGATGCAAAGCTCCATCCCTGCTTGTTTCAACACTAAATTATGTAAGCTGAAGTTCCGCAACCTGAAAACCTGCAAACAAATACAAAGTAAATCTAGAAAATGACAGAAGGTAAGTTTTGTTTTTACAGATTCATTTCTCGGAATCAGCTTATCTTTAATTCATAAAACACATAGGAAATGTCCATAAAGTAAATGTTAACCGGAAAGGATTGTATCAAATAGGTGTTATTCAGTGAAAAAGGTGTAGCTAATTACACCCACCCAACAATTTTTTTATTAAACCACATTTCACCAAAACAAAGACCAAAGAAAAAAAATTTAAGAACAAATATTAAACAAAAACCTAATTTTTTATAACAGTGATGATCACACCTATCACCACATTTTTAAAAAATGTGCATAATGAAGTGCACAACCTCAGTTCCTTATCGCAGCGATTACAAATGTTGACAGATACAGAACTTTGACCTTTGATTTTTTGAACTTTCCTTTTCCTCCGAGTTCATGTTTTATGTCTCTTGTTTCAAACAGATTATCTTGTGATTTGTACTTTATCACTGCAGTGCTAAAAAGATCTAAACTGTAAAATTATCAGGCATTTAGTTTAACGAATAGTCTGTTGATTGGTTCATAGTATTCCAGCCTATTTATATGTCTTAAATGGTTTCTGGCATTTTTGTTATTACGCGGTCAGTTATCACACTCAAAAATTTAGTTTCACGCACTCTTTCTGTGTCAACTTTGTTTATTATAATTTTGACTTATGACTGACTAAATATTATAAACTTTGCTTTTTTCCCAGCTCTTTAACAGCCTTGTTGAGCTGTTTAATGTCGTCTATCAGTGCAGTCAACACATCTTGTTGTTTGGTCACTTTACTGAGATCATCCTTCATGGAGAGATTTTCTAATCTCCTCCAGCTCTTCTTCTATGGGCCAGATTATTAGCTGTCTTTGGTGCCATTTTCAGCAGTTATCATTACTGTTTTCTCGTTGTTGTTTTGTAGGCGCCACCGTCAGAACACCAATGAATTTTCATGAAAAGGTTCAAAACTACATATAGCTTAGAGAGAAAAAGCTCAGATCTTCAGATCTCACTGGCATCCAGTTATCACTTTAAATAGTGCTGAAATAGTGTGATGCTGTTCATTGCGCTCCTTCTTATCTTAATATCCTTTTTTATGACTGTCTTTATTTTTAAACAGGAGGTGATTTAATTCCGATTCCCTTGCTGGTGGAGAACAGATGAATGCCTCACTTAAATGTCTGCTTATCTGTAATCTATTTGTATTCCACTGATTAAGACCAATGCTTTGGAAATCATTTCCAGATACAAAGCGACGTGCCTCCGCAAATGATGTTATTCGTGACCTCTGCCCACTGAAGAACACAATAAAAGCCAAATTAATCCATACACAGACTCTGACATGCAAGCTGTCATCTGATGGACAATTGGCCCAGCCAGTGCTGGATTAGCTGAGCATGTGCATGTCCACAAAGCACACAGGCACACACTGACACACACACACACACAGCCTAACAGTGTCATTTCTCATTGGAAACCAAACCAGGAGGGTTCCTCATGTATTACCCATTGCACATAGCCAGACCAGAGTGCAACTGCAACCTGTCAATTAAAATGATTTCATTTGAGCACTTACTTCAACTCCAAAAGTTGGAGAAAGCAGAGGGTTGGGGATTAGGAGAGCTAATGGGACAGGAGAAGAGGGGAGAGGGGTTTATATAATGTCATCATGAGTACATATGAAAAAACAATCACAGTGCCACAGACCCACGCAGTGTGTGCATTTATAGCAGTGTGGCTACATCCCTTATGTGTTTTGACACTGAAGCCCTTTTCAGACATGGAATATTTACCACAGCATCATTCTGTCATTTATTGGTCACTCTTACATTCATTTTCCCCATTTTCTCACGGGACATTTACCACACTAGTGAAACTGAGCTTCTTTCTTTCAAAGCAGTTTTGTAATGCAACTACATCCAGTTCAGATTATACCATGTTAAAAGTGACACGTAAATGTTAAAAGGCCACGGTCTTGTGTCTGGGGATGGGCGTCCAGGTACACACCGGCTCACTCCTTGGCGGCCGCTTATCGGGGCCTGGAGCCTGGGGCTCGCTCGGGCCACTTCGGAGGTGGGGTGCCCCCGGCCTCTCGGCCTGGGGCTCGGTCACTCAGGCACAGCTGGCTGCCGGCGGAACTCACGGGCGCGTCACTGCAACTCCCCCTGGCTTCTGCTCCGCGGCTGCTGAGTGAGCCCTCATCTGGGACTCTCCTCAGCTCTTTCTGGGACAGTGGCGCGGCTGCCCCTCTGTTAGTCTTCCTTGGTCTCTTGTGTTCTGGGGGCCTCTGGATGTCTGGAGTTTTGATCTCCTTCATACCTGCTTCATGCCCTGGAGGACGGGGCTGTGGCCCCCCCACACCCTCTAGCAGATTATTACATGAAGGAACCTTTTAAAAAAAAACAAAAAAACAAGCGCGTCCATGCTCACAGGTGTACACACGGGTGATCACACCCACAAACTACATCCTTTTTGGCTCCTACCTCAAAGCACACTGTGTGCTGTCGATCTTATGTGCTGCACAATAATGTTTAATATTTAGTATTTACTGTCATATTCCCATATATCATTGTGATGTTGTTTATTCTATTACTCTTGTTCTCTTCTGCTTGTTTTCTTTTTTCTTTCTCAGCAGGTGATCCAGGTGATTGATATATGCATTTTTTTTCTCTGCCCATTCTGTTGGTTTTTGTTTTTTGCCCTTCTCCCCCGTCCCTCTTCTCAGCTGTTTCTCTTTCCCTCTTTCTTTCTCCCCTTCTTTCCTCCAGTCAAGTCTGTCCCGTATTCAGTAAGTGAAAATAAAATAAACAATAAAAGGTGAATCAAATGGACCATTACGGCAAGGCTGGGATGGTCAGTTTGGTAAAGTAAATCCGTTGGGCATCTTTGTTTGCCTTTAGACAACAATTCTGATGGCAAAAGAGCCAAACGGGACAGGCAAAAAGAAAAAAAAAAAGGCCACGGTCTTGAAACTGTCAGAGGATTTTCTGACACACTGAGATCCCATCACATTAATGGAAATGAGTAAATGTTTGAAAACGGCTTTCTCCACAGTAACTGTGCAGTGCTGACTCCCCAGTAAAAATGACTCCCAGTGGGACCAAGCTCTGACCCTGCCCCCATCCATCATCTCCTGCCTTCTCTTTATTGATGTAATATGAGAATCACATTACAGTTTTTTACAGACGCTAGGACACATTTCTCAATACTTAGGTCACTTTTGCAAAACTCCTCACACAATGAGCACAACAGAAGTCTATGTGGGCTAAACTGAGGATCAGTTATCATTGTTTTGGCACAAAATGCATTCAATGACTACATCTCTCAAATTTCATGAATTATTTTCTCACTCAGACACAACAACTGCCAAAAATCTTTGTACGTACAGGACATTTTGCATGTGCTTACATACTGTTTTCAAAACTGTTAAACTTGTGGCCAAAACAATAACACAATGCAAAACTTAAAAAGACAGCAAAATTCAACAGCAATATTTTAGTGAAACATATTTTAAATCTAAAAATGCAGTTTAACCAGCCACAGCTGATTCTCATTGTAGATGAACATCTACACAGATGTTACTCCTTCAATTTCATTACAAAAGGAGACAACTGCTGAATAGGTTTTTTTGTGATGTAAACATGGACCCAGCCAGAAATGGAGTAGATTAGCATTACTATTGTATGTGTATCAGTGGATGGTGTGTATACAAATTCTTGTATTTTGGGATTACTTAGTGCAAAAAAATAAAAATACATAAACAAATATTAACGAATTCTGCATGATGTCTGATTCATTCCAGTAACATATATTGAAATTATAAACAGAGATGTGTCCTTGTTTTACACAAGAAAACACTGTGTAATGCTACATGTTGTTAGTGTTTTTTAGGTCATTGTTTTGTGGGTGACAAAGTGTGTTTGTTGGCTGTCAACCTTTGCTAGTGTTCTGGAAGAATGAGTTTATTTGAGACCTGAATAAAGTGTTTTGGTAGTTGTAGTGCATTTTGAATGTGAAATGAACTGCTTTGCCAAGCTGAAGGTCAGTTAGGAGAATTGTGTGAAGAGTTTTGCAAAAGTGACCTAAGTATTGTGAAATGTGTCCTAGCGGCTGTAAAAAACTGTAATTCCAATGGTAATTCCTACATACACTAACATGCTCTGATGTCTTTTTTGGAGGGCTTTACAACTTGACCATCTCTCTCCGGATCACTAAAATAAATGAGTGAAACAACAATAATCTTCTGTTAGCATTTAAAAAAATTAGACATGCTGAAAAGCTAAAGATGGATTTGTAATGCCCAATTCTGCTTCTTGGGGCACACAGAGAGGAACACACATACACACTTTCATGGATGCACACCCCCTTGAAATTGAAAACTTCCTCTGTCATGGGAAATGAGTGGGAGTGAAACAGGAAACAAAAGTAAGTGTGTGTGTGTGTGTGTGTGTGTGTGTGTGTGTGTGTGTGTGTGTGTGTGTGTGTGTGTGTGTGTGTGTGTGTGTGTTTAAAGGATTGTAATGATCTTGCCTATTGTTGTTTTTCTATTGCAGTTCTCATTTCCTTATCTTGATCATTGTTTATTGCCTCTCAGTTGTGTTGTTTAGGAGCATTACCTTGGCAACATTTTTAGAATAACTGAGTTTGTGGGTGCAACATAAATCTCTCTAATTATTAAGTATATATATTTTACAATGAATACACATAATTTTAATAATTTTTGTTTTTTATTACTATACGTTTCTAATTAAGTTTCAACAGTGAGCAAGCAGTTGCAGTAGCAAATAGTTGTGTTTGATGCAAAAATGTGATCAGTTATCACCACATTTATGGACCTCATTGACTGAATTCATCTTTCACACTCATTAACTTACATGATCTTAAAATTTTGAAGTCAATGTTCGTGAAGTTGATAACCTCCACCACACCCCCTGAGAGAGCCAATTAAAACCAAGCAATTAAAATTGGCAGCTTGTTTCACTTGGAGTGACATCAGGGAATCCAAATACACAATGTAGTAGCTGCTAAGTGTGAAACAAAAGGTTAAAAATGATAGTTTAGGAACATTGTTTTAATTACATATTACAAATGCTGTTGGCTATATATATATATATACACACACACACATATATACACACTTCTTCCACTCAAGCTGTGTGAGTGCACAGCAGAGGTAGGGGAGGGGCCGTTAGACAGACTTGATTGGCCAATACAGTGTCAGTAATGAAAGTGAATGAATGGGCTGCTGTCAGTACTTGCAAGTCCGCACAGCGGCCCTTCAAGCTGCCCCATCGACCCAAAAGTGCGTCGGCCCACCGGGAAAATGCCCAGTATGCCAGATTGCCAGTCCAGCCCTGCCAGGAGGACCCCAGTGAAAATCCCCTAATGCCTCCCAGACAGTTTTCCTAAATTGAATGATTTATTCAGTTATTGTCTGCTATGGGTACTAAATTGAAGCATCTCACAGTATGAAAAGTAGGAGTACTCTGTCAGTCATTTTAAAGAAGAAAAGCTCAGATACCATTGGTACATTTATCATCTGGATGGGGATCTTCCTACTCTGGAAGTTATCTGAATCTTGGCAACATCATCAGATGTACCTGAAATAGATGCTTTGGTCATCCCACACATAAAAAGAAGAACTGATGCTGCAAAGTCCATTCCAAGCAGCAATGACCCTCCTGGGAGTGAGAAAACCTCCATCTGTTGATGCTCGGCTGGAAAAGCTACTTGAAAAAGGTGTTACCTTTCTTCCTTAAGCACAGACAGGAGGGTAGCAACTGTTTGATCCTCCTGTCATAGGCACCATGCTCTGAGCATAGCATGAGGCAAATTGTGTGCTCTAATTCCCTGTGGTGTGTTTTTAGTTCTGATTCATGTACACCTATAGTGAAAGTTTCCATCAATAAGTCAGAGTTGTTCAGATGGTTGCTGGTCACTTATGCTGAACGTTATATTTATGGACAGAATTTCTAGGTGCAGCCCAACGGTGATGGGCGCAGGATGTTGAGTTTAATAGTCACAGGACCTTGCCTTTGTTTTTCACAGATTATGTGGTTCTGTCAGTCTCATTGAGCCATGATCTCCAGCCCTGCACTGTTTGCAGCTGAGTGTAAAGTGGTCGGGAGAAGAATTACAAGATGTCTGAGGCCATGGTTTTCTGGAAATTACCCATTCTGGAATAAGTTGCTGCCCCAAGTGGAGGAGTTTAAATATCTTGAGGTTTATTCATGAGTGAGGGGAAAGTGGTGCAGGAAATTGACCGGCAGATTGGTGAAGCCTTTGCAGAGATACGGATGCTGCAAAGATGTTGTGGTGATGAGAGAGCTGAGCGTGAAAGTAAATGTGTCAATTTATCGGTTGCTCTGCATTCTCATCCTTCCCTATGGTCAGGAGCTCTATGCCATGACTGAATGGATGAGATCATGAATGCGAGCAGCAAAAATTAGATTTCACCGAATGGTGTGTGCGCGTGTGTGTTCACCCTTAGGGTAAGGAGCTCAGCCATTTGAGAGGGGTGCAAAATAAAGCCGCTACTCCTCCACGTTGAAAGGAAAGGTTGAGACTGTATGGGCATCTGACCAGGATGCCTCCTGGGC
Organism: Mchenga conophoros; assembly: GCF_057382185.1. Classification (NCBI taxonomy): domain Eukaryota; kingdom Metazoa; phylum Chordata; class Actinopteri; order Cichliformes; family Cichlidae; genus Mchenga; species Mchenga conophoros. The sequence continues at coordinate 29,664,837 of NC_140527.1, forward strand.
ACCTCCAGGCTGAGAAGTTTTTAACAATGTAAACGGGGGCAGATCCAGGACACACTGGGGAGATTTCATCTCTGGGCTGGCAAGTGTGTCTCTGTCTCCTAATTTAATTACATGGGGTCAAAATGAGCCAACTGACTTCATCATACAAATACAACAGAATTACTGAAAACTTAGTCATACCAACATCAAAAGATGGTAAATAAGCTGTTAAATAATAATATGGGTTGTAGTTGACATAAAGAATTACAAGGTGCAATAAAATTATTTAATAATAACTTTGTACAGCACATGTTAACTTCCTCATAATTATGCACTGGTACGACAGCTTTTATTCTCAACGATCACAAGTTTAGTGAACTGTTATAGTCGTCACACTAAGTGTGTGAAATGTTTTGAAATTTGAAAAAAAAGAGAGCAAAAAAAGTAACTGTTAAATGAGTATCTGAGATCATTTCCATCAATGGACGATCATTTCCGTCTAAGCAAATAGTGGGAAACTTTCTCCTGTGACATCTGTGTTTTTCTTTTTTGGCAAAATTAATGAAATTCCCTGTAAAGCCAGAGCTGCCAAAAACCTGTCAACAACAGGGAGAGAGGGACCCAAAAAAGCAACATGCTTGGACTGAAAAGCTCACATCTCTCGCTCCATCTGTCTGTTTGCATATCTGCATGGAAATCGCAGACAGAAAGGCAGCAGCGACCTGTCTACAGCCTGTCTTCATTTGTAATTAAGTGGAGCCAGCATCACAACCTGAATTTGACTAAGGTGGTTCCCCTCAGTGATGTAACATTGTTTTTAGGCGCGGAAGCTGCTGTTATAAAACAATCATTAGACCAAACATAAAATAATAATTATAATAATAATTATGTGCACTCAAGACACAAAAGTCATCCTAACACAATTAGCCTACTGTTTTTAGACAGTGTGCCATATTGGTTATTAAGCTGTGATATGCACTGAATGACCAAACTCAAAGTAAACTTTGTAAAAAGTTACTTTCGAACTTAGTCTTAGTAAATGTTCAGAAACCATATCAGTTCCTGTTAAGTCCAAAGTTCTCAAAATACAAGGTGTTTAGAAAAACCTTTTTCTTCTTGCATTGGTTCTTCTCATTGCCAATAATAATAATAATAATAATAATAATAATAATAAAAGGCCACAGGTGTAGCGCTTTTCTACTTATGAAAGTAACACCAGTGACTGTCCAGATTGTCTCACACTGTCTCAGTGTGGGTGAGAGCATATTGACCAACTAACTGACAACTCATACTGAAGACTACAGTCCTGGTTTTAATGTAAAGATACCGTAATGTCATCTAGGCTTTCAAAATGACAGATATCTGTAAGCCTTGATTAGCTTTGATCAACTTTGATAAATCAAAAGAACGGTTCTCAATATGTTCATTCACAGATATCTTCAACTGAATTTTAAACCTGTACACATGAATGGACAATTCATTTGTATATTGCCTTCGTCAGGTACACCTTGCTGTACTAGGTGTATCTAACCTTGTACCTTGACGGACCTTTTTGTCTTCAAAATTGCCTAAAACTGTCTTAATACTTGGTTATTATAAGTGAATATGATTATTATTTTCTAACTGTAAAAACTGGGCATATTAATGCAGACTAATGGAGGATTTTCCTTGTTTTGAAGATCCAAACGTTGTACCCATTAGCACAAAATGTACAAATTAAGAAGGCGACCTTCCCAAATTCAGTGCAAAAAAATAAAAAATGCGAATCATGCTCAGGAGCACAAAGTAGATTGCTAAGTGTGCCAAGAAAATATCTCCTTAAATCACTTTTCTTCCTCATTCTGATTCTCACAGTTTGAACTTCAGCATGCCATCATGAGCATGTGCATTGTTTTCATTGGATTGGCTCATTATATATTTGCACTAAAAAGCAGCTAAACAGGTGTATCTGCTGGTATCTAGTCATGTGGCTGGTGAGGATAAAGCCCTGTGTGAGTATCTGGAATAAATGACAGACCGCGTAACCTTTAATCTTTATTCAGCTTGTCATACCAAAACATGCCTTCAGCTTCTGTAACAGTTGTAAAGTTTTCTTTGTGTCTGGATGAAAGTGAGTGAGAGTAGCAAGCAGATCCTCTTGACTTTGTGAACTCAAAAACATGGGTCTCGCCTCCAGTCCATTTGAATGAAGAGTCTCCTTACAGAGCCACTAACAGACACTGAATGACATAACAGCACTTCACATTCTGCTGGAAAAACAGCACTTAAGCTAGTAGAAAGCCACACGATTTACGGTCAAAGAGCACTTAAACTGTCAATAATAATTTCATTACTTTTCAATACTTCATTATTCAAGTGGAACATGATTACAATTTTCTAAATGTAAAAATAATGCACATTAATGCAGAGTAATGCAGGATTTTCCTACTTTTGAAGCTCCACAGTAAATTTTGTAGCTAGCAGGGCAATAATATGTGTGCACAATATTAAACTTACAACTTAAGGACGCAACCTTCCTGATTCCAACAGTGCAAAAAAATAAAAAGAGAAACCTAAATGATGCAAAACTACAAATGAGCTGAATATTAACTCACAGCTATGTGATGCATTCTAATCACGTCATAGATGGTGTCTGAACGATTCTTCACAAAGTGATTTTCTTGAGAAAGGAATCACATTGAGTGTGCTCCTGCTTTTCACATTGTTCGTATGATAAATCTGTGTAATCAAGTCTTCCAGCACACATGCTGCATCCTAGATGGTATCTGAAAGATTCTTTGCAAACTACATTTCTTTGGAAATATTTTTTAAAGAAAGAATTATATTTACTAAAAGAATATTTTTAAATGAGACTAGAATGTTTTCCTAATTCTCAACTGCAGCATTTGATCTCTTACTCTGTGACTTCTAATCTTGGAGTTCTTTGAACTTCTCAGAAAAGGATGATGCTAACAATAAACAGCAACTCTCAGCTTCAAACCTGCTCCAGTGCAAATCAACATGAGGCATCACAGGTGGCTATATCCATCTTTATAAATAGTCTGTGATTTAGAGAAACGTTTGAGATGAGTGCACAGTTATTTATGTAGAGCATCACATAGAGGCTTGAAACCATGGAAAAAGCAATCAGTGTGTATTGAAGAAATTATGTCTTTATGATAATCAGCTGTGTAAATTGGCCAGCTTTCAGAAACCTGTCACATCTTCCTCTCCTCACCCTCAACCGGTGTTCTTCCTTCCAACTGTCGCAAAGTGTTTGCTCATAGGGGGTCATCTGATTGAATTAATTACATTGAATTAAGACTCTATGGCATCATTGGCAACATTTACTCCTCTGAGAGTAATATTGTTTATTGGTGATTTTACAATGTTCAGCACCACTGCATGACAATATGGATAAAACCAGCATGCTGAAGTACAGCTTTCTTTTCACTTGTATCTTATTTAAGTATTTTAGGCTATTTCTACCTCTACTTATAATTTAAATAGAAACATTGTACTAATTCTATACTCGATTTTAAAACTTTACTTACTTAAAATTTAGCAAAATTTAAAATCTAAATGTATAATAAATTATGCAAGGTCCCCAAGGGGATCATCTCCAGCTACAACATTAAAGTGAGCGCAACATTAATGAATCAATTCTTATGATCCGGTAACATCATGTACATAATTCTTCATCATGGATAGTTTGAACAGATTTTAACACTTGAACATTTGTATTACTTAAGCAGGATTGTGACTTTTACTTGTACATATTATATATAGTGAGCAAATGCTCGTTTCATCGCTTTGCAAAAAATTATAATACTAATAATGAAAAAAAATACTCATTATGTCTAAACTTTTGTGATAAATCTGTGTGAGGGTTGCACATGAGCCTCATCATCATCTTCGTACCTTGTTCTTGGAAGTCAGCTTTACCACCCACTGAACACAGACGTTTCGCTGAACTAATTATTTATTGCTCTTAATTGTATGTTTTCTCCTTTAACCCTGGAGAACCCATGGGGTCGGCTCTGACCCCATGGGTTCTCCAGGGTTAAGACACAGAGGATAAACAAGCACATACAATGCTCTCTTTTCAGCATTTTAAAGGCTCATTTGAGCTGTGCTGCATGAGCGTCTGTATTTTTTTCCCTTGTTTGGCTATGCTTGATTGTGAGCATGTGCATGTGATTAGAAGGCTATCAACAAAAACAAATGAGCTCAGGCAAAGATTTCCATAACTGCTGGCCACAACACCAAATAAAGGTAGGAAATAAAGTCCTTTTTGTACAGCTGAAGACTGCATGGGGTTACAATGATACAAAAGTGCCTTTTTAAAAATGATAAATCTATTCAGAAACTAAGAGAATATATCAGAATATCTCCAAACTAACCAGTGTAGTAATTTTACAGTGTCTGTTGAAAACATTTGGCACTTGTTGATGCTTTTGTTATCACATACTGGCAAGATACTCTGTACATAATATTGTGTTGCCAAGATTTCTGTTCTTTTGCTGACAGCCACCCCTATTATATTGCAATCATTTTTCAAACATGCCATTTTCTTTCACAAAACCAAACTAGTGAGCTTTCAGATGGGGAAGAAAAAAGCTCCTCAGACAAGAAAGGTAGACATGAAAGAGCACAAGAGTGGCCTGAGCTATCACTAGCACTATTAGCTCCCAGTCACACACTCTGTTGAAACAAGTCTAGTTGAAAAGGTCATAGCTATATCAGAGTCCATTATGAAGTAGCCCTGTAACAAAACAGTTACTCCGCTTTATATAATAATGACAGGACATAAAAAATGCTTTAGAAAAAAAGCTGCAAAAGGAACGTGTAATTATTTCCCGTTGACCCCTCGTGCTTCTAATGGAGTCCAACATCTCACACCTACCCCCGTTACTCCCTCCTCTTCTCTTTCTCTCTTTCTGTGAGAGTGTGTGCTTGTTCCCTTGTGAGGTTTCAGAGGTGAGGCTGCTCGCCAGTTCCCCATTGAATTCCTGAACGATGCACTTGATCGTCATAATCTAATCACCTCCAGCTTCATCATATTGGCCAGCTCTTTCAACCTTTTTCAGCCAGATTTTTCCAGCTGGAGCTGTAACATTTAGAATCATCACTTGCAACTCTTGCATTATCTGGTGAAACCCTTTCTTTCACTGTGCTTCAGTGTTCTTCACATCTTCAGCCAACTGGCTCTCTCTGTCTAGTCCTCATTTATAAGAAACCCGTAACTAGCTGCTATCTTCAGCCACAGTCTATCGCCACCTCAACCTCTGCTTTACTCCAACAGAATACTTGAATCTTGTTAATTAACAAGACAATTAATTTATTACTTTTGTGTAACAAATAACAAAATAATAAAAAATAATTTACCGGGTCTTAAAATTAGGTAAATATAGCCTGAGATGACCCACAACACGTGCCATATTATTCTAGTTATTATCTATTTATCAAAAACTAGGCCAAAATGCAAAAGCGGTGTAGGAAAAGCCAAATACATCCCATGATTTGATAGCTTGTAGAACCACCTTTAGCAGCGATAACTTGAAGCAGACTTTATCAACCTCACATTGTTGTGGAGGAATTTTGGCCCACTGTTTTTGACATTGTTGCTTCAGTTCATTGAGCTTTTGTAGGCATTTGGTTATGCACAGCTCTCTTAAGGTCCCACAGCATTTCAGTCAGGTTGAGGTGTGGACTTTGCTGCACCTGGATTTTTTAATTTTTCAGTCATTTTGTTGTAGATTTGCTGTTATGTTTGAGATCATTGTCCTGTTGCTTCACTCGATTTGGGCCAAGCTTTAGCTGCTGGACAGATGGCCTCATATCTGACTATATAATGCTTTGGTAAACAGGAGGGCTTGTGGTCAACTCAATGACTCAAAGGTTCTCAGGTTCTGTGGCTACAAAAAAATACACAATTTATAACCTCCACCAACCACCACCCCCACCGTGCTTGACAGTTGGCATGTACAGATGTGCCATGTTTGGTTTTCTCCAAACACAGTGCTGTGCGTTATAGCCAAACAGCTCCACTCTGTCCAAAACCCTTTGCTCCAAACGTTTGCCCAAACGTGTCTTTGCAAGCCTAAGCTGTGCTACCTTTTTAGAGAGAACAAGCTTTTTTTCAGCAACGCTTTCAAACAAATTGTTCCATGTTTTTTGAATTTAATTCAATTAACAACCTAACTGAGGCCTTTAGAGTCTGAGATGTAGCTCTTGTGTTTTTTGTAATTTCTCTTAACTTGGGGCGAATGTGCTGGGACATTCATTGTATTTAATATTGGAAAATGTTTTGAGTTTTTTCCACTTGTGACTAATCTTTCTCACAGTAAATGATGGACTTCAAATTGTTTGGAAACAGCCTCATATCCCCTTTTTAGATTGATGGACAGCAACAAAGACCTGCTCTATTTCAGCACGGGCCAGACTGAAAGACAGAGCCACCTTGTGATCGGACAAATCCTCCTCATTTCCAGTTTAAACTTCCATCATGGTGCACTTTTTAAGGCTGATATACACATTACTGTAAATCATCAGTAACTGCACATATTTTAACATATTATGTTTTTGCTGTTTTGCGTTGCATACTACACAATATTATTGTCATATATTTTTATGACAAAGAGACTGATGCACAGCTTTAACTTTCCAGCTTGCCTTGGTAAATAAATACTAACAAAATAAACAGTGCTGTGGTTCAGTGCTGTTTGCTCAGTATTGCTGCATTATGCGGGTTAAGTATCTGCTGTTGCTCCAAAGACAAAACAATAAACCAGAGACTGTTTTTTTGGCTGGGTTTAGCTAACTGACTGCTGTCTCATCTACTGAAATGTGTTGGCTCAGATACAATAGACATACAGTATGTGACCTTCCATGTATCTCACTTGGCAGCACAATCAATTGTCAGATACTGACTAAAATTATTTTAATTACACAGTAACAAACAGGCATTTAAAAAAATGTTGGTTTATGAAGAGCTCATAGTCACTGCTGCTGAGAAACAATGAAGATACAAATTGATGTAATTAGTCAGGCCTCATTTCTTTCATTTTGATGCCTGACTTTACCTTTTACTTTATTATTTTTTTACTTGCTTTCTTATTTTTGCTGAGACATAGGTACACATGTTCAATTAATGTTTCAGAAAGTGCTTATGAGTGCTGCAGCCGTTCTTAATCATTTATCTTTAATTGCTGTTAAAGTCTGGTGCAAGAGGAACTTATTGCTTATTATCTTCACTTTCAATATCAGAGTTAATAATTGCCACCTGCTACCAGTAAAAACACGTGGTTGATGCGTTGAGACTGGAAAGCACTATGTGGGGGGGGGGGGGGAATGAAAGGGAAGGAGGCCAGCAATAACACCAGGGAATTGCACCCCAGAAAATATTAACATACAATAAAATCTCTCAGTTATATTGTAAACTAACAGAGACACAAAGATTTATTATATTGAGACAAGGATGTCAAATCAAATGTGTGGGGAACAGAGCTGCTGGAGAAGAAAAGGCACAAAGCAGATTTCCAAATACAAGTAAGGAATTAAAATCCTACTTCATTGATACTATAATCGAAAAAGACCTAATCAGAAAATCAAAAGGCATGGACATTAAAAGAGTAAAAACCATCAGCCTTAATTAATCTTAAAGAAAAACGAGGAAACTAGGTGAAGACCACTGTGGTGGGGCGTGGTCTGCGGTGCCGTGCAGGGAGGGCGGACGCACCTGCACGGCATCCTTAATCACGCCCGCCGAGGTATAAACACGGGGACTCAGGGGTTGGTGTGTATTGTGGTGTGGTGTATTTGCGGCTGGCAGCTTGAGAGCTGCAGCCACATGAAATAAAGATGGCTCAAAACTATGATCTTTGGACCCATCGTGCCTTAATTCCACCACAACCACCTACAGAACAGCCTCCAGTACACTCATGAGAGCCCAGGAGTGCACATAGGTACTCAGTGCTCCACTCCTCACTTCAAATGAAATGGTATAATCTAGTTTGGTGGCAGGGTGTGGTTCAGCTCTGGAAGGGAGACCTGGCATAGACTATGACCAGTCCAAACAGCTGAGTGGCACATCAGACGCTCCACTTACATAGTAAATGCCTGACCAACCTAAGATAAATACAGAGAGATGATAATAATAATAATAATAATGATAATTAAAGCAGAACTGGGAAAAACAATGCAGATTAAGGCAAAAGACTTAAACAAAACTGCATCAGTGACTTCATATGGACACTGGATTAGATTGGCAGAACAACAGCGGGGTTCTGGCAGAAGTCGGCCAACTTACACTTCCAAAAACAAGGCAAGCGACAAGATACGCACTGAATCACTGACTTTATACTACCTGTGACAAACACGCTCAGCTGCAACCAAAGTAAATGAAGGGAGGCCAAGTGAGAGTAAATCAGGGGGGGTAGCTATATTATGAAGCATGATTTGGGGCTTAGAGAGATCCAGCTTCCACCTTCACTCCATAAACACGTGAATTATGGAGATATAGAGAATATTATGGACATACTGACATTATGTGTATGGACATATTAGGTCACACATCACCAAATAAATGAAAATAATAGTAATATTATATAACAAATAGTGTACCAGTGTACAGAATAAATCACATGAAGCAACAGTAAGGCAGAAAATTGAGAACAGAAAATAGCATATGGAGGAAATACTGAAATAAAAAACACATTATACATTGCATACTTTTCAGAGTGTGTGTGTGTGTGTGTGTGTCACATTAGCAAGTCTACAGGAAGCTAAATATACTCCCTCCAATCTTGCAATTTACATTCAGCTGTTTTTATATTCTTTATGCATGTCATGAGGACCAGGCAACACATGGCTTTTGGCTGATTAAAAATAGAAACCACCTTGCTTTGGTGACATCAGATTTCAGTCTCTTCTTTAATGCACATATTTACTTTGCAGCTCATTCTTATTCCTGCTTTCACAAATTCTGCTTTCATTTCCTTATATTTTGCCATTAGATGCATCCTGTTCACAGTGCTATACAACATGTTCGCTTGTCTGTCTCTACTGCATTGCAACATCCTGTTTGTTTGCATTATTATGCTGACTGATGATTGAAAGCCCTGGCCCAGATGGAGTTAAGGGAAAGCACCAATGCATAAAACAGATAAAGCAAGATTTACTGTGAATGTGGAGCTTGAAATATTTCAGCGCGGGATATAAATTGAGTATGACCTTGAGATTGGTATAATTCCAGCCACATGCACACATGTAATTGTAAGTTATCAAAACAGCAAACCAACTTATCAAAACATTTCAGAAATTGCAGTCGTTAAAAAGCCGCGTCGTGTAAAATGATTGCCATAAATGGCTCTGAATAAGAATAATAACGCTGTTTGTTTTGCCGTTTAAACAGGAATAAATGACACATTCTGTGCATGCTAGGTAACTGAAGTGAAGCATCATTGCATCAGCCAGCATTCAGGAACCCCTAACATGCTGTATAAACAACTTTCACGACAAGCCTGTACACAATATCAGCATCAACACTGAAAGCACTGAATATTTCAAATCAACCACCCACCTTGTCCAGCAGCGAAAGAGCCAGTCCCCCCCAAAAACACTCACATCTGTTTCTCTCTTCCTCGCTCTCTCTCCCTATTTCTCTGAGTGGGGAGGGGAAAATATGAAAATCCAAGGGTCATTTTTAAATTGAAAGTACTGAGTCGAAACTGTATGCTAATGTTACTAAATGGCACAGGCTGGTTGTCCACTTTCCACCCAGGGGCTCCCTAAGCAGATAAGAGCCCAGAACCACTACTTCCAGTTTGGCTACCATTAGACTATATTAGATTGTGGCAGAGAATTTTTTTACCTGCCTGTGGCAGTGGCTTACAGTGTGTGAACGTTGCCCACACAGTAATAACTCATTTGCACAGCTTCAGTTTTAACACTTCCTGTATTACAGTTTTTCTCAAATGCTAAAACACATTTCACAAACGTTACCACCAGGTCCCCCAATGTCCAAACACAACACCCTTCTCTAAAGCTACATAAACACAACCACACCTTCCCACTGCAAAACTCAAACTCCCACACCAAGAGAGCAGCTCGAAGCTGTCAAAACTGTAAACACTATACACAGCATTACACACTACAGCAAAACAATTGAAAACACAATGCTCAATTTGTGAGAAGGTTCTTTGTTTCATAACTGCCAATGCATATTTTAGAAGCTATACAGTAACGGATCGTCGTAGATCTCTGCAGAGGATTAGGCATTTAGATTTGTGAGTTTCATATGAGTAGTATAAATCTATAGAAAATCCTGCATGTACGTACACTACTGTAACACAACTCAATGCAAAAACAGAATCTATTGCACACAACAGTAATCTTGAAAACATGAACAGGGTGTGAAGTTTTTTTATTTACGTTATTCACACCACACACACACCACAATCACTGTGCGGCATCATGTCGCTGAGCTGTTGCTCGCATCTCGTCCGTAATGATGGTGCGAGGTTGTCTTGCTCTCCCTCCTGGACCTTCTCCTCTCCCATGTTGGCCTTCTCCTCTTCCTCGTTGGTTGCTCCTCTTCCTCCTCTCATTTGAACTCCTCTTCCTCATTGGCCTGCTCCTCTTCTTCCAGGGCCAGCTCTTCTCCCTCCTCTGCATCAAATTCCTCTTCCCCTGACTCTGCCTTCATCCATTGTGTTTGTTTGGAACCTTCAGCATACTGTGCACTCTGAACTTGCTTTTACATGTGGGTACAGCATTAGCAACAAGTGTCTTCAATTTTGAGTCATTGTGTGTAGTGAATGACGCCAGGTGTGTTCCCTGTGTTCAAAGATTGGTGACTGTGGCAAGCATTTTGCATCACATGGGCTTTCATTTGAGGATATGAGCAGAGTTGTTTTGCAACATGTGTTTTAGCAAGGAAAAATGTGTTTAGATTTATGAGTACAGAGGGTTGTGTTTTGTGACTTGTGTCTTCATGTGACATGTGTTTATGGTACTGGAATATGGTGGCTACATTTAGTAAATGTGTTTAGACTACTGGTCATTTGGGTTACAGGATTGGCTTTTGTGTTTTAACATTTGAGAAAAACTGTAACACAGTTACCTGAAATGAAGCTGTCAGTGATAATTTCCACTTCTGGACATTGTTTAACATGTACCATTATTTCCAGGTGTTGGACAAGTGAGAGGTGGCCTGGACTGCACTGTGCAGCTTCTATGTATGCTCTATAATTGTGCTTCCCCATAAAACACTATGGAGTTATAGATATTGCAGTACACCTGTGTTTTGACTATATTTAGACTCATTATTTCAACAAATCGTGTGCAGGCTTACTGATCAATCAGAAAAACAACAAAGGACTGTGTCCGTGTTATACGTGTTATTAGAAGAAAAGTGTAATTAAACAGAGGGTGATTGGTACCAGCCCGTTTATTGATAATGTAATAGTCGGACAATAGTACCTTTGTTTTGAAACAGAACTGCAAACTGTTTATGTGCAGAAGCTTCTGCTAGTTTGGATAAACACGTAATCCCATCAGGCCCAACAGCCACAGGCCATGAAAGATCAATTTGTTTTCTTATGAGAGGCTGAAGAATAAAGGACATTTTTCTAATCCAAAAGGGAGTACAGATCTGGTGCTAGGAGCAGAGACAATGTGATGGCACTGGGTCTTTAACTTAATGTTTCTATAGAAACATTAATTAATTAATATATATATATATATTATAATAATATATATATATATATAATATATATAATATATATATATATATATTATAATATATATATATATATTAATTATATATATATATTAATATATATTATCAGATATATATATATATTATTATATTATTATTATAATATATATATTATATATTATATATATATATATTATATATATATAATATATATATATATAATAATAATATATATATATATATATATTATTATTATTATTATTATTATTATTATTATATATATACATATACATATATGTATAGTCCTGTATTGCTCTTTGTGTTTGTCAGAGCATCTGTGGAAGAAGTAACTTTATTGCTGTAACTAATTAAACTCAAAAGTACAAACATATAAAAACTCAGAAATATATATGTATATATGTATATATATATATATGTACACACACACACACACACACATTGATAACTGCTTGGGAGCAAGACACAGGCAAAGGTAAGACTATCAGACAAACAGCCTAAACCAGCTGTCAAGGTAAAAAAGGAAACACCCAAAAGATACTTTTCTAATCCAGAGGCAACAAGACTCACAGGGTAAAGCTGAATGCTAAACCGACTATTGCTAACAAATAGAACTCAAGGCATGAACCAAAGCTAAAGAAATCAAAGAGGCAATTTTAACACCACCGGAAATGTTGTGGAATCAAAAAAGATCACTCATTCGTTTTAACTTCATACACTCTGATATAATAATAATAATATATTGACTGCTGCTTCAGAACCCAAAACACCAGATGACTTCAGAATCATTATTTCCTTACACCTCTTCTGCCCTCACCTTTTCAGTAATGATGTCCCTGGATGATTATGTGGAATAAGTATGTTGTAATGCCTTCTCATCACACAGTGAGAGAAGGCTGATGACAGATTATTGCTAAATCAGCACTTGGGCGGTGAAGCATAATGCCTTGCAAGCAAAATTGGAAGGATTGAGGGTTGAAAGGGTTCATGAACACAGTTGCTGAAATGTGTGCGGCATGACTTCATCATCACACACCATGTGTTTATACACCAATCTGCAATTGATCATTTGTTATTATTAATCTCTGGCTCTCTTCCAGTGTTTCTTGGTTCTGTCTGATTTCTGCATGTTAAAAGGGAGTTTTTTCTTCACACTGGCGCTGCACAGGTCTCCCACTGATCTTACAATATAAAGTGCCTTAAGGCTACTGCTGCAGTGATTTGACGCTATATAAATAAAACAGAATTTTATTGAGTCTGGTGGACTGGTTTCTTCTTTTGCTTTGCTCGCACAGAGCATAGAGAGTAAATAAGTGTGAGAGAGCATAAGGTAGGAAGTAATAGATTCCATGTTAATGGGATCACAATGATCGCACTGGGAGAAATGGAAAAACGATTGAAACACTTTACACATCGTGGATGAGTGAAGAGAAAGGGCACTCAGAGGCGTGAATGTGTGAACGATCGTGTTATTTTCTCTGCAATATTGTAGAGACTGAACAAAAAACAGCAGAAAGTCCTAGCAGCTCCAGGTCCTCACTGTGAATCCTTGGACTCAAAAAGGCTTGGCTGGAGTGACCCTGCCCTGCTGGACTCCAGCATTGATCCAAACTGCACCCACACAAATGATTATCAGCACTCACATCACCTCTCACGAGAAGGAACAGAGCTGGGTGTATTTTATAAGTGGATGTAAGAATGAGGTTCAAGGACTCATGGTAGTTTCTCTTCTCATGCTGCTCTTCGATGCCTTCAAGGTTCAAATGAATCAGCAAGACAGTGTAAACTCAGTGCAGACTGGCATGTGTATTGACGACTTTTGAACATCAAAGCGAAACACTATCAGAGAGACATGAAGACAAGACGATGCTTTTCGTTAAAGAAAAGGTGAGCTGTGAAACCAAAGATGACTAATCTTAATAAACAAACTCTTATTTTAGACAATTCTGAACAAAAGTTATTGGCAGGCTAATGGTTGCTCTTCAGTTCGTCATGTCTTTGTCTATCACCTTACAAGTGAAAGTGTCTGACTTTGCTCTCTGATTGCATCAGTGCATTTCAGCAAGCCCATATTTCTTTTCTTTTTTTCCCCTTTCTTTATCAATTGTTTCAGAACAGCAGAGAAAACGGCACATATTCACACTTTCAGCAACACCTCCCGAGTGTGCATACTCACCCACTTGGAAAAGCATACACACACATACACACAGCCCGCAACACGTTCATGCCACATTCATGCACTTCTTTGTAGACAACATCAAGCAGCTAATGTGGTGATTCTTTGAATTCCTTGTAGAGTCTCTGTGTATTCAGTCGCCCACTAAGACTTATATAACCAGTGAGTACATGGTATTTTCACTTAATGATCAAACATTTCTCCACTTGGTAATATGATTGTTTTATTAAACTCTGGACTAAACAGCGCTCATTTCTTTTTCTTGATTTTTCTACAAAAACTAGAAGATAAAATAAATATCTTCCTCAACCATTTCTGCATTCTGTGGGAAATAAGGCCTAATAATTGTTATTGTTATGTACTCATTCTGGCATTCCTACACATGGTGGTGTTTATTTTTAATGAATTTATTAAATATTCTTAAACTGGATAAAATTATTTGGTTTCTTTGTGGAATCCTTGATGTCTGTGTGTAAATCCTCACTGTTTGGGTCAAATTTAACACAGGTTGACATTTGACAGCAGTAAATATGACCCAAAAAAAGAAAACAGGTACAGGTGCTACATGGAGGCTGGATTTTAGATGCACAAGAAAAATCTTAGTTTTAGGGAATCTTCAAACTGTGAAACAGTACATATCATATCTGTGTGTATTTTTTGTGGGACAGTAGTGACAGAGTTGAAGAGGGACCTTGAGACTGTCTGTATTTCCACCTAATTTCTTCAGGAAATGAAGACGCCTCTTGGGTGAAATGTCTTCATGACATGAAGAAGTCAGCTCGCTCCTAAAATGACCATGACTTGGATGACTGAGACACAGACAATGTTACTTGTAGTAAAAAAGTGATTTTTGTGGTCAACAAGACCAGGAACATGTCATAGAAATGTAGGAAATTCTCAAAATAATGAAATACGAATCATTTTTTTTAAAACTCCAATTAAAACAGAGATCAAAAGAGGGATTGTAGGAGTTTCCTACCACTGCTTTGAATGCAGTAACTAGTTTGCAGTAAGCATTTTTTTTAAGTTTTGTGCTTTGTTATAATAACCTAGATATGGATAATTATGCAATCTTATTATAAGGTTGATTTTTATGATGAAAGTGTCTGTCTAAATAGTTATGCATGATTACATAATAAATACCAACACTTTCACAATGTTTTTCCCAGTTTTACCTCAAATAATTTATATTTAAATCATTATGTTTTAATAGGTAAGAGAGGCCATGGCATTGCATCATAATGTAGATTTTACAAACACTAATTTACAAGAAATGAGTGTAAAATTAAAAAAAAAACACTATCTCTTCTATGAAACCTTTTTTAAGGATTAATCATCCATTTATTAACGTCAGTTAGACTAGTCATACATTTTGTATAGATTTGTATTTAAAAGGTCAGTATAGACATTCATTATGAGGGAATCGTTGGTTAAAAATTGGCAAAAACAAAAAACAAAAAAAAATTGTTCTCCTCATTGATTCTTAGTTGGTGTTGTCTGAACTCACATCTCATCCTAAAATTGCTTTCCATTTCAAACGAAGTCAGTCAGTCAGGAATCACAAATCAGTTTATTTCCAAAAAATTAAAAGTTACTTTTCTAAAACCTACTCTTTTGACAAAATGGAATTTTTCTTCCATTTTGTCAAAAACCCTCATTATTGGATGAATTACAGAGGAGTGCTGTTGCACCTCTCTAAACCTTTTAATTTAAGAACTGGTACATCTGGTCTTCTCTCATGCAGGTAATCCATGACTGGGTTGTTGTAAGCAAGCTGAGCAAACTCCGTGTGTTTGTTGCAAGAGGTTGTACTTGGAGATATTGGTGCTTCTTCTTCCTCTTGTCTGTCTTCACAAAAGAAGCTGCAGCAGAGAACTGTTTTGGCAATTAGGTGGTCCAGTGGTTTGAGAGAGTGCATCCATTTGGGCAGGAAGTCCCAGTTCTTGAGCTTGTTTGGCAGGTGATGGGGGCTGCGGGACTGCATTACATTCACCATGGTAATGAAGATGGTTACACCCAAGAAAGGAGCCCCAACTCCAGCCATCACCTGCCAACCAGCCAGTGAGAGGCCCAGCACCAGTGATGGAAGCAACAGGAAGCAGAGGAGTAGGTACAAGATTGCAAACCAGCGGTACTTGGCAGTGCGCTCACCGAGAACACGAGCCATCCTTATCGGTAGACGCATGAATGGGAAAGGATACCACAACAGAATGCCAAAAACATTGAAGAAAAGGTGACACAGAGCAATCTAGAAGACAAGAGACCTAATAATTAAGAATTCAAATGCTTAATGTGTATTGATGTCAACTCAAAGTCATACCAGTAGAAAGCGTCTACTGATTTCTTATAATGTCACACTGATATCATAAATATATTCCAATTATGCAACGCAGCTTTCATGAGTAGCTTATTGTAACACTACATTACAAAATACCTCACACTGCGGAGTCTACAGCCTAGCTATAGCTTGCTATGTTTTGGTTACATGTTTCAAACGGCTACCATATGTTAGGCAAAAAGAGGGTTATTTTGGCAGTATATGGCTGATTTTGATTACTTATACAAAGCTCAGATTCAGCAGGTTATGGCCATGAAGTCAAAACACAGCAAATACAAAGCAAAATCAAAGTTTTCAGTTTAAACATGTGATGTTTGTTTTGTTTTAAATTACATTTTCCACAGCAACCCTCTGGAAATTTTTGTTGTTATTATTATTATTATTATTATTATTATTATCATTATCATTATCATTATCATTATCATTATCATTTTCATTATCATTATCATCATCATTATTATTATTATATGTCCTTTGTATCCAGAAAAACAAACAAAACCTACCTGTATGGCAGCAGCAAGTTTGTTCCCAGGACTGGCCAAAGCTGCCAGCAGGGCTGTGGCAGTTGTGCCAATGTTGGACCCAAGAGTGAGAGGATAGGCTCGCTCCAAACTGATTACACCAATACCTGATGAAGATGACAAAGCCAAATGCTGTAAAGCATATCGTATTGGTTTACCAGAAAATATAATTAGTGTTTTGTTCCTGTTGAAATATTTATAGAGCACCACTAAGCTATACGGAGAGTTCTTAAGATGTTTTGTGACAAATACAAATGCCATCTATGATAGATCTCAGAAATTAGCCCTGTTTATATACTAGCAGTAATAACCCAATAAGTTATGAAAATTGTTCTCCAGGTGGCGTAATACTTATTGAGATAGTCGAAGGGAAACATCGCGGATATAAAGAAAGAAAGATATTTTTGTACGTGCCATTTGAGAACACCAGATAGTATTTTAATTTTTTAAAGAAATCCTTCTCATAAAGGTTAAACTACATCTTTGGCTGATAGGATGATTAGTGACTGCCAAAAGAAGGTCACAACTGAAAGCTGAAGACATTTATATAAGTAAAGCAAGTAAATAAAAATTGTACTCATAAAGCACCAAAATTCCACAACAAAAATGCTAAAAATATAAAGACAAAAAGCTTTAGCTGCCTTTAGAAAGAAACCAGTTGTCAGGCTAAGAGGAAAGCATTCCAGAGTCTATGGAGGCCATTGCCGTGAACTCTCCCATATGGAAAAGAAATAGTAAAAACATATATGATTTACTCAAGAAAGTGGCCACTTTCATGAGTAAATCATATATAAATCATATAAGGCTTACATGATTTACTCATGAAAGTAGCCACTTTCTCATTACTTTCATATATTTTTTTAGTAAGTATACAAAACATACAAGTTTCATTATATAATTTTTCAAGGGATCTTATATGTGTTTTCACTCTTGTATGCTTTTCATACAAGTTTCATACAAGACAGATAAAAACTTTATAAGATTTATATATATCTTTTCCATATGGGCTTTTTTTTATAGTTCTCTGTCTAGTATGATGGACAGCCAGCAGGTCCTCAAGGACCCCCAAGATGTATGGATGTAAATGTTCAGTGATCTATGCTGTCGCTTGTTCATGTAGTGCTCTAAAAGTCAAAAACAAAATCTTGGTAGTCAGTGGACACTGAATTTACTTGAAAGCCGGAAATGAATGAGCATCAGACTGATATGTAAGTCTCATAGTGGCATTCTGAACAATCTGCCAAGAATGCAAAAAAGCTTTGTTAAAGCAAGCAAATAATAAATTAAAATAATCCAGAAGGTATGAATAAGAATTTGGAATTTAGTGCATGAGACAATAGAACTCAACTTCACAACATTTCTTATCTGAAAAAACAAGAGCAAACCAGAGATTTAATGCGACTCAAGGGTTACCAAAGCTTCTCACAGAAGACTTAGCAAAAAGGGAAAAGAACCTAGAATTACCCTTACCCTGACCACAAATCTGTTAGGGCTTCTGTTGTCTCATAAAATTGAAGGAAACAGTCTGCTGTCCAACTTTTAACAGTCTATGGACGAAAACAAGATGCGCAACTAGGTAACTAGGAAATATCTTGGGGCTATATATATGTATATAGATAGATAGGTAGATAGATATAACTGAAACCTTGTGGCATACCACAGGAAAGACAAGTAGAAGATAAATGAATTTAAGCAGCCACAGAGGTAATAACATGGCTAATTAAACAAAATTAAACAAATTAAACAGCAATACAGCAAACCTTTTGTTCCTTTATTAATAGTTTATCAGGATAACCATAAACATGTGGATAGAGGTTGCGGTGTTAGAATTTATATTGTAGAGAAACCACTGGCCTTGGGGGGGAGAGTGCAGTTTATGGCAAGAACACAACAGTAATTCTTATGTGTTGTTATCAGTGGAGTTCTCTCTGTATGTGTCCCCTGTTGTGACAACTGAAAAACAAAGTTGTGTAAAAACTTTACACTGGTACACTGTTCTGGCATATTTGTGGATAAAAAGTAATTTTCAGCAGTTCCTCAATCTTAAAAAAACAAACACTGCTCAGTTTTAACCTCTCCTAAACCTCTCTTGCAACATGTATTTCATGCATACCTTTATTTGTTTATTGGAAAGTTTGTTTCAGTAAGTTTCAGTGGTTAGAGTGTCTTTGGTTGCATCTAATTCAAGCTCCACTGATGGGAGTTCCACTTGGAGGAAATACCACAAATGTGTCGTCTATTAACACCACTGTTAGAGGGTTTATTTTTAAAGGGTTTTTTCTCAGTTGTATGGACAATGTTCTGCTTTTTCACTATTCTGGCCATTCAAAAAGCTTTGGCCACTTTCAAAAACCTCTGAACTGTGATTTTATTCCTCCACACCCACTTAAAAGGAAAGGTATGTAAAAAGTCAGCAATTAACAAGCTGCTTGTTCCTGACCTCCAAATGGTCAAAATGACGGAAGTTAAAGTAATAGGTCTGCCATGAAATGCTGGTATTTTTATAAAATGTTTTAGATTTCCTTCTATACACTTTAAGCTATTCACAGTATGGCATAAGTTCTGTGATGTAATTGAAGGCTAAAACATGACAGATATCGAGGTGATTGGTTTCATGAGAAAGACAATCTGATGGGGGGACAGGTGTGGGCAATTGAGGGTGAGGGGGAGACACTAAAAAGAGTTAAAAGTGGGTCATTGGGGAGTTAAAGGCTGTGCTGTGTGGTCCGGAGGGATGGTAGTATCCACTGCTGTTTAGAGTCAGTGGCAATGAAGACAGTTAGTTATTCCACTGTTAGGAAGGGCGATCTGTTGCCTCCTGAAGACATTTAAGACCAGTAAGGTTGCCTGTATTGCTCTCCTGTTGTCTAACACTGTATCTCCATGATACCCAAGCTATATATTATGTGTATGTGCTTTAATATGTGGGAAAGGTCGATAGCCAGGAATGTAATTTAGCAGGAGGGACAACTTTAAAGTTTCTATTATATTGCATGGGTTAATTGCAGGTCTGTTCATGTGGGTGGCTTGGCTTTTGGAGTGATTTGCCATGTGTAAGTATCCTGTATAACTGTTTGTGTGGGTTGCAGCAGCACTAACTTACAGGAAATTATTGATTGTTCTGGAAAATGTTAATATCTTCTCATGGGGAAAAAATGTCTGAGTACTATGAAACATTAATTGTTTATAATAAATAGCATGTTGCCACCCAGACAAAACTTCCACATTATTGCTGCATATGAGGCGTCAAGTCAAAACTGGAGGCAAACAAATCCGTTTTTTCCTGCATCAAAGCCTCAAAGAATGTCTTCAGACTGTTACATCTCCTTTTGTATGATCTGCGAATCTCTGAGCAAAGAGTGGACTGGTGACTCAAGGTTTTTTGTGTCAAGTTAGTGAGGTGAGGATTATTTTATGTGCCATCTATAGGAAATTTAGTGATGATCACTGGAAAACATTCATGTCCCCATTCTAGGATTGATCATTTTCTTTATAGCGTTAGTCATGCCGTTCCTCAGCACTTAATTTAGCAAGCTGCTCCTACAAGGTTAAAGCTGATCACCAACAATAAAGCATTTTTTATATATTTTAAGTATACTCTATTTATAAAGTATGACCAAATACAATTATATCATCCAATTAAACCAAACAAGTGGCTCATTGTAGGTCAGCATGAGTGAGATAAACCTAAACAATCTCTGTAGAAGGAGACAATTTAAGAGTGGCCTGTTCCAACAAATCAAATGGAAGTTTAGAGTTTCATAGGCCAAGCCTCTTATTATAGGAGCTTTGTAAGAGGATTTGTGGGCACTGCTGGCCCTCTCCATTAGCTGGCAGAGTAAAGGAAGCTTTTTCAATAGAATATGGCCTGTAAATATGCATGGATTTTGACCCTTGAATGACCTTTAACTATCTGCTAAAGCATTTTGTAAACTCTGTTCTCAAAGACAGACAGACAGACAGATAGACAGATAGATAGATAGATAGATAGATAGATAGATAGATAGATAGATAGATAGATAGATAGATAGATAGATAGATAGATAGATAGATAGATAGATAGATAGATAGATAGATAGATAGATAGATAGATACCAATATTGAACAAATTAATTGTGATTTTTGCCTATAATCATGCAGCCCGAATTGATTGAGGCGACTAAAGTTAAAAAAGAATAAACAGATAAAATCCACGAAGCTTGGCAAAGATTTGTGCACATGGTGTGCAGACTTTGACATTCAAAAGAGCAAAAACATACATCACTCACCTATAAGAGGAGTCATGGCTGAAGTAAAGACAGAGCTACTCTGCACCACAAATGTCACACCTGCACCCACAAACATGGCGATGTATCCTGCCAGCCACCCAAATGGATAGGGAAGGTCTGCAGTGATGCACAAGAGAAACTTGAATCATTTTTAACTTTAAAGAATAAAGTGCTTACATTTTCCATGTAACCCCCTTCAGTTAAAAATCTATGTTAAAAACTAAAATGTCAGTTCTACACTCATCTGCCCGTTGATGCTAAAACTAAGAAGAATTGCTGATCAAAGGCAGTCATAAACACCTACCAGGACCCTGAAAGCTCATTCTGAGAACTCCCTCTTATGGGTTAACAAGGCAAGGAAACATGCATATTTGGAGCTGGCCAATATGAGCTGGAAGTTTCACTTGAGCTCTGAAGCTTTTCAAATCAAGAAGTCAGGCAGGGCTTCAATAAACTCTCAAATGATTTTTGTGTGAATTTTGTAAGGCTTCACAACATCCCTCACACATATAAAACAAATAATTATAATATACTGACACATAATAAGAATTTAAAAAAATAAAATAAAAAAAAGCTTAAATTCACCATTGTGTTTAGCATTTCAGTACCATGGACAGCTCACAATGCTTGCCCAGATTGCTGATGGTGTTTCTCAAAAATTCATCAGCAATCTGGGTGAAAATTTGCACTTCCAATCTGCACTTCTCTTGATAGAGATTTTGGTCATTACTGAATTGAACACGATCCATGTGCATATGTAAATTTGCCCATTGTTAGTATATCCCTGCAGAGGTTTCCACTCCCATTGCACCTTTTCCAAGTGCCTTCTCACACCAGTTTCTTCCAGCTTAGTTACACTGGCCTTTTCTCCTTTAGTAACTGTAGCAGTTTAACCTGGGTTATTATGAGTGTTGGAAAGTACATCTTCATGCAATCACATTACATTTTTATGTGATGCAATAATGGAATGTATTAGTGTGTTAATTTCAGTAATAACATTGCAGTAACAGTTATATTGGTTCTCACTTTATAAAGAGGTGGGTGGAAAGAGAGAAAAGAGCATTTTTTTCAACTACAGTCAGCTTTTCTGCTGTGAGGGGGAAATGGTGTTGCACCTGCAACCTTTGTCACTAGGAAATATAGATGTAATTTTATTTTTCTTCTAGCTTTTTAGCTTCCATTTCAACCTGTAAATGCTTTTGCAGTACAGTCTCAGTGGTGAGGTCCTCTGTGGCCAAGTTTTCACCTTTCTTTTGATTCAAATTTAAACACTAAAAGAAAGATCTCATCTCCTGAGTAGGATAGAGAAGTACTTTCTCCAAATAACATAATGCATTAGTTTAAAAAATAACAAGTATTGTGTAATACATTACTTTTTTGAGAACTTTAGCAACACTGGTTGATGTTTTGCTGTTTGTTCAGTACAGTGACTTCCTGGAGCTACACATAGCACTAAGTAATACAAATCACACACGATGGGTTATCTGTATTACTTAGTGCTGATGGCAGTTCATCTTGTGATCGGAAGGTTGCCGGTTCGAGCCCCGGCTCGGACAGTCTCGGACAGTCTCGGTCGTTGTGTCCTTGGGCAAGACGCTTCACCTACCGCCTGCTGGTGATGGCCAGAGGGGCCGATGGCGCAATATGGCAGCCTTGCTTCTGTCAGTCTGCCTCAGGGCAGCTGTGGCTACAACTGTGGTTTGCCTTCCACCAGTGTGTGAATGAATAGTGGAATCGTAAAGTGCTTTGAGGATCTTGAAAAGCGCTATATAAATGCAATCCATTATTTGTTTCCTAACAAGTCAAGATATTCATTTTTTATTTATTCATTTGGTAGCTCAAATTTAGACTAACCTGTGTTGATGACTTTATGGATGGCCTTTGCTACTTGGCCTTTAAGAAGAGAGTTGAGCAGTTTGACTAGAAGCAGCAAACATGTGCACAGGACAGCCAGCGAGGTGGCGAGTAGGATGAGGCCCACTGTGAGGTCTGACATCTCAGCAGATGCAAACAAATGTCTACCTACAAAGAAAGCCACAATAACAGGATATTTGACTGCATTTATACCTTACCAAATGAGTTGAGACACTATGGAAAGTGACAAAACTTGAAGTTCAATTTACCACCATTTAGTTTGCCATATTTTTTGATAATGTTCTCTTACTGTTTAGTTATACTTGTATCGACTGTTTTGCTATGTAAATAAAAATTTCTTGAGAAGACAAGTTCAGTTTTGGCTTTCTCTTGTTGAAATAAGGGAAGCCTTTTATCCAGAACACACTGCTTGTATTCCAACATTATGGCATTATGTTAACTTCTTTGGATATGAGGTTGTACAGATTGGTTCCGGCTTACTATATGATTGATTCAGATTCAGATAGGACTTTAGGTTAACTTACACTTCACGTGTGTTTGCAAGTCATGGCTGGAGTCACAGCTTTCAGTGCTCACGTTGTGATGAGACTATGGATTTATGGATAGATAAAAGAAAGACATTAGCCAGGCCATTTTTACTGGCATCAGTGACAAGCTCCATTTGGCGCCAGTACACAGTGACACAGTATGGTAAATGGCATGTATTTGTATAGTGCTTTACTAGTCCCTAAGGACCCCAAAGCGCTTTACACAACCAGTCATCCACCCATTCACACACACATTCACACACTGGTGATGGCAAGCTACATTGTAGCCATAGCCACCCTAGGGCGCACTGATAGAGGCGAGGCTGCCTGGCGCCACCGGGCCCTCTGTCACCACCAGTAGGCAAAGAAGTGTCTTGCCCAAGGACACAACGACCGAGACTGTCCAAGCAGGGGCTCGAACCGGCAACCTTCCGATTACAAGGCGAACTCCCAAATCTTGAGCCACGATCGCCCCACGATGTGAAGGAGACAGGGCTAGAGATGAGACATTACCATAACAAGGTTGGTCTGGCACCATTCTTTCACCAAGCTCCTGTTCCTCATGCCCTCCTTCCCCATGGCGATCCCTGTGATCACACACTTGTCCAGCTGAGGGTGAAAGAAGATGTACATTCATTTTTCACCACAATTTTATTGTTTTGTTTTGTTTTTTTTGCTTGGCAGCTGAATTGCTGATCGAGTTTATCAGTTTTCAGCAGTGACCTCAGCTAACGAGTTAGATGATACATGAGATGGTTTTGAGGTGACATTTTTCACTATTTACTTGAAAACATGTTCCAGATATTTCTAAATATGACGTGCATCATTTATTTTATACTTTACTTTTTCATGATGTTGAAATAACCTTACCATTGTTTTGCTGTGTAGTGTCAAGTTCAGGCATTATAAGTAGAAGAAAAATTGTGATAAGCCAAATTTTAACGGATTGCTGATGACCCGACTCTACACCCCTACAAAGCTTAATCAGAATTTATTTGAAGATTTTTGAGTTATGGTGTTTCGACAGAGACACCCATCAATTATGTGCTCAGAATTGCCTTCTACCATGTTGTGTTTAATCTATTTCTTACATTTTGGTTTCTGTGATGTTTGGTTTTGGACAGAAAAAGAAAATAAATATAAATTACAAATAAATCACAACATTGCTGACCTGCTGTGAGTAACATCACAGTTACTAAGCTGAGATCATAGAGGGCTGCAGTCCAATGAAGGGGCTTAGTAAACAGTAAATTAGAAAAAATGGCGTCTGATGGTTTTACCTGTATGATAAGCTTGGTGACTGGCTCCGTGATGACCTTGAGTAGCTCGGGTGCTTCCTCCCCTGGCTCGAGCCTCAGAGTGGTGACCAGCAGGTGAGACAGCCGAGTCATGAACCCGCTCGCCACCTCCAGGGGCAACAGAACCAGGACTGACAGCCAGTTGAAGCAGTCATGGATTGTTGCTCCGGCAAAAGCACTATCGTGGATCACAGTCATTTTCTGTGTTAGCTATCCAGGAGCATCATAAACTACTCAGAGTGATTGCTTTTCACAGCTCAACTTTTGCTTTTTTGGTCTTTGGCAGTGATGTAATGGGGCACTGGTTACTGGTATAGGATTAGTGTGGACTGGTGCCATTATTATAGTGTGAAGCTGCAGCTACAGCTGCTGATGCTTTCTCATCATCCTCCTCTACTTTCTCCTCTGCTCTCTTAACACTTTTTCCCTCTTCCCTCCATCTAACCACTTATCCACTTCACTTTTCCATTTCAGTGTCTTCTTGCCTCAACCCCCACCCTATTCTACCTCCACTCTCCTCCTCGGTCTTGCTGTGTTTTGCCACTCACCGTTGAAACTCGGTTCGTTCTGCCGCTTGCATCATGGCCACTATGGTGTTTGTAACCGAAGTCCCAATATTGGTCCCCATGATGACTGGAACAGCCGACCTGACTTCTAAAACTATGAGATGAGGCGAAAATGAAGAAGCATGTTACAAAAAAAACTAAACATTGTAAATGCATAAACACCATTGCAAATGGTAATGCATCATATATATATATATATATACACATAATTACAGAAAATGGCCTTGTACTTTTTTGATGCAACATGTGTTTTAATGGAAATGAGAGGTGATTGTAATTCTAGGCTAAGTGAGACGGCTTTGGAGATGGGTTATTTTTGAATACGCCTTTAATGGC
The DNA here is from genome assembly GCF_057382185.1 of Mchenga conophoros. Lineage (NCBI taxonomy): Eukaryota > Metazoa > Chordata > Actinopteri > Cichliformes > Cichlidae > Mchenga > Mchenga conophoros. The sequence goes on from NC_140527.1 coordinate 29,690,440, forward strand.
GATGACCCAGAGGGCAGACGTCAGGAAGACAAACATTTATGCCTTTCCATATCTTTCAGTCTCCAGTAATTACCTCTAATCATCCTCATGGCTCTCTTATTTAAAACAAATCTTTGGAAGCAGAGCAGCAACTCCTGCATACTGATATAATTCACTTTAACTACCCAGAGCAAAAGTGGAAGACCTACATGCAAAAGCCTGGACATTTTCTTGTAACCTTACCACATAATGGTCTTACACAAGGCTGACTGAGATGATGAGACATTACCCAGAGTAAGAAAGGTTGGATTTGATTGCCCCTCTAATCTTGCTTCACCCTGTCAGACTACACTTATTTTACATCATTTTTACAAATTGCAACTGCAGTACTGGAATCTCGAAATGGGTCTCAGTTAGCGTCTTGAGCCACCTCTCATTTATTTATATTTTGCAAGGAAAATAGAAAATGGGTGCAGTGTTTAATTGAAACATGCAAATATACACATATTAAGGCAAAAACAGAGTTTCTTTCTTTAAGCAGTCTTCAGGAATAGTTCTCTGGGCTCTTGCAGGACATTTAAAGCTCTTCTTTGGATGTTGGTCTGTCATGATGTTCTCAGACTGCTTCAATAATGTTGAGTTGGATCAAAATCAACAATACTTTGTTTATTATTGCATCAGTTTTAAAAAAAGATCTCCATCAGCCCCAAACCATCACATAGCATTTACTGTGTTTTAATCTCTATCTTTGTGCTTCTCTCCTGACCTCATCTGGATATAATGATGAGGATTTGAACCAAAAATGTCAAATTTGGATTAATTACTCCGTACGAGCTGTTGCCACTCATTTTTAGTCCAGTTCTTGTGTAATCTTGCATACCTCAGCCTTTTCTGCTTGTTTTCCTTTCTTCTGAAATGGCTTCTTGACAGCCACCCTTCCACTGAGACCATTACTGATGAGGCATCATTGAACAGTAGCTGGATCAGGTGAAGGGCCAGATGCATCTCTCGGGTCCTGTGTCAGATCTTTGATTGATTACATTCCTATTTCTTAAGGCCATGATTTTCAGATACTGTTTGTCTGCTGTATATAGGGTTTTTTTTTTTTAGGTCTGCCTTCTTCTTTTGTCCTTCACGTGTCCAGGTTACTCAATTTTTAAGGACACACTGAGTTTTCAGCTAACAGCTCTTTGGAAACTACTTTGTTGGCAGAAAACTACTATTTTATCCTGTCCAGCTGTATTATCTTTGACATTTTTTGTTTTTTGTGGATTCAAAAATGAAAAGAACAAATGTTTTTGCGACAGTCTGTAACAAAGTGCAATTTGTTTCTTTCTATTTGCATAGACATAACACTGGTTCACCCCTTCAGTTAGGTGGTGTTTTTTAAACTTGAATGATTCATAGGTCAGTGTTCAGTGGTTCAAAAAAATGTCCTTTTGAGAACAGTCAGGTATGGGGACTGACCTGAAAGTAAGTGAAAAGTCAATGAAATGCTTTGAGAGACCTTCAGAAAGCCTGGAGAACTATTGCTCAAGACCACATGTAGATCTTTGGAATCAAAATGTAATGACATGAGGGGCAACTCAAGACTTGTGTACAGTACTATACATTAATCATTCTTTCATTATACAAGTTTGAAAACTGACATAAACATCTAAATAGTGGAAAGCTAAAAATAAAATAAAATAAAAGCAACAACGGTGCATTAATCTGCAGCCAAAAGTAGCACACAACAAATAAATCATTTACAATAGACTTGTATGGGTTTCCTAGCACTTTCAGGAGATTAATAAAACTGTGAATGTGAGTTATGGAGCGAAAAGTTAGCACAATGCTCGTTTTAATATTTTTCAAGGGGTTGTTTAGATGCTAGATGACAGGAAACATCACACTGTTCATCTGCTAGTTTAGTTAGTGGAGAAATGTGTGCAAGCAAATCTTCCTGTTCTCTGAAGAACAATCCTCTGGTATAGTTTGTTAATGTAACCCAAACTTTATTTGCTAATTTAATCCTTAATGCCAAATAACAAACCGATCATAATGGATTCAACCCTCCACAGGGAATACGGGTTGTTATAGGACTTTGAGGCAGAAAATTTCGATTTGAACTATAGACTGCAAATTGATTTTGCTGCCAATAAGGCGCCATGGGGGTGTTATTTTCTCTGGTTTTATTGCTACGGTAATGGATTTTGTTTTCTGTTTATTAACTTATCTATATATGCAAAATAATAACCTGCAGAGACATAAGCCTACTATGCAGACAGTACAATAAACACACACGCGCACACACCTGAATTCTGGCACTCACACATTTGCACATGCGTTTATGTGCCTACTCACGTCCGGAGGCCACCAGACTGACTACAATGGAGGTGGAGGTTGATGAGCTCTGAACCAGCACAGTAACCAAGATCCCCACCACGAGCCCTGCCACGGGGTTAGACAGCACTGCATTGTCCTGGAAAATGTCCCCTGCCACTTTACCTGGTTAGATATGCCGCCCACATACACAGAAACACACACATAAAAAAATACCAGTCTTAGGAATCACAAGGTTGCCAAGAGCAATGTTAAACAAAAATCAAACTGTTTGTTTCCCCAATTTCAAGAAGGTCACAGATCAAACTCGGCAGTAAATTATACAGCAGCAGGGCCCAGTAGGATGGTGTGAACTGGTGCTCGGTGACTCACTTATTTGTCAAATATCAACAGACTGAGTCACTATGAACCTGCTGATGGGGCAGTGAGGGTCAGAGCGCTTACCCCCTGCTAACTGGAAGGCAGAGCTCAGAGTGTCCAAGGAGCAAACAAAGAGGAAGAGGAGGAGGAAGAGGAGAGGGATCTTGGATAGATTGATAAGGACCTTCTTGATCTTGTTTGGACTCGCTGCTGAGGTCTGAGGAGATCTGTCTGGAGAAAACAGCAAAGAGACGGTTAGACTGAAATCTTTTTTTAAGGGATTTTATCTGATGAAACAAAACGGCAGCATGTTTTTGGCCACTGCTCGACTCTCTGATAGCTGTGTCCTCTCACATGTAGAGATAGAAGCCATCTGACAAAGTACATTCATAACCCATATGCAGCCAAACACTGCTGAGTGAGAGGCCACATGATCCCACTGGCACTGTGTGTCTCCTGAGCATGTCCTTATCTAATGAGCCTGTGACTCGCTTCTGCTGTTGTAATTTACCGCCTCAAAGAGGTTAAACCTGCTGCCAGCGTGGGAGATGTATGTGTCACTCTCCTCTTTATGCCTCTCTTGTACCTTTCTCCCCGGGGAATGTGCCTGCCTCCATCAGTGAGGGTTTGTCGGAGTGGTGATTGGTATGTTGGTTACAGCCCTCAAAGCTGCCAGTGAGGTCAAGGGTGGAGCCGATGCCAGACTCCCTGTCCTCCTCTGCCAGTGGGAGTTTGGGATGTGAGGGGAGCTGAGCCGAGTGTATTCTCACCCCTGGTAGCAGAAGAGGAGTCAGGCAATTCAAAGACATAAAACAAGAATGGTGGGAATTTAAACTAATGAGTTACCACTGAAGCCGAGCTCCGTGCTCCGTCCAGAGGACACTATGGTTATAGATCGAGAGGACATGGCGCTGTGAGTGCTGTGTGGAGATATGCAAGCAATTAAAATCGCAGGATGTTACCACCGTGGAGGGAACAGATCTGATAGTGGATGTATTTATCAGCCACCTGCAGCAGTAAGAAAAAGAAGCCAACAGAGACCAACAAGTGTGTATATGAGCCCATCTCTCACAGAGGTACAGGGATCAACAGACAAGCAATTAGAAGAGAGCGAAGGCAGCCCACGTGGTTATGTAATTGGCAGCTATCCGTGATGTGAGGTCAGGCGTCTCACCTCCCAAACAACTAAACAACCTCATCAGATCATGAAGAACACATTAGGATCCGTGTAGCTTATCCTGTCTTCCATTTCCTACAGCTGCGAGCCAGCTCTTCAAGGGACTCTCCAGCATCTATAGAGCAAGTCTCTTCAAAGGGTTTCATGCTCTTGATTTGAAGAGATCCCCACCCCACCCCCCCAAACCCCCACCCCCATCCCACCCTTCTTTTTTTTCTGTCTTCCACTTCGGGGACTCCAGTGGAGGAGGGAGTACCAATGTCTCTTAAAAGTAAAGAGGATGGAAGTAATTACAGCAGCCGAAATTACAGTAATTACAGTCACTGCATCATCCTCACCGCGCGTGTCATCCTGCTGCAGGTTTCAGATGCGCGCGGAGGCCTGCGTTAACATATGTACATCTGTCTGTATGTGGGAGAAACAGCCCACTGCAGCAGGATAAACTCTGAATGTATCTGAGCTGATTTTGTGAGCGTGTGTACTGAATGTTATCCTCTAATCTAACTGCCCCGTTCGTCTGTTTGTCAGTCTGCTACCGTTCCCGTCTCAGCTCTTGTGCCGTTACGTGCAAGTTTGTGTTTAAGGCTGTCTCTGTGACTCACATGGATAATTTCTCAATTTGTGTTGCTGCAATTTTGTTTTGCTTTGTAGAAAAATGCAGGCTTTTCTCAAGCATTTAGCCAATGTTGTCAGTGTGAGTCAGCTTACTTGGCAAGATTTTCTAAAAGTATGTATGAGACATCGAAATAAAAGCTGGAATTTAAAAAAAAAAAAAGTGTATATAGTAAAATAGTGTTGCCTCTTACCTTGTCCAAAGGCTTAGGTGTTGCTCATGACCCTGCTAAAGGAAGGTATCAAACTGAAGACTAAAACATCTTTAAATAGACCGAGTGTGGAGGTATCAGGGGGGAAACATCTACGTGATCTCTCGGTTATTAACTTGCTCTCTCATCAGAGACAGCATTGTTAATCAGTTACACAATGTCTTAAGTTAATGATGCATAGGTCTTAAATGCCTGTTGTGTATTAGGTAATATATGATGTTTGTTCAGCCAGCTATTTTCACCTGATTTGGGCCCCAGATAAAGATTGCAAGATGAAGTGGCCTGTTTGATGTGATTTATCAGCCCTTCTCACTTGAGGTTTTTAGGTAGCAATGCAGGAGAAACCTGACATCTAGTGGCGTGTTTTAGATAAACCTGGGAGATTGCTCCTGTTTTCTTAAGTCCGCTCATATTCTCATGCGGCTGTTTCCATCACATTTCGTAGTCTTGGCAAAGATTAAAGCCGGGGTATTAAATGATCACTTCTTCCACGAGATAAGTCAGTGGAAGTATTTCAGACACGCAAAGCGTAATCTGTTTGACTTGTACAGAATGTTCAGGTACTTAGGTACTTTGCCAGCACTCGGCATCAAGCCTGTTTTGATTGGAAATAGACTATCAAGGAGATTTTCTGAGAGCCTCTTGACACGCATGCACCACTATCCACACGCAGCGCCCGCCTGTGTTGTTGTGGGGGTAATTGTTAATGATTAGTGCAGCCGCGGTTCTGTCATATCAGCAGTGCTCTCAACCAAATCTCCCAAGCCTGCTGACGCCAGACTTGCATCTATGAACTTAATAAACCCTTTAGACTAAGTTGTTGCTTTCCAATCTGTTATGAGATCTGGGAGCCTGAGAGAAATAACAGCCTTGTTGTTTTTCAGGGAGCTGGGTTTGCTGCTGTAGGTGGCAACTGGAGGAGAAATCCTTGAGATTTGGAGCAGAATTATACAGAGAGAGAAAAAAAAACGAAGCACAGATGTACCAGCGCACATGGACGCGCGCGCGCGCGCGCACACACATGTGATCACGTAAACACACACTGAGCAGCTCTAGAGCTCTTTGGTTAAAAAACACTCCACGTTGCAGTTAATCCCATCTCCAGATGTGCGAGTCACAGGGTGGCTGCTGCTACTGCACAGCATGCCGAACCAGACGGGGGCTAAATTCTGCCACGCAAGGCGTCCTGCTTGGTTTATCTAATATTAAAAAATAAATAAAGCAAAGCCTCTGGGTTTTTAACAAAGGGGCCCATAACACTATGAACAAAACGTCAGTTAATTATCTCTACACAGGTGTGTGTCTTATTCTAAAGACTCTGTTCTTGTTTTGACTGGCTAGGTGACACTAATCAGCACAAGTCATTCAGATTAATACTAATCTCTTTTACCTTGATCACTGTTGTCATCTACACGAAGGGAGTAATGACGCTTTGAGAAAAAGAAAAAGCACTCTGATATTTTATATAGATCTGTGTGTTTTTCATGTCTGTTGTTAACACAAGAGCTAAAATCTTAACTGGAGCTTCACATTCACAGAACTGAAACAATCAGACTCAAATAATCAACTCGATTTCAGGATTTGAGCACCTAAGCTGCTGGTTTAGGAACAAGCGTCAATCCTGCCACATGTACGGCCTCCGTTTCAGATTATGCGATTCCCAAAGTGGTTGCTGCAGCCCCCTAGTGGGTGCTGAAGTTAGGCCTGCAGGCTTGCTGGCCAAGGAGGCACATTTTACAATTAAAAACAAAAAGCAATCACAACTATTAAAATAAAACCCATGGAATTTAAATGACTTCTTATCGTAGGTGGCAGACGTAAAGCTCATAAGAGAGAATCGGCTTTAACGAGCAAATCAATCAACAGAACTTCAACAAGCAAATCAAAATAAATCACCGAGAAGAAAACACTCCATCGTAGTTTCATGCAGTAATCAGAGTTATGATTAAAGGATTGCGTGGGTGGCAGAAGGTTGCCAGATTTCAAATTGGGCTTCGGACCTTGCAAGTTTGTAAAAAAAAAAAAAAAAACTGCAGGAGACGTTGCAGGGTGAAAAGAACATTTGAAACTAATGATACATATATTTATGTGTGATGAAGCAGCTCTTCCGTCCTTAAACATCAGCACCTTTATTTATTTTTATTTAAAAATACACTGAGACTGCCATTGAATGCATCGATGGGATAATCTTACATATTATTGGGTGATTTCATAAAGATTTCGATTTTAAGCTGTGCTTCTTTCATCCTCTGCTGCACACCATCATCTATCTGTATTGTTTCCGACAGCCTTATTATTTGGCAGTTGGCTTAGTGGAGGTTAGTAAACACAGATTCACTCAGCAACATCACTTTATTGTTACTACACATTCAGGTGGCATGTATACACCACTCACAGTACAATGAAACAATATCATCACAGGTGTCCTTTTGTTCACATACATGTTGTTTCAGCGGTAGGGTGAATTTGTGTGTGTGTGTGTGTGTGTGTGTGTGTGTGTGTGTGTGTTTTAGTCCAATTCTCTCCTTTTAATCAATTCACGGCTTGCATTTTTTTCATATACTATTCTGCATGTTCCGCTGTGTACATCTGCACATTTTATGTCTCAGGTTTATGATGATGTAGCTTTATGGCATCTTTTTTTGGCTTTGTTCATCATTTCAGTTCTTCGCTGGAGGATGACGGTGTCTCAGAGCCATCAGGACATTCCTGCAACAAATAAAAATAAAACTCTGGTTTTAAACATAGCTTTAGGCTTTAATGCCAATACAGTAGAACAGTGATACATCTCACCTTCACTCTCTCCAGCTCTGGTCTGCCTGGGAGTGATTTTTGTGAGGAAAAGGCCTGTGAGGAAAGACAGTTAGGTTGACTCATAGGGTGAGGGAAGAAATAGTGTGCTAGGGTGAACATCAGGCTGCTGCAGGCTCACCTTCTTTGACTGCTGTACCTCCTCTGTGGACTTAGACCTATTTTTCATGTGTTTCTGAGGAGAGGTGCTGGTGGGACACTAGGCAGAGGGAAGGGTCGCATTAGACGGCAAATGATTAAAATTTAGTGTATCAGAGTATCGGGTTCTTAAGTACCTCATTTGTCTTCTGCTCCATGGCTGACTTGAAAGTTTTTCCTCAGAAGTTCGGGGCTGTGGGGACTTAGGATGGATCACTCTGTTTTTCTTGCAAACTTTGGCTGTGCAACTAAAAGGTTAGGAGAAAAAACGAGAGAAACTTTCAAAAAGCGTGACTGCACGCAACAACAACAGACAAGGGAAAGTCATTAATATATCCAGTAAAATGCAAACAATTAATCTTGCCCTAAGCGGTCTGATCCACTGCAAGAGATCCAAGTGGAGCAAGAGAGTGTGCAGTTATGAGCTCTTCTCACTAGAGGGTGTCTCTGACTCAGAGATACACTACTGCAGATTTCAGTGTCCTGTTGTTTGTTTTTAGCTTTGGGATTCACTAGAAGCAAAAATTATGACTGATTACAGGTTAGCTTGGCTCAATTTTCTCTACTGGCAAAACAGGCATACTTTAAAAAAAAAAGGAGCGGTGGGGGGGAAGAAGGGGTGGTAATTCTTCTGACCTTGTTTGATTATACATAAATCCACCAAATATTTTTTTTTAAATTGTATTTCAGTATATAAACATTGCTTGTTGGAGCCCTAACGGTTGACATAACAGAAGCTCAACTTTAGCTCAGAGGATGAAAGCAAAACAGCAAGTCACAGCAAATAAAATCGTGAAAAGGACTGCTCTGAACAAGGACACACACAGTTACTCAAACAGTGATTCCTCGAGAACTGAAAGACCACAGAGAACACTAGGCAACAGTCACAGCCAGGGCCACAGCTGGAGTCATGAGCCCTGTTGGCTGAGGGACAAAACACCACTGGGTCTGGTTCAGTGAACAAGAGACTTTTTTTCCCTTTCTTTTTTTAACAGTCCATCAGCCTCCCTTTTGATGTCTGCTTCTCTCTGTCAGGCACAGATTCTAATGGTATGAAGGGGTGGTTCAGTGCTGCTGTTCAAAAAGAAGAAATAAAATATGTCATAGGTATTTCAAACAAAAGACTTGAGCTTAAAAGCTCTTGGTTGAACATGGGAACCAACATTATTGAAAGCGGAAACTTTCAAATTAGGAAGTTATTGTAGTTTTCTGATGCTTTTGTCTACATCCTGCAGAGAATAGCAGAAACACCATCTAAGTGGATCTATCACTTTTGCCAGTATTTTTTTTTTCTGGCTCTTTTTCCTATGATTTGCCATTTGTTCTGTCTCTCTGTCCTCTATTCTCCTTCCCCTCCCCCCCAACCAGTCACCGCAGATGGGTGTCCCACCCTGAGCCTGGTTCTGCTGAAGGTCTGTTCCTGTTAATAGGGAGTTTTTCCTTCCCACTGTCACCAGGTGCTTGCTCGGAGGAGGTTGTGTAATTCTTGGGGTTTCTTTAATATTGTAGGGTCTTTACCTTATAATATAAATGAACTTGAGGTGACTGCTGTTGTGAATGAATAGTATAAAAATAACTGTAAATTGAATTAATAATGTAATTTGGCATATTGCAACCTAATAAATATGAAAAATGATGTGATAGTAACAGAAATAACTTCATATCCTTGATGTTTCTACATTAAAAAAATACCTGTTTCTAAATCCTGATTGGTGCAGAGACATATGCAACATTACCATTATGTAACTGAGGCAACTGAGTCATTTCACAAAAAGCTGTGTTTTTTTCAGAGCCTTTAAAGCGTCAATCATTGCTGAGTTTTCAAAATGTAGCACATCTAACAGACAGCTTATCTCTTTCCAAGATGCATGGAATTACAATTTACTTATTACTTACTGATGAGGCTAGAATGCCAAACACACACACACACACACACATATATATATATACACATATACACACATATATACATATACACACATATATACATACACACTCTGACTGAAGTCAAACAGTCTACTATTCTGGGCTCCAGTTCTGCCTAAGCTTACAGGAAGCATTTAGCCCAGGGCTCATAAAGAATGAATAGGAAATGATCAACGGGAGCGCACTCACTCGCTGTGATGGCTGACATCATGGTGGCATCACTTTTGATGCTGCAGGGAACTCTGGTACAAAGTCCTACCTGAAGTGGAATATATGTGATATTCAGTGAGGCCAGAAATACTCCACTTGGTCAGTACCAGTGGAGTTTCTGCTTTCTTTTATACAAGTTCCATTACCGCAGAACATGTATGTTTGTTCGGTAGGTACAGCCAGGAGGGATGATGAACTCTCTGCACTTACTTTAAAATGTGCATTATAGTCCTTTGAGGGACAGCTGAGGATAATCTGAGGCTTGATGGCAGGGCAGGCATTCAAAGAGTCCTGAGTGCTCTTTCTGACCAACTCGCTGAAGGAAATGACCTAAATGTGAATGATTTGCTTGCTTGCCTCACTCTGTCAACCCCTGCTTTCCTCTGTTACCGTCTTTTCATCTTTGTGTAGAAGAGAAATTCTTCCACTGCAGACGAAGCCAAGAAGTGGAGGATCGTATAGGTTAGACTGAGGCGGGTGGAAGTCCGGCTCCTTTGTAGCAGAGATAAAAACCCCTGTGGCTTTTAGAAACACTTCGCCAACGATTAGTCCACATGAGCAACAATCAAGGTGGCACATCGAAATCATCACGTCTCTTTTTTTGATATAGATAAAAAGAAATGTACATGCATAAAGCTTTTAAATGCCCCTACAGACGGGAGCATACACATGCAAAGCAATCTTTACCATTTAAAGCTACTGAATAAGTTTTGTTCTGCAGGGATGAACAAACAGACTCAATTTGAGATGCAGCAGAAGGAAAAAGATAAGGCAGAAAAGTTTAATGACTACGTAGCCTTTACGATCCTTAATAAACGCTGCTGTTCACATCTGCGTTACGTAAGAAGCAAATCTATTCCGGAGGTTTGAATCCATAACCCTGAAAGAACCTCACACAGAGCCTATCTTTGCGTCCGGGTCAACACTAATTAACTCCCTAACTGAGAAACAGAACATGACAAGAGCTCCTTAAGCATAAGTTTCCTGTGGATGTGTGTTCTGCCTCTACACTGTCACTCCTGCCTTCTTCCTGCTCAACCTAAAGGTCTGCCAAATCACTCCCTCCTGGAAACACAATAAGAAGTCATTAGTTTCATTCGCTGATTTAGTCAAACAGTGATGACACTGGATGCCTGTATCGCTTCAGCCATGTGTTGATGGTTTCAAGTCTTTTGGGAGGAATTCAAACCAGGAGTTAAAAATCACTGTCTGACATTTCTCAGCCACCACACAAGTGTCTGCAAACATGCTGATCGCAAATCTTCACGTGGCCAGGATTTGTGTAATAAAATGGGCTGTTTTACCACAGACAACACACAGCGAGATGGCTGGAGCACCAAGGTCAGCATGTGAGCAGTGATGGAAGAGAGCACATGAAAATGGCTCAGTGTCAAGGACATTATGCCGTGTAATTGATGATGATGTGCTGTCTGTTTTGTCACACTCAGGTGGGACATGCACACATCCCAACTACACCCAGCTGGATGTATTAAGTCAGTAGCTGACCAGCACAACTGCCCTCTGTCGGAATCACAGCTGAGCCATGTGTATCTCACCTGATACCCGAGTCATGGTTATGACTCCATAATCTTTTCATTCTTAACCCACTGAAGACTGATTGAAGACTGCCCTTCAACTGTGCACAATCTTTCAATCCACATTAATGTGCCTGCATCGATCGGCTGGACAGGTTTTGTTTTACAGCACTTACACATATTTTGCAGGACTCTCTAAGGCGGTGTGAGCTCCCATTAGAAGAACTATTTTAGAAATCCAGAACCTGCTTGTTATTCATCCAGATGTACAATGGACATGAAGCTTAGCTCAAACTGAAAGCTGTAAACAACAAAACAGAGACAAGACAGAGCGCTAGCACAGTCTGAATGAAAACAGTAAAGCACTGAGTGACAGAAGGGAGTGGAGGATGAATGATGCGGGTGATGGAAAGAGGAGAAAAAAAGGCACCCACATCTACTGACTGAACGAGCCCTGCAATCATCGCAAATGAGACAAATGAAATGCCTGGGGTTAATTTATACACTCACCTCCTTCCCTCTCTTTTCTCCTCTCAGTACAGTAGGCGTGCAGTGGAGTAAATGACACTCCTCATCTCACTGCTGCTATGGTGTCTGTGAGAGTACACCCCTCTCTGCCCATTCATAGCTCCGCCGACGCACCACTCACGGATGGAGTCAGTAGCCAGCCAGCCAGCTCCCCCCCCCTCCCCCCTCACACACGCACATCCAAGACTACCACCAGGCGTGTCACTCAAAGCTCTGTGTGCTAATGTCTCCAGGCTGGCAGTGGGAAGCTGTGGGTGTGACAGACAGGTATTGTACACTGCACATCAATGCTGACGTCCACAGCTCTCATCATTACTTTAGGTTATTTCAATGACAATCACATTATACCAGATGATGATGCATGTAAGATGGCTTGACTGAGATACTTTCAAAACGTACTCTGAAATATGCATAATGCTGACATCATTCATGTTGATGAGACCATCTATGACTCATCCAGATTGTTTTGTAACCCATACAATAGCCAAATACAACAGGAAGCCACCTTCCAGCAACAAGTCTGCAGACAGATTAAGCTGGTCATTGGCCACAGAACCAACTTAAAGAGCCAATCATAGCATTGCAGTGCTGTGATTGGTTCTTTTTAAAAAAAAAAAGAAAAAGAAAAAGGACATCATTATGTGACAGCATTTTCGAAGAGCTTTCCTTTAACCAAGATACACCAGAAGACTCAAGAATGAATAATGTAATCAATGCTAGTTACATGTGTAAAGACTTGCTTTACCCTGTATGAATCACACAGTTGGTCCACAGGGGTTGTGGGGTCTGACTGCACTGCATATAAAACCCAATCACGTAGCATTTCTCAAGCCAGAAACTGACCTCAGTGATTCATCACCCCCCCCCAAAAAAAATAAATAAATAAATAAATAAATGCAGACAGACAGGATAACAATTTCTTATAAAACACTTTAATTTTTTTCAATACACCCTGTGGATTATCGTTAGAATCATTGCAACCATTTCATTTTTATTATCACATTACTCATTTAATGAACTAGATCTGTAGTCTGAGATGTAGAGAACAGGAATACAGGACATGACCAGGGCTTTGCAAAGTGCAGTCACAGCAAACATAGGGATAATTTAAAAAAATAAAAATAAAAAAATAAAAAATAAAAAAGGGAAGAGAAAAAAAAAAAAAAAAAAAAAAACACAAAAAACACAAAAAAAAAAAAAAAAAAAAAACACAAAAAAAAGAAAACACAACACACCTAAAGCATGCAACACACAAATTTAAAAAGAATATATTAAATAATAAATCTGCATCAAATATTCCATGCATGTTGAAGCAAAGAAACCGTGCAAAAACATTGAAACCCATTTTGGACAGTCACTCCTTCCTGTGCTTAGTTTAAAGAAAACATTACTGCAAAGTACGGCTGTGAAAAAACAGAAGAAATGTGAACGATATATCAAAATCTGTACAGTATTACAAATCAGGGGATGAATAAAATGTATACTAAAACATTTAAAGTTTCAGGGTGACATTCTGACCTATAACTTTTTCATATAAGGTTGAATTAATCATTTCATAGCAAACATTTTCCCCATAAGGATGTGTAGTGTTTTAGAACGACACCATAAATGCTTGCCATGATCTGCCTTATTTACAAATTGGCTTAAAAGAAGGTCATTCAAAAGTATAGAGCAGCGTGTGGTAGCACACCGCTTTCTCAGAGCTTATACTGCGAACAATTAGAAAAAAGTGCTATAGGACTAATTTTTTCTTGCATTAATTTTCTTAAATTAATCATATCACAGTTTTGTGAAATGTTCGTCGTAGTTTTTTTGATCACATCTTCGTTCATCCAACACATGATTGTCTTTCAAACTGTTGTTTCCCTCATGTCTGGGGATTTCGATTTAGCAGAGTCGGGGGCTTCCTTCGCTGCTTCGGCTGAATTTTCAGCTGAATTCTTATCCTCAGATTTTGCTTTGGAGTCAGTAGTGGAAGAGCTGGCTATACTGGGATCCTCTGGTTCCTGCACCTGCTCTGTGGGCAGCTGGAGGAAGGAAGGAACCTCCAGCTGCTCTTTGGTGAGAAGACCTCGCTGATCATCTACCCTGGAGTTCTGAGCCCTCGTCAGCATGTCCAGGAACCCTGGCATGGACAAATCATTGTTATTGTTGCCCTCTTGTTCTGATAATCAGATAAATGTAATATAATCTGAATTTCCCGGAGGAACCAACCCAAGGGATTAATAAAGTTTCATCCAATCTAATTTGTAATCTAAATAGTTGATATATTGACAATAATCTTGATATTGAACAGAATTTCAATAATAATATAAAACATCTGAGAAAAAAAAAAAAAAAAAAAAAAGAAAAGAAAAAAAAAAAAAAAAAAAAAAAAAACTCAATACTGTCACCTGCCAGTGGTGCTACCTACCCCGCCCAAGCCTCCTGGCAGAAGTACCCATTGCATTCCATTGGTCGAGGTCACCGATTCAAACTCATCCAAGACTTTTAGGGGATGCATCTATGGTATCAGTTATAAAAAATTCTACAAGGCATTGTTTTCAAGATATCAGATACCCAAACCTGTGTCCATGCCACCCATCCAGCAAGTGACCACAATACCCCATCAGCCTTTTAAAGCTGAGGGGTAAAAAGCTAAAACGCATACGCCTCAAAATGCCCATCCTTTTTAGATGGGTTGGCTAATAAAGATAGTCATACAACTTCACGATGCAACAATCATGTATATTCTAATGAAGTATTACCTACATGTATATATTTTGGCATGCAGATAAAGACTGATATAACAAAATTATTTCCCCACATTGAAAACAACTCAGCTAATTCAATAACCTTAAACCAAACCACACTAGATATTGCCAAGTCATCCTACCGTCCATCTCGCGGTTCTTGGTAGACCTTGGCTGAGCCTTAGCTCTGTCTTGGCTCAGTGATCTGGCTTCTGGACCTGTACTTGCTGCTCCTCCCTGGGACTAAAACAGATTTCAGCATCATCAACAAACCATTTCTCAGCTCACAAGGTTTAAATCTCAGTAACACTTAGTAAGTTTTCATTTCTAGTTTTAATCATTGAATCTGACGGCGTCTTGTGCAGCCATATACCATTTCCAGACTTAGTTTGAGATCGCTCCTCCTTGCAGTACAAACGAACCTCCTTTAGTGTGTCTCACTTCAACTTACATTTTATCTTGAAGAAAAGGTGTATGGCTCACAGTCAGAGACCCAACTCTTATTACTAGGGATGCTCCTCAACATAAGGATTAGATCAGCTGGAGTTTGAGGTATATTTATGGCATATTTGAAGCATACAGGTGGCTAGAAAAAGACATCTAGGGAGCAATTTAAAATTGCAGCAGTGCCAAAAATAATTCAAAAGTGCACAAGACCAACACCTGAAGGGCAGAATGGCAAATAAAAAGACATGTTTTTTGTTTATTGAGACCTCAGCAGCATAGCGCATAGAGGTCACACACTCCTTCTAACTTTTGTACCCTTTAGAGTAGCTCAAGAGTGAGTGTGTAAAGAGCTTCATGGAGTGGTTCCCATGGCAAAGTAGCTGCATTCAACCCTTACATCAACAAGTGCAATTCAAACGCCAGAGTCTTAAAGCACGCTGCCACTGGACTAGAGAAGTGGAAACATGACAAATCGCACTTCTCCATCTGGCAATCTGTTGAACAAGTCTGGGTTTGCTGGTTGCCAGAGGAGTGGTAGTCTGACTGCATTGTACAGTCTGGGGGAGGGGGTTTTGGCATATTGCTTTACAGGACTTGGGCTCAGCCCCTTAGTTCCAGTAAAAAGAACTCTTTATGCTCCAGCATACCAAGACATTTTGGACTATTTCATGCTCCCAACTTTGTAGGAACAGTTTGGGGACGGCCCCTTCTTGTTCCAACATGACTTGCGCACCAGTACACAAATCAAGGTCTATAAAGACAGCGGTTGAGTGTGTTTGGTGTGGAAGAACTTGACTGGCCTGCACAGAGTCCTGACCTCAACCTGATAGAACACCTTTGGGATGAATTAGAGCAGAGACTGTGAGCCAGGCTTTCTCGTCCAATATTACCGTCTGACCTCACAAACGCGCTTCTGGAAGAATGATCAAAAATTCCAATAAACACACTCCTAAAACTTGTAGAAAGCCTTCCCAGAAGGAGTGCGCTGGATAAAAGTTATAAGAATAAATAAATCATTAAAGCAATATAGCCTGAAATGTCTCAGACTTTGCCTTCTGTATTGTTTTTGAACTGGTGAGACCTCATATTGAAAGGATAAAAATGTAGGCTAAGGCCTAAATCATTTTAGCTAACATATTCCTTATAGTCATTTAATTTTGTAAACATTTTGTGATACCAAGTTGGAAAACTACAAACAATCATTTCTGACAATATTCTTATTTTACCTTGAATACAAAGATGTCCGTTAAAATTACCCAAAACCATCTGGTGATCAGGAGGTTTTAAGTCTTCTTTGCAGAGTACCAGCATGTATATGCTTACACTAGTCCATTAAACATTTGTACAGAAAGATTATATAGATTTGACATAATGTAGTTTGTGAATGAGGCCCATTTACACACTGCAACATACCACTTTTCATAGATTTATATAATGCATGTTTATATAGATACTGTTAAAGGGAAATGACTGGTCCCATAAAATAGACAAAAAAGGGCAACATAGGGACTTGTCTAAGAAGGTAATGAAGGTTGTTTAACACTATTCATGTTCAGCCTTGGCTTCATACAAAAATTCTCATTTGAGTTGTTATTTTTCCAAAATAAGTTACCCAAAAGTCACAAAAGAATATTTATGCCTAAGAATCACAAAGCAGCAATTCAAAGTTTCTTCATGATGGTAAAATTATTTTTGTTGCCGTTTTATTGACGCTTCAATAAACACTGCCTCACCTGGTTGGCTGCAGAACTGCCGCCTCTGGAAATGCTGGTCTGCTCTTTGCCTGTATACACACAAAGATGGAAATGAGTTTCTAACAGAACTCTTATTTTCAGTGTACAAGTAGTCAACAAAAAGCTGACGATGCTACAGAACTTTAGCATACCCATTACGTTAAACACTGACATTAGGCAGATAAAACATCTTAAGTATTAAAATGGTCCTCCTGGGATACAACCACTCTAATTGAATCTACTTAGTTCCTCCTGAACAAAATAAAAAGAATCTGAGGCCGAGAGCACTGATCCAAACTGAAGTCAGATCTAGCCTCAGCAGTCAGGAAAAGAGGTGAGTGAACTGAAAGTGTCACAGCATTCAACAAACCAAATGGACTCAGACATTTTAACTTCAACTTAAAAGAAAAAAAAAAAAAAAAAAAAAAGCGGCTAAAAGAGAAATGCACAAAGAGGAAAGCAAAGTAAAGAAAGAAACATGCAAACAGTGATGCAGAAAAAACATGACCGCAAAATGGACAGTGAAAAGACTCTTCAGACAGCCTCAAGGGAGAGAGCACCACGAGCTGAAAAACACTTTGTACGAGCCATTAAGAAACGATTAAATCAATAAGGAGCCACAGACAGCACCAGAGAACACACAATAATGGCCAATGTATCGTCAACATAATCAGCTGATGGAGAGATGAAATGTGCTGTTATCTGATTTCACTGAAGACTGTTTTCATTTACTTATCAGCTAAGTAGGTTTGTTTTCATCCTGTGGCTTATTGTGCTCCTCTGGTAGCTGCATGCTGTATTACAATAAATGTTATAAACATTAATCAGCCTGTTTCATATTGAGGTAAATTTATGGGTTTCTAAAAAGGTCAAGTATATTAACCTTTGATTTTGTCAAGTCGGAGCGTCTTATTGGCCAGACTAAACACATTGGTGCTCACATTCAGAGGCTCATCACTTCCAACCTGAAACACAAAGCATACACACATGCAGACATACTTAGCTGAACAGTACTATGAGAATCAATCATCTCTGCAGTAAATGGGTTGTGCATAACTTAGAAAAGACAATGCATTACTAAAATAATCGCATTACTCACTACAAACTAGTGTAACGTTTATTAAAAGTAGAACCAGCATCTTAAGGACACACAGAAGCTGCTTACATTAGTTTCAAAATGATATCTTAATAATCTGAACCATGCATTATTTCTAAAATGAGTAATTTTACTAAAGCAATTTCATTAAAACAATAAGCTAAACTTGTGTCTGTGAAAGTTGACAAATAAAGAAGATGACTCATTAAAATGTAGCAGCTTTGCAAACAGAGGCCTTCTTTCCTGTAATAAGAAATGAAAGAAACCGTGGCTGGAAAATGTTTTCTGTGCAGCTGGCTTCCCATTACTGAGAAAGATAAAGGTTTTAAGTAAAGCAAGTTTTTAAAAAATGTAATGTGAAACTTTGAAACGTGAGAAACATTCAAGTGTGTGACTCATTTCAATGCAGCTACAATGACAATGCCAACAAGGGTGTGCCATTCATTTAGTGACAGATTTTGAAATCCATCCTTAAAAGTGACGCTCATTTCCAGCTTTTTTGCTCTACTGAGTATCTTTGCAAGACCTATAGTTCAAAATAATCCTAGACTATACATGGCTGAAAAATATGTAAAATAGATATTGATATTATAATATTGAAAAGAATCACTGGTGTAACACTTTGAAATTACATGTTTACATAGGTAAACATGCACATTGATTTTTCCTAATAGATTAAAGGTTAAAAGGCATTTCACATATTTTTGTCGGTAGAATTCAACCACAGAAAATCAATCATTCATTTAAAAGTGACAATATTGTTAATCTTTATATGGAAATGACTCAAAGAAAAGGTAACATATTATAATCCTACTCATATGCAACACTCACCATGGTGACCAAGGCCTCTTGTGGCTTAATATTGTGCTTCTGCAGCACCACAGAGAGAGCTTCCTGCAGTGTCTTACTAGACTTCACCATGATCCCCACAGTTTTACCAGTGAAGGCAATCTCCACCCTGAAACACACACTTATTTCTATAACTTTCCTCTCACACTGTGACTCACACTGAATCAAATGCAATGGAACAGAAGTACAGAATTACTGTCAGACAATGTCTGTAGTCACGAGGGCAGCTGGCAAGGGATATCTTAGCAGGAAACCCATTTCTGATTACATTTTGAATTTTATTTAGTCAATGTAAAGGAAGAGTACAAAGATTAATGCTCAGAGAGCTAGACTTTGTGTGCACATTACCACAAGGACTTCCCTCTAATATGGTAAGAAGGGACATGTAGTGGGGGTGTGCAAGCCTGCTATGGTGTCAAAGACAGGAGAAAATAGGAAGTGAAGGAAGTCATTCAGTTGACTCACGCAAACGTCACTCTGAGCTCTAAAGAGACCTGCTGATTTCTCAGTACGGAGCAGTCTTGGTCCAGCGATAATGGTTGCTGTAGAGAGAGAAATTATGTTTCAAACAGAAAGAAACAAGAGGGATTTCTATAGATGTGAACATCAACATGGGTTACTTTGAGGGGGTGAGATAACACAGCACGAAAATGTCAGAACAGGAAGGAGGCAGTCGTCGGTCATGCTCACTGTTGTAAACAAATTTACAGTGTGGCTCAAGTTCCTCAAAAATGCCTCCTGATTTAAAGTTGCAGCTGAAGCACAGCAAACGTGCTCACCTTGTCCTTGCCATGAAGGTAAATGATAACATCTTTCAGTGGGAAGCCTCTTTTCTCACAAAGGCTAGTCAGCAAGTCTTTGATTGGCTGGCCATTAGGCGTGGGTGCCAAAGAGGCACTGCCATCAGGCAAGTAGACACAGCAGTATCCCCCCTCCAACCCTACACGACTCCCACCTCCACCCCCCAGCTCAGGGGAGCGGGGACTCGAGCCACCATTCTACATCACAGACAGAGAAATGAGAAAAGTGTAATCCCAATCACACATTTTCCTCTATACTAATACTTGTCACCTCAAATATTAGTTTTGTTAACTGTATACCTCCAATCATATAAATTGTAAATTAACATTCATTTCCCATAATTCCAACCAACTCTAAATGCTTTATAAATGTACTGACCTCCATATGCCTGCAGATGGAGCCAAGCTCCACACTACTGGTCGACTTGATGGACAAATGGGACTCTTTCCAGGAAACCACGCCATAGGAGTTGGAATCATTGTTATTGATGAGATTTAAAAATAAATAAATAAAGTCAGAAGATGTACATAAGATATCACAGAAGCATGAGATGTGTCATTTGGCACACATTACCTCCCCAGGATCCTCGTTTCTGTCGCTGTTTCTCTGAGGCACTCTTACCACCTAGAAAGCTGTTAGGGTCTGACTTCTTGCTCTGTTGGAGGCAGCGATGAAATAAATGTCAAACGAATAATAAAACAGGTATTCTTCATCTCGACCTTCAGTCCATCTACCGTATTTTTCGGACCATAAGGAACACCGGATTATAAGGTGCACTGTCAATGAATGGGTCTGTTTTCATACATAAGGCACACTGGATTATAAGGCGCATTAAGCGAAACAAAACAGTCCGATAAGTCAAACTTTACTCAACTCATCCTTCTTGATCCTCCACTTCCGTACCATTGATTCATTAATGTTGAATTCTCTTGCAGCTCCTCTATCCCCATGTTGTTGCAGTATACTAATGACTAACCTCGTATTGTGGATGGATTATCTGAGTTGTTCTCCTGACTGAAGTTTGGTCCGTCCTGCCATGCGATTGCATTTGTCCCCAACCACCGAGAACCCTCACATTAACTTTTATCAAGTGGAAAACAGTTAGCGTTCATCCTCCAGCTTCACTGTGTTTATGTTATGCTAACATAGCTGTGTCGCTAGCGATCATGTAGCACAGCATTATATACCAGCTAGCCCAACTTCAGCAACCCTATAAAAGTCACTGCTGTTTAGTTTTGTGTTTTCATTTATGTTAGAAGTGATAGCAGAGCTGTACATTTTATTTTTTCAGAAATCTCTCAGTCAGAACATGCTATATCATGTTTAGGTGGAAACTAGCAAGCTAACTTCCTGCTAACTTCGGTTCGGTAAATTCGGTTCTAGGTCAGTAAACACAACCAGAATTCATACATAAGGCACACCATGATTATAAGGCACACTGTCAATTTTTGAGAAAATTAAAGGATTTTAGGTGCGCCTTATAGTGTGGAAAATACGGTACCTTCTTTTCCCTTAAGGGGACTTTGGAGGCCATATCCTCCCAGGATCCCATGCGCGGAGACTCATTGGAGAGCCGAGGTAGGCCTTTGCCTTCTACTGTTGCCAAAGTGCAGCTCTGATAAAGAGGGGACCGTACAAAGCGCCTGTAGCTGTCCATTTTCATCAGCTTAAATATCTGAAGCAAAGCAACAAGAGGGGGCACCCAGTCATCTGTGTGTCAAAAATGAGTCATAATTACTAAGCAGAAGTAGTAGGGTTGATTCATACCAACCTGCGCTTGAGCTTTGTTAAACATGTCAGGTGTAGGCTGCTGAAGGTCCTTCTCCTCCGTCTTTGCTGTGTCATCAATGTTCACCGAGTAGGGAGCACTCTCAGACAGGTAGGTGCTGTAGATTGAGCGAGCTTCTGCTTTCAGCTGGAAAAAACAGCAAGAGCTCTGTCAGATTGAACTATTCTGAAGGTCAGCAATCAGCTAAACTTTGTTTCTTAATTACAGTTCATGAAGTGCTGAGGCACAAGTAAGATCAGACACTCTGTTAATTTCCCTGTGGATTTCATTTGAATGTTCACCTTCTTAAATCCTCTAGTAAGTCACTTATTGTTTGCAAAGCTCCCAAATTACATGGTGGTATTACTTTAAGCGTTAAGCACACTCTATGTAGCATAAATTAAAGGAAATCTTTCTGTGGCTCTCTGATGTAAATCATACAGATTTCTAAAGGATAAGGTAAACCTTTCACCTACATAATTATGGCTGATGTATGATCTATTTGGATCCTTTCAATACTTTTTTTTTTTTAATTTCCTCAGTCAATCTCCAATGGAAATAATCTCCACAGGAGGTGAAAGAAAGATTCAGGTCAGCCACAGTCAAATGGTAAAAGTTAGTTTACTTGTGTAACACAATACTATATCCCATTGAATACTCTAAATTATGAGCTACTGTGGATATTAACACATTGGTCCTGGTGATGGGGTTTACACAGGTTTTCATTGTAACCACTAAATATAAACTGTTATAGAGGAATACAAATGTCCTCCAAATTATGATGCATTTGCTTGCATTACATAACTTTGCTTTCCAATATATTTGCCAAAAGAAGTTTATAGAGCAAACTGCAACAGCTGGTAACTGTAACAACCATTCTGTAAAATGGAAAATTAAGTAGTTCCCACCAAACCTGTTCTTCATTTTTAATAACTGAATACTTACAATTTCTGCACATTGTTTCACAAAGTAAATCTCCAAAAACAGCCATAAAAATTATCATATGGCAGATCTATTTTTTGCCAACAATGCACAGCTTCTGGCTGTTTGACTGTGGTTGATGCAATTAAAAGTTAGTGTCAGCAGTTAAAGTGCACCAAAGGACTTATTGGAGGGATCATCTCAAAATTACAACAGAAAAATGCTTATGTTACTTGAAAAGCAACTAAAATATTACTGAATTACTGACGCACTGCCATCCTCCGATTGCTGGAGACACCCATAGTTACAGCAACAAGGCAACCCTATTCCCACTAAACAGTCCACTTCTTTTCTACAAAACATGTGTTTTAACAAATGTGTGCTATCAGGGTAGTGGTTTACAAATATTTTTCCTGCCATATCCCACTTCAGAAGGCAGGAAAATTCACACTCCACACCCATCAAATATGATCCAAGTTGAAGGCCATCACAACTTCATGATCAAACTCTTGTTAATTTTCCCTTTAAGAATCATATTTACTTCACTCCATACTTTACATCTGGTCCTGCAGTAGTTCTGTCTCCCATAGTACAAGAACTACTGCAATAAAGTATTAATTAAAGATAAATACATAAAAGAAAAGTTTAGAGAGAGTTTGTACCTCATCCAAGGAAGTGGCCGGAATCTTCTTGAACTTTTCACAAGCCTGCCAGAATAAAATGTTCTCCGCACTCACCTCAGACTTTAAGAAGTCCTGCAGACAAACACACACACAGCATTATTAGGTATGGGTAATGATTAGTTAATGTCAACACTTGAACTCTGCCTGAACTTTTTCCTAACTGAAAAATTCCAACATTAGTTTGCCTCACCGTAAAGTAACGGACCCCAAAGGGGTCCTCCAGCAGTTTCTCAAATGACACGGCCCAGCTCATGACACTGTTGGCTGGGCCATGCTCTCCGGCTGGAGTCCCAGGAAGGCTGGTGCTGCTGCCGCCACAGCCGCGTGCGGACATGTTCAAATCTAAAGCATATCCAGGCACAAACACACCCATTTATCAGCACAGAAAAGCATGACCAAGAGTGAGACTGAATCAGATATTTTCATGCACAGACATGTTCACGTTGTAGAACTGAGATATGTACAGGATTAGCAGCATGCAAGTTGGCTGCTCATGCTTACCTCCATCTGACACTGCCTGGCTCTGTGAACAGAGAGAGCAATCTGTCAAAGAACTTTACTTCAACAGTTAAAACTAAAACTGAGAAAAAGCCTAATACTGAATACTCTTTGTTATTGTCTGTATAATACTGATAATATTATTCAAATTTATCCTACGTATATTTTCTTCAGGCTGCACAGTCAAAAGGAAAGAAGAAAGTTTACTTTGGCCCCGTTTACACAGGATTGTGGAGATTCTCACTACAACTCAATATTACTGCAACAACTATACAGCACTACGATAAAAGCCTTTAGGAAGGGAAACACGAACAGCAGCTGCACATTATTTTTCTCTTCTTGTTTTTTTTTTCCAACCTGTAACTCTGTAGCGCAATCAGCCAAGGCTGTTTTTACAGGAAGTGGTTGCAAAACTGGTGACAATAAGCCTCATTCAGCTTTCAGAGCACACAAAATGCACATCTTGTAAATGTTCGCTTCAACCGACACATTTTTTTTTTTACAGAAACTGAATGAAATCTGCAGACTATTTAAACACCTGTAACCTACAAGCTGTGATCACAAACATGTTTTCAAGTCACCAAGATACTGATCTGACGTATACACAGAAAAGCTTCAGCTTATGGAAATATTGTTTAAACAGCAGCAAATTAGCTCACAGCAGAATTTTTGGTTTTAATCCATAGGAGACCGTCGATGGATACATTTATGAGCTTTGTCAAGGTTTCCTCTTCATGCTCTGGTTTCCTCCCACAGTTCACAGACGTGTGGGCTCTGATTCTAAAATTGCCCAAAGGTGTGAATGTGTGTGTGTCTACATGTCTGTATAGTCTGTGTGGTAGCAACTTGCCCAGAGTGTGTGGAGGATATAGGTCTTATAAATAAAGTACCATTTTCAGAACTGACAGCTGTGAGTGCCATTTTAATCAATGTACTATTAAGTGTACTATTAAGCAACAGTACACGTTGTTTTTAACTGATAATACTAATGTAACGGAATCCTTTACATTACAGAAAAAGGCAAATATCTTCACAACCCTGCACAGTAACTGTTGCTTTTAAAGTAGAGCATTTAACTTTTTATGAATAGATTACTTTCATTTTCATTCTGTGTTTAATATTACCTTTGTGACCTGATCTGTGCTTGATATTCTAGCTTTTTAAGTCATTGAGGCAAGCTTCTTAATTATTTGTTTATTTTGTTAATGAAGGCCATGTAAACATCAAGGTTTTGACAACATGGCCAGTTAATCTTGATTTCAGTTCAGAATTTTAGTCAAATGTTAAATCATGAAGTTACATTACTTATAATCTATATAACTGGATATAGACAACTAGATAAAGTTATCTGTCATCCTAAAACTAGCTCTGATTAGGAAGTCCTGCAAGGCACAATTTGCAAAGTAACCCAGCTACATTAGTGCAACACAAACCAAACTGGTCATCTACATTGTATAGTTAAAGTGAAATTCAGATACATAACCAAGGCAACACAGGCTGAGGAAGAGGAGAAAATCATCCACTAATCAAAGGTCAGTTTGCTCAATTCCCAAAACAGAATCAATGGGTTTCGCTGTAGAGCTCCTCATGTGTCGATACAATAAAAAATTAACATTTTATTTTTCCTAATACGTCACTGTATCCTTTTATGCTTGACATTTGCTACAAGCTTACATTTGAGATAAATCTATACATCTATATAGATGTATCTATAAATCGACGCACTCTAAGCAGAGAGTGCGTTGTTGTAACCAAAAATAACTGATCTTGACAACAGCCCCTGTCTATTGTTACATTTTGACCATATACGGTTGAAATGGGCTGTCTATCTCTGCAGGTGTGAGTCTCTCTGACTCCACCTCTTCAGTTATTTGCTCTGCTATGCAAATACTGCTTTCATAGTCAATAGTACATTTTCTAAACACTAATGAAAACAATCGATTCGTCACTGTCTTAGCTGTAAACCTTGCATTCTCGTAAAATGCACTTTTAACTCTCTGAAAAATCTATTAAAGGAGCGATATCAAAATGCAGACATCAAACGCAAGCCACAGAAAGCCCCTTTTTTTAAGACTACGGCAACATCCTGCTCTTGTGACTTAATATCCGTTGATACATTTTCACACCTTTTTTTGGCAGAACTGAACCATTTCAAGAAATGCAATGGTCTCACACCGAGAACACTGAAGCCAACTCAGCCTACACATGACAGATTGGACAACAGGCATGGCTCAGTTTCTCCTTCTGGCTCAGAATGGCCCAGCCTGTTCTCAGTAGCAACCAAGTGTAGCCACACAGGCTGATTCTGGCACTATCAAAGACTGGAGGCAAAACACAAGCCAGCACGAGACAACTGCTCAAACCGTACTCTTGATACTCTGGATTGGAAGTCAGCTTAATAGTAACAGCACCGTTAAAAGCAGATCAAAACAGCATACAGGGAGATTTAGAGTGCCTGCACAGCTACAAGAAGCGTAGTCAACACACTCAACACTAAAATGCCTTGACTAGTCACTGTGGAAGGCCGGTCAAAGCCTCCTATCGTATATATAACAAGCGTATCAAAGAACTACTACCCAAAGGACGGCCACAGAACCAAGTAAGACCTAACAAGAATGGTGCCAACTCACCATGTGGCCAATAGGGATCTCTAAAGAATTGCTGTTCTTCGCCATGATGGCCCAGACACCAGTTTCAGAGCTGAAGTCCTACGATGTGCACACTGTCAGGGGACGCAGCAGAGTGCTCCACCCAAACTTGATGCACACTCCTTACACACTCACACACAAAACTCATCACTTGGGTCTTCCTGTCACTTCCTGCCTGGAAGGGAAGTCTTACCATAGCAACAAGCCACAAAAGAGGAAGTATGGTTACTATGATCAAACTGCTCTCAGCCTACATCTTGAGAAACACTGTGATGTGGGTACACAGGCAGCCAGACTGTCATTCTGCTTTTTTATGCGCAGTCAATGAAACGCTTGGTTATTTTGGCTTTCTATCTTTATAAATAAACATGACAATTTTGCAGATTTAGTGTTAGGCCTTAGTTTCAGAATCTGTCGGTTTTACTTTTAACTCATTGCGGCCTAAAGCACACACATTTCAAGTCTTACCCTTCAAACGGGCCTCGTGAAAGAAGCCTTTCTTTGCTATAAGCCCAATTTTGCTATAGGGTATCATTTAACACGTTTCTGGATCATCTGAAAGCAAAACTCGTTACATGGCTTTGCGCAGATTCAAATGAAATGATAAGAGATAAAAATCATCACAGTACCACTCTCTCGCTATTGCAAACAGATGACTCAAGATAACGCTCGGGCTAAAACTGCACAGTCACACATGCACCGAAAGCTCACACTGTATGTGGCATACCTTCTTGTTGTTGCCCAAGATGTTGCTGGCTATGGCGCACAGTTTGTTATATTTCCGTTGCTGCTTTTGGGCTGCAACTTTTGCCAGGCGAGAAAACCTGTTATACACTCCGCTGAAAGTAACCATGGTTCACGATACTAGAAAATACAGAACAGAACACAGTGTAGACAACATTAGCCAGGCGCTACCGTGACTGTATAAATGTTTTCTACAGCCAATTGGGTGCTACTTAACAACTAATTAAGCCCTGACATGCTCACAAGCAGCCCTGGACAATCAGCGGCCCTCTACCCCGGGATAGTTTTTTGGCAGCTTGGAATTTATATTACTTAGCTATGATATCACATTAGCCATACTAATTGATAGTACTTAGCTATACTAATTATTAGTACTTAGTAGCTAATAGTACATTTGAGTTGTAATGTTTTAGTAGTGCTGTTAAATTAACACATTAAATGCTACAATAACATGAAAAAAACAAGGTTGTTGAGGTCCATGTAGAATGGACTCACTTTGCACAAATAGCAGCCTGAGCACATCTGGGAAAATACCAGTTTGCTCACATTCTCCTACATCGCTTCCTTTTAACAAGTCAGTTTTCTCTTTAATCACTTGGTACAAGGCCAAGAAAATTAGAGTGTGGCTTAATCCGTTTCATTGTTATTTCTTATCAGCAACTATAAAGAGCTTGATGGCAAATGGAATAGCAAAATTGTAGCCTTGTGTCATCATTCCGTGAACTATTGTTTTCTGTTGTTGTGTTTGATGAGTTTAGGTATCTATCGAGACTGGCCACAGTAAGGGAAATTTTTGATTAACGTTAAGCTGACTAAACAAATTGAATGTAAACAGCAACGGGCCACATTACTCAACCATATTCATCTTATTTACCGTCTGGTCACTTTGGTTAAGGTGGCCCAGAGAGAATTTGAATGCAAAGCCAGTCATTCTATTTCTGTGTGGAGTTTGCATATCCAGCGTGTGTGTGTGGGTTTGTATGCATGCATTTTCCAAAACAGAGGTTTTATTCAATTCAGTCTCTGAATGTGCTGTAAAGCATTTAGCTTTAGCAGTGTGTAACATGTTTTGGCAATGGTAGACCATTTAGCTGCACGGGAGCCCTTCAGAAAAAAATGAATACGATTTTGTGATGAGCAGCACTCTCTAGTGGCCACTGTTTGAATAAGTCACTGTTTAAAGTAATGCATGATTTCAGTAAAAGGCAGTAATGTATTTTTG
The DNA here is from genome assembly GCF_057382185.1 of Mchenga conophoros. Classification (NCBI taxonomy): domain Eukaryota; kingdom Metazoa; phylum Chordata; class Actinopteri; order Cichliformes; family Cichlidae; genus Mchenga; species Mchenga conophoros. The sequence goes on from NC_140527.1 coordinate 29,718,395, forward strand.
AGGTGCCTTTTAAACTAAATCATTTTGGATTTATTCTTCCAAATTCTTAGAAAAGTTCATCTTAGTATGTGTCATAATAAACTGTGTGCACAGAGGCAGAGGGTAGTTTGCCTAAGTAAACCAATGTTTCCCTGATAACAGGCTATATTAGAGCACAGCTCCATCTCTCAGCATGTGTCCTTATGTTTTGGGTGTTTTGATCAGAGCTGAAGAAATCTCATCATTTTGACCTAAACGTCACTCAATGTTACATGAAAGCAGCAGCGGCGGCTTTACCGTCATCGTTGTCGTCACATGCACCTTCACAACAAACAGCTGCTTTGTTCATGCTATAATATTCCAGGGATGAATATATTTGCATTGCTATCAGTGTTTAGAATCAGTTTTGCCGTGCCTCTTCTGATGCAAAGACTATTCAGTTAAGCAAAGCAGAGCGGGTCATCACTCTGGTCTGTGTGTCAGAGGCAATCCAGGTAAGAGCATTACGTATTATATGTATAACTTTAAAAATATATTTAATGCTTTGTCTAAAAGTTTTAAAGTATTTCATTGCTATGAAACTTGTTCTTCCTATTTTTCTATATGCTCTTTTTTTTAGATATTAATGACATTAATTTCTCAGACTGTTCTTAACGGTTGTGAATCCAGTCTGTTCTAGTAGAGAATGGTTATCATTTATCTCATGCTTGGTTATCTCCTCTCTGGTAAGCACTCACCTACATTTATGTATATATGTCTATATTTTCTTGTTCTCTGTTTGTATATGTGCCAGTTTAGCTCTAAATAATTCGCTCTATATTCTGATATCGTAGCTGGTACTGACTGCCTGTGTTACTGTTGAGTTTTTGAAATGTACCATCACAGGGTAAACTATGGCAGATGGGGGAAAAGGAAAATTGTACATCTGGAAATGTCATGTCGCAGCTAATGTGCCTGAACATTGCCTGCCAATAAAATGCAAAATGAGATGCATTGGAAAAATGTTCCTGACGTTATTTTTTTTCATCTGTTTTTCTCATAGATACTTATGTGAAATGTGAAAACAGCACTTTGTGTAATGGTTAGTCCTCACTTTGTTTTTATTTGTTTTGTTTGTTTGTTTTTTATAAATCCTGTGAACTTGAATAGACTGCAACTGGTAGAGAGGTGTGATAACAGCCTAAGGTTGTGTCTGACACTAAAATGAAATATAAATTAAATATTGATAAGCTTTTTTTTTCTTTGATAATTGTGTATCTCTAAAATTAAATCTTTAAGAGTAAAGAAAGTCGACCAGATTACGTTTAAATTTCTTTTTTTTAATAATGCTGAATGTGACAGTGTTCATTCTTCTTCGTTTTTTTTCTCTTTAGGAGCAACATTTAAACAATGCACTGAATGTAACATTTGAGAATACCTTTGTCTGAAGCAATGGATTATAACAGAGCACACTCTAATTACCTAACATTATTTATTGTTGCTTTCCTCGCTTTTCATGTTTACTCTGCCCATCAGATGAAGTGTTCATCAGCAGCGAGCCATCCAGCCCAAATGAGGGTGACGACGTCACTCTCACATGCAATGAAAAATGTGAAAATTCAACTGTGACTTTTCAGTGGAAGAAAAATACGGAGGTCGAACCAAAAGAAAATAATAAGACCTTTCTTATCCAAAGTGCCCTTTCAATTTCTGACATATACATCTGCTCAGTAAAGTGCTCCCGTTACTGTTGTGATTCTAAACCATACACACTGTCTGTAAAAAGTAAGTCCATCCATCTGTATACTTCTGTTATATGTTATGATTTTAGAAATGTGTATAATGGCATGCTATCAACAGCCCTTGATACCATGTGTCTTCACTTCCTGTGTATTTGTCTATGTGTGTGTCATTGTCCAGACAACACTGTGATCATCTTGGTGGTCTGTGGTGTTGCAGCTTTGGCCCTTGTTTTGATTATGGGACTGATTATGAAGTGTAAGCTGAAAAGAGACAGTGGTAAGAGCTCATTTTAAGATGTCTGTGGTATTAGACAACAATAAGAAAGAAAGAAAGAAAGAAAGAAAGAAAGAAAGAAAGAAAGAAAGAAAGAAAGAAAGAAAGAAAGAAAGAAAGAAAGAAAGAAGTTTTTCTAGTTTTAACTAACTTAACTATCATGATATGACTATCAATAAAATACAACAAATTTTGATGCTTATTATGAATGTCTGGGTGAAAACAGGCTGTTTTTGCCGCATTACAAGTAATTGTGCGAGGCTAAGCTAACAGGCTGGTGCCTTCAGTTACAACTTTGAACAATATCGTTGATGATCTTGAATCTATCTACACATCAGAACTCAGAATGACACATCTGACTGATTTGAATGCTCTCTCTCTGCAGATAAACACAGGGAGAGGGTGAGACAGAGACAGGCTGGACAGGCTGCTGGTGGGCCATATCCTGTCACACCCAGAGAGTCCTAAAAAGAAAACATTCTATCATATTTTGATATAATAAATTCTGATCTTATGCAACATAATATATATTTATCTTTTTGATATTTCAGACTTTTGAATGCTCACAAATTGAATAAATACTCTTTAATCTCTGTTTTTGAGTGCATGTGTGCGTGTTTAATCAGTTAAAGTCACACTTTTCCACAATGTAGCGTTGCATTTCTGTTAGTTTGCTCAGTTTAAAAAAAAAAGAACCTAGAAATGTTTTAATCCACACACAGGATTGGCATGCTCGCACTAATCCTGCTGAATGCTCCACTCACAGTGGCACACACTGCTCAGCTTTACAGTGGCTTGCATGTAATGGATATATGGGAGTGTAATGCTGTCTACTCCTATCCATGAGAGGGATGAATGTGGGATTTGAAGATTGACTTATGAACATAGTAATAGCGTTAGGTGCCTCGATTCAATGTCAGGATGCAATGATTTGAAGTTTAAGTGTTAAGCTCGGTCTTCATGCTGCCAGAGTGCCTGGCATTAGCAGTGTTTTGGGGGGGTTCCCCTCCCGGCCATATGGCAAAAACTTATTTATCCGCATGTATGAGTGGGTCAGGAAGGACTGTTTATTCAGTTTCCTTCTATAACAGGTGGCTAAGGGATAATCCAGGTAAAGCCACTGCAAAGTGGAGACGGAGGGATGGACAGAGGAAGGGGGAGGAGGGGGATGGGGTTGCCTTTGCATGGATGCCTAGGGCTAATTCTGGCCTCTTAATCCCAGTCCCATACGCCCTGCCTCTCTTCCTTCTTGTAACTCTACAGTTACATTGAGGAGCAGTTCATGTCCAGGTAGACATTACTATCACATAAACGCATCACGTAACCCACCCAGGTTTACTGAGAAGGAAGGGAAAAAGACAGAGGCTGCTGGTCCCTTTCCTGGATAGCTGGGTGACTGGATAGCTAACACACCTGTGTGTGAGCTTCACTGGAGAATGGAGCTGTAGCCCTCCAGCCACACCACAGGAAACACACCAACATGGGAGAAGCTCAAAAGGTAGGTGACCTGATTTGGAGCAGCAAGACTTACAAACTCAAATGATAACCTTATGAGTCTGCATAAAAAAGAGGTTTTACAAGTAGCTGTGACCTGAACAGTGGGCCATGAGACATAAAGTATTTTGCGGTTGTGTTGTGTGTCTTTGCAGCTCACAGACACAATGGATTATCTGAACTCCTTGTGTTAATACAGAACAGTAACTAAGATTTTACTCCTGAATCTCTTGGAATGGAATGGAATCTCTTTATTGTACAGTTAACCAGAAATGCAAATGAAATGTTGAAAACTATGGTGCCTGTAGTCAACAATATGGCAGCCTTGCTGCACTGTCTGCAGTTGTGCAACCCTGCAGACTAATCACATTAATGTACAGCTATATGAATGGAGCTATTTTTTACACCAGTGCTTCTCTAAATAAAGCAACACAGTGATCCTCACAGGGTGTCTGTGGTAGCAATACAGTCTTTTCAAAAACTGAGGAAGAAAAACAAGTAGGCCTCTGTGAGGGGAGCTTTGACCTCAAATCAGAAAGAGGTCAGTGGGATTTTGTTTTGAGAGGCTAAAGCTATTTTTGTCTATTCATGTAATTTTGTTTTTTGGATAGTAATAGTGTGATTAGTGTTGTTGTTTTTTATGAGAGAAACAATGCACCCAAGAAAAAAGGATGCATTGTACATAAGTATTTTCTGTTTGCCTCCAAAGGTTAGGGCTGGGACAAAATAATGTGACGGCTGCCATTTGGTTCCTGTTTTTCAGAAGGATTATGTAAAGACTACAGAGCTGAATTTTCACAAACTTCGTAAAAAAAAAAAGAAGAAAAAGGAGAAAAGGAATAAGCCATTAAACTTTAGTCTGGATTACTTTCTTTTAAATTACAAAGCAGTTCATTGGCCCAGGCTAAAGATGCACTCTCAGATTGTGTTTAGTTCTCAATAACCTGACTGTATTAATTACTCACATTTACATACAAAGTTGGCTGGCTTTATGCTTTAATTTAATTATTATTCAGCTCTGAGGGAGTCGATGCTTGACAGTTTCTTTGCCTTATTGCTCTGCCTGCCCCTCCTGCCCCCATGCCTCTCCACAGGGCTTACTCTCTGTCATAGAGAAACTGAAGGGATCCACAGAGCAGGAGGTCAGGATAGTGCTTCTAGGATTGGACAACGCTGGCAAGACCACCCTGCTGAAAAGCCTCGCCTCTGAGGATGTGAACACTATCACGCCAACGCAGGTGAGAGGAAGTTATGTGTTCAAAAAGCAGTGTGCATCCGCTCTATAACATTAGAACACATGCTGATCATTGTGTTTTCATCTCCTTGTTTAAATCAATTCAATTTTAACATAAACAGTCGATGCTCATTATTATATGTATATCAAGTGAAAAAAGGTCCGTCTGTGAGCAGTTTTCCATCAATACTTTGTTAATAAGCAGTTTACCATTAAAGCTCTTCTGAATACTAAATATAATGTAATAAATGTAATAAAATGTAATTAAAAATACAAAACATTGGAAGATGGTTTGTATTTTCATGATACTGTAGCCAAGCATCATAACAGGTGAGAGGATCGTGTCTAACCTTGCAATATCTGCTAAATCAGAGCACATTTGAAGTAATGAGACTCAGATGACCCTTGTTTTCCTGACCCACACAGTAAAATGCAATCATTGGCCTCACACCACACATGCTTTAACCAGATTTGTCAGATCACGCTGTTACACTGTTAAATAACCCTTCATCGCGAGATAAACTGTAGCCCGACATGACCTTGTTGATTTGCATGCTCTCCACACATTTTCTGAGAACATCCTGGTTGGCGTTATGACTGCTTCTCTCTCTCCTTTTCTCTTTTTTTTCTCTCATCTCCCTCCGATGTATTTATCTAAGCTCTAATGTCGTTATCTAATGACCTTGTATTACTCTACCGAGACAAGCCAACACTGAGTTGATGTACTGCCAGGTCCGGTACTGGGCAAGTGTGAAAGCTCATCAGACACCAGGGAGGGAGGACGCAGTCCAGTATGGCAATAGTCGAAGCTAAATCAGACGTGACACATGAACACATACACTTACCTTGATCCTTCGAGTCTTATCCTCAGATTTGCTCCTCGGATGGCCCTCGGGATAAAGTTGTTATACAACTTTGCCAACTGAAACAGAGGTGTCGTGTTATGAAGAGCAACCATATCCTTATAAACAACTGAGTGTAACCACTGATCAAGTACAGTGACACTTCATGAATTACCTTATCAGGTGGAAACAGCTTTTAAATTGAAGGCAGGGCAGTGACTCTAGGTGCTGTGTTTTTTCTTAAGGGCTTCAACATAAAGAGTGTTGCCTCCCATGGGATGAAACTTAACGTTTGGGACATCGGAGGACAAAGAAAGATCAGGCCCTTCTGGAAAAAGTATCTGGAAAACACAGACTTGTTGGTGAGTAGGTCACTTTAAGCCATTTTAAATCAATAACACAGTAAAGTAGAGAAGTTTTATGTTATTTTAATATCTTTTTAACCCTCAGGACACTATCCCACATATAAGCAGAGATTAAACACTTCTTTAAGGATGTTTTGGACATGATGTGACCACATTCTTCTCTAGTATTTTTTAACAATAATTTCTTGCAGATAATAAAATGTAAACTTTCAGAAAATGTGGATGTGATAACACTGTAACATGTCTCTTCTTTTAGATTTATGTTATTGACAGTGCGGACAAGAAGCGTTTTGAAGAGACGGGGCTGGTGAGTGTCTAAACCCTTTTACTAACAGCCTTATTACTAACGGTAATGCTATTGTGCACAAAATAGAATCAAAAGTTGCACCTATGTGTGTATGTGCAGGAGCTGTCCGAGCTGACTGACGAGGAGAATTTGAAGGGCGTTCCGCTGCTCATCTTTGCCAATAAGCAGGACCTGGCCACAGCATCACCGGCCAGCGAGATCGCCGAGGGGCTCAACCTGCACACGTATCGGGACCGCGAGTGGCAGATTCAGGCCTGCTCTGCTGTTTCTGGCGAGGGAGTTCAGGTCAGACCTGACTTTGATTTATTGATTTCTCCCTCATATGGAATCTAATTGGCAACAAATGCTTTGCATGTCCCTCCTTTATTCACTGGGCCCACAATCAATTGAAACAGAGACCCTGTTTCTTTCAGTGAAGTCTTTAACGTGATTAATTTGATGGTTTTGTGTTGTTTTCCATGCTTGGATCGTTTGGATCATTTTCTTTTGTCTTCATTTCTCCATTAGGATGGGATGGACTGGATTTGTAACAACATTGTGAATAAGAAGAAGTGAATCATCATCCCAAGCAAAACCGATCGGAGTGAAACAGTGCAGAGATCACATAAGGGAATTTTTAAAAAATATATATGTTTCATGTAATATCTCCAGACTTCACTTATAACAGATTCAGCTCCCCTTACAGATTTAAAAAACAAGTTTATTTTTACAATTTCTGACATTTTTATGCAAAATTAGCCAATATAAAGACACATTTTAGCCCCAGTAAGTCAATTAGGCATACATTGGTCATTCTTCCGTCCTTAAAAAATATATTTTTGTTCCCTCTTTTATCCTCGTCTCTTCAAACTGTGTGCTTTCTTGGGGGAAGGAAAAGCTGAGTGTGTAGTTATGTAGTGGTCTGTCAGTTACACAAACACCAGCTCAGTGTGAGTGTAATGTATGTGTCATGAGATTTTTAACAAATAAAACAATTAGTCATTTCTGCCATTGTGTTTCCTTGTTTTCAAATCAAATGTAGCCATCAGTAATCAGATTGTCCAAGCACGAATGCATGCATGCACAGACAATAAAGGCATTTACGGGTCAGATAATAGCTGTCAGTGACAGAAACACACAAATGTGACTGTAAATCATCTCCTGAGTGACAAGAGGAACAATAACGAGCTGATCTGCCCCTGCTCAGCTGTCATCTTGCTTGTATTTCCACTCTACGATGACAAGCACTTACACCGTACAGTGAGTGAGGGGCTCATTGAAAAGCGAGAAGTTGGAGGGAAGAGGGTTTACAATTACACACTCACATTGCTTGGCAGAAGAAGATATCAAATCTTTGAGTCACAGCGGAACAACAGAGAGAAGGAAATTACACAGAGAGGGGTTGTCTACATTTTCGGCAGGGATTCTTTTTCTTCAGATGTTTTCTATGTTAATTCCAAGACTTTTGTATTAGCGTGCGACCTGTCTAGCTGCTCTAACGGTGGTGGTTGGTCATATGACACATCTCACATCCAGCTGTGAATGCACGGCATTCAAGCAGAAATGCATATAGTCTCATCTACTATTCAAGTTCTGTCTTGAGATGTGTTAAAAAAAAAGGTACTTCCTGAATCAGTTAATCTGTCCTGGTACTCGAGCAGTTACCCCTGTGGTCATTCTCCACATATTTGTCCTTTACGCTGACCTTGGTGTAAGCTAAGTCCTCTATTCAGCCATTTTGGCCCTGCTTTTGCTGCAGTTGGACTTAATGGATCTTTTCTTTCTATTGTTTGGAGCTGCAATTAGCCATCTGAAAGCACTCTAAAATCACATCAGCTGGCAGGCTTTACTCCGTGTGTTCTGCTCTGCATTAAATTATGCAAATTGATATCCCCCACCCACCCCTTTTTTTTGTTTTGTTTTTTTTAGTCTGACATTTTTGAGTAGTTCTGAAAAATTAAATGTATGTTTGTTTACTTGGTAAGTGTTAACAAAACGCTAGATGTTGGCTGATTAAGTGAGTCATCTCCATGGTGACTAATACTGGAGCAAGCCTTAAAACATTCAATGTCTTTTGAGGGAGCACAGCAGGGGTGTGTGGGACCAATTACAAGTTGTACTAAAGAACCTTATGGCAGTCTGAAAGGGACCAGACAGTGCAGGGGCTGGGAGGGCGTTGAGTTCTTTTCATGTACAGTCTTTGGTGGAGAAATGAGGTTTGCAATGGACTTTTCAGTGCTGCTTCTTTCGCCCACAGGTGGCAGCATTAGAGGGTCAGATCACTCTTGTGGCAGACGGGGAGTCCTCTATTTGCACATAAGTGATCTGACACTCTCTAATTCCTCTGATTTTGTTTGCTGTTTGAAAGGTCAAGTGTGATTGAGCATATGCTTTTATTGCTTTCTGTAAATACAAAATAAATTATGTATTTCATTCAGGTTACTGGGCAACAATTTAGTGGCTTTACCTCTGGATTGTTTAAAATGTAAAAATCTCCTAATTTCTATACAATAAAACGTGTTTTAATCTTAAAGAGACATGATGTCACTCTCATGCAAGTAGCCCCTAGGCAAGTGTTGCCATAGCAACCATCCCTGTTATCCCTGGTCCAGAAGCAGCTGCCGCTCTTCCTCGGTATAGCCCTTTCTCTCTCTCCCTTCCTTCATTTCTTTCATTTCCCCAAAGCTCGCCTTACCTCCTTTACCAAGGAAATCCTGAATCCTGCACAGAAACTGGACCACAACACTGCAACTACACACTGCAGGTAGGAATCAAAAAACTTTTTCTGTGTTTGGTTGTCTGTGTGTTCATTAACCTGCCAGTTTAAAAATACAGAACAGAAAGCTAATGTTTACATTTGAAAGGGTTAACAATTTACAAAATGTCATTACATTAATAGAGATTCAAAATAACTGTTTCTATTGCCAAATGTTGTCTTTTCAACAGGTTGGCTTATCACTGCATATACTGTATGCTTATCTTGCTTTTAAACTCCACTTGGATTCATTTTACGCTAGTTAAAATGTTTTGTTGTTTGTTTGTTGGTTGGTTTGTTTAAGGCCACAACAAAACCTTCCAAAACCCACTGACGGAACATATCCATCATGCCAGAAGACGCCTACCTGTCTTCCATGAAGCCGCCCTTCCCAACACTCACTCCCCATCCCAGGTTTGACGCGAGCCCGACAGCTTTCAGCCTCCTGACCACCACAGCACTTCTGCCACGTGAGCGCTTTCACATAGAAGGATCCACCCTCCTGATTGTGGTCATTTTTTGCGTGGTCTTTGTCCTGCTCCTTTCAGCCTTTTTCTACGCCTTCTGCTTCCATTGCTCCATCAGTACGTCGCTTAAAGACTCGCATGCAGATAACGGATGCAGCCTAGATCATGAGGACGCCACATATAAGTGCAGCTCATCTGATAACCAGTCAGTAGGGAATGTTGTCTGACTGTGATGCCAGACCAAGATAATTGTCATGTGGTTGTGATTAAGCTTTCTTGGGAATTTCCTGCAGTAGCAGTGCAATGAAAGCATAATTCCAAAACAGTATTGTTAGTAGGATTCCTCCTAAGCTCACATGAGTTTAGGTAAGACGAATCCAAATGCACTTAAATGTCATAGATCCATAGCTATTGTGTCCAATAAAAATCTGTTGAATATATGTATAATATATGTGCACATGAGTCTGAATGCCACTGAATCACAAGAAAAACAATAATAAATGCATTGGCACCCAGCCCAGCAGCCATCGTGCTTTATTTTCACTGAGGTGACAGGTGATTTTATTGTGCCACTGCTGTGTGTTTCTAACAAATGAAAGAGAGAAAGGAGAAGGGACAGGGTGGGGGGAGAGAGGTTGTTTAAAGGGTGAATCAAGACATCACATTTGGATGCAGCAAAAACAAGGAGTGCAGGAAATTACTGAGCTTGTGTCTGGCTGGAAGACACAAGCTTACAGAGCTTTAGTGGCTGAAACTGAGACTTGTCTGTTCAGTCGTGAAGCAAATTACCACTAATAATAAAATCAATTTGTGCACTTTTGGAGCTTAATGAATTATTTCCATATTGGAAATTCAACACCACATGAGGTCACTAGTAATTCTGAGCATTACAGCTTATATACAGACATCAACACAAGATGATCTTCATTATCTGTCATTTATAGGCTAATATTCAGCATTCTGAATTCTACGTGACTGCATTTTAGCTTCGATTGCATTACTATCTTATGATTCATGATAAAGAGCACATGGCACTTTTGGAGCAGCGGGAACCACAGTGTCGTCTCTGTCCTCTGACCCACGCGAGTCCCAATCAAGGTGCGAGTCCTGGAGACCATCATTATAGTAAGACTGGAGAAGGAAGACGTTATTTAATCATCCTAATAACAAAACAGCAAGGTTGACTCAACTGTGTATATATGAAAAGCAAAAGAAAAAAATCTTTTTATTTAATTCAGCAATTTAAAAATTCCTGCACCACAGTTTTTCTCTCAACTCATGAACAGTTATCTCCTCCATCCTGCTTTCCTTCAACGAGTCCCCAGAAAATGGCCTGAAATCTCCATTTTCATACGATGAGAGCGAACATACTTGACATCATCCTTGTCTTCCCCTGGTACCAGTGGGAAAACCTGAGCGCAGAGACATAAAGAGCCTCGAGGAATCAGAGATAATGACTGTGGCAATAAAGCAAATGAGAGTGCGCACCATTCAAGCGTGTCTCAGCCGAACCTTTACCGGTCCCTGCTCATCCCCTGTGGCCTCAGGGTCCAATATGGTGGCCTTGCTGATGGCTTTACTGATGGTCCTTGTCTCAAACTGAGGACACGCTGCTTGAGCATTACAATGCTTGTCCATTTTGCCTTTCAGCCACTATGTTTCTATTTCAACATTGCCTTGTAAATGTACAAAGGGAAGAAAAAAGAAGAGAAATTTGATGGTTTTTGTTGTTTTTTGGGGGGGGGGGGTTTCTACCATAAATGTACCTAACATACAAACTTATATTCAAAGACAGAGATTCACAGGCACAATTTCTGCTTTGGAAGTGAAATGGCAGCTGCCAGATTCTTAGTTTCCTGATGAAAAATGAATTGCTGTTGCTTTCTTGAGATTGGTGTGTGTAATCAGGTGCCTCAGAAACCTCTGGGAGTCACTTTGCCGGTATTATCGCTGAATGTACAGCCTCAAAGTCGGGCTCACTGATAAAGCAGTAAATCAAGAAGCAAACTGCAATTACCAGCTGTGAATACTGAGTGTGCTGACTCCCCAGAGCCAAAACATTGTCAGTTATTATTATTTCATGTGTTTCTGAGGTTCATAAATGTTTATCCTTTCTGTTTGCTGGTAGGCATCCATTAACACAAATGAAACCCTCAGTCTTTGGGTCTCATAAGGCCTGTCCACAATATCCAGGCATGCCCGTTATACTTTTCTAAACATTCAGACTATTTAATACTGTTACGTCGTTGCCTCATCCTCTGTTTTTTGAGACCTGTGTTCTTATTTCTGTCATTTGCTACTTTAAACAATTTCTTGAGGTAAATTGTATTGAATTGATTTAAACTATGATGCGTATTTGTTCCACAGCAATAGATAATTGATTACATGTTTCTGTAATGGCTCGTTATGCGCAACAAATGAAGTAGGTGTCGTTGCTATGGGGAGAGTTTTGATCGCTGACCTTGATGCTAACGATGCCCCTCCTTTCAGACATGAGGTGGCTTCCTTTCAGGTGCTTGTAGGAGGCACTGCTTCGCTGAATGTGCAGCTCCTGATTGACAGAGTCATCAGTCCCCAGAAAATCCCCCAAATTACCAACAATAACTAAATAAAGACATTCTGACTATACATACATACTGAGCAAGGAACATTTCCACACTGACAAGTTGTGGGACTGGTACAGTCTAAACCTGATTTGTGTATTTTTTTTCAGTTATTATTATCATGCACAGACTTTTATTTTTGTGGATCTTTTTTTTGCAAGAGTTGGCTAGCAACAATCCACCATGACTGAGACACCTGCAGTGATGAATAGCTTCTAGCCAATGACCCATTTCCAGTTGCTTGTCATACATTCATTAAAGCATTCTTTAGAAAGCTGTGCGGTGTATGTAAGAGGGATTCTATCGCCTCTCCCTTAATTTTCCAATAATATTTCCTTTAACTAACCTAAGCTTCCTAAAATTAATAAATAAATATGTCTACTACCATAATTAATATTACAGAATTTCTTTATTTTAAGTTAGCATAACTTGTATTAAATTGTATTTGATTGTTGTCACCGGAGTTTACGCAGCTTCTACCCACCAAGAAAAAATGGTATGTTTTTGCTGTTAGATTGGTCTTTGAGGTGATCTATGGAGTGCATCATGTCTAAGGCCATGTCACAGCAACTACCGTGTCTGCATCTCCACTGTACTCAACCTGCATAATAAAGGACAAGTGTTCTTACCCAAACACACTTGGGTATAAAGTGCTTTACAATAAGAAAGAAAAAAGTTAAAGATGTGTTGTGTCACACTGAGCGTGTCAAATAGGGTGTACATGGTGTTGAGCATGGAGACCACCTGCCTCAGTGTGATGTGGCTACAAATGCGAGTAAATCCCTGCATCACTGAAGAGGAAGGTCACATCACGGAAAACCTGGGAGAAAAGACACAAAGTGTCTGGGAACTCTTCACAATATAAACAGCTCAGTTTATGCTTTAGTAAATGCTAGACTGGAGATGTAATGAAAAAAAAATTTGACTTTTTTAAGTGCTTCATACATGCGTGTGAGTTAGAGTAAGTGCACAGAGCACACATGTCTCGGGGCCTTCTTCACTCCCTAGCGCAGCCACAGCAAATCATGCTGTTATGACAGCTACCCTCAGTACTCCCCTCTTCATTATAGATGGACCATTTTCTTTCATCTCAATTTCTTTTAGAGTTAATTAGAGCCAATTAAAGGCAAGTATTTAAGGGCAGCGTCTGTATCCTAATATTGATGAGGCAAACTGAGTCCGCTGAAGACATTGTAAAATTTATCAAAGTTATGCTGGTAATATATATTCACTTGCCTTTTTCTGTGGAAGAAGAAGAAACATTTCTTTGACATGGAGCCACATTTTTCACCAGAACATTTGTAAACAAATGACCTTTTATTACCTTCAAGGTTTCTTTCCCAGCATGTTGTACAAAGACAGTACCACCTGTGTGCAATAATAGTTAGCTTAGCTTGGTACAGACAGTAGAAAAACAGCATTTTCTAACAGCCGAAGTGTTCACAGCCAGCTCTCCTTTCTGCATCATCCTGTAAAGAAGGTCTTCAGTCTTCTTCATCTCATAGTCCAGCAACTTCACGCTCTCCTCCAGCTTACTCGACTGCCTTTGCTCCTGGTTTTCCCCAGTGAGAAGAAAGAGAGAAAAAGTATTAGTTTGTGCAAAAGGTTGGTAAACTGGTTCTGCTAGACTGAAAGCTGGGCTTTAGAGCAACTTTGCATAATACAGGTTGACAAGCGAGCCGATCACTCATACAGAATACAGCTGCACTTTAGCACCAAGTACCTGTATGAGAGCTCTCTTTAGCTCCTCTCACTGTTGTTGCGTTCCCTCCAGCACCAGGTCTCTGCTCGAGTCGTGCAGCCTCAGGTCGTTGATGTACAAGCCGGTCTTAAACATCACATTGAGGCTCTCCAACCTCCACATGCAGTGAAAGACAGTGGAGGTGGAAAAATACATTAATTAACAATGATAGTGGTAGTTATGTGTAATAAAATCAAATTATACTATCATTACTTATAAAATTATAAAAACTGTGATCATGGGATGCATTATTATTTTTATTTTTTTCAGTTTCCTGCAACATTAATAATGTAAGCAGTGTGGTGTGGCATTTGATATTTCACTAGCTTTGTCAATACAGGGATAAGGGCATTTTGCTTGGAAAACAAAATGTTTTAGAAGAGGAGGGGGGTGTTTTTGTAATGTACTCAGTGGAAAACACTCTCAATTGCAAATGGGTTCCCATTAGGCTCACAAGAGCTGCACTGTCTGATTACAAGCTAATTAGCAGCTCATTTCATGCATGGTAAGTGCTGTTAGAATGGGCCTCTGATTTGATTCACTGCCCAGGCTTTTATTTCTCACTCGTAATTCACTTTAGCTCTTGCTGCTTTTTAGAATATTTTACTTTTCAACTGCAGCCTTTTAATAAAGTTCTCTTTCTGTGTGTGTGTGTGTGTGTGTGTGTGTGTGTGTGTGTGTGTGTGTGTGTGTGTGTGTGTGTGTGTGTGTGTGTAGGTGTGTGTGCATGTTTGTGTCTTTGGAGGTGAACGTGAGGCTTTATACAGGGGTTCCCAGGAAGATGATGGACTCCCACTCTGGCATGTATCTCATTTGTCCTTTTAGTTTGAGGCAGCAGCTCCCATCACTCCAGCTCTCCATTGCATTAGCACTGTTACCGCCTAAAAGAGGGGCAATCAAACGGTGAGAAAGCAAACATTCAGAGAGGTGTTTTAGGTTAGATTTTAACTGTAGATACTCAGCAGTACATTTCAGCGGGGGATAATGGTTTGCACACTGTGATAACAATGTCATCTTAATTTAATGGACTTAGCATTTTTTAAAAGAGTAGTTTGACATTTGGGGAAGTAGTTTTATTCATTTTCTTGATGGCAGTTTGATGAAAACAGATAATACCCTCATATCTGTGTGTTCAGAGTGAAGCTGGATACAACAGCTTGGCATAGGAAGCGCTAACTGAGAGAAAGCTTGCCTGACTCTGTCTCAGCTTTTGTTCTGGGCTGCCTTTGGACTTCAGAAACTTTCTACTGGCTCCAGTTTCATGTTGAAAAGAAAAGAAAGAGGTATTGAAAATATATATAAATATTTTGAAGAACCCAACGAGTCTCGCCATACATTTTTGCGAATAACAGAGAGGACTTGACCTTTATAATCATCTCCGATGACAGACTGGTAGGCCATGATCTCCACATGTACATCAGCAGAGCAGCTGACATTTTCATAGTCAGAATCTGCGGATAAACAAGCTGAAGCACTGAGACTCATGAACGTGTTTTACCCGGGCTTGGATCAGGTCAAATAAATTCAGTCAATTGAAAACATCAAAGAGTTGAATTTCTGCAACTGCAGGACCTCAAAAATTTGATTCCACTCTAGGTGAAATATTCATTCCCTTGCACAAGAACAGACAGTTTAACAGTTTAACTGCACACTTCTTTAAAAGAATGAAATTTAAATAGCCAGGCACTACTTTGTGTCTGACTACAGTATATCTGATTAAACCACAAGTCCTCTAAATCAGACACACACCCCTGTGACTGTTTACAAGCTTCGGTCTTGGTTTGATGGTTCCTCTCGCTTAGCTAGCTGCTTGAATATGATCTGAAACAGATTTTTGGGATTGGAGATTATCTGTTTACACAATACTAGATCAGTATTCTGAATAGCTCATATTTTAAAGACTACATTGTAATCTAACTAGTGTCTAGTCTGAACTTTATTTGCTGTTAACAAGAACATTGTTGCCGTCTGAAATTTCTCACCATGTTCCAGGTGAACTCCACAAGGGGGCGAGCCACCAAGAAGGTTTCATTGAACTTCTTTCCATCCAGATCAGGGAAGACTGTAGCCAGGCTCGAGCCAACATTTTGCACCACCATGTCCTAAATCATTTAAAGGATCAGTGAGTGTGTCTTCATTTCATTCCAGACTGCCAGCGGTTATATAAAGAGGGGGCAATTTAAAATAATTACCTGTCTGTTAAAGGGGAAGACCTCAAAGAAGAAGTCAGAAGTAATGGGAAAGGTTTTCTGCTTTTCCTCATCCTCTTTCATGATGTGCCGGTAGGCTGAGTTATCAAAGTTCAGCCTGTGTAGTGAAGCAGATGAGTGCTTCTTTTAAAAGTTTAAAGTTAAGTTTTCAAAAAACTGTGTTGAAAGAAGCATGAAGATCTTAACTTTAGAAAAAGGCAGCGGGGCATGAGGATTTGGTAACCACTGATTTCATGTTTTTATATTATATCTTAACTGTCACTTCCAAAATACATGCAGAAAAAAAAAAGTATCCAGTTGCAATAAATGAAAATAAAGAGTTCTTCCCACCACTTGATCTTCTATGTTTTTCTCTGTTTCCACACCTCATGGTAACATGGGAGTAGTCCCCAGTCATCTGCTCACAGAGCACCTCCACATGGATGTCAGTGTCATAAAATTGTTTCCACATCTGCCTCAGCTGACCCCTAGCAAAGTGTCCTATCGCTTACTCCTGCAGGGGACAGACAAAGAAAATCTAATGTCTTTCTAAAGAGATTAACCACGCAGCATTTCCTTGTCTCTACTCCAGCTTTTATGTCTGTTATGTCTCCTGTCTGCCCCAGCCCAACGCTGCAGTCAGTCCCCAACCACCTCCCCACCCCTGCTGTAGCAGACCTGTAGTGGAGGGTCACTCCTCCTCCTGGCAGAAGAAGGTTGGCGGCTGCACCTTGGGGTAGCAGGTATTCGTGAAAGTTATCAAGGCCATTGACAAAGTCACGTATGTGTCGGCACAGCACTTGGATGGAGAGAGAATGACTTTGGAAACCCTTTGTAATGTGCCCTGCAACAAAGCGTGTAATCCCTTTGTAAGTAACTGGAAATTCATTGTATTTTATTTGAATTTTAATGTAATTATATTTACCTACAAATACTTTAAGGTAGGTACACTAGAATAAGGGGGTGACAAGTCAGGTTTTTCTGGAAACAAATTAGAGTGCAATTACATTTAAGTACATTCTAGGTTGTTTTAAGTGATGCATAATTTCATGGTAATTTTGCTGAAAAACAAGATTTCCTCATCGTACATCATAAGTAAGCTGTAATTCTCAGAGCACAGGCCGTATTATGGACTGGATTAATTTAGCCTTTTTACATCTTTATTTTTTTAGCTTTATTTAATCCTGACTATGTTGATGTGCATGATGGATTGTCCCTTTATCATATGAATATAAACCCTCTGAGGATTGTTCTCCCTCACCGCCTTACAAGAAAAAACAAATCATCAAAGTTGCATCCCTAAATAATCGTAAAATGATGAAACAAAGCCTAATTTTTTTTTCTTCCTTTCACCATCACTGTTCTGAATCCCTACTACATCTCTACCATAAGGTGGGGAAAAATCTAAAGAGCTGATAAAATACAGTGAAATGCAATTTAACTACAGAGAAATTACACCTTTAGTCACATGTTACTCTGACTTTTTTAATAAAGTAATCATACAGGGACAAAGTCATTTAAGATGTTTAATGCAGAATATTTCATCCATTTTAAAAATAATCCAATCTGATGTTATTTCATCTTATCTCTGAATATCTTTCATTTACAGTCCATGTTTTAGTCCGCCAGCTATATCTAAGTGTTATTAGTCCTTTATTGCAGTTACACAAGCTATTCCAAACCCACCGATATCTTCTGGATATGGAAGAAGCTGCATGGTATTACACTCATGTAACACCCACTAGCAGAACAACAGCCGTGACAGTTTTGTCATCTGTATCTTTTCTCACCTCAAGGATCCTGTCATAACCATATTTCTCAACAAAACCCAGGAAGCAGACACCCCAGGAGTTCATCAGCCTCTTGTGGGGTGTTGCTGTCACTCTACATGCTGCCTTTGCAATCCGGGGAATGAAACTCTCAATATAGACCTGCAAATGCAAACGCTCTGACTTAGGTGAAGAAGCTGTTCTGGCCTGTTGACTATGACCTTTCAGACAAAAGTGACAGAGCAATGAATAAAAGTGCTATCATGTTGACTTGGATGCAGTCACACACTACAGACCTAAAATATATTATTAGTCCATGGATGACTATAAAGCATAAAGCCATGCCAGTGTACCCACCTGACATCTGCTCTCTCTGACCAGCTTCCACACATCGTCTCCGTAAGACTCCTTGATGAAGTCATGACTCTCACACAGAAGCCCATACATTATTTCTCACTGGATTGAAGCTCAGACTGACTAGCACTATATAGCAAGACGCCTCCCCAGCTGACTGACTTGCAACAGTCCTCCCCAAGGCACCTGCAAGCGATAAGAAAAGTTCAGAATGATGACTTTTTCAGGGCTGCAAGCTGAATATTAATGCATTTAGCTTTTAGCGGGAAGCTATAAAAAGACGTGTACTTATACTGCTGCTTTTGCTTTCTCCAGCTCTTCACTCTGCCAATAAGGATTCATCTGAAGGCCAGCGGGGCAAACGATTTTAAAGGCGCCCTAATTGCACAAAACCCTTGAGTCTGAATGGGACTCTTTTGTTCTTGTGTCAGCTGTCAGTGCCTGGTGGCTGTGCACCTCTCGATGTGACACAAACTCCCTGCGGAAGACGCCTCTCGAACACAGATGAGACCAATTTGAGAAACTTCTGCCTTCATTTTATCATCCTCTTGTTTGCAATAAAATTATCAATGCACAAAATCTGAATGTGTATGCGTGTGTTATTTATTTATTACTTTATCTAGCTCAGAGTAGACTTGAGTTATGAACTGTTTTCACTGTTCCCGACATGTGACTGAACCACACAAAGCAGATTTATTTTTTCTTTTAATGTTTAAACCTTTATGAGGGGGTTTTTCTTTTAAAAAAAAAAGCAAAATTGCTTTTTCTACTAAACAAACACTCTTAAATAAACCTTTAATGGGCAGAAACTCTTCAGCTTTTATTGTTTGTTTGCAGCTGATTTTCTGTGACTCGGGATGACTTCACATTTTCTTTCAGGCTGGGAGGCTTCCCACTGGGAGATAGTGGTATTGTGGAGCAGGGCAGGTGCAAAATCGATATCCAATCTCAGCAGGGATAAAGAAAATGGTTTTCCCCCCCTCCAGACTCCTGCTGAGCTCAATGAATCAATTTGGGGGAGGGAAGAAAAACTGCATGATAAAATTAACTTTAGTTCAAAAAGGGCATCCAAAAATAAAGTTAAAGGTCATTACGCATTGTGCAAGGCAAAAAGTATTTATGCAGAAGTCACTATTGGAGTTTCTCTGCAGTTGGTAAACCAACAAATAAATTAAATCCAGATAGTAAAAGTATTGCATGGTTGCTTACTGTGATCATTTACACAGCCGAATAACTCAGCTAAAGATCTCCCACCTCTAGAAACTCAAAGAACAACCAAACTAGATTCAGAGCCACAACCTCGGATCAGTCCTGAAGCTCTTTCTCCAAAACCGCGTTCTAGTGTCCAAGTTTGCAACGGGGGAGGCTGGGGGCTTGGCCTCAGTGCGCAAGTGTCTGGACAGCTGCTGTCATCAAACACACACGCTGAAGGGATCCGATTTTTATCATCACAGAAGCTTGAGGTCATGATGTAAATCTTTGTGCTCGTCCCTTTCCCTAAATCGCTAGTGCCACCCCTCCTCCTCAAATACTCCCTCGATCCATCCTCGCCCTCTTACCCCTCTGCTAAAATAAACTCAGTGAGGTAAGCACTGGAGGCATCTTGGGATGAGTTTTATACAGACTGCTCCCTCTGTGCTGAGGAGTGTCAGAGTGGAGCGTGGAAGCATCCCAGCAACAGTAAAAGAACAAACCACACAAACACCCCAACCAGCTCCAACACCCGGCAAACAGGCAGGCAGCAGAAGCAAGAGAAGCAGGTAAGGACTAAAATAAGGGGAGTGCAAACCTTTGTATCATCCAAATAAGGAGTGACATAAGACACAGGATTCATAAATGACTGTTTATCAGAAGCATGACTGAACAGCTAAGTGAATATTTTTATTTTCATTGTAAAGAAGTAATCTGCCCGTTTTGTTTAGACCCATGACCGGAGTACGTGTGTACCAAAAAAAATCTGCAGAATATACATTTTTTTCAAAGAAAGCTGGGCCACCTTTTAAAAAAGAGTATGGTGATGCAGTGCAAATCATCATTGACTATATGTATGTGAAATGAGTGCAGATTAAATGTAAACACTGACATGATTTTATTAATTTTTAACTTTGTTTTGACAAAAACTGTTTTTTATACTGTTTTTATACAGTTTTTTGTTTTTTTGGTTGGTTGGGGTTTTTTTTTAACTTTTCTACAGGTGACAGACAGCCTGTAAGGGTTTGAGGACTTTATTGACCAAGTTTATTATTTTCTTGTACTCACTTGATATACGATTTCAGCTACTTAACGGTTTGCGGTCTCCCTTGTCATAATTTGGGTTTCATGGTGCACCAAACGCTCTCAGTGACTGACAGGCCCGGACTGCAGGCACCCAAGTTTAGAGCCCAGAGTCTTTAACTTTACAGTCATGATCTTATGAATATGGTTTAGTTTTAGTAAAATAATTAAGACCTTCTCTTTTCGTAATTTTGCCTCTGTGCACCACCACAGTGGATTTATGATCAGACAGTCATGTGACTATAGTGTAGCCTTTAGGCTTTAATTTGAGGGGTTTAAAAAAATACATGAACTCTTTGGGAATCACAGGCGTTTTTAAACACAGTCCCGCATTTTCAGAGGATCATAAGTAATTGGATTTTGATTTACAAGCAGGTTCTTGACCAGGTGAGGCCTATCTCTGTTGTTATTCTGTGGCAAATTAAATATTAAAGATCTGAAGTAGCCAAATTAGTACAATTGGTATTTTCTTAAAATAGACAATCCTTATATTTGTATGTATGTTATTTTGCCCAATTATTTTTGAGGACTGTTTATAAAATTGGCTGCGATTCCTTGAAAGTTAATGCCATACTTTTATAGAACCCCTTGAATTAAAGTTGCACTTCAATCACATCTTGACTGTGTGATTTCAAATCTATTTTGGTGTACAGAGACACAGCTACAAGCGTTGTGTGATTGTCCAAATATTTATGAACCCAACTGTATGTTCCGATGCCTGTGTATAACGTTCAGCATCAATAATGCCTCTCCAGATTTGCATAATATGGATAGTCTCTGCAATTTGCAGGTAGGTGCTTTCCACCTCTAAGCTGGATAGTCCCTTTCTTTTTTAACCCACAGGATGCAGAGAATTTGTGCAAGAAGTTGTTTATAATCCATCTGACCAAAAGATAATTCTCTACTTAACATATTCAGTATGAAAAAAAAATTCAGTTTCTCGTTTAAGAAATTGGTTTTCGATCTTTTGTAATTTTTTGTAATCTGTATTTCTTACATTTTACACAGAATCCAAACATTTTTCTTTAAGTACTGGGTTACATTACTAAGGATTTGTGGCATATGGGTGAGGGGTGGCATAGCTAAGTTTTATCAACATCAGTGATATAAAAATATCTAATTATAAAATGTCACTAAATCAGAAAGAAAGAAAGACAGATTAGAAAGATTCTGTGTTTATGTTATATGGGAGAAATTACACATTAGCCCTTATACTGATGATGAAAATGTATGTGTTCCTTAGAGGAAGCTGTGAATGATGATGCAGTCAGACGTGAATCACATGACTAAGCAGAGGTTGTTGCAGACTATGGGTCTGTCTAAGGAAGTCAGGGGAGGTAAGTGTATTTTAGATGCTTTGTTTTATTACTGCCTATGTCAGGGCATCAGGAAATAGAACTGACATATGTGTACAAAACATTTGCATATTAGTTTCAATGCTTTTATGCACGTTGGTCTACTTCTTCTTTTAGTTGGTCCCTTTAGATCATCTACCTTTATCCCATTATCTCTCACAGAGGCTCTCTGCATGTCCTCCTTCACTACATCCATCTTCTCTGTGTTTTTTTTTCTCGTGCCTCTATATTCAGCATCATTTCTCCACTATCCCTCTTCTATACGACTCATTCGAATCTTGTACATCCTGGTCACTCCCAATGAAAGTCTTAACATCTTCAGCACCACCTTCTGTCTTTTTGTCAGAGACACCATCTCCAAACCATACCTCATAGCAGGTCTCACTACCATCTTAAAAACCTTCCCTTTCCCTTCTGTCACAAATCCACCCCTAACACTCATCTCCACCCACTCCACCCTGTCTGCACTCTCTTCTTCACCTCTCTTGTGCACTGTCCATTGCTTTGGATCACCCCAGATATTTAAACTCATCCACCTTTACTGCATACACTCCTTGCATCTTCACCTTTCCACCTCTGTCCCTCTCATTCACACTCATGATTTCTGTCTTGCTTCTACTGACTTTCATTCCTCTTCTCTCCAGAGCATACCTCCGCATCTCCAGGCTCTCTCCCATCTGTTTGCTATTCTCACTACAGATATCTTCTGCAAACATCATAGTCCACAAAAACTTGTGTCCGATCTCATTTGTCAGCCCGTCCATTCAATTCAATTCAATAAAACTCTATTGATCCTGAAGGTTGACCCCGAAGGAAATTGGGTTAAGGCTGCCGACCTTTGCCAGCGCCATTTTTTTTTCCATCAATCATTGCAAAAAGGAAGGGGCTGAAAGTAATCCCACTCCCACCTTGAACCCTTCTGTCACTCCTACCACACACTTCACCAATCTCTCACTGTTCTCATGCAGGTCTTGTATCACCCTCACATACCTTCTACTCTTAACTTCCTCATGCAGGATCACAGTTCCTCATATTCCATAAAATAACGTGTGGATATGAGCCCATGTCCCATGTGACATATAGCATATCTGGGACCAACAGATTGAACTGAGCCAAACATCAGCACATGCTGGCCCACTGCCTGGAGAGAAATGAACTGTAGTATACTGAAATCCCCGGAAGGCCAAAGTGCTGTTGAAATTCTCTGCACATTCCAGTGGGGACCATCCCATTTGCACTGTTTGTTTTCCAGTTTTGGCCGCCAGCTACACTTTGAAACTAAGTCTCCTAAACTCAGCAAAATGTGACTCCCACCACTGAATTTTACACAAGCTGATCAAAGACAGCTCCTCCAGGATGGCACATGCCCAAACCTCCCCGAACACTTATCATGTGCAAGTAAGAGAGCCGCTCTTACACAAGTCTTTCATCCAAAGAGCCTATTTATATGCCGGTTACCCATGCAACCTTGGACCACAACAGACATTACACACCTCTTGACATCACCTTGAGGTTATTTGAGACCCTCCACAGTGCCGGGATATCACACAAGAAGAGACCCTGAGCAAAAGCTCTGAGGATACCAACTAAGTGAGGCTTCCCATGCTTTTACTTTTATATATAAGTCCCTCTCAGCTGTTTAATGTTGACAGAAATAAGAGGACCAGAGGGAACTTTATGATTTGCCAAAGGTCCTTAATAGCCTGTTGTTACTGCCCTTCTCCTTCCAAACGTCTGCAAGTTGCTGCCATCATTAATTAGCACCAACAGCTAAAAGTATTTATGGAGGGTCACATCCACGCTGCCTCACTGCACAAAATCTTGAAGCAAATTATTTTCTGTAGTATGAGCTGTAACTTAAAAAATGCCACGTGTAATCAGTTTTTAAAACATGAGTATCTCTTTGTGTATCCTGTTTTGCACAAGGTTTGAACCTGGGGAAGAAGATTAGCGTTCCAAAAGACGTGATGATGGAGGAGCTCAACCTTCTCTCTAATCGGGGTTCTCGCATGTTTCAGGAGAGACAGAAGAGGGCTGAGAGATTCACAGTAGAGAGTGCTGCCAACACCAGTAATGTAAGAAAGTGAGAGATTAGGAAACTGTTTCTCATGTGTATACTCTCTTGTAACAGCTTAGTGTGCTACATGGATCGAACAGTTACGATTAATAGCAAAAAAGCATTTTCTTAGCCCTTGTGCAATTTGTAGTACAGCAAGAGGCCACTTTACCTCACATCATGAAGAATTACTGCCATATCAGCATCACAACAAGGAAACTTGTTAGGAAAGTAATAAGTAAATTAACCCAGTATCTTTCCTAGGTTTATGCGGAGCCCATTCCTACCCAGCAAGTCATCCAAGAGGTGCAGGCAGGAAAAGAGAACCAGGCTTTCTCCATCCCTGGTAAGCATAGCCTGGTCATGAACCTTCAGAAGACTGTAGCAAAGAAGGGCAGTCCTGATGTCCTGGCTCCAGGTAATACACGACAATGAAAGGATTGCCAAGGACTGCCAAAAGCACAAGCCATGAGACTTGCTCGTTGCAATGCCAGTGCCTGGATAGAGGAAACGCTTGAGCAATGCATGGTCATTGTAGCACACTCTGGTTTGCAAGTGCTCACCTTTGTTTTGGAAATGCATCGGGCACATGGATTTGTTTGATGGTTATTGGTGCCAGGAGAGTTGGCAGTTTGTAGAAAGCAATTAAGTGTGAGCATCTTTGCCGAGTGCTGTTGTGTATTTGCCCCAACAGAAGGCACCGCTTACACTCTGACTGACAGTGAGATAAGCACTGTTTATTATCAGGGATTCACACTGAGATCTAATTACTGTAGTTCCTATTTCCTATTGACAGGGGTGATATCAAACATATTCATATTAGATCTGTGTCTGCTTTAATAAGGAGAGCTTTTATGATTTTTATCTAGTGGGTTTTGAGTTTTTTTTAGTTGAGCTCATTTACATAGAATTTAGCACACACTCACAACTGAAGTCAAACTTTTCTCTTTGCCCAAAGCGGTGTGCTATTTTTAGCCGCTGATACTACATTTTTGCTCATGTCAGGGTATTCCGGCCCTCTGAAGGAAATTCCTCGTGAGAAGTTCAACATGACGGTAATCCCCAAATCCTACTGCTCACCATGGATGGAAGCTTTGGGAGACAATGAGGAGCTCCTGAACACCCTCAATACTCAGCTGCCCCAGCCCCCACAAAGACTACAGGCTTCCAACTACAGGTGCTTCAACAGGTAAATCTGCCCTTTCACCCCAAATAAATCAAAAAGTGGTAAATCTTAGTCTGTTAGAAGCCCACAGTTCTACAAATAGTCCCACAGATGACCTCACCACCTTATCCATCACTATCATATCTTCCCGTCGGCTCCGCTCCATGTTTCCATGGTTTGAAAATTAATCCAGTGTCTGGCTTGCACTTCCTTAGGAGTGACGTATCTGTGATGGCTATTTTGAACACTGGCTCTTGAAAAACGATCTACTGAGGGGTTGCAAGCTTTTAAATGGCCCCACAGGACAAACCAGCACACGAAAGAGAATCACGTCTCTCATGGCACACAAGGAATTGCATCACACAAGCGAGGGCAGGACAAAGGTTACGCTTGGGCAGACGGATAAACGGAGAATATATGAAAGACCAACTGGCTTTACTCACTTGAAGCTGTCAGATAAATAAATTCTGACAGCCAGGTTGAAACTGAAGCCAATGTGGAAGGATCTTTTTACACACTTACAGTTATTATGAAGGCTTAATTAAATCTGAACTCTAACAGTGAGAGCAGCAGTGTTAGTAAAGGAGGTCAAGTTCACCCCCAATGCCTGTTAGGGTTTTTTTTTTTTAACCGTTAAAAGAGCCTTCTGTTTAGAGCAGGGACTTCCAAATTCATATTAGGTATCATGTGAAAGACACCCGCTTTAAGGGAAGGAGTGTAAGCTAACACTTCTAGGTAATGTTCCACCATAAAGTGTTTACTTAACCACAAAAGACTCTTCTTTGTTTCTCAGATCTCCAATGCCATTTGGGGGCGCTGTGGCAAGCAAACGGGTGATCCCGGTGATCAGCTTTGAGGCTGTAGAATCCCAGCAACTTCCTGGCATCGCTCTGGACCGCATGTGCCGTCGCCCCAACTTCAACAGAGCACCCAGGGGATGGGGACCCGATTACTGCCCTGAATCTAATGAACTATGAAGAGAAGCTGACAGACTAAAAGAAGCTAAAGACTGAAACTCTGGCCTATGATCGCTCTTCTCCTCCTACAAAGACGAACCCTCTGTTAATCCTAAAGCACCGCAGGGGAGAAGAAGAAGAAAAAAAGTACTCCTGCATGATATACAAAGTGGTTTTCTACTGCCGAGTGGATTGATGAGCTGAGGCGAACTCCCAAGTTCATTACACACTCAGTCAAGTCCAGGACAATGCTGCCACAGGCTGATCAGTCCTACCTATTGTTCCTGTTTGTCACCTCGAGCAGTATCTGATCCCATCAATGTCTCAATGTCTGCCTGCCCTCTCCTTTCCCTTCACTCTGCAGCTTTACATCTTCTCTATTAATCAGAAGCTGCCAGACGCCGTTATACAAGTAATGATGAATAATGCACACAGAGACGATGGATGGAAAAAGTTAGCCGTTTTAATGACAAATGAAAACAATATTCAAAGAAAGCCTTACAATAAAGTAAGTCAGATGATGTCAGATAAAAAAGTCAACTGAAATTAACAGAATCTAACTGCATGTTATACTACACACAATGTGACAAATACAAGTTTAACCTAAGGAAAAACATTTTATATATACACACACAATGGTTCCTACCACAGGAGGCTTTGAAACCCGTGTGGTCAGCGCTCTTGTTTTTAAAGTCTTTTAAAACATTAGGCTCCGGTGTTCAGATGCCGTTTTGGCTACTTTTTGACAACTTGCAAGATCCTGGTTGTCGTCTCTCCAGACACAGATGGTGCTTCTTCACATCATTCACTGCTCTGCAGGTGGAGTATTTAAAAAAAAACATAACAAAAAAACCCGACTGTTTTCTATGCGATGTCCTGCTCCCAGACGTTGCCTTTGGGTTCACTGCCAGTTTGCAATGTGTCCTGACCAGGTTGAATACAAGGAGAAGAGCGACATCTAATAACAGCACGACTTCCCTCTGACTGCTAATCGCCATGACGTGCTCCATGTGCAGCATGGGCACCCATGCGCTGAGGATCCTGAGAGGGGTAGTGGATTTGACCTGGAGGTCTCATGCTCATTGGAGGGGGCATAGGCGGGGCCATGGGACCCATGTGGTGAAACATTGGAGGGCCAAAGCCTAAGGGAGCAAAGGAAATAAACATGCTAAGTATCTACAATTACAAACTGTGTACACCTATGTAAGTGACTAAACCAAGACTGATGCCTTTAAAAAAAAAAATAAAAAATTCATAAACTATACTATAAAATACACATTAATAAGTCATAATTTTACCTGGAGGAGGTGGATTGATGCCTGGAGGTGGGGGTAATGCAATGTTCATGACAGCAGGAGAGGAGCTGGGGTCAAGGTTGAAGTAGTTGGCAGGAGGCTCTTCATCTAGAGCTGGCGGTGGAGGCAGAGCTAGTGCAAAGAAGAGCAAAGTTTTAGAAACTAAACAGGAAATGGCAACAGGCCAGCAAGATGTTTTTATGTCCGATTTTGCCAAATTAGCCCAATTCTACACGCACAGATTTCATATTAACTCATTCACTGCCATTGACGTCTATAGCCGTCAATGGCAGTGAATGAGTCAATGGGTTTAACTCATTCACTGCCAATGGCTGGCAGTGAATGAGTTAATTGAGAGTTTGTAAAACAACAAATAAGAATTAGATGCAGACATCAAACAGCATGCAACAGCTCGCTTTCTCCTCTGCTCGCTGTGTCTGACAGCTGAACCTGAGCTGCAGTACATACGCAGTCACAGCAGATGAAGTGTCCGTTCCACTTGGATTCACATGAAATCTGCAAATGTGGCAACTTCCTCCAAGGTTGTGTGGAGCTGCACACAATCTTATTTGTGCTCTAAAGTGCAACTACCTTGAAACACTGAAAAAAAGGAACGGCAGACTCTTTGCTTTACTCCAAAAGTCACATTCACTCAGCTTTTTTTCCCCTCTGCAGTGACTCTATTCCCCACCAGTGTCAGTACAGAACTGAAGGTTTAAGGGAGAAAAGCTAAAATGACTGGTGTGGGACAGATGATGAACTGAATAGCTCAGTATAAGATAAATAAGGAACATTTTCAACCCTAAATCAAGCACAGCTGAAATCCTGCCCATACACACCTACCACAAATGCTCAGCGCCGCAAGAACAACTCTAAATGTTCTTCATGCACACACACACACACACATCCTCACACTCTTCGAGACTCACCTCCAGGCAGTCCAGGCACAGGATCAAGTCTGGTACCCATCTCACTGACACCATCTTTGATTCCCTCCTTTCCTCTTGCTGCCTGGGACCTAAATGGGCACACAGCACAAGTCAAACAATGACTAATGACACTGCAACATTCACCATCCAGGACAAAATCAATTTTAAGCCTCCTGCCTGACATAATTTGATTAAACTCTTTCTACATTTCCACTTTGAGTCAAGCATTATGTCAGGGCATTACCTTTAAACATGGCAAATTATCACTTTTAAAATTGACATCTTTACCTAAATGGCTCTCCTTGGTGGGGGTTTATGGGAGTTAAGCTTATAAATCAGATTGCAAAATGATGTTTTGTAATTTACATTGTTATGAGCCCCCTTTAATGGATTCAGTACCTTCTGGTGTTGCTCTTAATATTCACAAAGCTGGACAATGTTTAACTTTTGATCGGATTCTTACCTTCCCCACTTGACAGTGAGTCTTCGTCCGTTAATAATGAGTTTGTTGAAGGACTTTTCAGCAGCCGTTTCAGCTGACTGCCGCGTGGCAAACTGGATGAAAGCGCACTGCTGCCTTTGGACTATGGTAATGGTTCGGATTTCACCAAACTGGTAGAAGTGACTCCTGCAATGACACAAAATAGTGAAATAAAAATACTTTGTAAATTTTGCTGTGTTGCAGTAAGTAGAAATAACAATATCCGCTTGTGGCTGTAACCCTCTAGCCGGCAACAACAGCTGTCTAGCCTAATAATACATGTAGCGGAAGCTTTAGAAGAGTTTATTAAGCAGGCACGAAAGATAAGTGTTACCAATTTAGAATCTGACCAAACGTGACATATGACCACAATCTCTTCTTCTTTTCCTGACTTATTTCTTTGAGTAAAAGTCAGCAAATTGCTCTCGTAGAACATCCCATCAGCATTTTGTATTACTGCCAAACGCCCTTGCTATGCATCGCGGAGAAGGAACAAATATACATATGCTACGATCATTACAGTGTAATGCTATGATACATTATATTGTGGCAACATTCTATTCTGACACTGCACCGATCAATTGAACTGTCAAATGTACAACAATAAACGACTGTGGGATTTCTATAAAATATTCCTATAGGCCATATAAATGTCGGCACTCACAGGGCCCTAGGCAATGTTTATACAAAGTTTCATCAAGATTAGTGCACTTGTGTTGGAGGCGATAAGGAGCATGCAAAGATACATACGCTATGATCATTTTAGTATAATTAGACATTTGTATTTTGTATTATTCTAACCAGCTCATCTTTGTTTGTGCCTGATTTAAATAGTGATGAGAGAGATAAGATAGGAATGGAACAGATGGATGAATAGACAGCCAAAAACACAATGCCTCCAGCCACAGCTGTCCCGGGCATCGAGGCATAACAATAAATTATCACAGCAAGCTGTAAAAGAGGTCATTATGAAACAGAAATGCTTACTTGAGGTCTCCATCTGTAACAGTGTCTCCCAACCCCCCAATGTAGAGAGTGGTGATGGATTTGTCCTCTGGTGGGTCCAGTCGGGGCATAGTTGAAGCCCGCTTTAGTAATTTGTCAGCCACTGGGTCATTGATGCCATAGTAACGATCCTTTATGTTTTGGTCTGCTAGAGGGTCATCAGGATCTGTGGGCTTCTCATGCCTGTGTAAAGAGGGCAACAGAAAAACAATAAATATGATATGAAACTTCAACTAACCCATAGCGATGTCTTAATATATGTGAGCTGATATCAAAAGAAAGAATCAGCTCCATGGAGACTAGCATCATGGCACTCACCTGTAGGGACATTCCTCCCCTCTCTTACACTCTCCCTTGACCCAGAAGGAGCAGATGTGTGGCCGGTTCCTCTTGTAATATGGTGTGGTCCGAGCCAACTTCAGCAACATATCACTAGAACTTGGAGCCTTACCAAGCTGGCCCACTGGCCGAGTGCCATCGGAATTGGCTATCTGTAAACAAAGAAGTCCAGAGAGGCATGATGGATGGAAAATCTCTCTTATGTTTGCTTGAAAAAAACCCACTGGATCAGACATTGGACCAGTAAAGACTGTTATCACTGTGCAAGCATAACAACTTAAAAAATAAACAAACCCAAACCAAAACAAACAAACAAAAAAATCATACTGCAGTCATGAGAAAGGAGCTTACCTCTCTCTCCATGTTCTGTGTGTAGTACTCTTTATTCACATCTGACCGAGGAACCTCATCTTTAACGGAGAGTCCAGTGTCTCGGACTTGGATAGGCAAACCTGTCAAACACAAGATATGACAGGAGGGTTACGCTCAGAACTATATAAATGAGGAGCTCATGAAATCTGCACAGCGACAAAACCCAGAGGAGACTCACCATACTCCAGGTCCAGCAGACATGTCTGACAAACATTTTTCATTTTACTGCAGGTCTGACAGACTTCTGTCTTTTTGAAACGCATCCGTGTTCCTGGACACCATCGGAACACTGTAAAGGGCCGAGCACAGATCTGATAGGCGGAGAGCGACGTATTAGAATAGAATAGCCCTTTATTGTCATGCATCAAAAAGGCCTGTACAATGTGGGCTAAATATGTACAATTTAAACAGTTAAGGCACCCCCCCCCCCAAACAAAAAAAAACATACCTTGCATTCTTTCCCATATTTTTCCTTGGTCTGTAAAACAAAGCATGACCATATTTGGACTTGCACATTTGCTGGTATTAACACTACAAGCAAATAGTTTTGAATTTGCTATGAAAGCACAGGGATGCTCACTCACCATACGAATGTAAGGATTTTCTCCTAAACATGTCTGACACAAAATTGGAAAATCCTGAGGAGAAAGAAGAACCGTGAAAATCAAGCACTGTAATCTTCGGTTTATCCAACAATTCCTTGAATTAAGTTATTCCACAGACCGACTTGGCTCCCCATCTCTGCTTCACCTTCTGCTGTGAGCACCTTGGCACACGTACAGGTAAGACTGAATACAAGACGTGCTATGGGACCTATTTTGCCATCTGTTAAAGGATGCTGTTTCAGTCCAAGTGCTGGGTGCTGAAAACGGCCTTGCCCTAATCCGTCTCACAGACAGCATCAGCCAAACATCTAAATATAGGCAGATCTTATGGCTGAAGCGACATCTACATAATCTAGGGTTGCAAAGTTTATAGACTAGCATCTTAACAAAACCAACATTGGATAAATGCCCTGTGGTGTCATAGCTCAATAAGGGAAACTGATTTGTTGCCTTATAGGGTAAGTAATGTTTAGGTAGGTCACAAACACGTTTTTTGTTTCCAACTAAGGACTGGTCTGTTTGTGACCTTATATAACAATCAGTCGCTGTTGAATTTACCCAGTAGTGTAAAGACTTTATTTTTAGACTAAATTTTCTCTAATATTTTCGCCGCTGTCAAACCTGCCTAACAAGAAGGTTCGTTTTTTCAGTGTCACTTAGAGCGGTTCCACCCAGGATGATGTGGCTTTTTTCGTTTCCTCATATTCATTTATATAAGCAAATTTTCACCCGCCTACCATCGTTTTAGCATTGTTAGCCTGCTAGTGCTGGCCTTTATAGGTGCAGCCAGTTAACTATCACACAGCGCAGGGTTAGGTTACGTTAGCAATGATAGCTGTAAGCTCAGTCACTGTCGTTTTTACTACACTCTATAATATGGTCTCGTTGGATCCAGTGGAAAAAGGTATGTTCCATGAACTAATGTAAAATATCGAAAGCAATAATGTACACAGGTGAGCTAATGAAGCTAGCAGCCACGCTTCTACAACTAGCTACCGCTAGCTAGCGGAAGGCTAACTATCGAGAAAACTGACTAGTTTAATAAAAAGCTAGCGTGTTTCGCGATTATATTAACTCGTGAAATGAAACGTAACATAATGTGCTTCAATCATTGAAACCACTCGGCAACATATAACCCCAATAAAACGTACCGCGTCTTCC
Source organism: Mchenga conophoros (assembly GCF_057382185.1). Taxonomy (NCBI): domain Eukaryota; kingdom Metazoa; phylum Chordata; class Actinopteri; order Cichliformes; family Cichlidae; genus Mchenga; species Mchenga conophoros. The sequence goes on from NC_140527.1 coordinate 29,750,461, forward strand.
CAGTTCTGTCTGTTGTAAGTGTTGGAGCCTAGGGAAGTCGCCATTTTGCAGACTGTGGATCAACCGGAACAGGTTGCCAGGTCTGTGCGTGAAAAACCACCCCAATAGCCAATCAAAACTGGCGCCCACATCAGCCAACGCTGGTAGCGGTACAGGCAGCGGCTGGCAGAGAGTACCTGTAAGTGGATGACATGTGAACTAGAACCAGTTTGCTGGGATATGTAAACATGTATATAACTGCTTAGTCATGTATGCATTGTTTCATTTCAAAAATGAATTTGTATTTATAGATGTACATGTAAGTTCCTTCGAAATGTGTCTACTTAACCAATAATTTTTACCCTGCAGCATTTTAACTGTAGCCCAGTTCCGGGAAAACTGCAGAACTGGCAACCCTGCAGACCTCGCTCTACACTGGGCGAAAGGCGACACATTTTTAAATTGACCATTGTTTTTACTTTTAAGTCTAGGATGTGTTCTATCAGGAGTCAGTTTGAGGATGTGTTTCGTTTAGCGGGATGTGGGAATCTTGTGTAGTCTGCGAGACTACAAAAGCCCACAATGCACCGCGGGCCAGATAGCCACGTTTCACCTAAGGATGTCGCTCTATTTCAAGAAACTATCAGGTTTACGATAAAATAAAATGGGAACGTAAATATCAGAGAATAACTGTCAGTATAGTAGAAATACTAACCCCGACTCGTCCATCTGCACCTTGGGTGTAAACCTGAGTGTGTTTTTGTTGTGTGCTTTTCCCTTTGGCTCTATGACACGAACTGTTAATTGTGAAGGTGTATAATATTAATTTACCCCAAAAACAGAAAACGCAACTGGTGTTTTTTGAGTATGTCTTAAAAAAAATCAGTGACCTAATATGATATGGCTTACAGCCTGTGGGGAGGTTTAAAATGACTTTAATGCTTTATTTGCTTAACTGAGGTGCTGATACAGAGATATTTGTTGTAAACAAAAGCGCTATTTCCGGAGACAGGGAAAAACAGAAGACAGACAGACTGCTTGGTTGATGTGTGAGAGCTCGTGTAGGCCAATTGTGTCCTCGACACACACACACACACACACACACACACACACACACACACACACACACACACACACACACACACAGTTTGTCTATCCACCTGCTCTGATTCAGGTCAGGGTGTCTTTGCGGTGTGAAACTCCAATTAGTGGGCCAAAGGATGTTGAAGATTACAGATGGCAACTAAGTCCCTAATGTTTATTTAAGGTCAGAGAGGTTGTGGAGTCAGAGGGCAGGGATTAGATGGAGGTCTGGAGCACTGGCAGCATGCAGCTGCCCTTTAGCAAGTCAAGATGAAGCATCTGGGATTCTTTATGATCACCTCCAAGTGGAAAATCCCCATGTTGTCCTTTTTCTTTTGATCTCTTACCTAGATTTAGGATTTCAAGTGTAAACTGGTTGAATTCTATCAGATAGGTGGCTCCATTTGTTAATGATTGAGGGTTTGAGTAATCATATTTACATAATAGGGGAGCAGAAATTTCCACTGGCCTTGTCCTGTTGTTTTTCTTCAAATGGGGTGAACAGACAGTCTCTTGCCCTATAGCACAACAAAGCAAACCTTTTGGGCACAGCCCTTTTGTCCTAATGAGTTTTCTGACCCTTTCTCCTTGATCATGTGAGCCAGTTGTTTTGAAGAACGGCTTTGTCTCGGATTAACCGGCCTGTAATTAAAATCACCAACTGCAAGAGTCACAAGGTCAGAGGACGTGTAGGTGTGCTGCCGCATCTCAGATGCTTCGTGTTACAGAGCTGCTTCAAGAAGTCATCGCCTTGATACTGTGTGAATCTGTTTGGCACATGACACGACAGACAGTTGGTTGTTATTTAGGCTATTATGGACCGTCGTCACCAGTTTTATTGCAGATGATTCAAAGATATTGATGTTTGCTGTGAAATGTTTTGTATTATTAAGCATCACCAAGACTATGGTTGCAAATACAAGTATTCCATTAGACATATCCTTCACAAGATAATGAAAATACCATAGTGTGAAAGGATAACTGTAGTAATGCAGTGATAAAGCCACTATGACTCAACACTGTGTAAGTGCTTCTTATAAGGAAACAGAGACTGATGCAAAACCGGTTAAATGACCTAAATGTTGGCTCCTTGTGCGCATAGCATTCCTTTCCCTCAACTACCCCTTTTCCTAAAAAAATATATCAAAAACTTTTAAGTGCAATTGTAATAGTTTTCGACAAATGTGGAAGCACAAGAAGACAAATAATCTCCGCATTGTCGATCAGGGACGCTCCCGCAGTAATCTCCTGCAGGAACAAGATCGCACAGTGATTTCTTTGAGGAGTTCTGTAGCTTGCATGCATGCATGCGCATATCAGAAGGAGGAAAAATGCGCCGCGCTGGCGCCTCCTGACGACAGTTATGGGCTACTGCCTGTGCACAGAGCTGCAGGAGACAGGGTCTTTCTCACATTTCCCGATTTCTCCCAGCCGAGTCCGCTCTGCCCGCTTCCACATCACGGCCGACAGCAAACCGAGACGACGTGAGCCCGGCGCGCTTAAATCACCACATTCAACCCGGCCGGCCTCCTGTGCACAACATCCGTGCGTCGTCACATACGGACAAGGTGAGTGAAAATCGACACGACCGCACGGAGCGTCGCGGTGTTTTTGCTATTTGGTAGGCGACCGAAAGCCTCGTCGCTCGGTCTCCCCAGGCCAGGCTAGTTGTCTGGCGCAGACGGAGATGAGGCCAGTTTTTTTTCGGCCTGATCTCCCTCTCTTTCTCTCTCTGCCCACTAGCTGGGAACATAAAGCCCCGGCGTTGTTATTATGGTGGCGGCCCCTCGGCACAGATTTCACGCTCGTCCACGTAGCAGCGGTGATCGAGGGGCTAACGTTATTGTCGTGGAGCGCGTCGGGTGGAAGTTTGTGCTCAGGATAGAACCGCTCCGTGATTTTCACGGGAATTCCTTTATCGAGGGGACCAGACGGCACAGCTCGGCACCGAGCAGAACTGCTTTCTACAACTTTGTGGCTCAGTGTGCACGGTGTTAGGAAATTATCGCCCTCCCATAAGTTTGCGCTATCCGGCCGCAGTGTTAACAGCAGACCTGTTACAGTGCTGTGGTTAAAAAGGCGAATGATAGTGTGCGTAAAATAACAGATTTATGCGAGTGTCTGCTGCGCGTGGCAGAGGTGGACAAAAGATTAGCACGGGAGTGTAACTAGTGCTTTAATATGACTTCATTTGATTTAGGTGATCATATTTTTTTCTTGAAACTTGCTTGTTCAAAGCTGTTATTATGGGATTTATCAGATACCTGTAGGAGTCATCTAAATGCTGGTGTTTGTTTATTGATTTTTCTAATTTACTAACTGTTTACAACTAATAATGTGAAGCTGATTAGGTCAAATTATTAACCAGATGAGGGTTTTTTTGTATTCTGAGAAAGTGGGACATTTTCAAATGCACGAGAAATGCACCCGGTTCTGATATGTTTACATGTGGCTTGGTGGTTGTTGTAAAAGGGCTCCAGCCATGCACAGAAGGAAGGCTCAGATACGATTTGTGTCTTCTCTCTGTGAGCCTGCTTTGTTGCTCTTGTCTGGCGTAAAATAGAGCAAATGCATGCCTCCACCAAGCACCGCATCCGTTAAAAACTATAAACACTTAAAAAAAAAAAAAGAAAAGAGAGAAAAAAGGGGGGTAGGCAGTCCAGACCTGCCTGAAATCTGTTGCCTTGGGGCGTTGGAGCATGGAAGTGTGCACCTCAAGTGACTAAGAGATTACTAAAGAACAGTGACTCACGCTCAGAATGTATTTGGCAAAGTCACAAGGACTTTCCCTGCATTTTGCCTCAGCTGCAGAGCAAATTTTTGCAAGTGAAAAGCAGTGCCCTGCTGATTTTATGTATCAAGAGATTCATTTGACCATTGCTTAACTTTTTTTTCTTTTCCTTTTTTGCTATTCCCAAGCCATGTGTTGTTTATCAAATGTCCCACCCTGCATCTGTGGAGAGAGAGAGAGAGAAAAAAAAAGTGGGGCTTATTCCATTTTCAGATTATATTTTTTTAAGGAGTGAGGTTGCTGTCATTTGTTTGTCAAAATTTTGTGGAAAGCCAGATCCTAAGTTGTGTTCTATTTATCCGTGCCAACTGTTTGTCTGGTTGTTCTAACCCTCCATCTGACTGCTCCCACTGGCTGCCAACCATGCTGTGATCTAGCGCTTTCAGCTGATGAAGGCTGCCACTGCTGCCGCATCCATTTGATCATATATCAACATCTTTTCACTTAGATATACCTGTGAAACAGCGCAGCAGGGCTACAATGCCTACACGCGCGCACACACACACATACACGCAGGTTGATAAAATAGCGCGGGTATGATGCTGTATGACAGATCGCGTCACCGAGGCGCGTCTTGAGCGTTTATCAGAATGAGGCATGATCACAGGCAGTATGTCATTGTAGATTTTAAGGTTTTAACAGGGAACAGAGGGAGATCGGCTGTCGATCAGAGGCTCCAGCCCTTCGTCGTTGCTTATCTCCTTGTAGAGGTGGATGTAAATTTAATTGTAAGCAGTAACTATCATCACATTTAAAGCTATGTGCAGTAATTGTTGGGAGCTGCAGGGCCCAACAACTTGCCAGCGCTTGTATTTTTCCATGTCACTGCTCCTTGTAGCTCCACTCTGTGTGTGGGGGGCTGACCTCTCTTTAGTGTGAGGCCGAAGCCAGGCATCTTTCCAAACTCAACTCCCCCCCCAACAACCCTCAACCTTCTCTGCTGGTTATAAGCACTGCTTTGTGCCACAGAGCTGCTCCCTATGGTTTTTATTCACATATTACTACAACACCACTAGCTCCACAAGATACTGGAATCTGCAATTCGACGTAAACCCAGCTAGAGCCTGCTGTCTGACAGACAAAGTCAGATGTTCCCTCATTAAAATGAAGCTTTTGGATTAATAAGCCAGAGTTCGAGAGGCAGATTGCGCCACTGTAGCCTCTAAAAAGTAGATTGCGTTTAAGTGTCTTTTCTGTCCCGGAATGTGGAGGTGGCATTTTTGGGCTTAGGCTGGGCTACCATGAGGCGTATTGGAGAGCAGGAGAAAAGTAAATACATTTCAGACAGCGCAGCACAACCGAGTATTAGCAAATGATCCGATATCATCTGTAATCCTCGGGAAAACCTGGAGAGTTGTCTTTGAATGGCGCTAGCGTCCATCCAGACAGTTGGCAGGCGGTAGGGGTGTCCACATGTGCGAGTGGCTGGCGAGGCTAGCTGAATGCTACAGTATGCAGGCAGATCAGATTACTGAACGATTAGCCATGGCCTCCCATCCCCGGCCCGGGGAAATGATTTTCCACTGTCATAATTCCCTAGACTGAATTACGCCGACCAGTGACTCAGAGATACTCCGTACTACCAGCCCAAGTACCGCATGGTATAACTGTTGCTCTCTGGGGAGGGGGAGATATGTTGTGACCCTTGTTGCACCAGAGCACAAAATCGTTTTTTTTCTATTTGAATTTCATTAAGAGCTCCGGGACCTGCTTTCATGCACAGATGGCAGTGTGACCTGGCTTCAACTTTGGTTGCACAAAAGGTAGAGTTCAGCGTGATGTTTACTCTTTAGCTGGCAGTGTGACGCAAAGGAGGAAAACTGCCCTCAATACAATAAACTGTTCCTCTATTGTGATGCGTGCTAGGCTGATCGGCGATGAGGCAGTGCGAATCAAGCAGGCCTCTAGTGGAATTTTACTGAATGGAAAGCGGAGGGGGTTGGGGGAGGAGGGTGGAAGAGAGTCGCTGGTGGAGGTAGGACCATGTTTCCGAGGTGCATACCCCCTGAGGCAGGAATCCGATACATTCCAGAGGATCCTGTATCCAGACAAATAATGGTAACTGGGGTGTTGTGTTTCATCAAATGACACATGACTGGAGTGTAAGTGCTGGGAAATTAAGACCTATGTCATGGGCTTCGAGGTAGCCGGCTCTAGTTGCCTGAGGGGTCAGAATGAATGCCAGAAAAGCAAGACAGGTCATGAGATATGGCAGGGAACAGGGTTTTTTTTTTTTATCACACCCATTTCCCCTTACCACTGCTAAGATAGAGACCTTTACATCTCTTTAGTTGACATGCTCATCCAGAAAAAGATACAATGAATGAATGACGTAGTAGGAAAAACATCAGTTGTCTTTAGTACATTAAACTCAATTGTGCTCTGATTAGGCCCACAGCGGGAGTTACACTGAACAAAGATTGGCTGTTAAATTGCTTCTAATGAATAACAAAAGAGCCTCGTTTGGCTACCCTCTGTATAAATTTTGATAAGAAGCTGTTTCTCAGGTCCACGGGCTTCTGAATATTGCGTGACCTTGCTCTTCGTACGGGTTTTTACATCTTCACTTTCCTCCAGATCAACAGCACTAAATCAATGGGTTTAATTTTCTACTTCGAGTGGAGAGTTTTCGTGCTCTCCAGCCCCTAAGCTAAAGGCTATTTATACTGCAGACAGAGAAAAAGTATCTTGTTTTATTTAGTGGTCAAAAAACAAGCTGTCGGGTGTTAATGGACTTCACCTCAGCCTTTCCGGTGGACCCTCGGGGTACTGCGCGTTCGTACGCTCGGCGAGGGAGCTCTCGGCACAGGCCTGTTAATGAAGCCATTTTCAGAGATGGAGAGATGCCGTAATGGGAACGCACCACTTCACCGCCGGATATTTTAACCCCCCCATCCTCATCATAAGTGCTATCAGTCATCGGATACGATTAGATTTTTTTCCCTCCTTTGTCCATTTAGATGTTTGGTTTGCTCTTTTTTTTTTCCAACTGAGTTAGAGATCTGTCAGTGATTTGTCTCGGTGTTGCTTTAAGAAATGCTTTTAACGCATCCAGGTATTTTAAATTTTAAGCCCGTCTTACATATTACACTAGAAATCAATGATGATTATATTTTAAACTATAGGTTTGGTGCTTAAAGCTCATTTACATGAACTTTGAGGGAAGATAGGTAACGGTAGTTGGCGTGGTGGTGGAGGCGGGGATGGGGGTGGTTGTGTTTATTCAGTTGCCGTGGCCCCGGCCGTGTGTGACTGCACTACGCATACCACAAACATACTCTCACCTACTGTCGAACTGGCATGTGTGCACGCTCTCACGCATGCATGTCTCAGTCTGTATACAGTTTAGTTGCAAATAGCATCCATCCCTTACTCTAAATAGAAAAGTTCATCTATTTGCATGTATGTCACTGAGGAACAGGCAGTAGGAGAATTTAAGGTTTAAGTGGAATTTTGCAAGATTTGCAAAATTGCATAACTAATAACTAGTAAATTGTTAAGCAGTGCCATATACCAAATATACATTTGACCACTGCTTTTCATGCATGTGAATATAATATGGGGCACCACTTAATAATTACACTTTTTTAAAATTAATCTAATGATTGTTTTTTAATAAGTCAATTAATATAACAGTTGTTCCAAAGGTTAATATGTATTTCCCCACCTGAATACTGCATGTCAGTTATTTAATCTTCACCTAATTTCACTACCTGCCCTGTTAGCACATTAATAATAATACTATTATATTAGCCCTAATAAATAGGACGCCTAATTAGAAAAGTACTGGTCCTGAAATTCAAAAGTATTGCTGTGACACATTGATTAATTGAATTACTTTACGTTACAGCAGCCCTCTCCTTGATTTATATTTAAAAAAATTTTTACTCGGATGATTGTTGTCATAACCAAATTGTTATGACATAGATTAATTTCATTAGTCGGAGTAATGTGCAGTTAAAATAATCTGTGGGCAAGGGAAATAACAGAAATGATTTACATCCTCTACCAACAGTCGTTCATTCAGGCCATTTTCTCGAAATCAATTTTAACGCGTCTGCTACTAACAGAAGGGTTTCTCGTGTTTATAATCGTAATGTACCGTGCTTGGATGAGGACACAAAGTAAACAATACTGTGTCTTGCGCTTGCTGCAGTCTTGACAAAGCACTCTTGGATGCTTTTTCTTCAAGTGCCTGCGCGTAGCAGTCGTACTTGTGATAAGCCATTTTCAATTTGCAGTGCTTGTAGAGCGTCACGTTGTTGGGTCTCTGTCTTAGTACTCACTATAAGTGATCATGGGTGAGTTTAAGCTGCAGCTTGTTCTCCACTGGAATGCATTGTCCGGGCTTTGATTGCGTTGATTACTTGCACCACCCCTAATGTAGTCTCATGCTGTCATTATAAAGTACTTCCCTTTTATGTTTGTCTGACTACAGGCCATGGAAACTACTTCAGTCTCTGCACTGCATTGTTTTGGGTCCCAGTAATCCACCCACCAAGTGTGAAACGGACTCAATGAAGTAGCTTTCACAAAAAGCAAAGACCACACGTGTCACACAAGTACAAGCTCCATCATTTTTTTCTTAATCATGAAGTGAGAATAAATTTAGAATAACCTTTCCAAATTCGGGAGCACTACGGACTACAGCTGCTAACATGCGCACAAATTGTGACCTTCACAAAAGGAGGTGTAGCAGGTTACATTAGATGTACTTAAGTGTACCAATTTACAGATAACTGACAGTGTAATCAGTGTCTGTACTGTATTTTGCAGTGCTCAGGCCTGTGTTCATGCTGTTTGACGGCTCTTCCTCGAGCCTAAACAAGATCACAGCTTTGACCTAACGCTGTCAGGCAACCCGTGTTCTCTGTTTGCCAACTCGAGTTTATGTTTACAGCGCTGTCACGATGAGCCGTGATACTGTGAAAAAAAAAAAAAAAAAAGCAGGCAGTGAACACCTACGCAAAGTCAGGTAGAGGTTTTAGTTTTCCTTTGTTAGCCTGTAATGATAGTTGTTGTTCGTTGGGACGGCAATACAACATAAGAGCAGGCAGATCTGTGGCACGCTCTTTTCTGTTCTCCGTCCAGTTGCTTGAGAGTCGACCGCGCCAGAGTGGTGGCATCCCACCAGGACTGCATTGACTTTTGTAGGGCATCTGGTGCCCAGTGCCCCTGTTCTCTTCTCTTTCCCTCTCTCCCGTCTCTTGGCCCCAAAGCAGACGATTTTACCACATCACAGCAAGTCATCTGGTGTCCAGTCGGCTCCCATCTGCGAGTGTATTTGACTTCAGAGCAAACAAAACATTCTAGCATGCAAACGGCCGCTAATACATCTAAACAGCTCGGTCCCGCTTTCTTCCTCCCCCTTCATCTTTGTTTGGAAACTGTGAGTCATCCTCAGGGTTATGGGTCATCTCCATATCAGTTCATAAAATCATACCGAGACACTGAGAATACAGCGCTACAAAGTGACCGCAGCTGATGACACGCCTCTTTTCCATTTTGAATTGCTGAGGTGGAAAGAATTGTGACGGTGCCGACCCCAGGTTTAGCTTCTGGCAGCTCCGCGCGTACCCCTCCACTGATCCGAGGCGGTGCCACGTCTGCCTAGCCTGCTGTCTCTCATTCATCCTGTGTGGCAGAGAGATATGCCTCTGCCTGTGTGTGTGTAGCTGTCCCTGTCTGTGCAGGACAGGTGTTGGCGGAGGTTGGTCCAGACACAGCTGGGGTACCTAGACAGAAGGACGGCTGGAGACTGCAAATGACAGCAGGATGAATGAGCTTTGTTTTGCCAGGTTTTTGGCCAGTTTTTATTCAAAGGGCGCAGCTTCGAGAGGGGTCAGTTGTGACAGTCAGGCGGCATAACGGCTGGCCGCTCTCAGCGGAAAGCGTACGGCAGCGAGCGTTCGGTCCTTGCAGAGAGGCTGGGAGGCTTGTTTGGGTAAAGAAACCAAACTGAAGGAACTTTAGTGGGGTGTGCGAGCCTGAAAACACAAACACAACCCTACCCCCTCTGTGGAGTGTTAAGTGCCCGGATATGTTTGGTGAATGGGACACAGGTGTCTGGCCAGTATGTGCCTGGCCAGAGGTCTGTGTTTGTTTTCTCTTAGTAATGGCCTCCAACTCTCTGCTGCAGCTTGACCGAGCTCATTGGCTCTCAGTGGGCCGAGATGGAACCTCCCCCCTTCCCTTTTTCCCCCCCTAAACTGTAGGACTGAGTAGTGGATGAAATAGAGTCAAGAATCTGATAATGATATTCATGACGGGGATCCTGTGAATATACATTGAGCAAGCCTGGCACTTTTTTTTTCACCTTTATTCTTTCTTTTATCCCTCCAATGCCTCTGATCTGCCCCAGCAAAGCAGGCATTTGAAGTTGTGAAGGCTCAGGCTTTTGTGTCGAGTCCTCAAAGTGCTTATGTGACAGGTAGAGCAGAGCTGCAGGGGAGTAATGTGACTCCACTATACGGTCCAAAACCTCCCCATTCGCCATCTTCCACACCCTTGTTTCCCATTTTCTTCCCGCACGCTGGCTTCATCCCTGTACTGACGTCACTTTGCTGAGCTTCCCTTTGTTGAGTGCTAGCCCAAAGGTGCAGTTCAGGCTTTGAGGAAAACACACACACACATATACACTGCTGCCACAACTCTATGCTGTGTCTCCCCTGGGAGTGCAACAGGGTGAGGTAATGACTTGTTAACCCCTCAGTCACCTCCGTGTTTAGCCGTGATAGCATCAGGAGTGGCAGCTATCATCACCCTCATCTGATTGTTTGAGTAACCCCTTGGTCTTTAGTTGGCCGCGCCCCAGCGCTGGTTTATGATAACCATAGAGTTCATGTCTGGCCTACATAACAGTCTCCCAGTTTCTTGCCCGCCCCTCCACTTTCCTCCAACTCTGCTCTCGTTTCTCCCTGCCACCCTCTGTGCCATTGTTTCTGGTGCCTTCTCCTGAGTGCCCTGTTTTATTTCTTTATTTCACTCATCTTTATAAATTCCAGAATCCATTTCTTTTGCCCCCGGGCACAGTGGGTGATGGCTAGAGAAAGTGTAGCAAATTAAATTTTGTATCCCTATTTTTTTTCTCCCAGGACATTGTTAGGATGGAACAGCAGAAAGAGAAACAACAGCTTAAAAAGCTAGAGGAAAAAGCCCATTTCCCATGCATTACTGTCTCTGTCCTTAGGGTCAAGGATGGAGTAACACCAACACCTCTATCACTTTTTTTTCTTTCTCTCTCTTTAATTTTCCTTTTTTAGTTCGCTCTTACTGCTGGTGTTCGCTCTCATGCGGCCTAACCTGAAGGTCTCTCTGCTCTCGCTACCGCCACTAACACAATCTGACCCAGTTTATTAGTTTGGGTCTAGTAAATCATTAATCGAGGTTATCTAACTGTTCCTGTAATGATTCCGCCTGGACTCGCGTGTCAGAGCCTCTCTGTGTTTGTAACCAATAAAGCTCTACCCTCACGGTTCTTGCTTGCACACATTTGTACTTTATCATAACCATCGAGCAAAAAAAAAAAAAGCATCGTCCCTCAAGCTAGACTATATGTTTAATAGGTGTGCTGTGCACTGTAATATGTCATTGTGTCAGAGCACAATACGAGGACTAAGTGCACTGAATGCAAATTAATCTTGTGGGATGGCAGCAGCTGAATAGAGTGCGGTTTTGGGGAAGGGAGGGACAGAAGAAGGGCTAACAGTGGCGACAGAGAAGAGAGGGAGAGAAGAGAGCATGTGAGAAGGAGGAGGAGGAGGGGAGTGGGATGTAGTCATCGCCAGGCCCATTCATCATGCAGTGCCTGCTGGGATGCGCTGGGGTCAGTCCCGCACAACACAATTACAGCCTGTTCTGGTGTGTTGTGCTCGGCTTCGCTGTGTTCCGACTGAGTTCTGTTGTCTTTTGTTAGATTTCCTCTGTTCCGATGCGCTCGTCTTCCTCCCTTTGCATGTTTTCGCTTCTCTGCTCTTTTCTGTCCCATCCTGTTCAGTGGCAGATTTCGCATTTTCTTTCTTCTTCTGTTACATATTTTTGAACCTGCTGCTCAAGTTGTCACCACAGCAGTTCTTTGAGCTGAACATCTCAATTAGCTACACATTTGTTGTGTTTTGTTTCATTGAGCCTTAAACTCAAATTTGTCTTTCTGTGTCTGTTTTCCTTTTTAAATAAATTGCCATGTTTTTGTTCGTGCGGTGTAGCTCGTGTCTTCCGTGTCTCGGGCTTCCTTTAACCACTTGAATTGCAGCCACTAGCTTGATTCATGTGATTGACAGGCCTGGCTAGCATGGGGGAGTGAGATGCTAGTAACCATGTTGTTTACCCTGCCTGCCTGACAGACTTCTCTGAGCCTACAGATGTTTTCAAAAAGCCCGACATGTGTTCTGTGTACTCTTATGTCAGTTGGAAGCATGTCTGATCATGAGGATGCCTCAGTCTTTTTGTCCTTGACTGTTTTCCATGCAGGGAAAAAGTTTTTCAGAAGGTCCAAGTGTTTCATAAAAAACATTGTGCAAGGATATTTTTGCTTATTTATGCTCACTGGCCCCTTTATTACCAGGTCGGGACCCCTTTTTTTCTTTTAGAATTGCTTCAGTTCTTCATGACACAGATTCAACAAGGTGCTGGAACTTTCCTCATAGATTTTCCAAATTGGTTTAAAAGGAAAAAGCGGAACATTTATATAGTTAAAAGTTGAACTGTGACTTGTTGGTTTTTGTATTATATGATTTATTTATTACATTTTATGTGGAGTGAATAAATAAAAGTATATTTACGGTGGCCCCTACAGACAAAGCACATACAAACTTCAAATCACGTACGAACTCTGAAGCACGTAAAAACTCCGAAACACGTAAAAACTCCAAAACTTGTAAAAACTCCAAAACACGTAAATACTCCAGAAGCACGTACAAACTCTGAAGCACATACAAAACACAACAGAAATGCTCCAGGATGCTATGGGCAGTGTTGAGCTTTTGTTACCTAGTGGCTACACAAGCCAGGAAGTACCAACGACCGGATTTGGTGTGTGGTAGTAACAGGTAAATGAACATTTTTTAAAATTATTTGAATATATATGAGTGCTTGTGTATAAATACACAAACCATACACATATGCTTTCAATTGTGTAATTTAAGTGATCTAGGTAGCTCTGATTTGGAAGTTCAGTTAACTCTAGGAATGTGTTTTGGAGTTTGTACGTGCTTTGTCTCTAGGGGCCACCACATATAAAACCACTTTTTTTTACATTAGTAATTCCTTTTGTGCATAATTTTATATTATTGTTAATAATAAGTTAATTAAAGCAACAAAACAACCTGAAGAGCCGGTTCGGAGCCGAAAGAGCCGGCTCTTTTTAGTGAGCCGAGCCAAAAGAGCCAGTTCTCTAAAAAGAGCCGGAAATCCCATCACTATTGGCTGCACATCCTTGATGCTAATCTCCTGTTCTGCCATGTCCCAAAGGTGCTCTATTGGATTGAGATCTAATGACTATAACGCTGTTTGAGTACAGTGAATCCGTTATTGTGTTCAAGAAACCAGTTTGACATGATTTGAGATTTGTAAAGTGGTGCGTTATACTGCTGGAAGCAGTTATTTGAAGATGGGTTATATTTGCGCTCAGCAAACTTCCCGTTTTATACGTTACAACCAATTGTGTTGAGTCCTCTCGATTTGTGGTCATTGACAAAGGCTCATTCAGACCGATTGCAACATGTTGGCAATCTGCAATATGCAACTTTTTGCAGAAAGGTTGCCTCTTATCAGGCGACCTCTGCAATCATTTTGCGATTAAACGTGGCTGTAATTGTGCAGCACCCTTAAGGTCTGGGTAACCGTTCAATCACCACAATTTGCAATCAGTCGGAGAATGTGGGGAAACAATCAATATAATCACCAGACATCCACTTTTTATATTTTTTTAATTATTTTTTTTTAGTGCAAGCAGGTTGCTGTCCCATTTACCCCTCATGCGACTGAGCCATTCACTTGCTCTGAATTAAGAGGCAGCTTAATTGTGTTGGATGGATTTTAATTTAATGTAATTAATCAGTTTGCTCTGCTGATATTCTCTCAGGATGGTGGTGCAGGAGATAAGTATTTTTATTTATTTAATAAAACATTGATGTTTGGTGTATCAATACAACATCAACACGCAAAATATCATGATGCTATGTTGCACCAATTTTTCTTTCGATTTGTTTTGGGGGTGTTTCCCTAACCCTCGTACATCAGAGGTTTCTGAAATGCTTGTGAAATGGCATGGTTGTTGGTGCCAGGTCGTGTGTCCGTAGTCGCTTAAATCACGTTTCATATCTATTCTAATGCTGAGCTTGATCTTCAGCAAGTCGTCTTGACCACGTCTACTTGCCTAAATGTACTGAGCTGCTGTCATGTGACTTTTTGATTAGGCAAGGCAAGTTTATTTATATAGCACAATTCAACAACAAGGTGATTCAAAGTGCTTTATAAAGACATTAAAAAAATAAAAACGTATAAAAAGGATGATTTAAAATAGATGGATAAAATCAGTAGTTAAAATGTAAGTTTTAGAATTTAAACTTAAAAATGAAACATTGCAAATTTGGTGCTTTATTCAAATAAATGAATTCAGCTTCTCCGTGTCTGGTTCTGACTCTGGGAACTGATAAAAAAAAAAAAACAGATCCAGATGACCTGAGTAGGGATAGGTATCGTTTAGGTTTTATCCGACACCAGTACCAAACCGGTACTTTTGAAATGGTGCTGGTGCTTAAACGGTGCTCGAACCGGTGCTTAAAGAATGGAGAACACACAATTTGTCCAAAAACCTCTTATGTTTAGCTGTTTTTTTGTAAAAAAGATAACAATGCTAGCCTTTTCTGCAGCTATAGGGCATATATGGTATCACTCTTGGCTGGAAGCAGTGCTTAAACAATGGAAAAAACACAAACTTTGTCCAAAAACCTCTCATGTTTAGCTGTTTTCCACTTTTTCTTTGGTCATTTTAGGCTTTTTGGCCAGGGTGAAGGGAGTATCTGCCGTCAAACAAGAAGACAGCTGCATGTAACTACGACGGTGTTTGCTAGTTCACCTTACGTGCATTAATTTAATAACGTGGTTAGCCTACTCAACGTAAATTACACACGAACAACATTAAGCCACTCACTCAGAGAAGAACAGCTGCTGCTGCCATCATCATCTGTCATCATTTCTGCTATACTGGCAGGGCTAGGGGCCAGGACTGTACTCCTCGGGTTCTTGGGGGATGTTGCTAACTCCGCGTCCAATAACAGGCAACCCACCCGCAGTAGATGTGCATGGTGTGAGGGCTCGCAGCAAGCTATCAAATACCGTGCATTTTTCGGCTTTTAACAAAATGCTATGCGTCGCCAGGTGTTTCATCAGATTCGAGGTGTTACCTCCTTTGCACAGTATCAGCTTAAAGCACTTGTTGCAGGCTGCTGAGTTTGCATCTTTTGCTGTGAAGTACAGCCAGACTTTTGACCGCTTCGCCTTGGGCATTTTTAATCTGTAGCTCTGCTCTAATAGAACGTACGTACCTGGGCCCGCCTACTACGCTTGCAAAGGTGAAATGATTGGCTAGAATCCAAAGTGTATGACATCTCAGGAAAAAAAAGCACCGAAATAAAGCACCGAAATGTGCGCTGCTTTTCGGTCTGGTTACTACCGTTTATGTCGGAACCGATGCCATTACCGGTACCCATCCCTAGACCTGAGGGATCTGGAAGGTTCAGGTCAGGAGGTCACTGATGTATTTTGGTCCTAAACCATTCAGAGCTTTATAGACCAGCATCAGCAGTCTATCCACTGATTACTGCTGGTAGCAGTTGAGCAGGTGTACCTAACAAAGTGGCTGGTCACTGTATATTGCCATTATACCATGTGCCTGGGTCATTTTGAAATGTGAAAAAAAGAAAAAGAAAATCCAGCATAAAATCAACCTCTTCATAAATCGTCTTGACTTTAGAGCCCTCAATAAAACAAAAGACTGTTTGTGACTCAAAGGATAATATCACAGCAGTGAGTAACTGTTATTTTCGTTTCATCTTTCTGCTTTTTTCTTACTTGGTGCATAAAGCATTACAAAAGAGTCACAAATGCCTGTTACATAAGGATGGTAATCATTGGCAGTCTACCGATTTGACTCCAATTCAGAATTTATTCTTATTTCAAAACAAATTTTGATTCACTGAAAGAAGGGGTGGCATTTTTATTTTGGCGTCTACCGCGGGCTGTTCATTCTTTGCCAAACCACTGACTCCTATCCTTTGCCCACTGAGCTACAACTGAGGATTTTTGCTTTAACAAAAAAAGCAGTGAAAGGTGTTTGAGGATAACTTGAAGCCATCGTCAAATTGTGAAATAATTGTGGTAGTTAGAGTAATTGCATTAACTTTGAAGAGTACTAAACAATCTTCACCCTGTATGAAATTCAGATTCTGATTCTGTGTGATTTATTAGTGCAGTTCTTCACGGCCAGCCTCTTATCCAGATGGTCTTTTCTTTACTAAAAGGTCAGTGTGTGTTGGCCACCTGGTGTGGATCGGTATTCACAAAATACTTAACCTTGCAATTATGAAGTCAGTACATCTGAAACGTGGTGTTGCACTGCAGCCTCACAGTTCAGAGCTCTTTTCATTGTGTCCCAAACATCTACCACGTGACAAAGAAAAGCAAATCTTTTAGTACACACTGAACGTTGTGAGATTGAATTGCTGCCTTGGATATTTTTGTGTGTCTTGTTAGTTAATGAATTATGGTAGGCTCCCGTTCAGTGTTTTGAGCTTTAATGATGGGCTTGGTTTACATTCGGATGACAAATGGAGCCTTTAATTAATGGTATCATTAGTAGAACTGGCTGCATTTTGTAGTATAGCGTGCTGGCTGTGGAGTAATATTACAAAGGTTAAGTTTATTTTTGATTTGCAGACTTTTGTTTCTAAACCTCATGTTGTTTTGACAGTGAACCTTCCATGAAATGATAAAATAGTCAGTTTCCTCCTAAAAATGTTTTCTTGGTGTTGATAAAGCTGTCTGTTTAACAGCATGTCGACTGTGGGGAACGGGGCATTCCTCTCCTCCTGTTTCAGACTCGCGTTGTTGTGTTCGTTGCATTTAATTGAAACATGTCTCGTTACAAAAGCGAATACAAACGCACCCAAGTGTTCCTGAAGTTCACTTGCTCTCTGCGGATGCTTTGGGTGGTGGCTTGGCTAACAGGAAGCCCCAGCATTGACTGGAAGAATGACAAATCATAGCCAGAAAATGCAACAGTTTAAAGTACGAGAGCATCTGGAAGCAGTTTGAAACAATGGATTGTCTTTAGGAGGCTCCTTGTCAGACTGAATAAATGCTTCTCTTTCCTGACTTTAGGCCTCTTCAGACAACTATCTTAGTTGATGCCAGTGATTGATTTATTATGCTTTGATTTTATATTCATCGCAAAAATCATCATCCTCATGCATGCCGGAATAGTTTTGGTGGTTTGACAGATAGGAATCTTTCCAAATTTTACCCAAACCTGACAGCGTAAAACCAGATGCACTTTCCAGCCTTGTGCTATTTAAGCGTGCGTTTAAATTGTGCGTTTAAATGATCTGGCAAACTACTAAAAACTACTTCAGCATCTACAAAGCTTCAGATATATATAATATAGGTGCATCCCAGATTGAGACACCCCTGTGAAGGTTATCAGGAAGTACCAGAAGTTGATTTGAAAATATGCATTTATGTGAACTCTCCTCGAGAGAGAGAGAGACATTCTGATTTTCAGTGCAGTTCAATTCAGTTTATTTATATACTGCCAGTTCATAATAACAGTTACCTCAAGGCTCTTTATTATAGGGCAAAGATATCACAGTATTAGAAAGAAATCCCCAATAACCATGAACGAGTACTTGGAGACAGTGTGGAGGAAAAACTCTTAACAGGAAGAAGCCTGCTGAGCCAGGCTTGGGTAGGGACAGCCATCTACTACGATGGCTCGGTATGATCATTTGCTCATACCGAGGCTGCTGGATTGTGGCTGGCTAGCTCTCAGTAGCTTCACCTTTGTCAGCTTCTGTAAAATGGGCATTTTCAGCTTGGTGAGGGTGATTTAAGTGTCTGTCCAGGTTTGTTGTTATTAACGATGCATGGTGGTCTCCCAGTTATTTACTTTGGCGAACTTTGTGCCTTCACTCACAGCGAGGAGCTCCCATGCTAACCACATGCTAGTGTGTGGCTCTGATTGTGTACATGACTGTTTGCCTGTGCCGCCGCACACATGAAATGGACCGGCTTGTAATTGGACATATGTGAGGCTTCCCAGCCGACCACGAGACTCCTGTCCCTGGCCGGTCATCCGATAGACCTCTTGAGGAAATAATACCTTTTTAAGCCCATGGGTAGATTTTAATAATGGGCTGACATCCTGGTACTGCTGAGCTCTAATCAGCTGCAACACAGGTGAAAACTTAAAGCAGCTGACTATAATGTTAAGTGGCCTTTGAGCTCCTGTTATAATCTCTGCTATCAACAATAAATCTGGCCAGTCAAATGTAGGACAAGTTCTAACCGCATCCCATGCCGATATGGTTGCTAAGTATACCTGCTCGAGAGCCTCCCTGGTCTGCAGATGCAGCAGTCTGTCTGTCGTCAAGCTGTCTTTCGTGTGCCCTAATGAAGCTGGGGAAATGTGACGACATGCCTCACATTTCACTCTTCACCTAATTGTGTTGATGTGGAGGCTGATAGGAGTGCTGTGGTGGTTAATCTTCCCAGTGAGAGGAAATGGCGGAGTCATCAAGGGATACGGCTCAGCTAATTAGACTAGTGTACTCTTCCATAAGTGAGGGGAAAGGTGGGGGTGTAGTGAGATCTAGCAAAAACAGAGGGGCGGGGAGGGTTGGTTTTGGAAGTTTTTATTCATTACGTGTGCTTAAAGTTGCTCCAAACTCATGTCTTGAATGTGTGGCACATTCTTTGAATGCCGCTCGGTGATAGAATTCACATCCTGACAAGCAGCAAACCCCAACATTCGTTACAGCTTGACACTTTTACCTCTTGCCACATCACCATTTTGGAGAGCTTGAAACTAAAGTAATTTGAAGTTGCACACACTGGTACGATAATTCCGCGTTTGACTTCATCCTCGCCCAAGAAAAGCTGTTAGTACCTTTGACTGATTAGAGCCTGAAGCCTCTGGCTCTCAATTAGACAGAAGACAAAGCTTCAACCATTGCTGCTGGGAAATCAGAAGCAATGAATTAGTGATAAAGGTTTTAAAGACAACACCGTTAGAGGAGCTCTGAGGAGAAGTTGGACATTTTTTCCCTCTCCTTTCAATTTGCCAAGCAGGTAATTTGAAGTCTGAAGAAATACCAGCAGCATGCTTTGTATTTCCCTTTCTCTGCTTCTTCCCCCTGTCTTTCTCCCTCCAGCTACTAGTGACAGTAATATTAACCTCCTCTCCGCTGCATGGGAATCATGTGACCTGGAAGTCGTCTCTCGTGAGAAGCGGTCAACTGTTCTGCTGCTCAGGGTCTTGAACCTCTGAAGCTCATAATGCATTATGACTGCATCGCTCGGGGGTGGGCGGATCAAATATTATATTAATATTATGTTGTGAGTTGTCACGCCACACTTAGGTTGAGAAGCGCTACGCTGGCAAAAAAATTTCTGTAGTCATGCTCTGATGAGCCCTCATTTCAAAGGCTGCCTTAGGCCCGGTTTGATTTTATTTTAGCTTCCAACCTTTTGCCAGTGTCATCCACACCACTCATCCCCCCCTCCCCCAGTTATTGACCGCCACTAGCGCACACAGCGCCCATATTCATCAGGCTGATAGCGGCAGTGTTTGCCACATTCCCCACCACCCCATCTGTCTGCGCTCCTCTTCGTTTGTGGAGAGAGCTCAGGCCTGTCACCTGAGGGATAAACTGTGTGGTGGAAACTTGTATCCTCTGAGGTATGCGGGGTAGATGCAGACCCTCATTTGGTTCAGCTGTCGTGCCTCGTACAGGCGGGGAAGGCACAGCAGGCCTCCGTCTCTGTTATTGGATGAGTTACGGGGCTGGGCGAGACATTTACTGTTTGCGAGAAGGTTTTCACGCCTCTTTAAATCTAAATTCGGGTCATGGCGGTCCTTTTTTTCCCTTTTTTTGTGCAGGGGTGTTTTTATTAACTGTGCATTATTTCATTTGCATTGTTTTTATGCAAAGAAATGTCCAAGTTAAGTTGTCTTTTATTCCCCTGTTAAAAAATTAAAAAGAAATCTGCTAGCGCTAAGCAGCCCAGGCTTTAGTGTCTTATGACTGAGTTTTTTCAAAAAACATTTGTTAGTGGTTAGTTGATGACTATAGCGGCTGGTCTGAGGTCAGCCTGCTTGTGCTGCTGACGGCAGGGTGACAGTTTTTCCTTCATCTTTTTTTATTTTTTTTAACTACCTTAAACTGTAGACTTGCTTATATTTTGACCAAAATACCAAGAATATATTTTTAACGCAGATATTACACAGAATGAGCCCCTTATGAGTAGAGATCACACTGATACATTTCGTCCTCTGTGTGACAGTATAAAGTATACAGAGTGAGTTACAGGAATGCAATCTGCGACTTATTGGCACTGCATCCTTTTCTTTTTAAAGTCTGTGAATATTCGAAGGACTTCCAAAGAGGAATGCTTCTCCAGTGCCTTTTTAATTCATTGACCTCAGGACAGAGAAGCAAAATGTTAACATTTAGCTGCCTTTCCTGCCCAAAGCCAGTACACCATGTGCAGATTTTCATCTTGCCACAGAGGTCACTCGCTTTCAAATAGCACCACCAAAGATCTGGTGCTTTAGTCAGAGCTAATGATGTGGGAGGAAAGTTCAAAACATCACCCAATGCGTTCTTCCCAAAAACCCTTCTATTGTTTTAGAGAAAGCCGCTCTTCCTTTTTGTCGGGAGCAGAAGTGCCAGTGAGCAAAGTGATAGGATGTTAGAGGTCCTGTCAGTGCTTTCTCCGTCTCTCTCCCAGCCATCACTTTACCTTTCCCCCAGCCTCACCCTTTCGATTGATGGTGAGATCACCCTTTGCATAATGGAATCCAGTCTTCCTTCCAGTCCCTCTTCACTCTCATCAGCTGCTCGCTCTAATTAGATGAGGGTGATTTCAATAAAGTTACCGTCGTCCTCACTCCATTAGTTATATTAACACTCGGATTCCTGCCCCGGAGTTGTCTGTCTATCCTCCGCCTTTCACCGAGGGGGGGGCAGTCCTCTTCTTTTCATGGATCTGTGTAACCTAGTTACTGAGGGCCCAGCAGGGGAGGCCAATCAATTAATGAACAAAGGAGACCGCTCACTGAGCAGCAGCGCAAGTCTGGGACTATAAACAGGGCGCTCCCAAAACATGGTCACTGTCAGTTCAGTGCTCAACTGATGGATGTTGTTTTGCTTTGTTGCTTTGCGCGTGTGTAAGTGCGCGTCTGAGAGGACTATTTCAGAGCAGTCCAAAGCAAATGGATACTGTTATCTGTTTGAACACACTGCCAGCCAGACAAAACTCTGCTGTCTATTATTGAGAATGAGAAGTGAAAGATGGGGAAGAATTTGGAACATTTTTGTTTTTTTTGTCAGGAAAACCCGGAATGCCTTCATCACCATTATGTTTCACCGTATTTGAGACGTGCATAAATGGACGTTGAGCACAAAGCTAACAAATTCTGGGCAAAGGTTAAAAATCCATATTCAGGAGTTCTCCCCCTGGCAACCTTGTGAGCACTGGCAGGTCATCCACCTGTGCTCACAATCTTTCACCACTTTCTCATCCTTCCCCTTTTCTCAATACCTCTTTTCATCCTAGTAAGTCCTCCTTTTTTCACCGCAGCTCACCCTTTAAAAAAAACATCCCTGAGGTCCACCCCTCTTTCTATTCTTTCTTCTCTCCAGCCTCGCAGTCTCTCTGTCATCCCTTTTTTGTTAAATCTGGCTGTTCGTCCCCAGTGTTCCCCTCCCTGGAGTTTCCAGTTCTATCTCCCTGTGTGTGAGATCAGTGAACAGGCTGTTGTAACAAGCTGTTGAATAATGTAAGCACAGGGCTATAGGCCAGAGTTTCATTTAACCCTTTGATCTCTGATCACACAGTGGGTGAGGTGGACACATCGTAAATGACAGCTCGACAGCAGGGAAAAGCATCCTGGAGGCCGTTTTGCTTCTGTCTTCCTTCAGCCCTTAACTGAAGGCTAAAGTTTCCCCATCCGGGTTTCATTGGCAGTGTCTTTGTAAGCAGAAACACAGTGAGCGTCCTTAGCCTTAGTTATCTTAACATTGATGTATAATTAAAGGGTTAGAAAAGGCAATGCTGAATAATTGATATTGGAGCAAAGATGTCGTGGCATCCTGAACCTCATTGTGCTCAGTGTTTTAACTTGCAGTGCAGATAAAAGATTTACCAGTTTGCTTTCTGGTCATCTACTTCAGCTAGCAGTGTTTCATTGTGGTCAATGCTACACTGTGACTGAGGAGCTATATATATATATATATATATATATATATATATATATATATATATATATATATATATATATATATATATATATATATATATATATATATATATATATATATATATATATTAGGGGTGCAACGATACACAAAATTCACGGTTCGGTTCGGTTCGATACTTTGGTGTCACGGTTCGATATTTTTTCGATACAAAAAAATGTTCATGCATTTTTAATTTGTCATTTATTACAATTATAAATATATATTTTAACTCAAAAGTCCAGTTTTTAAATTTAACCCTAACCCTTGTGCGTGTTTTTTATTTTGACAGCGAATGCGCACCTGCGGACCACTTATGTGCAGCCCTGGTTATTTAGCTCGTCATATTGCAGCCACAGAAATTCTTTTGTCCATGAAACCATAAAGCTGCACTTTCTTTTTGCCTTATAGTCTGATTTGTCATAACTTCTCCGTTTTGTGGTAAGCTTTTCTTTGGCTGTCACTTCTTCACCCTGACCTGTCTTATTTGGCTCAGCAGAACTAAAATATATATACTGCTGCTTTTACACATGCACTCACATAAGCTCAGCGATTCTCTGCGCGATCAACCTCTCACATGTGTAAGCTGCGGGAGATTTCACTTGTCATGTTTGCATAGTAAGCTAACGATTAATAAGACGATGTCAGAGGAATTGGTGCACAAATTATCATCACTCACAGATCAGTGCTGTCGCTCTCTCTATACACAGTTCGCACGATTGCAAAGTGAAAGCAAAAAAACAAGCGCAAATTCAAACGCGACTTCAATATGTCACATATTGACAGTGGCTCACCGATGCCAATGACATAATTACCCAGCTACATTTCTGAAAGAATGCAAAAGCATTGACATATATTTTTCCTACAATAGCCCGACGGGCAGGGAAGAGATAGATTTTGGTAGCCCGACTGAAAAAATCGCTAGCTTCGGGACGTCGGGCTAGCGATATTGCAAGCCCTGTATCTGATTGAGGAATCACTCATCTTTGGAAAAGAGAGTTTATTACAGAGAAATGGCTCTTTCCAAAATAAAAGCTATACTATCCGCTTCTTCTGGGCTATATTCTCAGCAGCATAAGGAGAATCATGTGCTAACAGCTGTCTAAATGACTCGGCTAAAGTTAGTAGCATGCTTGTTGTTTTTGTCTTTGCACTAGGATGATGTCAGTGTAAATGTGCAGTCATATTCGTTGTGTTCCCACTAGTGCTTTCAGGTTAATCTCGTTGAAATGACCTTAACGCCACAACACGGCAAATCTCCGTTAACGAGCTACCGCCGATCGCTCCGTGCATGGGGCTAGACGGCCAACACGTTAACGAGCTAACTGCGCTAACACACTAGTTCACACCAATGTAATTGAGCATTGCATGGCACATCCAACATACTGTTTTACTTTAGTCCATGACTCGCTTACCTTCAGGGTCATACGTCACATGAAAACCAAAATAATTCCAAACGCCAGATCTGAATGAGGTTCAATTTGCCTGTTGCAAGGAGAGCTTAACTTCTGTCTCGCTAGCTTGCCCTGCGCTCTTCCTTCTGACTATGCTGTCTGTGTTGAGCGCTCAGTGGATCTGCGCTGGACAGTGCAGCCTAGGCGGAGTAGTCGAACACAGATTCACTGAGCGCTCAACACAGACAGCATCGTCAGAAGGAAAATTGATAAAATAAATTACAAATGTTGTATTGTTCGATACATATGCGTACCGAACCGAAAGCACTGTATCGAACGGTTCAATATCGATACGAATATCGTTGCACCCCTAATATATATATATACCTACCACAAGTGTACCCTGCCTCTCGACCTATGACAGCTGAATGCATGGCTGGCTGTAGATGGATGGATGTACTTTTAGGTTTCAAAACAAGGCCACGGAGTGAAAAGTAAAGCATTACCAATTTTTATCAATCAGCTGACCAAGTCATACGTTTCTAATTCAGAAAGAGAAAGTATTAAGAACATATGGTCACGTTAACCCTTTGTAATCAATACGATTCCTCTCACCTTAAGTGCTTCTACTTAGCTTTTGAGCACCATATCTTGAAGCTTGGGTGTATTGATCTGCCCAGCTGATTGGAAGTTTTCCTTTAGGAGCTATAGTATAGCAGTGGGACTACAAGTGGATGGATCAGTTTACTCCTTCTTACCCCCACTTCCGTCACCACACCTGCCACAGCTAGCAAGAACACACACAAACGGCCCATCTGCGCGTGCAAATCCTCGTGTGTCAGTGCAAGAGGCTGCTTGTGTGCTCAGGAGAGCACACGTCTGAGAGGCGTATTAAATGAGAAATGTGTTACATAGGGTTTATGGTGGCGGCGTGTGCTTGAACCGCATTGACTTGAGCAGCTGCTGGGCCTTATTATGGATCCGTGGCAGGAGACAGATTTTAGATTTTTACAGGGCTAACACACTATATGACAGTCTGCTTTTCCGATTGAGTGCTAGAACCCATAACCCACTGCCGATTAACATCCACGCACTCGTGCAGAAACGTGCACACTTTTACACCCATAAACAACAACAGCAATATACACTCCATTAAATGGTCAAACAGTAGATATGCATGTCTATATAGGATGCTGTTTATCCACAGGTCTGGCAGTGTCTCTCTTCCCACTTACATATGTCTACTTTTCTCTGATTCTCTTCTTTTATCTAACAGATGCTAAAATATAGTTTGGATTTTTAAAGGTGTTCTGGGATTGACCTCGTGCGTAGCCTCAAGCCTCCCCCTTTTGTAAACTGATATACCTCATGTGTGCGTGCGCGTGCAGGCGTGGTGCCACAGTCGGATACACAGCAGCTGTGGAGGAGGCGGTGAAGAGGGGAAATGGGAATAGCCAGCACAGTAGACAGAGCCCAGATAGACCTGTCAGCTCTGTGACACCCACACATGGCTCAGGCTCTCCTCTGGGATGAGACCAGAGCAAGGGAAAGGAAGCGTGACAGGGTGCAGGTAGAGCCGTAAAGCCACGGCAGAGGTGTGGTACACGCTGCGTAAATTCTTGCTCCCTTTTGTTCACACAGATCAACAGATTCACAAAAATAAGAAGGGTTTAACTACATGAGTGCTAAATATTTTTAGCTTAAGTCTGCAGTCAGTGGTTACAAGCTAATGTTGGGACTGCACATATAGCTGTGAACAGTAAGTTGCACAGCTACCGCAAGTTTGGAGTCCTGCAACTAATTCTGCGTTGCACAGAGGTCTGGAAGCTGGCTTAGCCACTTTAATAAAATAACATAGCTGTGTTAAAGCCACTCCTGTGTAGCTGTTGGCCTGTGTTTGGGATTTATGTCTTGCTGAAATCAAAACCTTCTCTTTATAGTTTCATAACAGAGATTCCCATAGTTCGTTTTTCCCCTTCTTTTGTTGTTGAATTTATTTTACCTTTACCAAATTATGCTGCAAGGAAGCCCCTCCAAGCATGATTCTGCAGGAACCAGGCTTTGTGGATGAAGGATGAGTTATGATGACATCACACTGTTTGGTTTACACCAAACATAGCATTTAGTGTGATAGAAGGGGGGGGGGGGAAGCAAAGCTCATTTTTCTCCTTATTCCAAAAACTATTTCAGCTTTGTTCCAAATTCTCCCACATGCCTTCTGGCAAACGCTAGCTGAGATGGCATCAGTTTTTTTAACAGTGATTTCTCTCTTTTTCAGTCTACCAGAAAACTAACTGGTAAATCACCCGGGCAACTGTACATTGTCTCTCATCTCTCAGCCATGGAGGCTTGTAGGTTCTTCAAAGTTGCTGCAGACCTCTCGCTTGGCTTCAAAGTAGTGTCCTCCAATGCAGAGATGCTCAGTTTTTGAAGATGGCCATGAATTAAAGTTTTTCAATCACTGGATGGCTTATATAGACGTGTTTAGTATTTCCACTGCTGCTTACCATTTAGTATGTAACACTGCCGGGATTTTTTCTCCCCGGTCCAAAACATGTAACCACTGTGAGAGCTTTTACATTAATATTGACATATGGAGCTAATGCAAAAAAAAGGTCGTGGAATTGCATTCAAATGAACTGCTCACATTTGGTCCTTTTTTCTTCTTCTTTCAATTAAGAAACAAGCAGAGACACTCGTGCTGCCACGTTGGAAAAGCTGGAAGTATCGCTGAGCTTGACTGCGGTCGTGTTTTTTCAAACCGCGGCTGTGGAAGAAAGAATTAGAGAGAAAGAGAGAGGAGAGGAAAAAAAAGTCTCAGGCTCAGTTTCAAGCAACACATAGGATTTGTAATAAGATTCACGACTGGGCCTACAATCCGGTGTGTAGTTATTGTTACTGCGATAAGCCAATCACGAGGCTGAGTGTTTCTCTGCAGTTGGATGTGTCAAGTGTGCGCTGTTTGTTTATGTAAAACATACTGTAGACAAATTTCCACTTCCTTCCATTTATCTGCTGTTCTTGATTGTGCGCTGAAAGCAAGCTGATGATTATGAGTGTGTTTTCTTACGGGGGCGTGGGTGGGATCATATCTGTTTGATCTCGCAGGCAAAAATATGGGCAGCACAACAGAATCTCATCTCTTGTGTCAGCTATTCTTCCGCGCTGCGATATTCTCATGGGAACGCGTTTCTGCTGCGCGAATCACAGACAGATCAGTGCGGGCCGGTTCTTATCTGGACATGAAGGACGGGAAGATGGAAGAGGGAAGGTGTAAAAGTGAGGGAGAGGAAAGGAGACGAGAGAGAGGAAGAGATCCTCTGGGAATCATAATACCTGAAATTTGGGTGGGAGGGCGGCGGCTCTTGAATCTAGCCCATCATCATTTCATAAGCAGGTATTTTACTTGCCCCCCTTTTTTTTGCAGGCCGGGATGCAAGCTCACCTCGGCTGCGTTCCCTCTGTTTCCCCTCAGATTGAGCAGATTAGACAGTTATATTGTTTATGCGAGTGCCACGACTCGTGTAACAGCCTGCCTGGAGATTTTGTTATTAGTTTGATCGCTTTCTTTTCTATTCGTCTGCGGCCATCATGCGCGTTGTTGCCGTTTGATAGCATCTCTGGTTCATGTCAGGTCAGCAGATCTCTTATTGCTGTTCTGCTGCAGGTGGGGAGGTCCTAATAAAACCGTTGTGCTTCAGTCAGACATTCTGCGGGGCACTACGTAGGGTTTTCTCAGCTGAATGGGCATTTGATCAGCAGACCCTGCAGCATCAAACCACGCTGACACTTAAGTGCTGTTGTCTCTACGTTCCCCTTCCACTCAGGAACCCTCGACTCCCACACTCACATTCACGGAGACGTGCGTTATTCGCGAACAGTGCGACTTTCACCTCTGAGTGATGTGTATTGTCTGCATAAAGAGAGACCCGTCAGGGATCTTCAGTTCCCGATGGAGACATCAGGCTGCCCGCCATGCTCTCTTGTCCTTCACTAGCATCCTGAGATGACAGTAGATAAACAATGGGAACAAACAGGCACTCCCACCAGCATTGATCTGGCTGGCTCACCCCTCCCTGCTTTCACCAACAACGCCACATTGATTCCACCTACACTCAATTTATATGAAAGCCCCCCCCCCCCCTCCCCCCTCCCAGCCCACCTCCCTTTTCTACCAGGACTGACAAAAATGATAAATGACCAACCCCTTCCTCCCTCTTCCGCCACCTCCCTCTGCCTCACGTTGGCTGTCCGAGGCTCTACAAACCTATTTTCTACCCTCAGAAATCCAATAGAGTGTGCTTGCCTTTTTTCCCCCTTTCTCTGAAGTGTAGTTTTTGCCGGTGTGCGGGTTGTTCACCACCTTTGCAGTAATTTCCACACATAAACATGTCACTGGGTATAATTTCAACCCTGCAGGACGCCCATATCCGTGATGTCAGAGCATTAAGGAAGACAAATGAAGGAAATTAATATGCATTTTCAATGGCAGACGCCGTAGGATCGCTTTACCCTGCAGCTAATGCCTCTGATAGTCTGCTGTGTCACTTAAAGAAGTAATCATATGCACAGTTTCCAAAATGATGTCAATTATTTTCTTCTCTTTGGCTTAATCAGACCGTCGTCTCATTATGTAATTATTATCTGGTTAATTTGTCCCCTGTGTAAATCGCACGATCGAGTTTGTGGTTCGACTGTCCATCTTAATACACGTTCAGCTTTTTATACATATTCTTTTTCTGATCCAGTGTCCCCCTATGCCTGTAAATGGGACACGGAGCGTCTATAAATAGATATACTGTGGCACCGAGCTGCTGGTGTGTGCGCGTGTGTGTACTGCTTTTCACATGTTCCGTGGAAGTGATCGAGGCCATTGATGAGGATGCCGGTTCCACTCTCGGCCCCTCCATCCTGCTGCCCAGGGGTGCAATACCATTTCACATCTCACTTAGACCCTTCCCTAATGATCCTTCTCCGCTCAGCCACAGTTTTCCCATGGCTCCCAACTCCGCACTGCTTTTCTCACTGTGAGGTGATCCATTTTACACTTCCCTCTGCTCTCAGATACCCACTGGAAAACTAAAGGAAGGTGGCAGCCAGGTTTGTGAGCCTCCAAGATGAAAATGACTCACGAGTGCCATGTATAATTTATTCCCTGCTCCTCCTGTTTCTTATTCATTTCGGTCTTAATCATTCTCACATATTATAAATGTGTAATCATGCCATTATGCCAACGCCTACTTAGGTTGTCTCCCTTGACGATGATGTTTGTGTTGATGGGATCTGATGTGATCTCTTAAATATAGAAGTCTGAGGGCAGGGTTACCGTCTTCCCATTCTCTCGATAATTGCTCCTAGGTAAAGATTCCACTACCTCGTGCGCATTTGAAGATAATTCCCTCCTTGTCCCGTTACTATGTCAAAGAATAGCATTGCAATCATTTCAATTATGACAGCGCTGGGATCGAGGTCATCGAGTGGGGCCTTGAGAAGTAATTGGAAGGGCATGGGCGAACCGAGGAAAGGCATTTTTCTTCTGCGAAATTGCCTCAGTCTTGGGGACAGTAAATTGAGGTGCTGAAAAATGATGTGATAATTCAGCCACATGGTTTGGTAAGGGGAAATTGTCTGAAAGGCACTTTCTGGAGAATTAGAAGGCAAAACTACATTTCCCTCCCGAGTCCTCTGTCCTTCACGCAGTGGCATGAAATGAATTGATGAGACGGAGGGAGAGGGAAGTGTCGGTGTAAATGTTTGCAGCTAAAATGAAGCTGCCTGCTCGCGCATTCAGATTGGCTGAAGGGTGAGAGGCGGTAGCCCGAGCGAGGATACGGTACTCCGCTCCACACTATTTCACGGCCTAAGCCTTTAATCGCAGCAGCTACAATGAATGCATAAAATGGAATTCAAATTTCAGATTGATTGATTTTATATTGATGAATGCCAAGGCTGGCTTAAGGGGAAAAAGAACTGTGACTGTGGCTTTTTTTAAACGTAACCTCTTTAAGAAGGCGAGTCCTTGCTGCTCTCATGTGCCCGTTTGTTGCTTTTAGATGTGCTTCAAAAGAAATATGAAAAATTCTTGCTTTTTGAAGTTTAATCTCTCTTAAGAAAGGGTAGGAGGCAGAATGCAAATGTGGAAATTTGCTCCGGCTTTGCTATTTACTGCTTGAGACTTGGGCATCTTGTAGCCGCGGACAGTCAGCATTTCGAAAATGTCAGGCTTTTGAGTGAGCCTTCTGAGCGAGCGTCATGGACATCTCAGTTCTCAAATCAAAAACATGGCTGCCATCCCAGCCTCCCTCCCAATGTACTGTCAAAACTTCACCATAGTGGCTCTATTGTGTCTCATTTCTTAATCCCTTCAAGGTATCTCACACAGTAACAGAGCTGCCATAAGCACATTTGGTGCTGTTTGCAGATTAACAGGATTACAGATTATGGATTACACTAGCGTCATTCTTACCCATTTAACCTTGACGCATGCCCCGCTGAAAAATTTCAGGCCTTTGCAAACACAAGACCAAGTTCAGTGTTAGTGTTTGAACACGATACTTGGCAGTGTTGTCCAGGACTGAACGCAAACAAGCCTATCTACTATTGGAGTGTCTTGTGTGTGTTTGCGTATGTGGTCACACCAGCAGCCCTTCGATGAGGGTCCTATGGATTAGCGCCCTCACTGTTTTTCCTTCGCCACAGCTTCCATGCCTTTGAACGCAACCCAACTCCAGCGTTTCCATGGGAAACGTGCAGTTGCCAAGTCCTGTGGCGATTGAGCGCTGAGGGTCATCGTTTATTTCTGTCTGACAGGAGCAAAGGGGACAGATTGGAGAGGGGACAGCAGGGGGGGGAGAAGAGGGGGAACTGTTGGGTCCTGAGGGGATGTGGAGGGCCTAAATCTCCTTTAAAAGTTTATTTGTCCAAGGGATCGCCTACGGCGGAGTCTGACACTGGTTTGTTGGTGTTAATGTACCGACTGTCCTCGCAAATCCCTCAGACACTTAGTCGTATTCACACTTTAAAAGAAGTGCAGCAGCAGTGTCGGGGAGGGAGGGGAGGGGGCAAAAAAGGGGGGGAGACGTGTGAAGCCGCATATGGTCGACCGTAGCGTTGTTTTTCCAGAGAGTTGTTACAGCTGAGGACTAGCCTCCATCCCCCTGCTCCTCTTTGTCTCTCATTAATCTAGCACTATGGCTCTGGCTTGTTTCCAGCGATGTAGAGCGAGCAGGTTTAAGTGACCACCCACCCTGAGGAAAAGCATCAGTCTGCCCCCGGTGTCACCTGCTAGTGTTTCTGCCTACATTTCACTCTGTCGCCTCGTGTCTATCAGCCGCTCTAAAATAATGAGCAAAGTTCTTTAATTGTAGTTTTCGAAGCGTCGGGATTGATGGTTATACTTTGGGATGAATCTCTCGCTAATTTCTCTTGTCTTGTACGAGTTGATCAACTTGTCCTTTCATTTGCTATTGTCTTTCATTTTTTCCTTTCTTACTACTCTGGTCTGCCACCTCTATTTAGGGAGGCTTTAGTCCACATGTGCAATTACAGAGTTCATATTTGGTCTGAGCTCTTTCCATCACCAAGAATGAAAAGGTTGGCTATGGGATCTGCGTTAGTCTCCTACTGCCGCTCCTTTATGCATGAGTTAGGACTCTGGCAGACTGGAACACCGTGGTGTCTGTTAACCCTTTTGGCTTCTCTTCACCTTACCCAATATGTCTGCTGGCTATACCTCTCATCAGCTTCTGCAAAGCATGAAATATTCATGTCCCCCTTGCTTTCTCCCTCTGCATTTTTGAATCTATTATTTTGAAGAAAGGAGCACAGGCACGTTTCCAGCTCTATCTCGGCCTCTTCCAAGGTATACGTAGCACATTAGGTGAGATGGGCATGCAGACATTTTGAGATCCATTAGCCATTATTCGGTTTAGGTGCTTTATCTTCAGCCCCATCATGGTCTAATGTATTGTACTCTCTATTTAACGGGTCTGACCTCACTGCTTCGCACTCAAGGCCTTGAGATTTCCCTTTATTTGTGTCTGCTTCTCTCACTCCGCCTCTCAGGCCTTCTCTTTCTCTCTGCCTTCTTCCTTTCTTCAGCTGTAGCTCACTGCATCGCAGTGTGAAGGTCAACATTGGGAGGCGGTCATCTCTACTGTGATTTGGGCAAGAAATGTGGTTTCCTGTGAGTCTGCTCAGTCTTTCCGCGCTGCCATTAGATCTGCTTCCAAGCCATGTTAACAGTGTCATTAAAGTCACAGCAGTGCTTATTGTCTCCCTGCAGACACGGCCAAAGATAGCATGTCTTCAGTCTGATTACACATTAACAGGAATTGACTTTAATATAGCTCTGATCGGGGCAGGCCACTATGGCTGGAAATGGAGAAATCTGAAAATATATACATCATTAGAAGGTTTATCATTTGGGGAGGAAACATTTTACTAATTAGCGTTCAACCAAACCGGTTAGGATTAATTTGTTTCTCTTTTTTGTTTCTTCCTGTTTTAAAAACAAATCTTTTGGCATTTGACTATTCGTCAGAACAAAATAAATCTTTAGTGTCCATGTTCTTAATAGACCACTATAAATGTGTTACTTTGTTGTTAAATCTACATTGTTGTTTCTCTTATCACAAATATTCTTGTGTATTTCAATGTTTCTTCCTGCATATCTGCTGACATACGCTCACCGGCCAGTTCATTAGGTACACGTTGGACCCCCTTTTGCCTTTAAAACTGGAAGCACTCCTCAGAGATTTTGGTCCATATTGACATGACAGCATCACACAGCTGCTGCTGAATTGTCAGCTGCACGTCCGCGATATAAATCTTGTAATGTAGATTCCTCCACATCCCAGAGGTGCTTTATTGGATTGACAATCTGGTGATTGTAGGGGTCATTTGAGTACAGTGAACTCATTGTCATGTTCAAGAAAGCAGTTTGAGATGATTTGAACTTTGTGAAATGGTGTCTTATCTTGCTTAAAGCAGCCATAAGTAGACTGCTTCACTATGCATAAAGGGATGGACATGGTTGGCAACAATACTGCCAAGAAAATAATCCCACACTTTTACTGCAATCAGCAGCCTGAACCAATACAAGGCATATATCCGTGCTTTTATGTTGTTTATGCCAAATTCTGACCCCACAATCTGAATGCTGCTGCAGAAATCAAGACTCATTTTTTTCTGTTCTTGTCTGATATGATTGATACCCGTTGTGGTCTTCTGCTGCTGTCGCCCATCTGCTTCCAGGTTGGATGTGTTGTGTATTCATCGATCTTCCTCTGCATACCTTTGTTGTAACAAGCAGTTATTTAAGTTGCTGTTCCCATCTTATCAGCTCACAGCAGCCTGGCCATTCTCCTCTGACCTCTGGCATCATGGCATTTTTCTCCCAGAGAGCTGCCACTCACTGGATATATTCTCTGTAAACTCTAGCGATGGTTGTGCGGGAAATTTCCAGTAGATCAGCAGTTTCTGAAATACTCAGACCAGCCCATCTGGCACCAACAACCATACCACATTTAAAGTAACTTAAATCACCTTTCTTCTCCATTTCAATAGTAAGTTTGAACTTCAGCCGGTATTCGCAATCATGCCTCTATGCTCATTGAACAAAACAACTTAGAGCTAGCTGCTTATTTAGTTTAATGTCCAATAGTACATTAAACTAAATAAGGTGAGCATATGCCGAAAGGCATATGCTCACATATTTAAAAGGAGGAAAACTATAAACTTACTATAATTTAAAACTAGGAACTCACTGTGGTGAGGTGAAAAGATACTACAACAGAGGACAAGGGGGGACAGCAAGTATATCTACACAGGAGGGTGATGGGGGGAGTGGAAACAGCTGCGGAGAATGAGACACCGTTAAACCAAATCACAGTGAACAAGACAAAGGAAGCAAAAGTAAAAACAAAGCACCAGGACTACAAACTCTCAAAGTAAAACAGGAACTGATGACTTAATGAGGAAAACATCATACACGAGACATGAATAAACTAAATGCAAGAGGCTTGACACGGGAGGGAGGAAAAGAGAACTAGACTAAATTCGCTAGGAGAAGGAATACAAGACATAATCTAAACCTCACACAACCCTGAGATCTCAATATATATCGAGTAAATAAACAAAACTAGAAAGTCCAAAAACTCAAATGCTGGGAAAACAAACCCATGACCATAAAACCATAACACATCATCGTGATACAATTTTAAGATCAAGTGAATAAGGTTTGTTGATTAATATTCTGGTCCTCATTATTGGAGCCATGTAGATTTCTGAAGCATCTTGACGCTGAGAAATCTAAAAAGAAAACTGTGCTTCTTTACAGTGGTAATAGTTGTCACCCTGGTCATGTCCTCTGCTTCACTGTTTCCATCAGGAGTCACTTCCTGTGACTAATCATACTTTGATATGCTGTGGCACGAACCCTGGCTCCATAAGAAAGGAACAAACAAGG
This sequence comes from Mchenga conophoros, assembly GCF_057382185.1. Taxonomy (NCBI): domain Eukaryota; kingdom Metazoa; phylum Chordata; class Actinopteri; order Cichliformes; family Cichlidae; genus Mchenga; species Mchenga conophoros. The sequence goes on from NC_140527.1 coordinate 29,784,691, forward strand.
TACCCGGGGATCTTCAAGCAACCAGCTCTGTTGGTTTTTGTCTGCACCGCTGTGATATATTCTCTGAACACCCACTGTTTTTTTTCACTGCCTCTCTTTACATTAGTCTCTGCATCCCCATGAAGGGAGAAGTTGGACACGACTCAGAGAAAAAAGACGTGCAATTTCTTCCACAGATCTTGCAGGAGGCAGATTTAAGGCATCCTGTTAAGCTTAGCTGGAAGGATAGCCGGGGCAGAGACACTTGCCAGACCTTGATTCTCATTAAAAGGACACCGGATGCACTTGATTTTCTCCACTTTGGAATTCCGTTTGAGCCGAGCTCAGCGCGGCCACTTGTGTATTTTTGACGTTACTGCTTACTTTTAATTAAACCTAGGTTTATCGGGTTACCAATAAACCCTTTAATGGCATTATTACATCTACTTTATGTCCCCTTTGTGTCTTGCTGGGTTTCGTGGTCACTGTTTAATGTCTTCGGGTTGAGGGGTATGTGTCTCTAATGCAGCATCTATGGTTTTTACACAGGGATGTGTGCACGCTGCAATAGCTCTCCCGCTTAATGGTCAGACCATTTTCCATGCAAAGGTAATGATGCTCCATCTCATTTCTCCACCAGGAGACTTAATGGAGAAATGATGTTTTTGTAAGTGACTCGCTCATACCATTCTCATGCTGGATGCTTTACTTTTCACACTTGGCTTGATGGAGGTTGCCTAAAGGGCTGGTATATTATGTTAGGTCTGCTGAGGGTATGGAAATGTATATAGAGTGTGATAAGGGATTTTTTCCAAGAGTAAAGGATCCTTTTGTTGCCAGGTCTGTCTGTCACTCCCATCCACTCCTCTGCTCTTGGATCGCTTCCCTTCCATCGGCTTGTTTTTCCTTTCTTCTCTCCGTTTTGGTTCCGATACTGTGCGGATTTGAGAGAAATAGAAGGCGAATGTCCCCATGGGCGATGGCTTCACTTGCACGCAGTCACACAATTCTGAGCTGAACTGGGAATTGGCTCACCCTGAAGCTTTGTCACTCAAATTTTGCCTATTGATTGTGTGGAGGCTGCGTGAGCGGGTGATTTGTGTGTGTGTGTGTGTGTGTGTTATGTTTGCACACACAGGGGTTAGGCGTGTGTGTGCGTGTGTGTAGGGGAAAACTGGCAGCTCTTACTTTGTGTAGGTGAATGCAAGGACTACTTTGGAGCGAACTTTTGGAGTGCTGGCACTGCCAGTATGCAACATCTCCCACACACGGCTAATCCCACTCAACAAAAGAACGTGATATGCTGTTTGTTCTATAGGAGCTGATGCTTGTGCTGTTAGATTTTAACGCTATTTCCTTCTGTCTTGCCGTTTTTCTAGGTCAGGAGATTTAATCCTGGGGGAATGCTGTTGAGATGACCTGCGTGGCCTTTGTTTCCTCAAGAGATTATTCTCCAATCAAAAGAGTGGAGCAAAATCGAGCCAGGACATGCTTGACAGGTTTACATGATGGACAGGTGATGGAGTCTTCCATCATCTTTCTCCACCAGTGACTCGGCCTGCCAGCTCTCCCCGCGAGGCATAAGTGTGTACCAGCAGTCCAAGGCCCCTTATTTGTTTGCCATGGTGACATAAGCAGTGCTGCAATATGAGGGAGAACCAAAACCGCCTCATTTCTTTCTCCAGTAGCTCCTGCAGCTGCTATCTTAATGCTTCTTATATTTAGCTCCATAACAAGGCTGACCTTGCTCTGAGAATCCCCTGCTCGCTGTCCTCTATCCACACCGAGAGAGAGACTGTCCCCCAAGGTGTGCTGCTGAGCCGGCGCGGCAGAGCGGTGTGGCGTGAGACGATGCTGGGATGTGTGACCCGCCTCCGTCGGCAGGTCCGTCTCCTCCCCCTGCAGACCTCGCTGATACTTCTCTTCCTCTTCTGCACCGTCAGCGTCTTCATCTCAGCCTACTTCCTATATGGCGTCAAGCGGGAGCTGGAGCCATCAGGAGGGGGTGTATCCGGAGCCGAGGGAGCATCCGCCGACACCGATGACCCAAGGGTCACTCCATCCCGACTGCTGCCTTTGCGGCCTGTCTCAGGGGGCCCTGGGGCAGATCCCGGAGGGACAAGGACAGAACCTGTTGTCCTGGTGTTTGTGGAAAGCCAATATTCTCAACTGGGGCAGGAGATTGTGGCCATTTTGGAGTCTGGCCGATTCAGGTACCGGACTGAAATCTCTCCTGGCAAAGGGGACATGCCCACATTGACGGACAAAGAAAAGGGGCGTTTTACACTTGTTATTTATGAGAACATTCTCAAGTATGTCAACTTGGACGCCTGGAACCGAGAGCTGCTGGACAAATACTGTGTGGAATATGGAGTAGGCATCATTGGCTTCTTCAAGGTTAGGACAACACCACACTCCTTCTGCCTCCCCCTTTCTCTCCCCTCTCTCACTCACACCTTCTGCCCTGTCCATCTGGCTCCACCGTCTCTAAGGAGATGGGATTCACAGAGTTGGAAAGACCTGCCTGGTTCAATATCACTCTGTCCCACGGCAGTGTCTTCTGTCTCTCTTATGTTCTCTGTATCAATGTTTTTCTTTATTCTGCAATCTGGCCTTCTTCTCTTTTCTTCCTCAGTGTCTTATTTCTCTGCTTTGTTTTAACCTACACATGCATTCCCCAGCCTCCTTCTCCCTCTGTGTTTCTCTCATGCTCTCTCCTTTTTCCTCTAGATCAGTAAATCCGTAGATGCTTATGTTTGCCCAAGGCCAGCTTTTTTTTTCTTTCTTCTAAGGTGTTATGGTTTTAATCACCATTTCTGAGCCATGTACAGAAGATCTAGAGATGTAGAAGAAATTTTAGGCAGGTCATGGTTTCCTGGCAGAATTTACCACAAGGAGAAAGAGAAAGCAACCAGTACACTTACACATCTGCATGATTGATGTCGTTGTCCCGTTTTGGCCTTTCCTTGATGGATATCAGCGAGTTTGTTACATACACATGAAGTCCACTACAGACGCAGATGCATTGCTTCTAATTAGACTCCAGCTGTACAACAGTGGACTTGCATCTGCTCTGCATCTGTAATTAGCTTTGGCTACTTTTTTCATGTAGCCCTACAAAGTTTATTTGGATTATTTGTGATTTACAACTCTGTGTTGTTTACAGTTAAAACTCTACAGGGTTCACATGACCGTGAACACGAGTAGCATGTCTCCAGAGTTTTGCACACTGTAGAATTTCCCGTATAGCAAACATGATATGGTATGTTTTTGGTCATGTGTAGTCTGTGCAGAATAAAATAGTTGTTTTTTTAAATGAAATAAAATATTTCGACTGATATAGTGGCTGATATTAGCCATTTGCCAATATATCGATATTGTTTTCTCATATTAATAAAGACTCATAAATAACTACATCTAACAACTGTTAGGGAAATCATAAAAATTCTGTGTATTAGTGAGGCTTCATCTCCTTCATAAAGCACGCCTGATATATGGAAAAGGAAATTGATGTTGCATGTGTGCTTGTTTATTTTTCTACATATTAGGTGCTGATAAGATAAAATACAAAGAAAAATAAATACAATTAGATAGTTAAGCATTGCAATAGTTGTTATCTACAGCCTCGGGGTAATTTAACTCCAAATGATGCGGGGCAAAAGAAGCCAGAATGAACGAATGGTTAAAGAAAATCAGCTGATTTGTTTTTTATTAGATTTTTAAAACTACTAAATATGATCAGAGATGTAACATATAGTTTGCACACATGAATGGGAAAAACGGTGACGTGACACCACGCAGTTTGTGTTAGTGTCAACTTTTCTCGCTAACACCCACGCGCTGTTTTGTATTTCTAAAGGAAGACTTAAGTTGTGCAACATGAAGTGACTGTAAGTAATCATACAGCAAATCAAGCGAATACACTTTTTGTCACGTGTAGTCTGCGGAGAATAAAATGCTCCTTTTCAATGAAATGAAAGGCTCTAAATGCAGTCTACCTCACAGAGCAGGCCTAATTTGTAATTAGTATTTGTATCACTTTCTTCATATTAGTTTCTGATAAGATGTGATGAAAAGAAAAATCAATTAGATGACATGGGTAATCACTTTATTTACATCCACAGCCTCGAGGTAAATGAGTGTAACAAATGAACGTTTCTTTAGATATAATCACCATCATGTGGACACTGCACAGTGTATATTAGTGTTAATGTTTCTAACTAACACCCAAACACTGTGTTGAAATTCTAAGGAAGAGTTATGTTGAAGTGCAAGATGAAGTAAGAGAGAATCAGGGAATGGCAAGTTTTGGCGGGGAAATTTCATTAAGCCTTTGCTGAAGTCTCAGTCTCAGAGTCTTTGAGAACACAGCAGGAGGTTATTCATTTTGACTGCAATCTCAGGGCATAGCAGATTGAGCATAGCAGGTAGAAGCTGCCTCATGCCTTCACGTTTGAGCAGGCCTGACATTCCTTATTTCACACATGACTGGAGAAATTGGGGAATTATTTCCAATGCATTTCTGTCTTCATCACTCCAGTGTATGATGAATCTGTGTGATTTCTCTCTCGTCTCTGTCTCTCTGTGTTGATCAGGCCAATGAAAACAGCCTGCTCAGTGCACAGCTGAAAGGCTTCCCCCTCTTTCTTCACTCTAACCTGGGTCTGAAGGACTGCACGGTCAACCCCAAGTCCCCGCTTCTCTTTATCACTCGATCTGGGCAGCCGCTGCCAGGTCCTCTCCCCGGAGATGACTGGACCGTCTTTCAGTCCAACCACTCGACATACGAACCCGTGTTACTGGCCAAGACCCAATCAGCTGAGAGCGTCGCGTCGATGGGGCAGAATGCTGCTCTGTTGCCATCAGTGGTGCAGGACCTGGGGCTTCACGACGGCATCCAGAGGGTCTTGTTCGGCAACAATCTGGCTTTCTGGCTGCACAAGCTGGTGTTTGTGGACGCTGTGGCCTTTTTGACAGGGAAGCGACTCTCGCTTTCTCTGGAGCGCTACATCCTTGTGGATATAGATGACATCTTTGTGGGCAGAGAGGGTACCCGCATGAAGGTGCCTGACGTAAAGGTGAGTTTGTGTTTCAAAGTACTAAAAAAAGAAAAACATCTTCTCAGAATAGTAACTGAACCCACTTATCTATTCATCAGCCGCTGTTTTTCAACAGCCCTTTGCTGGAAAATAAAAAATTGCCTCACACATAGCATGTTCTACCCTCTGCCAGTCATACAGAAACCCCTTCTTCTCACTCCTCTACTCCTTTTGAATGCATTCGTCCCAGTAGGCTGCTCAAAGCTGACAGGCCCCACTGCTCACACTGTCACAGAAGCTCCACAGCAATGAATATTTCAGGGGCCCAGAGACATACAAAGAATGTTGAAAAGCTCCTTGCTTGCGTCCCCTCAGAGCAGAACAGGCTCGCCTCACATGTGGAGGCAGAGGGTATGAGAAAAAGTTATGGAAGAGGCATCAAGGCCCCCCTCACTGGCAGCGCAGCAGCTAGCTTTTAGAGACGCATCACACCCTGACATGATGGAGAAATCTGAGCGAGAGAGAGGGGGTGTGCACTGGGAGCCTCATCCAGCACGGAGATCAAATGAAACAAACACCCGAATCAGAGGAGAGCAAAATATCAAACAGAATGGAGGAGAGGAGTGAGGCAACTGGGAGTGGATGCTGGATGTTTACCGAAAGAAACTTTCAGAATAAAATATGCATGTGGGCACAAGACCGAACGGGTGTTCGCGCTTTCTCATTAATGCGCTCGTGCACCGGTTTCAGCGCATCGTGTATTGACTCACCCTCCTCTCCTCCTACTGTTTCAGGCCCTGCTGGAGACACAGAGGGAGCTGCGCACCCATGTGCCCAACTTCACCTTCAATCTGGGCTTCTCAGGGAAATTCTTTCACGCTGGTGAGATGCAACCCGACGAGAACTTTTGCCAGTTGCTGAGATAAACTAAAATAAATAAAACTTCAAGCTGGTGAAGTCGTGATTCATATTCTTTAATTTTGCTTCTCCTCTCTGTCCTCTCTGTCATGCCCTGACTTTGTCCATTTCCTGCTTCTCATTTCTCAAATGCTTCCTTCTAATATTTGAACTCTGTCTCTCCCTTTGCCTTGCTGACTTTCATTTCCTCTACTTTCATTTCCTCTCCCTGTCATCACTCGCTCCATTTTACCTTTGCCTCTTCTTTGTCATCTCCCATTTTTATATCTTCAATTTCCTCATAACCCACCGCCCCTCATTTTTGCGCTAACCCCGTTCATCTCCCTCCATCTCCCCCTCTTCCTTTCCCATGCTATTCTCTCTTACGTCCAGGATCTGATGAGGAGGACCTGGGAGATGACCTGCTGCTTTCCTATGTGAAGGATTTCTGGTGGTTTCCTCACATGTGGAGCCACATGCAGCCCCATCTATTTCATAACCAGTCCGTGCTGGCCGAGCAGATGTTGCTCAACAAGAAATTTGCCATGGTGAGTCAGCTTGGGGGTAAAGGTCACATCGCTGTTTTGAGTAAACACAGTGATCGGCCTTATCTTTTGCATATCCTGCTGTTTTGATTTAAATAGGCAGTCTCGGACGAGCTGGTGACGTTTTTGCAAGTAAAAAAACCCAAAAACAATAAAGATTGAAGCTCACTTCAGTTAGCGGCACACGTGCCTCGAGCAGCTGTTTTGTCTGTAATACAAAAGGGCATCTGGTGCATCTGTGCCTGTAGCCAAAAAAAAGTCTTGCGTTGTTTTGATTAAGAATGCAAAACTAGTGCAATTTTAATCAGATGTGAAGATTCGGACCTGCATGTCTTCTGTGCAAGAAGACGCTGTGGAAGTAGGCTTGCTGAGGCGTCGTTCGGCTCTTATCTAATATCTCGCTGTGGCTGCTCTTTCCTTCCTCACTGCTCGCTCACTCACTCCTCAAACAGAGACGCATAAAAATGAACTTGTTCAAAAAGAATGATTTCCATCTCCACTAACAATGTTAGCACGTGCGACGCATCTTCTATGACCCCTTTAACAGTTAAAAAACAAGTCTAAGATTTAACTGCACAGCAGCAACGGGAAATTATAGGTTTGGTAGAGCTCTTAAATGGTGTAATATGAGCAACAGAACAGCGAGCCCGTTATTAGTTGCATAAATTTGCACACGCTGCATTGTTTTCCTGTGAATTCCTTCTGCTTATACAGTCAGTGTGAATACAGCAAAGAAAACGCAGACACCCTTTTCAAATTCAGACAATTCTCAATATCCCCAGAGCTTGACGGGTGTCGTTAAACCTCGCCTCGTTTTCTTTTTCATCCCCAGGAGCAGGGGATCCCCACTAACATGGGCTACGCGGTGGCTCCTCACCACTCGGGCGTTTACCCTGTGCACATACAGCTGTACGACGCCTGGAAGAAGGTGTGGGGCATCAAGGTGACCAGCACAGAAGAGTACCCGCATCTAAAGCCTGCTCGCTTCCGGCGAGGTTTCATCCATAGCGGCATCAGTGTAAGGCAACTTTTCATACACCCAGGCATTCGAAAAAGCCTCGTTATCTTCTTACCTCTGGCTTGTTAGCTTTCTCTCCACTTGGCTTCTCAACATCCATTACCTTCTGAGCCAATAATCCCTTTCAGGGGGCTCTTCTACTATTTATCTTCTACTATTTACATATTTTATCACTCCCCCCTCCTCCTTCAGTTCTTTTATATTTATTCCTCTCTTATGACCAACTCTCTTTTCAACCTGTTCTTTTGCCCCTCATCTACTGCTCTCAGCGTGCCCGCTTTTCCTAGATGATAATTGTGATGACAGTGTTATTATTTTCCATCTTTGGAATCAGGAGTCCTGCAAAAGGCCAGTCCTGCTTGGTTGTATTTCCTATCGAGTGCCAAATGATAATGTAGTCAAGTGAACCAGTCTTGCATGAGACACCTGTCTAGGTTGCGCTGCCTAGGAGGCCTCAGCAGCATAATGGAGACTGACATCCTTGGCAACAGCATAGCGAGTGTCTGCATACAGCAATCATTGAAATGTCAGCACTCCCTCCTCAAAAAAAAAAACCAGAAAGAAAAATACACTTGACTTTATTCAGCTTCGGATCCGAGTTGGTGCTGAAGAGAGCAAAATTAAAGATGAATAGAATACATTCAGGAGGTTTTAAAAGGTGGGTGGGTGAAGGGGGGATCTTATCCATTTCTTTCCCAGGTTGACCTTCACTGCTGATAAGAGGCAGTGCAGCCTCAGTCCAGTTGCTTTGTAGTGCTGGCATTCAGTCAGCCTGTGTGGTCCCACAGTTCTGTTCCTGTCCTTGAGATAGAGCAGTCTGAATGGACAGTCTCCACTGCTTACTGATGATTGATATTCAGTTCCCCTGACACTCCAAACTGTAAACGCATTTCCATGAATTTCCATATAGACTCGGAGTGAATAAGAGGTTTGCCTTGGCTAGATGAGCTGCATAATATGAATGTTATTGGAAGCAAACAATGTGTGGGGTAACTGCTTGGAGTACTGACAGCTTCGCTCTGCTCTCAGCGGAGGGCTGATGGTGTGTATTTATTTGTGACAATCCACTTCTCATGATCCTTTTTTTTTTTAACGTGAGTGTGTAACTTCATTCCCTTTTTGTTTCCTCGCTCTTGGTTTGGTGACTTTGTGTTTTTGTTCGTGTCGCAGGTGCTGCCCAGACAGACCTGTGGTCTTTTCACGCACACTATCTTCTACAAAGACTACCCGGGCAGTCCGAATGAGCTGGACAAGCTCATCAATGGTGGAGAGCTCTTCCTCACTGTTCTTCTGAACCCCGTGAGTCAATTACACATCCGCACAGCACCTCGATAGTCTTGCGAGCTTGGAAAAACCGTTTTACTGATGGTGTAAATTGAAATTTAAACGAGGGACGGGACAATGACTAGTCGGTGAGTCACACAGGGATGTCTGCATCAGGCGCACTCTTTTTTTTTTTACTCTGCTGCGAAAGCTTCTGTCGCTGGAGCAAAAACAGTGTTGAGAATTCGTTGTGTTTGTCAGCATGTTTTGTTTGAGATGATATAAATTGAGAACTGGGGCAGCATGCTCTAATATTTAAAGTCTATTATACTGTATAGTGATAGTAATGAATGTCAGAGTCATTCATCTGTGATTAATATGTTTATTTTTATTTTTTTAATAATGTAGTGCAAAAGTCTCGAACCACCCCTCATTTCTTTATATTTTGCTAGGAAAATGCAGTAAAGCATAAATGGAAAATAGTATCCGGGGCAAAACCACAGTTTGTACAATTTGAAAACATGCGGAGGTCAAATTTTAGACTGACCACATCAGGCAAAACATTGTTAGGCAAGCTCTGTTGTCATCTTTTTTTATGTAGTTTTCAGGAAAAGCTCTCCAGGCTTCTCGAAAGACATTCAAAGCTCATTTTGGGGTGTTGGCTGTGTTTTGCTATGTCCTTTGTTAAGATGTTCCCACACTGTTTCAATAATATTGAGGTCTGGACCAATCCATGACTGATAGTGCTGCATTTTTTGTTTTTGTTTTTCTGACCGTTTACTGCATTGGTCCATTCGTTTGCGTTTCTTGTCATGCTGAAAAGAGAAGCTGTTGCCAGTCAGATGCTTTCTGGATGCTATCACATGGTGGATCCAAATCTGTCGATACATTTCTGTGTTCATAGTTCACTTTTGACAAGAGCCCAGCCCCTCGAACCATGACAGAGTCTCCATTGTGTTGGGCTCCTGACCCCCTCCGTACGTCTCAAGAGTGATTTGAAATTAAAAAAAATTATGTTTCAGTTCATCACCCTGTAAGACCTTTTGTCACCTTTTTTCAGTTCAGTTCTTGGGTAATTTTGCTTACCATTTTTGCTTACCACTTCTTCTTTTGTCTTTCAGTTATCTAGTTTCCTTAAACTGTTTTGTTATGTTTTGCTTTGGGGTTTTCAAAGAACACACTGTACACTGTGGTGAGGTATGCCGATAGCTCTTTGGAAATCACATTTGTGTTGCAAGAATACTATTTTACATGTGTAAAACTCTTTTATCTTGCACATTTTTGCACAAAGTAACAAAGTGCCTGAAGATGCACTTCAAAACTGCTAAGTTGCCTTATGTTATGTGTAGGCTCGACTGGTTCATCACTTGAGTTCGGGGCCTTTTTGTGCTTGAATGATTCATAGGTCAGTGTTTAGTGTCATTCCTCTGAGAACATTCCTCTGATAATGGTAAGAAAAAGTGAAAGACCTTCATAAAACCTTGCAATGAAATCTGGCTACTTGGAAGCAAAATATTTTTCTAAAAGACAGGTGGCTCAAGACTTTTTCACAGTACTGTAGTACTGTTGGCAAAGTGTGCTCATAATAATGTACCAGAGTTAGGATTTGCTTTTGTTTGACATAGGCAGACATTTCTCACTTGAAAAGCTGGACTCACTAAATGTTTGTCATTTTCTGTTCATGAACTAATCAATTAATCAACTAATTGTTTTATTTCCTGTCAAATTCACATAATCACAGACAGTTACATAATGTACACAGTTTACCACGTTTTCAGTTCAGACCATATTTTGTTTGTCTTCTTCCCCTTTTATAACTCTCTCTCCACGTTTCCCTCTCCGTTCGCAGATCAGCATCTTCATGACCCATTTGTCCAACTATGGGAACGACCGCCTCGGCCTATACACCTTCAAAAGCCTGGTCATGTTTGTCAAAACATGGACCAACCTGAAAATGCAGACCCTGCCACCTGTCCAGCTGGCTCAGAAGTACTTCAGCCTGTTCCCATCTGAGAGAGATCCCCTCTGGCAGGTGAAAAGAACATACTGAGTGTAATATTCCTTATTTTTTATATTTTACTGAAACTCACAAAGGAGGGACGATTCCAGAACCTGCTCCAAGTCTGCGCACGTATTCTTAGAGCTATGAAAATGAGAAAAACAGCATATGTTCACAGTGGCAGCTATTGCATAGCTTAATGAGCAGGCTAGATACAATTACAGCCCATTACGGGGGTATCATCCTTGCTGTAGTCAGTATACACCATATATCACCACCGCACAGGCCTATCGCAATTGTTGAGATTTGCAACACTGCAACGTGTAGTTAGATTTTCCCAAGTTAGGCCGTGTCATAAATCAAGCAAAGCCTGTGCGTAATACCTTAATGATGGCCACTTCACCATTTGGTTGCTCTCATATCTGTTAAAAATTTGTAACACTGGATGTTTTTTCAATGTGTTTTCTGTTGGCTACAGGATCCTTGCGAGGACAAAAGGCACAAGGACATCTGGTCCAAAGAGAAAACATGTGACCGCTTCCCCAAACTGCTCGTCATTGGTCCTCAGAAGACAGGTGAGAAGCAGTACTTCAACACCCTCTACAGGACATAGCTAGAAGTGATTAAATGTGACGATTGCCATTGTTATTGTATCTTTATTTCAGACATATACAGAAAAAACAATATATACATGTTTAGCTTTACTCAGTACATTCAGCCATTCAGTTCAAAAGCAGAAGTTATCTTATGAGAGGTTGTCACCGTGGTTGACTGTAGATGTCTGTTACATTACACTTAAATCTGCTTTCTAATTATATTGTTAGAGACTTCCTCTTTCTTCCTCTCACCATCTTCATCATGTCAGTGACGCTTGCTGTGCTGTTCTTCACTCAGGGACAACAGCACTCTACCTGTTTCTTGGCATGCACCCTGATCTGACCAGTAACTACCCCAGCAAGGAGACTTTTGAGGAGATCCAGTTCTTCAATGGGCATAACTACCACAGAGGCATTGACTGGTATGTATTTTTACACTCGCCTCTTTTTTGTGCAGTGGGAAGTAACACTTCACGAGTCAGAAATATCCCCATAATATAATTAATGTTCACATTTTTTCACCCCACCCCCCCTTGTCTGGTGTGATGCTGCAGCATCGAAGCAACTGACAGCAACTGTTCACAGTGCTCTTAATTTAACATCCCTCTTCGGCGTGTTGGCATATACGCTGGACTGTGAGTGGAAAAAGGCAGTTTTCACTTGTAATTATAGTCACAGTTGCTTCACAACTTTGCTGCACCTGCATCTGGAGTTACGTTCTCCCATATGTGTAGGTAGGAGCACAGGTTAGATCATTTGCAGTTAAATCAAAAGAAAAAAAAACACAAAGTGGCAACGGCAGTGAACAATTTATTTTCACTTTGTTAGTAAAAAACAAAACAAAAAAAAAGGCAAACGACGCCACCTCACAACAACAAATCCACTCATTTGTGACATTGCCGAGAGCAAGACCAGCAACGCAATTAACACCCATTCATCTAAAAAAAAGTCACTGTTTTGAGTTTCCTGCAGGTTTAATTGACTTCGAGCAGCATTAAAGTGAAGCTTCACGCGCCACTGCAGACAATCTGAAAACAATCCAACACAAAATTTACTTGGCAGGCTGGAAATTTCTATGAGTGGGCTGCCCAAATATTAACATTGTATAACACTATAGAGTGTTAGATGGGTTTTTTGTACTCGGGGTGCCAAGCTGTTGTGCATGGTCAATCACCCACACAGTGAACAGAGAAATAATCCTTATCTGCAGGTTGCAAATTGGACCAGATCAACTCTGGCTGCTTGTAATTTTTTTGCTGTGTTTTTGTGTGTTTTTTTAATGCATTAGGTATATGGAATACTTCCCTCTGCCTTCCAATACTAGCTCAGACTACTACTTTGAGAAGAGTGCTAACTACTTTGACTCTGAGGTGGCAGCTCAGAGGGCTGCAGCTCTCCTACCCAAAGCCAAGATCATCACCATCCTCATCAGCCCAGCAGACAGAGCTTACTCGTGGTACCAGGTTGGTGACCTGCTACTCCACTAATCTCCAAACTTTTGAATAAACGCTGCTGTATTATAGTTAGAGAATTATTTCATCCCAATTAAAATACTCTCTTCACCTTTTGTGTCTGTATGCAGCACCAAAGAGCCCACGATGACCCAGTGGCATTGAAATATTCTTTCCACAACGTCATCACTGCAGGGCGTGATGCTCCTGTCAAACTACGGGTCCTCCAGAATCGCTGTCTGGTGCCAGGCTGGTATGCCATCCATCTGGAGCGCTGGCTTAATTTCTACCACTCCAGCCAGGTACCGAGGGGAGGATGCTTTGTTTAGTGGGGGGGAAATGTGCAGATGCACCCAAAGTCATTATAACAAACTAAAACAATGCTAGATGTGAAAAAACTTTACCACTACTATGAAAAAATAAAGATAACTACCTGAAAAGGTTTTGTGGACTTTGAACACTAACAAAAATAAAATAAGAATACAGTATGGTAAATCACTTGTGGTAAGGGTGGCTTGTTCTCTCTTTGGTATTCCTCATAGTCAGTGTTTCAAATGCGGGTGACCTTGAAGAAAGAGAGCTGCTCTTTGGGGACACTCAACAGCAAAGTGAACACTTGTTGCTCAAAATCTCTAAGCTGCACAATGAGTCGGGATTAACTGTGAGCGTCATTACTGAACAAGAACGTCCATAAGAGTCAGCTCTGGTGGATTCTGGCTAACAGATCATTATATTCAGACTTGCAGGTCTAAAATATGATCATTTATAATAAATAATACTTCTAAAGCTTGACTAATATATTGGCCAATATGTTAGTCCTATTGAGAAATTAGAATTTAAAAAATAAAGAAGTGGCTGGAGGATCTCTCTTCAACCATGTTTATAGTGTTCGTGTTCATAGTTTGCTCACTAGAGGGAACTACACAACTTTCCTGTCCGTGACACGTTTCCACACGCCAAACAACCAGCTGGTCCAAGCAGAGTTGGGCAGATCGTAAAGCACAATTTCATGTGAAGTTTAAATAAGATATGTTTTTTATTTCATTGCCATATTATCCTAGTAAAGACTCATAATTAACTACGCATATCAAACTTTATGGAAATCTGTTTATGCGTCATATGAAAGGAAATATCGGCCGATAAACCTGATTGTTAAATGAGCAAATAAACTGGTATCAGTCTTAAAACTCCTTTATCAGCTCTGCTCATTATTAATTTGAGAGTGTCTTATAGCTTTCTGCATACCCAACTATCCTCTTCCTGTTCACATACTGTTTCCCAGGTGTTAGTTTTGGATGGACAGATGCTGAAAACCGAGCCTGCTTCAGTCATGGACAAAATCCAGAAGTTTCTTGGCCTCACTAACATTATCAACTACCACAAGATCTTAGCGTAAGTATCTTCATCCCAGCATGTTGCTTTCAGCTGCCAAGTTTACAAATGAACTTGCAGCTGCATTAATAGCTTTCCTGCCTTCAAATGTAAATACAAAGATGGGATTTGAGTCATTAGCTTATTAAAAAACCTTAGCTATCAACAGCTCCCGCTAGTAAAGAATTAAGACATTTAAAAAATCATTACATTAAAAAAAATCTAAATCACTTGGCTTTTAAAAATGTGTTTGTCTCATGGTTAATTTGAAGGTTTGTCAGCTCAAAAAAAGATTTCTCCCACCCTCCTAAAATACATGCTGAAAGTTCTAAGTGTGAACATCACACTTCTTTAAGTTGCTTATTGGAATGGGATTATTTGTGGAGCCGTCAAACATGCTCATATGTCCACGCGCTAGAAAACAGCACGTGGACATATGAGCAAAGAAAATATGACGGAAACACAGTAACTGGGGGGAGATTTTAGATTTTCAATATTAGAATTGAAATTCTAAATAGTCGTTTCTTATTTCTCAGTGTATTCTTGTGTTTTTTACGTCCAGGTTCGACCCTAAAAAAGGTTTTTGGTGTCAGCTGCTGGAGGGGGGGAAGACAAAGTGTTTAGGAAAGAGTAAAGGACGCAGGTACCCTGATATGGACCCTGAGGTAGGACGAATTATCACATTATAGTATGATCTTTTTTTAATTGCTATATTTTAGTTTAATATTTGCTCTATTTTTGCGTTCTCCAGTCCCAGGCGTTCCTCAGGGAGTACTATAGGGATCATAACATTGAGCTGTCTAAGCTGCTCTACAGGATGGGACAGCCTCTACCAAGCTGGCTCCGAGAAGAGCTGGTCCACACCAGGTAGCAGCACCACAGGGGAAAACCACACCTCCTCATACTGAACCACTAATATTCCCTGCTGGGGCTCACTGGCCTCATGGCCTGAAATGTTGAAGATCCCAATTTGTTTTGACTGAGATTTGAGGATGAGACATCCGCATACAACTCAAGACTCAACTGTGATCTTCCTAAATAGGGCAACAGTGGGCAAACCAGGAACATGGAAGCCTTAACGGTGTGCACTGAAGAAGAGACCGGGGAAGACTCAAGAGGACGCACACGAGGAATTGTCGGTGTTTGATAATCACATGGCCGTTCTCCTCAATCAAACTTATCATCACTTGAACTTCTTCCTGGAAATCAGAGGAAGGGAATAAAGTCTGAAATTTCAGTTGTGGGACACAGGTGATGGAGAGCATCACCTGTGTCCCCGCCAATGAATTTTCACGTAAGGAGCACATTAAAGCAGGCTTAATGGATGATATCCCGATCGCCTGAGAGACATTGGTTCCAAATGCCTTTGATGCACGTGTTTGTATGAAGGGAGAATGGGACGTCTGAAGTCTTGACTTAGGCTGCATGTTGTAGCCTTATTTGATAGGCCTTGGTAGAATCTAGTTATCACGTTACAAGTGCCAGGACAAGAATCTTCCTTAAACTATTACCACATGGACTTTTCATGGCTCTTTTTTTTAAAGTGTTTTTTTTCCTTTACTTTGATTTTAACGTCTCTGTAATGCGGATGGCAATGCATTGCTGTAGAATGTACCAAAATTAAACACTTTAGCGCCATTGGTTTCATATGGGCCAGATGTACAGTACAGTTGCGTACACTGTTTTCAGCTTAGCATGCTCTGTAGCCAGTTTTACAACCATTTGATTGGCTACAGCAGGAACATAGGACGGGTGATGAAAGCACATTGTTTGAAGATAAAAGGTTACTGGAAAGCACACTCACGAAATTGTTCCTACTACAATCTGTGAAGAAGAAGATCATAAGCTAGCTACTGTATGTTAACGCCACACTCTGGTCCCACAAGATTCAGAAGATTGTGCATCTCAAAATCTGGTGTCAGCATTGTTGTTGTTTTTTGTTTGTTTGTTTTGTTTTGTTTTTTAATCACAGCTGTTTATGTTTTCTTATGTTCTGTTTCATGTCACTCAATAGAAAAGGTTTCGTTTGGGAGATTAAAAGCTGACTCTGCTTATTTAAAAACAGAACAAACACTTAAAGTCACCCGGCAAACCAACAGTTCGCCCAGAGAGACCGCTCAGACATTTTGGTTGTCGGTCAAGGTGTTACCACTGCAACTAGATGTCAAACGTAGGTAACAAAAAGCTGCTCTTCTTGCAATAGTTTTGTACGATGTTCTGATGTTATAACAATGCACATGACGGTGACTTTATAATGTAAATAATGCGAAAACCCTCTGTAGACCTAAATTATTGAATGTGTTTGGGTTTACACTCTCCATCAGCCCATTGTGTGAAATGTCAGTGCTCTACTGAGGGGGAGTGTGGAAATTTTTATTTTATTTTATTTTATTTTTCTCCTCACTGTGCAGAGGTGTGTCGCTGAGATTCTTTCCTCTCATGTCCTCTCACTGCCAACTGTTGTACAAAGGTACTGAGTCTCTCCATATAAAGTATTAAATGATAACACATAACAGCAACGATGGTACTAATCTCCTGGACTGTATGATAAAGATTTGTAATTGTTGTCAATAATTTTTACAGTGTAACTAATATTGTCGGTGCTTTTTAATTTGCAAATAAAACACCACTGTATTTTTCAGTAGTTGGATCTTTTTTCCTCTCCTTTCTCTGCTGTTTGGCTTCCAGCTGTTTTTGTTTGTTTGTTTTACATAAACAGCTCTTTCATTTAATAAAGTCATGCAAAAGCCTACCTCATGCTATGATTATATAAGAATATGGAAACAAGATTAAACAGTGGCGGATCTAGAAAACTCTACATTTGGGTGGGGGCAAGAGGTCTAGGCAGGGTGGCACATACCTCTTCAGTGAAGGTTGTGAAAATCCCTTATCAGAATCAGAATACTTTATTGATCCCTGGGGGAAATTATTTATATGAATATGTCAACAAAATATCCACAAAACACTTTAAATTATTAAGTGCATGATCTCTTCTAAGAAAACAAAGACAATTAGGTTGAGAAAATTAGTTGGGGACAGAAAATTGGGGTGGGGGGAGCACGGATCTACAGCATTGGGTCAGTTGCCCCCCTTTGCCTCCCTGTAGATCCACCCCTGAGATTAGAAGATGAGCCTAGTGTCAAAATGCTCACAGAGTCTTGTGAAAAGGGAAGTTTCTTCCAGGGTTGGATGCAGTCCTGTGAAGTCCATCCATAGGAATTAAGGAGTGTAAGCAACTTTGTGTTGCTGCTAGCTAAAAGCTAATTGCCTGAAAACAGTCTGATCACCTCTAGAACAGCAGTTTTGGTGGTTTGATGGTTTTATAGCATTCGTTTGTGTCTTGTAACACAATACTACAAATTTCCCAGGTGTGAAAGTCCCGTCAAAGACACCCTAAAGGTCAGTCAGTACAATGCTCAGATACTGCACACAACAAAAGGCCAACAGCTACATGTCAGACTCTTCAGGCCTCTGTTAGCATGTTAAATGTTCATGACGGTATAATTGGAAAAAGACTGAACAAGTATGGCTTGTTTAAGGTTTTGCCAGCCAAAAGCCTCTTCTCTCTAAAATGAACATGTCACCACAGCTTAAGTTTGGAAAGTTGAACAAACCACAAGATTGTTTTGAACGGTCTTGTCTGTCTAAAGGACAAAGTAGAAATGTTTCACCAGAGTCACATTTGGTGAAAAGCAAACGTAGCATATTAGCACAAACACCTCATAGCAGCTGTCAAGCATAGTTGGCAAGAGGATTTGGGCTTGGTTTGGAGCCACAATACCTGGTCACCTACAGTTACTGAGTCAACCATAAACTCCTCTGTATACTGAAGTATTCCAGTCAAATGAGAGGCCATCTGTCCGGCAGCTAAAGCTCGGACAAAACTAGGTCATGCAACATCGCAGTGATCCCAAGCACAGCAGCAAATCTACAACAGAATGGCAAAAAAGAAATGTCCTAATCAAAGTTCAGATCTCAATCTGATTGAATTGCTGGGGTGGGACCTCAAGAGAGCTGTGCATAAACTAACACCTGCAAACATCAACGGACGGTTAGTGCTACCAAAGGTGGCCTGTACTCTGTACTTTCTTTTTTGCATTACTATAAAAGGACACCTTTCTGATGCTGGCTTGTTTTAACTAGCCACTCACTTCCACTCTACTTCCACTCCACTAACTCTTTCTTAACCAAAATGTACATTTGAAAGTATTTTTTTCCAGTGAATTATAAAGACTTGAGTATTAAATTGTGACACGAAGTGCATGCAGTTTTTAACAGAGCGTAAATATGTTTTTCAGCCCTGAAAATATCATTATGGGTATAAGAAGCCTAAAAATATTTTGGTTATAATTAGTTGGCTTAAAGACCTCCTAATTTTGACCCAGCCTTATAAGCACCAAGGTCATGTGACTGTAAAAATGTTAACGTGTGGTAGTAAATTTTGCAGTCCTAAATAAGTCCTTAAATATATTACAGTCCACAGGTGGGAGTTTGTATGAACTATTATTTTAGGGGTAGCTGTAAATTAAAAGCATTCAACGTGATGATGACCATTATGCAGAGATTTCTAGAAGCTTCCCAGTCTCCTGGTTTGGATTGAAAAACAAACTGTTTTTCTTTTTGTTTCACTTTATGGAGACGTGAAGCAGACAAACCAAATCCCTTGATAGCACATTCAGCACTAACTTTTATTAAGTAAAAACTTTTACTTACTTACATAAGTCTTTTACTCTAAAGTCCACCAGATTTACAAGTAATTCATATTTCTTCTTTTCGTTTCCTCATTGGGGAAAACACCTTAAAGTGTACAAAGAAGTCTCATCTTATTCCTAAAAAGGCCAACATAAAAAGTAGACAAATGTACTCACCACATTTCCCTTAACATTGTTGTAATTGTAATGTCTAAAACTTTGTTTTAAAAGAACACTGCATATTACTATGATTTGATTCACTGTTTCTTTATTCTTTAAGCTATAATAGTAATATTAGCCTTTATTTGTAATTATGGGAATATTATTATATTATTTTCAATTATATAACATGTACTTTATCTACTAATACAACTACCTAAATGTCATAATGTGCAGTATTTAGTAATGAAACCTAAAGTATGTATTTTCACTGATGTAGTAATTCAGTCATCTAATAAACTACTGTAGTATTATTACTAGCAGCATTATCTATATTTACAAATAATTAATGTTTACTTGCTAGAATTAGCAGAGGCAACTGAAAATACTATACTATCAAACAATAATGGTAAATTCTAGATCTTAAACCGTCGCTTATGTCGCTGCTGTCTGCCTCTGTCAACAGATGATGCTATTAAATCAGCCAATCAGAGTGGCGCTAGTGATCCGTCCCACAACTTCTTGTTCTTTTTTTTTTTTTAAATAGAGAGGCTTTCTGTGGAACCCGTCTGGTTTTCTTTTCCTCATTTTGTAGGCAATTTATGCTCTAGACGTGTTGCTCTTTGTTCAGTTTGTTGCTTGAAGGAACGGAAAGAACTCCTAACACAGATGGCCCACTCTCCAGACGATGCACCCCTGGCCAGGGGAAACCTGGCAGACAGTGAGGAGACGCTTCTTCCCCTTGCAGCACCAAGAGGGTGAGAAGAGTGTACTTTATCCATAGCAGCTGTTTGTGCTGTATCTTTAAAAATTATTATTATTTTCAATAAAGTGCACCTTTTTAAATTGGCTCACACAGATAGAGCAGAATAAATTTAAAAAACTGAAATTTTTCACCAAAGGTTAGTTGCTTACATGCAGCAGTATCACATTTCCTTTAATTTCATTTAGCAATAGCAAAGATACATTTTATGACATTTAACTTTGAAGGTAGGCCTATCTGTTTCAGATTTGCACTTATTCCTTTTTAGTTAAAAGAGCAGTAAAATTATTTCGTTTTTATCTTTTATAATTATATATTATAATATTATTTATGTATGTATTCATGTTTACAACAAATAATGCTTTTAAAACATTTCGTTTTACTTCTTAATTTCACTGAACCGCACTTCCCCTTTCAGCCAGGACAAGGCGTCTGCCTAGTAACTGGTGACGCAGCAGTTGTTATTGGCTAATAGAGAAAAGAAAATGCCTTTTTTTGGGAACAATTCAAGTTAGAAATAAATACAGTCTACAAGAATTACAACTTAATAATCGATTAGAATCTGATTTATGAATAAACGTTTTGTGTGGACTGTTGATTGGAAATAATAGATAAACAAACTTTATATTTTCCTTTACGACACAGATTATATTGGCGGTATACATGAATTTATGATAAACAAATAAAAAAATAAATTGCATCGAACAGACTAATGTCGCAATTTAAAAAGCGGATATGTAAACATATGACTTTCTGACTTTCACTATTAATGTTTTCCAGCAATAATGAAAAAGTAACATTGTCCTTATACGTTTGCATTTGAGAAAAATCATTTTACACCTATCTACCTTTGTTTAATTTGCAAGTTGAACTTGAATCATAGTTGAATATGACTTCCTGCTGAAGCCAGAAGAATGTATCTGCCTAGTAACTAGTGATACTCACATTCTATTGGCTGAAATAAAAGAAGGAGCAGTAATTAGATCTGAGATCACTCTTTTTTATCTAATCTAATTTTTTTTTTTAATTATATATTTTCCAGATTTGCTGCTCTTTACATGATGGAAAATAATTGTTTTTTTATGGTTTACTGATTTGATTCCCAGACAGCTGGATCGCAGCTGTGTGTTGTATCTCTCCTCCCCAACATATCCTACCCATTTTCAACTCCTGCCCCCCACACTGAAAAACCAAACAAATATCTTTAAAGATTCAAATTAAAAAAAGGAACAAAAGAAAATAAATTTTAAAGGAAATTCAAAGGCAAACAAAGGAGAGACAAAGGCCAATCCCCCCCTCCCCCTCCTTGTTTTCTTCACAGATTTGTCCCTTCCTTTACATCACGTAATGTGCGGTAAATTAACATTTTACACACTAATCATGATCATTTTTCATCATCTACAGGTTTGACTAAAGGAAACTGTGGCTTTCCTTTTTTTTGTTATTGTATTTTTGTGTGTGGACTGTCCAAAATCCAAATGACTCACCCAGGCCTTAAAAATGTCACACACTTATAGAAATCCCCTCACGTCACTTTCATACCAAGAATTTTTTTATTGGAATCCCATGTTTTGTTTTACCGTTTTTTATGTCCTTCATTTCTTCCACCAAACCTCCTGATTTACCTCCAACCTTTTAGTGACACATACTTTTCTATTTCTCACAGAGGCTCCAACAGTCGTGCCTTGAAAATTGCGGGTCTGACAACCTTGGCTTGCCTGCTGGTGGCCAGCCAGGTCTTCACTGCCTACACGGTGTTTAGCCAAAAGCAGCAGATCCACACTCTACAGAAGAACTCGGACAGAATTAACAAACAGCTGACCCGCTCATCTCACGGTAAAGTCGAGCGCTAAAACCTTAATGGCCACACAGAGCCCTAAGGGGATGTGTCATTTTGAGTGATAGTTTTAATTAGACAGGCGGACGCGGGCTGGAACGCTGAGGAGGGAAGTGAGAGTTTACTTTACAGAAGCTGAGTTTGAAGGTGGATGGAGAAATGGAAAGTTTATTGTGACTCATGGGGAGAAAAAGGTTAACTGTGTGATATTTTTATGTTAATAGCATTAAAACAAGATTTCAAACAGAGGCGTCTCGAGAGATACTGTTAAACAAAGAAACAAAAACACATTCCTTTTTTAATTCTCTATTTATTATGTAGTCCAACTTTTCAATTTGTTTCTGCTGACCATTAATAATTTAGACATAAAAAGAGCTACTTTTTCTTGTACTTGCATTTATTTAAGTTTTTTGTTGTTGTCGCTGATTTTTTTTTCTTCTTTTTAATTTTTTTTTTCAGCTGTGGCTCCAGTGAGGATGGCCATGCCCATGAACAGCCTGCCCCTCCTCATGGACTTCACCGAGGACTCCACAGCACCCAAGACCCCCTTGACTGTAAGTGCACACCATCTTCTGGGAAAAAGTTCATATTTGTGTGCAGCTGGGATTCATTTAAGGCTTCAAATTAATTGCTAATGCTTGGATTTAAAAGTTGAATAATTAATTTCAACTTGAATGCTCCCTTCCTCCAGAAACTGCAGAACACTGCCATTGTCAGTGTGGAGAAACAGCTGATGGATCTCATGCAGGTAGGTTGCAAACACTGTCTAGCCTCACATTCCTTACCTGCGTGTTGATGTGTTGCTGACGGTAAGCTCTCGAACGTGCTCTGAACAGGACTCCGAGCTGCCTCAGTTCAACGAGACCTTCCTGGCCAACCTGCAAACCCTGAAGCAGCAGATGAACGATAGCGAGTGGAAGGTGAAGCGTCACACGCAGTGATCACATTGCTAACGTAGCTAAAATAGAAATGAAAAATGGCGACTGTCCTTTTAGCCATGCTTATCTAACACTTTCTGTATTGTAGAGCTTTGAGACCTGGATGCGCTACTGGCTTATCTTCAACATGGCCCAGCAGCAGCCTGCAACCCCCACACCTCAGTCAGGTTAGCTCAACTTTTCTTTCCTTCACTTTTAAGTGTTTTATTACCCAAATAGTTGCTATAACAGCAAATACAGATTTTCCTGTTTTACTAGTATGCACTAGTTTGGCATTTAAGTCATTTTTTTTAGAGATTTATATATAAAAAAAGAAAGAAATACAAAATGTTGAAAAATTATTGGATGTTGTTCATGCGTGTTTCATGTTTGTGAGCTGTGCTAAGCTATCTGAGATCTGTATTCCCATTAAACTCTCAACAAAATGTCTTTTTTTTACAGTCTTTATTAACGACTTTTTAATTTTTAACTGGTAAATAAAACCAAAATGAATGTCTGAATATTCTCCGCTCAGCCACTACCATCAAGACCAAATGCCAGGTGGAGGCAGCACCCGGACCCAGCAAGATTGGTTCATACAAGCCCCAGTGTGACGAGCAGGGCCGCTACAAGCCAATGCAGTGCTGGCACGCCACCGGCTACTGCTGGTGCGTGGATAGCGAGGGCCATCCCATCGAGGGAACCACCATGCGTGGCCGTCCCGAGTGCCAGAGAGGTAGAGGACACGGATTAAAGGATCTTTTCTTACATGTGTAGTTTTGGTGAGGCTGTTGTGAATGACACCAGATGGGTTTTTTTCCTGTTAACTTTAGCTGCATTTCCTCGTCGCATGATGGTTGCACCCAGGCTGATGCAGAAGACATACGACATGGATGGTGAGCGCTTCAGATTAGTTTCTTTGTTTTTGATGATTTTTCATTTGTGAGATTTTTCACTGGCATCATCATCATGATCACTTTGTTGTTTGCTGTTTTCATCTCTTTTTCCAGATGAAAAACAAAAGTGAAGCAAATCTTGAAGAAAGATTTCATCCAGCAATCTCTGCAAATGACAGACGTCATGCCGCACTTCAATTATTAACGCTTCTATCCCTGATGAGCTCGTTTTGCGTGGAATCTCGTGATTTTAACCATTTTTTTGTGGCTGCTTGAAATCGGATCAATAGAGGCCTGTTACACCTTAGTGCATTTAATTTTGAAAAAAAAATTGCCTTTACGTCAGATTTGTTTTGGGGTATATTTGTATAATCTACAATAAGTACATTAAACTATGTGAGTGTTTAATATGTTTGGTTCTGATGAATGCTTAAAGGGTAGGTTTACCGCATCTCCTTCTCTTAAACTCAGTGCAGGAAAATGGAAGCTTGGTTGTGATGCTCTGAACATTGAAAAATTGCATTTATTAATGTAAACCAGCCTAATTTCTTCCCGTGCTGGTCTGATAATCCAAACCTCACAGAGGGCAGTTTAAATAGGTTCTAATATTTTGCTAGAAAGTAGTGTCAGGAAAAAAACCCAAAGCAACTAGGAACAATCTGGAAAGAGATGTTGCTATTTTACATATAAATAAATGAATAATTTGCATTTCCAACTAGAAATCTAGCTAGTATAAATCTACATACCATAAATACATACCATAAACTGTGGGCTAACCTATCCTTCACAGGATGTGAATATGATAAAGTTACTCTTTTATGACATGTTTGTTTTAATAAGGTTGATGAATAAAGTTTTCCTATTAACACCACTTGCATTACATCTTTCACATTATCTACAGTTAAGAGAAATCATTGCTTAAGCTGTAATCAAAATAAGGTCTGAATAAACTTTAACCTGATTAGATGCAGTGACGCTGCTCACTCAGTCCTGGATTTTGTGGCATTTTTTTAAAAATTAGACACTTTGACACTCAATACATTTGCCGTTAAAGAACCTGAAATGTGCATGAGTGCACCGACTCATCCTTTTAGTTCTTTTAGAAATTGAGTTCTCTCACATTTTCTTAAAAAAAAAAGAGTGCCCCCATCTTTTTTTAAGCACCACTCTCACTATCAGTCATCAAATTAACACGATCTAACAGGCAAAGGTGAAAACCACAGTGCTCGCTTCTGTCCCTTCTGTTTTGACAGTTACCCAAGATCATGTTAAGAGTGCAAATTTGCCCACTTGAGGCTCGCATATCTGGGACGACGGGTGCAAAAGTGTGAATTTATTTTCTTCGTCATTAGTGGTGAAGATGTACAAAACATTAGGTTTTTTCTCAGTGAGTCCTCTTTTAAAAAAAAAAAAAAAAAAGATGTGAAGAAAAGGAAAATAACTGATGGATTAAGCCAGTTGCACATACCTGCTCCAACTTGGTGAACAGCTCACACAAAAAATACTCATCCATGTCTAAACTGGCTGGACATGAAAACACATAAGATCCACGTTTAGCTACAGATTTGTTCTCCCATATCCATCCATCCACTATCTTAACCACTGGCTGGAGCCTGTCCCAGCTGGCATGCAGTGAGACGCAGGATATACCCGGACACGGCGCCAGTCTATTACAGAGATATTCTTCTGGCAACCAAAAGGTCTCAAGCTGTAAAAAGTGGATGTTAAGAGTTTATAACTCTGCTTGGCTTCACTGTACGACAAGGAAACCCTTAAAAAAATATGAATAAAAAACAAAAATGTGTACTTAAAGAACCATTTCAAACTGTCAAATAAAGCAAACACGTATTATAATGAAATTTTATGTGGATTCTCTGAGATTAAAGTTTCTCTTAGTTCCAGTTCCTTTTTTAATATTAACAGGAATTCTTTTCCTTTATTAAAACATTTTTTGTTGTATTTGAAGCCGTAAATTTAAACGCTGAAACCATGACATATTATCTTCTCTAGATCTGATACTTTTTATCTTCTGCTGACTCACTGAGTCATCCGTTTCATTTGAGGCTTATTACCACTTTAAGAGCAGCCACTTCAGTTTGCTTTTTAAGCAAGGATAAGATTTGCTTTAAGTTTAGTCGTGAAACCCACAAAGTGTATTTATTACCAGGCTTTTCAGCTTTGCGCAAACTGGAGCAGAATGATATTCTTTATGCCAGCAGTAGCCCCATTAGTGGGATGCCATCATCTTCCTGGATAACACAGACAAGTGTGTAGTGGAGGACTTGCCTGAGAACTTGTATGCGACACACCAGCAGCCCAGCGGGAGACTCTGATAATGAATTTGTGTCTTGAAGCATGTGAAGCCGAGCAGCGGGATGCAACATCACACTTGATTTTTGACACTATTTATTTTTGCCCACATTTACAGCATCCATCTTTGTTGGGTTCTACTTTCAACTTTTATAAAGGGTCTAATTAGAGGTTTCAGAATAATAATAATCTATAACAAAAAGTTTCAGGGCTGTGAGGAAGTCTTTTGAATCCATCCAGAGTAGAGGAGAAGTCTATTGACAACTTATTAACTATTTATTAAAAGAGTTTGTGGATCTTTTTTGCTCTCCCAATTGAGTCTTAAATTATTAAGTGAACGTCTTTGGGAGGAAGCCAGAATACCTGGAAGAAACCCTCAAAGGCACGGGGAAACTCATGGTCTGGACTCCCAGATGGAGTCCAGACCAGGAGCCTTCTTGCTATTGTCAGGGCTCTGTGTGCAGGCAGGTGGAAATGTGGATCCAAATGCAGGACTCCGAGACGAAATGTAACTAAAACCACAGCTTTTATTGCTGGCATGAAACAAAAACCAAACCAAACCAACCATGAAACCAAGCAGGAACACACAGGCAGGGTCTGAGGGTACGACACAACACTGAGCACAGGAAAACACAGGGCTAATATACACAGGGTGGTAATCAGGAAATGGCCAACAGGAGGGAGACACAGCTGGGAGAGATCAGGGTTAACGAGACGGGGGGAACCAAGCTGCACACACTAACATAAGACAAGACTTTCACAATAAAACAGGAAACATGAATTACTAAACAAGCACGCAGACTTTACACTGAGAGACAGACAGACAGAGAATGACACATGGAACCTGAACTAAACTAAACGTGAGATATAACCGAGAACAAATCCTTAAGCACGGATAAACAGAAACAAGAAACTAATAATAATCATCATCACTACGAGAAAAAGAAAACAATCCATGAAGCAGAATTAAACCGAAATATAATAAACTCAAAATACTGGGTCCAATGGATATTATATATATGGCCAATTTTTCAAATAAATAATGGCTATCACCCTTATGTTTCCTACAAGGTTAAGTCAGTAAAACACAAGCAGCATGTTCTTGCAATTAATAATTAACCATGGTATAACCATTGTATAGCCATTATTTAACTTACAACCCTTGTATAAAGTGTGCCTTCTCATAAAAAGGGCAATAGAAGACAAATGAGTTTTTAATTATACTGTCACAGCTGTTGTATTTCTCTAGTGTGTACAAACTGTATATGTGATCATGGAGCGAGTCTTCATAAATCCTATTTTATTTTTCCCTGCCTAAAAAGATAGTACTGCTGATCAGTGACCCCATTTCTGACCGCTCTGTCCGTCTTGGTAACAGAACCCTGCTCACTTTCACCAGTGGAAGTAGCCTCTGGATCATTAATAATTCATCCATCTGAAATGAAATCCAGGTGCGCCAGTGGCTGTCAGACGCAGGATGGCCACTGTTAACATGGATGCACCTGTGAGTATTCATATTCTACACAGTATATAAATAGCATCTTTTTAAAGCAGGGGTATATTTACATCAGAATAATGCAGAATTTAAAGGCACTCTTGTTGGAGTCTCTGTCATTGATCTTTAATGTTTTAGGGAGCTGACGCAGTGAGAGTGGGAGTTGTACTTACAACAAAACCAGGTAAGGCTGGGACAGTGACAGTATACCTGTATATTTGCTATACTGTCACTGGAGAATGACTGTAACTCGGTTTTGAATGCACAGAGAGTAAAGAATCTGTTGTTATTGATGAAGAAGGACATAGTGTTTACTACAAATCATCAAATAATGAGGTAAGTCATTTGACTTCACACACATGCTTCAGAAAGTATCTGTTAATTTGCTTTCAAGCTTGCTTACATTCTTTCAAACAGGCAGCCAAGGCCTTCTCTTTCGACCAAGTCGTGACTGTTGACAGCATAAAGGTACAAAACAGCTCCTGACCTCTTATTTTAACCTTTTTCTGCTCCACTGCACATATTTTCACTACCTGATATTTTGATGGCTGGAAACTGAAAGACTTGAGTGTAAATCTGCAGAGTTTTCACCCTGAGCTCCTGCAGCCTCTCACCGAGTACATGTCCAGTGGGTGTAACGCAGCACTGCTGATATGTGGAGCCTCCACAGAGACGACGAGAGCTCTTATTGACAGCAGTGTCATCAGACAGGTGGAGCTCTAAACAAAACTGCATTTAATATTTGCAGATTTTATGTGTTTATATTTTCAATCATACCCTTGATTTGCTTGTAGGTCGTGGCTAACCTGTTCAGCTGTATGGAGTCAAGAGTGAAAGGCGAGTTATTCATCTCTGTGTCATCCCTTCAGGTTTGTCCTTGTATTCAGTAGCAGAGCCCCAAAGGATAATAGATGCAATAAAACACATGATGACAGCTAATGTTTTTCAATGTCAGTTTTATCCAGACGGCAGTGCAGTGGATCTCTTGAGCCTCAACAGACAGACTCTACAACCTGTAACACATCCAGCGCTTGGAAGGTGTGTCACAATTTTGCATTTTAATGATAAACAAAGACCTCATATAAAACATATACACACTGAAGCTGTATTATATATGCTCATGCCTGCTTTTCTCTCTCAGTCTCATAGGAGGATTATGTGAAGTGTGTGTGCGTTCAGCTGAAGACGCTTATAACCTGTACGAAACATGCAGGGAAACACTGAAGGCGAACACAGGCTCCATTTCCAGCCGGTAGGTCATACAACGCACAACTTTTATGAACTCTAATCCATTTACAAAATCACTTTGGATCCATTCATTAAATTGGTTAATTGCAATAAATCCAAGTGCCTGAGCGATAAAAAATTTACTTCTGGCTTTTATGATTGAGTTGTTCTGCACGGTGTCAGTCAGCTTGCCCTTTTTTTCATAAATTTCCATATGAACTTGTCAAATGTTTATGCTGTGTTTCTCTCAGATGTAGCTCCCTGTTCATGGTGACTGTTGAGTGGAAACTCCATCCAGAGGAGGTGGAGTCAGATGTCTGCCGCAGCAGATTTCAGCTGTTCAGCCTGGCAGGAGGAGCCAGTAGGACTGACCTCAGAGGGTCAGTGACATAGCCAGTGAGATCTCTATTACATGGGCAAGTGGAACTTGAAATGATCTACCACAAACTGATAAAGCATTATTCTGATTGTGGTCATCATCTGGAGGGAGATGTGCTATATTTATTTATTTATTTTACCTCTGGCTGTAGGCATAGATTATAGGAGATAAGTAGTATATATTGCTATTCCTGAACAAAATCCTCTTGTAGGAACAACTGCTTTTCTTGATGGATTCTTGTAGTTGAGGAATGTACCTCTTGTGACTTTCTGAGTAGGTGTTTTTGTAATAGAGTGATGTTGGGGCCAAATCTACACCAGTCAAAAGTGATTCTATATCTGTCCTATAAACAACTTTAAGGTAGCCAAAGTGTATCATCTGCCCCCCGTCTCACACTATCCCTTGGATTGTAATCTTATCTAAGGTCTTCCTCTTTCCCTCCCATCTGGGAGCTCAATGTTCAACATCCTTTGTCCAATTTATGCAGAATCCCTCCTCTGCACATATTGAAACCCTCTCAGCCTTGCCTCATTAACTTTGTCTCCAAACCACTCAACCTGAGCTGTCCCTCTGATGTTCTCATTTCTAATCCTGTCCGTTCTGGTCACTTCTATTGAAAATCTGAGACTCTCCACCTCTGCTTCCTGTCTTTTTTATGTCAGTGTCAGCACCTCCAAACCATACATCACCGCAGGTCTCATTACCATCTTGTAAACCTTCCCTTTCACTTCTTTACCACCCCTGAACCTTGTCTCCGCTCACTCCACTTGCCTCTTCTTCACCTCTTTGGATGGTTGAAACAAACCAAGTTTTTTTTTTTTTTTTTTAACTCATCTGCTTTCACCACCTCTGCTCCTTACAGCTTCACCTTTCCACCGGTGTCCCTCTTATTCACACACATGTATTCTGTCTTGCTTCTAACCCTACCTCATCCAGCGTGCTCTCTACTCTCACTAAAGACCACAATGTTGCCTACAAACACTATAGTCCAAGGACACTCCTGCCTGACCTCATCTGTCAGCCTGTCCATCATCATTGCAAACAAAAATCTATATGACACTAATGTTATTTCACTCAGCAAACCAGCTTCAGATCTTCATCTCTACAAGAAAACATATCCAACTCAACAGGGAGTGAATTTGACTCAGAGCCTACAGGTAGATGCTGGGGTGGGGGATGGCCTTTTGAAATATGTTCAGTAACAATGGAAGGAAGTAGCGGCATAGCTTTTGGGGAAAGCAGTGTTCACAGGCAGGCAGTGAAAGAATGAGCAGGGAACTGACAGCTTATACCAGCATGATTAAAAGGGTGTTGGGTATGTGAGGGGAGTATGCCAATGCGAGTGCCGCAGTACACTAGAGTGATTGCCTGAAGTATCTTGCAGCCTTCACCTCATTAGTAAAACCTGTACTTTTCTGGCTGCGATGAGTCAAAAATGTCTGCAGTTATATGGTCCTGTTAATTAGGTCAGATCAACAGGGAGGACAGCATTTGCCTCAGAAATGTAATTTTTTGATATCAGTTCTCTTTATGAGTAGAAGCTTTATTCAAGCTAAAAATTATTAATTCTACATTTTACAGCATGGTTTCTTATGTCGGTGTGCTAGAGCATGAACACAACACAAACCGCCTCTTCAATCTCAGCAGGTCATTTGGAATTGGCTTTTAGCATGGCTGCTCTCTCCCTTAGAGGTAAGGTGCAGAGTTCAGTCATTTGGGAGGGGCTCAGAGTAGAGCCGCTACTCCTCCACATCAAAGAGAGCTGGCTGAGGTTAGTCAGGTATCTGACTAAGAGGCCTCCTGGATGCCTCCCAGGTGAGATGCTTCAGGCATGTCCTACCAGGGGAAGGCCCCGGGGCAGACCAGGACATGCCAGAGAGATGATGTCTCTCTGTTGGCTCAGTGTTCTTTCAGATAAGCTGGGGAGAGGGAGGTGTGGGCTTCTCTGCTAAGTCTTCTCCCCCTGCAACATGAAGATGGGTGGATGGTGTACTTAGTTTTTCAGATACTTCCTTTGCATTTTGCCTTAGTTTTTTGATAAAATAATAATAATACGATGTCATTTGTCATGTGTTGTAATTCAGCTCAAGTTGTTTTTACCTCATTTTAAAAGACCTGTAAAGGCCTAGATATCTTTATGTATTGATTTTATACCCAGATTAATTTCTGATATGATATTATATGCTATTACTATATTATATTATGTCCTGATATCTTAGAGACAGGGTGAAGAGCTCCGAGTAGAGCTGCTAATCCTTCATATCAAAAAGAGCCAGCTAAGGTTGTTTAGGTTTCTGACTAGGATCCCTTCTGAATGAGGTGTTTCAGGCATGTCCTACCAGGAGAAGACCCAGATCCAGGCCCATTATGTGTCTCAGCTGGCTTGGGAATGTATTGGTGTTCCCCTGAAGGAAGTGGAGGAAGTGGATGGGGAGAGGGAGGTCTGGGCATCTTTGGGACCTGAACCCAGATTAACGGCAAAAATATATATATATATAAATAACTGGATGGTTGGATAGCATATCCACTTTGTGATATTTGATATATATTTTCAGAGTGAACCCACTGCTGAAGGTCCTGGACCAAATCCCAAATCCTGCTGCTAATATCAGTGTGAGCCTCCTGCCTCATTTGCTTAATGATGCCTTAAAAGGAAATAGCAGGACTGTCCTCATTTACTGCATTAACCCTCAAGGTACTGAGCTACACCACATCAACATACAAAGAAATAAATATGCATGTGTGATTTACAAAACAAAAATAACCCTCCTTCTTTCAGGTCTTCTAGATAACGAGACACCTTCTGCTTTAAATCTGGCCCAGAAAGTGAGAGGTTTTGCAACTAAGCCCACCACTGGTTGCTGGAGTCCAAGGGCAACTGAGCAAAAGATTCGTGACAGCATCACTGATCTAAGAAGCGTGATAATGTCACAGGGGGACAGTGAAGTTCACAGCATCTACGAACTGGCCGAGCTCACGCAAAACCTGCAGGTAATTCATAAAATCAGCCTCATGGAAAATAATGCTTCCCAAATAATGAGTTTGAGTCTGTGCTGTGATCACCACAACAGATGGTGAAAAATCAATCATGGGAGAAGAGACGGGAAGAATCAGAAAAGATAAAAGTCAAAATAAAGGTTTATATCCGAATTATTACATTTATTCACAAGTGTAGCAAAAACTAGAACACAAAGTGTCTTCAACACAATAAAATGAGCTCCATGTTTTATATTACTTGGCAGACTTGCAAGACCTCAAATAGCAATCTGCTGTTTTCTGGAGATCATCACCCCAACAGCAGGCAGGGTACAGATACAATGAAATGTCTACAGGACCAGCTGAGGCAGGAAATGGAAGAACATATTACAGGTAAAATACTCAGATTCAAAAGTCACGGTTCCATATGGCTAACCACAGCCGGCGTATTCTGTTTGTTTCTCATATTCCCAGAAGGTAAAGAGAATGCAGAAAAGGTCCAGGAGAGAGTAGCGAGAATCCAGCAGCTGAAGGAGGCTCTCAGGGAGGAGACACTCAAGAGTGGAGCTGCTACTGGGAATTCCCCTGCCTGTCAACAAGTAAAGCACATCATCTGGCATTACAAACTCTAATTTATTACAGATCATTTAGAAAATACTCAGACCCCTTCACTACTTGAATACCCTATGATGTAGATGGGGAATATAGTCCCACATATGCTGCAGTGAAGCATATGCATAGCACGATTCTGCCACTGAAATGCTTTTCCTTGGGGATGAGATGAGCAGTGTTCCTCTTTTTTTTGAAACATCTGAACTTAGTCCTTTCAGTGAGCTCCAAGCAAGTAGGTGTTTGTCTTTTATGCACGACCAGCTTCCATCTAGCCTCTCTATAGGCATGATGTTGGAGTAATGCTGACCTTCAGCTCACTTCGGTTGAAACACCAACTCATCAAAGTTTTAAGCTTCCACTTCAATTTGGCTCCTGGTAACAGTTGAAATGTTGGAAGATGTTCAACACTCCTGCCCCGATCGACGCAAGTCTACAGCGAATTTCTTGGACTTCTAGGTTTTAACCTGACGTCCAGATTTGGTTTTCCGACAACATGTTAAAATGTGCAAGAACAAAAGGGGTTTGGGCATTTTCCAAAACCATGCATGTGGTTGGATAATGCAGTAACAAGGCTGAATCAATAATCTTTTCACCATCTAAAAATTATTTATGTGCACAAGAGTGGGCAGCCCACACAACGGCATTTGTTTTGCCAATTTAATGATTAGTCTCAGTTGGAATACAACAAAGCAGAGGAACGGAGGAGGCAACTTAAGGAGGATCATGGGAGATTAATTCAGCAGGAGGTGGAGAAGATGGAGAGAGACTTGGCACAGGAAAACCTACCGGTGAGATAATGAGATACACTAACACTATTCTGTTTGTGATCCATCTTAACTGAGGTTGCTGAGTCAGTTTGAATTAATGCAAGGCTGGATTTATGGCAGGCAGTGGAATTCACTGTATAATTATGTTATTTTCTTGAATAATTTTATGGTTTGTGCATTCCTGTATTAGAAAGAAGGTCCTCAGAGGGACTTGCTGGTACTGACCAGAGAGAGACAGGTCCTAGTACTGCAGATAGAGGCCTTGCGTGCCGAGGCCCAGCAAGCTGAAAAAGAGCTACAGGATCAATATGACAGACACCGAGCAGAGCTGCACTGTCTCAGGGAGGAGAGCCTGCAGGTGGGAGAAATAACCATGATTCAAATAACAGGACTTATTCACATTTAATCAGTTTGTTACTTTCAGCAAACTCATGTCTGCCTGAACTGCCTCTGAAATTAAAAACACCAAAGTTACATTTCTATCTTCATAAGGACGATCAGAATTTGTGACTCAGTCTTGGAAATCAATACCATGTGTAAATTTTTAGCTGTCATCAATTCGTCTGGATTTCCAGATTATTTAAGAGAGGTCGTAGCTATGCATGTAAATATTGTTCTTCTCGATAACTACAATTGCGTAAAACACAAGCTGACATTTAACTCTTTGATTTAAAAATGTGCAACAAGTTTTATAGTAGCTGAGCTATCAAATACAAGATTTCCCTTTAGCTCAAAAGACAGTATCTATATCCTAGCGCCTGTTAGCTAACTTTTGATGAAAGGTGGGGGATACACTCAGGACAGGCAGCCAGGTCATCACAGGGCATGACAACACATAGTGATGACAAGTTATTGTAAACATGCGTATGAACTTGCCTGTAAATGTTTTATGGAAAGTTAATCAAATTAACAGCAATTAAATTTACTGTATAACTTTATTAAAAATATGTATCTTTGTATGGTTGATTACTATATTCCTGTATCCGTTAGGATTTATGTACAGTAAACATCACATATTTATATTTGGAAGCACTGCCATAGACCGTAATACTCTGATGATGGATAATGCAGCGCTGACACATCCCCCCCGAGTGATGATATTTGCTGATTCAGCTGTATGAGGAGGGAGGAGTCACGTATATAAAGTTCATATTTTGCATCTTTTCCTGCTCTTAGTACTTCAGACTTACATTAAAATTATTAAGCATTTCGCCTAGTGTTGCTGTGTGTTGCTATAAACATGGCAATTAAGAATGCAAGCGAGACAGACCATCGTGACATTTAAAAGAGTAGGTTATTCCTACAGAGAAATCCACAGAAAGAAAGCCACACATACTCAGAAGATGAGTTTTTGAAGTTAACAGCTTGTAAGGCAGCTTACAAGACCACAGTTTGACAGTTTTGACTTTAAAGAGAAGACTATGCTCTATATAAAATGACTTTGTTAGCTGCTTCATAAAAATACTTGTATAAAGCTTTACTAAATGATATCCTTTCTACATTGCCCCCCTGCTGTTATCTCCCTAGGTGTTCAGAGTGTTTCGTCAGGTAGGCGAAGAGCAGAGAAAGATTTCAGAGGGCAGATACAGAAGTGTGCTGCTGGAAGCGGTGCAGGATGCCATCTACTTGTCTGCACAGAACCAGCAGCTGCAGGCAGAGAATAAGCAACTCCGTAAATGTCAGTTTGAAATTATGTAACCTTTGCTAGATGTGTGGTTGTATAACTAAATGCTTAAAAAAAATGTTTTTTTTTATTTAAACAGCAGCAGCAGAACTGAAGGATATGCTAGCTGCACAAGGTGATCCCATGGCTGATCCCCCGTCAACACTGAATGTGTGACTTGAATGTCTTTACGCAGCAGTGTGCGGACTGTAAATCATGAGAAATAAATGTCAAATAAAAAAACTATTTTTTGACAGTTTATTGGTTATTAAAACACTGCATAACACTTTATCTCTGATGTTGTTCTTGGCAGAGAAGGTGATAAAAAAAAAAAAAAAAAAAAAAAAATAGCAGCAGTCATCGGAAATAATTCACTCCATATAACATTTGTTTACTGTCTGATCTGAATTTACTGCAGTGTAACAACAATCGTAAAGTCAAATTAGGCAACATGACTTACAGGTATGAGCAATATGGTCACAAACACGTGTTGAATCCAAATAAAAAAAAGAAGAGTTTCAAGTTTCAGATGGAAGATAAGGCATTAAAAAACCCTAAAAAACAAAAGTTTAGGTAGCCTCCACTGAGAGCTTTTGTGGGGTCAAACTGTGCTGGTGGTTCTTTTATTAAAGACTGCACTATCTGTAGTAAAGGTAAGCTGCCAATCCAATCATAGCAACAGGTACTGGGAATAAAGCAGTCAGCTGCAAACCTAAGGTGGACCAAGACAACAGAGCATTAACCAGCATGGAGCAGGAAATGACAAACAGTCTGGTGATCCCACTGCCATGTTTGAGAACCACAGACATCAGGAGTCCATTTGCTGCTTGTCCTGCAATGATAACCCAAACCACCCACGAGTAGCCTTCCAGAAAGCCTTTGTCACTTGCCGCAGAGGAAAAAGATGACAGTCCATTGATTACCACACCAAATATATAGAGGTAGAGGTTCTGTAGGCTCAGGGGAAGCTGCTGGCTCTTCAGTATCCCCTCTGTGTAAACTGCTGCCAGCCCTGAAACACAGCAGTACACCAGCACAAGGAAAAGCCCCCAGGCTGTGATATGAAGCCTTTCAACTTCCTCAGCTTCACCCTTTTCAGGTTCCTCCAAATCCAGGTTACTGTAACTGTGGAACACGCCTGCAAACATGAGGAGCCCCAGGCCTAACCACTGAGCAGGCCGGAAGCTCTTGCCCAAACAGAGGGAGTAAAGCAGGGCAGTGGAGGCAATTTTAAGATTTGACAGTACCTGGAATGAACTTGGGTCCATGTAGGCCTGCATCAGAACAACCAGGTTGTTGTTGAGGGCGTAAAGTATAGCAGGGACTGCATAGGGTGCCACGAAGGCAAGGCGTGGAAAAGCACACAAGTTTGATGTACCACCAGTGAGAACAAGAGTCATCAGAGAGATGAGCAGTTTAGCTAACTCAATCATTACAACACACGAGGAAGGGTTAAAAGGGACTTTACCATCTACCTTAGTGAGAGTGATGAGTGGTGCATGAGAACCATAGATGAGAACCATAAGCCCCAGGAGAAACCCCCACCTAATTCTTTTCACCAACTGCCTCTTAATCCTTGCTGGGGGACTGGGCCCCACATTATCAATCACAATCATAATCGATGACACACAATAAATACTTATTTTCCAACAATCTGAACCTCAAGCTTTGCTAAAGTGCATCAACCCCCCCACTTAAGGTTACTTTGAAATGACAAGCAGCAAATTACAGCCATTTAAATGGTAATTGCACAATAGATAGATATTTCTCTATGTAGCATGTTTTAGCTGAACAATAAAGATGTAGGAAATATTTTCAATTGTTTTTATATGACTACTTCAAAATCTGACAGGTGTAAACAGCTGGACCAAAACTAAGACAGGTCATGAAATATAAAGGCTCAAGGTCAGGGTTAACATTGGACAGATGCAAGTGGAACAGTAGCATGTAACTTCCCTCACAACAAAAATGCAAGAAAAAAAAGAAGAAGCAAGAATTCAGTCCCCAGTAAAATTTGAGTTAAATGTTTACATCCATAATTCAGTCTACGCAAAAGTCCTGATCTATCACGAGCCGGGAACTCCAAGAGTAGTACTTCTGTAAAGTCACTGGAAAGACAAACAGTCATCCCAGATTACTTTGGTCCTTTCTTCAAGTTGTTCATGTACTCCTTAAAGGTCCTTTCAATGTTGGGCACTTGATAATTCTGCGCTGCATACATGCCAGTGACTGTTCCCAGCAGTACTCCCAGGAAGGCAGATGAACGTAGTCTGGCCACCACATAACCGGCCAAAAAGCCTTTCAAAAATGGCGATCCCAACACTGAACCACCCTACAAGGCAAAACAATATACACAAATGAAGATATTTCATTAAGGGTAAATATATATTCTGCATAGACCACAATCACAATTTAGCTTCCGTTAGTCTGAATGAGTGACCAGTATTCACTTTTATTCATCAGTCGTAATACAACTGCTAACGGAAATGCTTTACATTTACAATGATATACACTCTCCGGTCACTTTATTAGGTATACCCACTCAACTGCTCATGAACACAAATATCCAGTCAGCCAGTCACATGGCAGCAACTCAGTGCATTTAGCCATATAGACGTCGTGAAGACAAGACGCTGAAGTTCAAACAAAGCATCAGGGTAAGGAAGAAAGGTGATTTTAAGTGACTTTGAATGTGGCATGATTGTTGGTGCTAGGTGAGCTTGTCTTGGAGATTAAGTATCGGAATTTCAGAAGCGGGACCACGCCTCTATACACGCTCCTTTCGGTTCTCACCTATTTAGGTTTCCCCAGTCCGACAAGCTGTTTGTTCTCAAAATTATTGTCAGTTTTGTTTTCGGTATTTTGAACTATACTTATCTGTTGTGTCTCTGATGAAAATGTGGGGAATGGATGACTTATTACAGACAAAATCTACCTACAGGTAGACAAAGTATCTCAAACCTGATGTCACAAAGCTCAAATCATGTCAAACTGGTTTCTTGAAAGCCACAATGAGTTCATGCCACTTAAATGTCAGCTGATCTCAATGGAATAGAGCACCTTTGGGACGTGGTGTGACATTTGATCAACAAATCTGATGCTTACATGTCAAGATGGGGGGGGGGGGGGAAAGCTGTCAGTAATGTTTCCAGTAGCTTGTTTAATCTGTGCCATAAAGAATGGAGACAGAAAAGATCCAACTCGGTAATAGCATCATATACCTTATAAAGTGGCCACCGACTGTATATTCCTACAGCAAGATTAGACAAGGAGAACGTGCTTCAAGGTACTGACCACTTATCTGGGACACTTGTAATAACTTACCTGGGGAATTCCTGCAGATACTTCGTGCTCTACTCGCCTCTGGATCTCATCCAGCTGATTTTTGAGCTGTGTTAGATCTCTTAACTGTTTCAGAGGATCCTGTAATAAAAGCAGTTAATCAAATTCCCATTAGAAATGATATGATAGTTCGAAATTAATCTACCCGAGGACAGGTGTCAGCCTAAACTTGTCTCCAGCGGTTTTACGAAGAGCACATTTGTTTTTTTCCAACAAACTCCACACTTCTGTCGAAGTTATCACAGCTACAAGCGGTAATACTAAAGCCGAACAATTTCATGTAAAAGTGATCCCTACCCTGTTAAAATAAACGCTGTTAACAGAAAAATATATTTTATTGTTCTAGCAGTCGCTAACATACGATGAAGCGCACAACATAAAGCCTGACCACACTCTCACTAACCTTGTCATCCGCCATTTTTGCTCGGTGCGTTAATCGGCATTCGGCTCATAAGTCTGTGCTGCAGCTGTTTGTCCGCTCGATTGGTATAGCCTGGAAATCAATGCTTTGCAATACGTTAGTTATACAAATGGAAATTTGGTGCTGTTGGCAGGCGTATGAGAAAGTACGGTTAGAAAAAGTTTGGAGTTTCCCTTCCATATCGCTGTCGTGCAAAGTTATGAAAATCATTGTCAGGATGCACGTCATTTAAACTTTTCAAATGCATTTCTTTGGCTTTGGGATTTATGGGGAATATTTAATTTTTAAATACGTCCGATTTATGTATCCCACTCAAAGCCACTCTCTACCCTGTTATTCTACTGTAGCCCCTCTAGAGGCATTTAACCGGAAAACAATTGCGCTTGCTTGTGTCCACAAGCACTACTCCGTAGGACGCACACTGCACTTTCACGTGGCAAAAACGTCTTACGTGATTGGTTTAATGTATACATTCTGGCATGTGATTGGTTAATGACAATGGCAACAAACCGCCATCTTTTTTCATGAGACGACTAGCAACGAGGCTACTTTACACCTTTACTAGCGTCGTGAAATTCTTTATCTAATGTAAAGAACAGGCAACACGTAGCATTACTTAGCATAATAACACAATGCATGGACATTTTCGGCGACTTCTAAACGTTGTTCAGAGTAGTTTGTAGTACCTTGGGCCGTCGTAGGTAAGACTTCAATAAGAAGGCATTTCATTGGATAACTGACTGACCGTGCGGGCAGTATTAACACACGCCATTAAACCTACCTTTAAAACGAGGAAGGAGCGGTGGTTTTTACATGTTTGTTTGGTTTAGTATCTCTCTCCCTGAGCAATGTGGATAAAAGTGCATGGCATTTTTGCAGCGATATATTCAAATAATAACCTTTAGTCACACTCCAGTACTTTTATTAGTATTATTTTTCATTAGTTATAGCCTTTATGAGCACCTCTGCTTGCCTCTCATCACCCGAGGAAAGGAGGTGAAATAAACTTTATGTCAACAGCACTGCAGTTACTATGTAAAATCACCCTTGTCATACTGTTCAAACATTGTGCCCGCTAATGATTTGTGCCTTAGTTGCATGTTATTGTGTTATTAGGCATAAAATAGCTAAGATGTGCAAACATGGAATTTCATAAAAACAAATTTGCAAGTTGTTTCCAATTTGAGCTTTAGAATTTACTGCATGTGAACGAGATATTGTATTCACTCGTCTAATGTGTGTTTTTGTCTGTTCTTATCGTTTGTGTTTTTATTTACAACTATTTTACTGCTCTCTTGGCAAGTTAACTGCCGAATAAGAGATCTTTATTCTCCCTGAGACTTTTACTTGGTTAAATAAAGCCTAAATGCTTCTATTTTTGGTGCTTCCCTTTTTGAAGTGAAGTGGAGATGGGTACGCTTTGACACAACACCCCTGCAATAAATTCCATCTTCTTGACAGTTCAAACATGGATCCCCTGCTGTGTGTCATTTTTGTCCTAGATCTTTGGAAACATGGACAAAGTGGAGCTTTTTGAGGTTGTTAAAGTGACAGAAGAGGTGGAGAGTGCCTACAGCCAAATGGAGGTGACATCCTTTAAAAAGAGGAAGAGCAAACCTCAAGATGACAGTGTGGAGAAACCTAAGAAGCCTAGGTAACATGAATAAAATGGTTTTCAACCCTTCTTTCATCACTGGCTGAGCTTCAAAGGCATTAAAAATGTCTTAAAAATGTCATGTTCTAATTGTAGACTTGGAATGTGTTGTCTGCCTTAGGTCTGCCTATCTGCTATACTACTTTGATGTTCACCAGATTATGCAACTCGGAGTCTCTAATATGCCACAGTCTGAGATCAACAAGCGTATCAGTGAGAGCTGGAAACGACTCAGCGTAGCTGAGAAAAGCTACTACCTGGAAAAAGCCAAGTTGGAGAAGGAGGGCATAGATACAGTAAGCTGCAGTCTCAACTTTTTTTTTTTTTAAATGTAAACAAACCAGCGTATCGGATTAGCTGAGAAGACCATATTATTTAAATCCATTAATCTGTAGATTAAACCTTCTTAAACACTTATGCTAGAATTCAAAACTGGCACTGGCAATATGAGTCTGTTACAAATAAATTAGAAAAATACTTAGTTCAATATATGGGAAAAAAGATTTAATTTACATTTAAGACCTTCCTCAATAGTGTTTGACTATCTTTCAAAATATGTATATATTCCTACATAGTGAACAATAGTGTCAGAACGTTGAAAAATGTCTGCAGCCTTCATAAACGCAGGTACATAACCTTACTTTTGCTATATGTGAACATGCAGTCATCCTTTGAAGTATACAAGTCATTTCCAAGGGACGACTTACTATGATCGTAGAATATGATTTTATAAATATAATAGGAGGGCCCCATCACTGCAGCCAATCACATCATGAAAAACAATCACTTTTTATAACTTCTAAACAGTGAGTGATGTTAACATTTTCAGTGAAGATCTGAGAATAAATCTAGCATGTCCACAGATATGCTAGATCTCTTTCTCTTACAAGGATAACAGCTTGTTAAGGCAGTCGTCAACTAATATTTATTAGTTGGCTGGAGTGCCACAAGAGGGCAGCAGCATCAATTCATATTTACCTGGAACATCAAAGTCCCAGGTAAATATGAATTGAATACCTAAACTTTAGCAAATAAATGCATTCCATTATCTTCTTCGTGGGTTCTCTCCGGGTACTCTGGCTTCCTCCCACCGTCCAAAGACATGCAGCTTGTGGGGATAGGTTAATTGAATAATCCAAATTGCCACTAGGTGTGAATGTGCGAGTGAATGTGAGCGTGAATGGTTGTCTGTCCTTGTGTGTTAGCCCTGCGACAGACTGGCGACC
This sequence comes from Mchenga conophoros, assembly GCF_057382185.1. NCBI lineage: Eukaryota > Metazoa > Chordata > Actinopteri > Cichliformes > Cichlidae > Mchenga > Mchenga conophoros. Next base: position 29,826,184 of record NC_140527.1, read on the forward strand.
TGTCCAGGGTGTACCCTGCCTCTCGCCCTATGACAGCTGGGATAGGCTCCAGCGCCCCCTGCGACCCTGAAAAGGATAAGCGGAAGCCAATGGATGGATGGATGGATATCTTCTTTGAAATATCAGCTATGAATCAACAAAAGAAACCATGTAACCGTGTTTAGCTGGACGTGAAGAGTCAGAATTTGTTACTATGGTAACTGATTCAGATTTTAAATTACTCCTGTTTTCTGAACAAAACATCCAGATTTTCCCTCATCTGAGTTAAAAAGTTCAGTAAAAACTTAACAGTAAAAAGTATTTTTATTATAATAAATACTGTACTAGTAGACACTCTAGTAGTAAATTAATCATTATTCCACAAAGTCAACCTGTCTTTTTAAAAACATTGCCACTGGTAGACAGCTGATTAAAAAGCCCTTCCTCCAGTGAGATTCATTTATTTCCTTTATCATGAATTCTTTTGGCCATAAAAAAATGTCTCGATTGTGCTTTTTCCTCAGTCATCTGTTAGTCTCTCCAAAGATCTGCCAGGCTTCCGCAAAATCCTACCAAGAACCAGTTACTTTGTATTGTCCAAAGGCTGCTCTTCAAGTCTCCAGCCGGGAAGCTCTCAATCAGAGCTCAGCATTGAGTCTACGGAGAATCCACCTGAAAATGGCTTGCCCTCAGTCTCCCTTATTCAGGAACCCCGGTTGACACCTTTAGGGTTGGCTGGTAAGGTTGAACTCTCTGAACACCCCATTGTTGTTGATGAAATAACAGGGGAAACAGCAGTAGTGTCACCTGCCCTCCAAGGAATTCCACCCACCTCTTCCTCCTCCTCTGTCTCACCGAAAGCAACAGCTTCTGGAGACTCCAGTGTCTCACAGAGCTCTGGTGACTGTATGGCAAATCGGGTCATACGGAAAGGAAATGAGGCAAAAGCTGGCAGTAGTAGTTACAGTGCATCGATGGTGCAGCAAACACAGGGGGAAACCACACAGGTGGTGGCCATCATACCCACCCAGGTACAACCTAAATGTCCTCCATCTTCTGCCAGGTTGTAGACTGATATTCATTAACTTATATAATCACCTAATTTTAATAACAGCACATGTATTTTGCTTACTTCTTGCCTTACCCTAGAACCTACTGGAGCCCAAGTCTTTGGCAACTGTGAGCTCTGTGGGCCCGGTGGTGATGGTCCCTGTTAGAGCAAGCATAGAGCAAAGTGTCAAACCTTCATATAAAATGGTAAGCATGCATATTAGTCAAATAAAGAAAAATCTTGTATCTGGAAGAGTACACATTTAATTTTTAGGACTTGAAAGACCTGAAGTTACATATTTTCTTCTTCTCATCAGTCTGTGAAGACATACACTCGGAGAGGTCGAGGGAGGTGTCTGAATCCTGGCTGTTCATTTGTCTACGTTACCCGCCACAAGCCACCAACATGCCCCGAGTGTGGGAGCCACTTGGGTGGTAAATGGATACCCGCTGTAAGTGTTAATGAAACCTAAGAAAAAAATATTCACTGTTTACTTGTGATTCTAATCAGTTTTGGCTGCCATTTTCTTAATAGGCAAAAAAGTCACACGAGAAGCAAGCTGCTTCAAGGCAAAAAGCTAAAAAAAAAGCTAATAAAAGCTGTCAAACCACACAACCAACAACTCAGAAGGCAGGTGCTGCTGTCAGCAAAATAAATACTACTGGAGTCAACAAAGAAGGACAAGTTGTGAGGCGCGCCAGAAAGCAGCCTGTTCGTTCAGCTGGATTGCCACAAGAGGGCAGCAGCACCAAACAACCGGCTCAAACAAGGTGCGTGTCATTTCTGCAGATTATTACTGTCTGAGAGTTCACAAGGCCATTAAATCAGATATTAAGTGTGTTCGTTCTTTTAAAGAAGCAAGTTGATTACATCAGCGGTCCCCAACCTTTTTTGCGCCATGGACCGGTTTATGCCCGACAATATTTTCACGGGCCGGCCTTTAAGGTGTCGTGGAAAAATACAACAAAATAAAACTAGTACCGGTACCGAAAAAAGAAGACTTATTCATAACACATGTGAAAAGACGCAGGAAAACCGAGTTAACGATAAAAACTATAACAAAATAACGCTGAAAAACGATAAAAACCCTGAAAACCATACATTTCACACTGAGCCTCAACTCTCGCGGCCCGGTACCAAACGACTCACGGGCCGGTACCGGTCCGAGGCCCGGGGGTTGGGGACCGCTGGATTATGGCTTTTATGCTTTAGCTGCAGAAGGCATGCAGTATGAAAAGTACAATGCAAAAGTCTCAAGATTGCTTCTTGTAGTCTGTCATTTATATTTACATTTTTCTTCAATACTTTCTTTTAATGTTCAAAGTCATTTTGAGTATTAATTCTCAGGGCTTTCTGAAGGACTATCAACATTTTTCGTTAACTCATTTTAATCTCGTACTTGAATTTTTTTTAATATTTGTTAAGCCATGTAACAATAATATCAGAATAACTGAAGCATAAAAAGGCACTAAAATCAATGGCATGTACCTGTATTTGTAGATTTGTATCTGTATGCCCATATTTGTCATTTTCCTACCAAATGTCAAGAAATTTGAGGTGGCTCAATGCTTTTTCACAGCACTGTATGTGCATTAGTGGATTTGTTTATTTTTAAAAATGCACACTTATCTTGTTTTTTCTCTTTTAACTTACTGTACCTTCCTTAATAACAAGAACTGCCAAAAATGTGTGGAAAAAAGGGCCATTTTGAAAATGTGGATGAAGTTGAATTATACTCATTTCCTCTTTGTGCTGTTAAAACAGCTGCCTGCTGCCCTCTGTGTTTTGACACTAGACTGTATCTGACTTGACATACTTACTCTTTTATTTCTAGACAAGTGAAAGACAATCCTAAAAGTGCCTCAATCCAAGGCCAGGAAAAGAGCAGTACCACTGTGCAGAAGAGGCCTGTGAGGCCCATCCTTCCTGCCTGCTACAACACAGGTGAAATGAAACAGAGCCAGCAGTAATGTTTTGGTGCATGTGCTTAATTGGGCTCTTACAGCGTCAACATATGTGTTTGTGTTTTAGGTCGTGCTGTGTTTCAGATCATAACTGTTCCACCTGACAAAGAGAAATGTCAGTATTCACACAACAATAATTCACCGAATGGTAATGATCATTTGACTGTATTTCTAATTATTCTTCATTCTGTGCAATTTCCACATTTGTGGCTTCTGTCTGGTTTTATTACATGTCTGCTCTGTACTTGTTCTTGACACATGCAGACCAATTTTATCATGAAGTGTCTCGATGTGACTGTATTTTCTGAGGTTTTAGCTCTCAGTTGATCTGGTTCTTTTTTAACCACAGTGCCACCAGAGAGTTTCTCAGGTCTCAAACCCAGCACTTTAAAGCAGCTCGGCCATGCTGTCCCAACGACCACAGCTAACCAGGTTAACACATACATATGGTTACACACACAGAGAAAAACCTCACACAGAACTGCAAAACAGCAGAGTTAATTCTTCTTTCTAACTGTCTGCATGCATTTGCATAGGATTTTCCGGGCGCAGCTGACAGAGGCCAGCCCACGTCTTCTCTGACTGACAGGAGAGTGAATATCCTGTCAGTTGTGCCTTTCAAACAGCAAACAGTTTCCAGTTTTGTGAGTATCTTCTTTGCAGTTTATTTTGCTGTAATTGTGTACAAACCTGTACTTTTGTCCCTCTATATTGCTTGTTTGTTGATATTTAGGTAATTTACTTCTTTATTCTTTAAGGATTTGGGACTGTCCACAGCACGAGGCAGGGGTCGGTGTAAGAACCCATCTTGCGACTATATTTATAAGAACAGGCACAAACCTGCAGTGTGCCCGAAATGTGGCTGCGAGCTGACCCAGAAGAATGCCAAGGCAACAAAGGTACACAAAACCTTCCTTCCTCCAATTTTTCTCCAAAGTGCAGGTGCTGTAAGGTGCTGTTACAGCTGTAACACTTTCGTTTACTTGTCTTCACTATAATTATTGCAGAAACCTTTAGCAACTTCTGAACACAAATGTATTAAATGCTTTACTTTTACTTTAAAACCAACATTTTTGTATTTTTCAATACGGATCCATTTGTCTCCATTGATTTCTTAATTTCCCCTTTTCAGTCTGAGACTCTGCTGTGTCCATACAATCCCCTTAGTCCTGCCCAAAAAGACATCCAGCGTCAAAATACGGTGCAGCTGCTGCGCAGCTCTTTGCAGATTCCTGAGAATGAGGCTGAGCTTCAGGAAACATTAACCCTCATCCAGGAGCTCAACACTTTCCAGGTTGTCTTTGTTCAAGTGGCTGATCAGGAGCAGGAAAACAGCGCCGAGGCAGAGACCATGCTTCAGTCTAGGTGGCCTCAGTACTACGAGTCAGCAGCTACTCACTGTGGCCTGTGTAACTACCCTCTCTTCAAAGGTGATCAGAGGTAAGAAGATGCATGACAAGATTAGTTTTAATATCTTTAGTATTCTCCCACCTTGATTATTGTAGTTCACTTTTCACGTGTGTCTCCCAGTCCTCCATATCTAACCCCCAGTTACAGCAGGACAGCAGCAAGGCTGCTTACAAAAACTAGTCAGCAGTCACATATTACACCTATTCTCTGATTCCTTCACTGGCTTTCAGTGAATTTGAGAATCCACTTTAAAATTCTGACCTCTGCTTAAATAGCAGAGCTTCTGAAACCTCGTCACTGCAGCCGGCCTCTCCGATCCTTAAACCAGGGTTTTAAAAATAGAGGTGATTGTGCATTTGAGGTTGTTGCACCTAAACTGTGGATTAGCCTTCCACACTCATCAGGTCAACTTCACTGTTACTGGTTTTAACTGCTGAAAAGTCATTTTTATAGGTTAGCTTTCCCTTAATATTTTCCCCCTTGACTTTGACCGTAATTTGCAACTATTTGCTTGTATGTTGGAATGAGTGTCTGACCGTATATGGTTGATTTTGTTTCTGTGTGGTTATCATCACTCTGTGGCTTTTATTCAAACTGTTAAGCACTTTGTAACTCTGTGTTTTGAAAAATGCTAAAATTATTGTAATATCTGGTATCTTACATTATCTGTATCTGTACATTTTAGCACTGTTGCAGGACAGGAGAACTGCTGGCTGCTCACTGAAACTCTAATGCAGACAGTCTCTCTGCAGCTCAAGGTTTGTCTCAATGTTCAGTGTCTGGCCCTGCACAGCTTCACTGACCTTCATCCAGGTAAGCAGAGCCAATTGAAGGTATATTGCACATATAATTATGGGATTTGTTTGAATTAAATAAAGATTCTTCAGGAGACTGGCTACCTTTTGTCTGCAGAAGCTCTCAGTAGGCACAAGCTGGCACATATGTAGTAATGACCAGAAATTTACATTCAGTTATCATAGGCATGAATGCCATGGTAATTTTAATTATTTATTTGAACTGTTCTTTTTCAAAGAAGTATTGGTTCTGAATTTATTCTGGATTTTCTCTAATCCAGACAGGGTCAAAAACATACACAGACTCATCTAAATCTTTCAATAAGTGGTGCTGAGGTTCTACTGTGTTTTTTAACGTGATGAGGCCAAAGCCTATTAAATTCTCGCTGGTGATCCCAAACAACATCAAAACTGGTTTTGAAAGGATAAAACAAGCTGACATTAGACTTCTGGAATGGTCTTCCTAAAGCCCCAGCTTAAACGTTTTTAAAAATGAATGAACTAACCTTATGCTTAAAATGCATAAAACCTTTGACTCTATGTGGATTAGAGAAAATTTAAAATAAATTCAATCCTATGCACCAGTTCTTGTTTTCTAAAGTTGTTAAAGATGTATGCTTCACAATCATTACACCCTGAAAAACAGCTAAAAAATCAACAATACCCCAAAATACCACGACATTTATGCTGTATGTAAACTTCTGACAACATCTGTACATTTATAGGCCCATGCTCCCAATTTGACTTATCCAGTTTTTAGTACACTGTGCTTCTGTGATCCACTGGACAGAAAAGAAGTTGGCAAAGTCTTCAGTCGTGATGGAAATTCCAGTGTTACCAAAACAGCAATGCTATTATGAGTAACGGTGGTTCTGTGAGACCAAAACAGTAAAACTAAGAAGGGTGCTGCAATTCTGTTTGCTTAAAATGTTAGAAAAGACAGCAGTCCACTACTTTTAGCCTTGCTACTCATCAGTCGCTCCTTTTTCAAAAAAGAAATTGGTGCTTGTTCAAATGTTAACTCCATCAGTACCTGCCCTGGGATAGCTCTTCTTCAAAAAGTGCCCTTAAAGGTCAGCTTCTGCAGTAAAATGTTGCATTTACCAGTTGCAGTAATTATTTCACTGATTGGTTAAAAGCCTAGCATATAAGACTCCAGTGAATGCAAATCTATCAGTATTTTCAAAAACTGTTGTCATCGTCTTTCAACTCCATACTAACCTTTAATAATATAAGGACAGGTTAACGTTTCAACCTGCCTCAATATGGTCAAAGTATCAGATGGGGTTGTTGATGATGTTGATGACTTTTGGCTGACCATGGAGAAACAATATTTTCCTTGTGTATTCATACCAAAAGCATTGAGTGGATATAAACAGCTCTTACTGAGGAAGCTTTTTTATAAGGTGTGGTTTAGCCTGTAGCCATATTCTCTGGCGTCGAGTGGATGAACATTATTGCTAAGGATTGTCTTATTGCATTGGAGTCACACTGGGTTAAATATGTACACTTGGGTTTTAAGGGGTATTTATTATTTTCTTCTTTTTTTTGGGTTGTATGGAAGCCCCAAACGCAATTTCATTGTTCTTGACAATGACAATAAATAAATAAATACTAATACTAATAAATACTAAATGAATCTTTCTTTATTCTAACAGGTCTGTTCAACATTGGGAACAGACTGCTGGTGAGCATTGACCTCTTTCTGAAGATCAGGGCCAGCATCAAACTAGGCCAGTCACCCTATCAGGCAGCCAAGACTATAGTGGACCACGTCCCCAGTCATCCTGGTAAAATCCTCTATTACACTCAGCATTTATTGCTTCTACTTTGTAAGGGTCTACATTTTTAAAAATGGCTTTGACAGTCTGTTTTCTCCTTTGGTTTTGGCCCCCAGTCCATTCTCTTAATCCAGATGAATCATCTCAAATTCAAGAGCTTCTCCTGAGTGGCTACTGGGCCTTTGAGTGCCTCACCATCCGAGATTACAACGATATGATCTGTGGCATTTGCGGCGTTGCTCCAAAGATAGAAATTGCACAGAGACACACAAACAATGTCCTGGAGCTCAAGAATGTAGAAGTGAGAGTTTGGTGATAACAACTGTAATTAATGCCACATAACTTTTGTTTTGGCAATGGCTGCTTTGTTTAGATATGTGTTTGACTGTGTGCTCTTTTGTTGTGTCCTCTTGTGACCTTTCTGCAGTTTACCTGGCCTGAGTTTTCAGTGTCAGATGAGGTACATGTGGATGACTTCTGGCTGACCATGGAGAGTGAGGCTATTGAGCAAGCAGCTTTCCCCACAGACATCCCTATCACACGGGTAGATGCTTCCATAATTGCTCCCTTCATTCCACCTTTGATGAGGAGCCCCACTGTTATCAACACAGAGAAGGACAAGGTCTTGCCACACCCTGAGCAGTCCTCGGGTATGTTCTTCCTGTAAATTACTGCTGATTTTAATCTCCACATGCATAAATCATTTTTATTAAGGGGTGTCCGATGTTCCAGTGATTAAATTCTAGTGCAATAAGTACTATATTCAAGCAAATATAATGGAGATTTTTAAGGCTAAAAGAACATAAATGCGTAATAGTGTTTAAAAAAAAAACAGTTTTGTAGTAAACACTAGGGGTGCAACGATATTCGTATCGATATTGAACCGTTCGATACAGTGCTTTCGGTTCGGTACGCATATGTATCGAACAATACAATTTTTTTCAATTTTTTTTTTTTCAATTTTTTTTTTTTTTTTTTTTTGTGTCCCGTTTGGATCTATAGCCATCAGAATTGTTGTCTTGAGGCCAAGAAAGATGCCAAGAGGATTTATTTTAAGTGGATCATCATATTGGTCCATTTGATTGACCTTTATTATAATTATGAATTTATTTTATTTTCAGTTGCAAACGGGACAGACATGACTGTGGGATAGGACAGGGGGAAAGAATGAAAGAAAGAGGGGGAGAGAAAGAAAGAAAACCAAAGGGGAGAAAAAAAAAGAACAATACAAAATTTGTAATTTATTTTTATCAACTTTCCTTCTGACGATGCTGTCTGTGTTGAGCGCTCAGTGAATCTGCATTTGACTACTCCGCCTAGGCTCGAGAGTGCAGCCTAGGCGGAGTAGTCGAACGCAGATTCACTGAGCACTCAACACAGACAGGATGGTCAGAAGGAAGAGCGCAGGGCAAGCTAGCGAGACAGAAGTGGACCTCCCCACTCTCATTCAGATCTGGCGTTTGGAATTATTTTGGTTTTCATGTGACGTATGACCCTGAAGGTAAGCGAGTCATGGACTAAAGTAAAACAGTATGTTGGATGTGCCATGCAATGCTCAATTACATGGGTGGGAGCTAGTGTGTTAGCGCAGTTAGCTCGTTAACGTGTTGGCCGTCTAGCCCCTCTGTATAGGGTAGCTCGTAGAAGGAGATTTGCTGTGTTGTGGCGTTAAGGTTATTTCAACGAGATTAACCTGAAAGCACTAGTGGGAACACAACGAATATGACTGCACATTTACACCGACATCATCCTAGTGCAAAGACAAAAACAAGCATGCATGCTACAAACTTTAGCCGAGTCATTTAGACAGCTGTTAGCACAGGATTCTCCTTATGGAGACCTGATATGTTTAATATGCTGCTGAGAATATAGCCCAGAAGAAACGGATAGTATAGCTTTTATTTTGGAAAGAGACATTTCTCTGTAATAAACTCTCTTTTCCAAAGATGAGTGATTCCTCAATCAGATACAGGGCTCGCAATATCGCTAGCCCGACGTCCGGGGCTATCTCTCCCCTGCCTGTCGGGCTATTGTAGGAAGGAAAAATATATGTCAATGCTTTAGCATTCTTTCAGAAATGTAGCTGGATAATTATGTCATTGGGTGAGCCACTGTCAATATGTGACATATTGAAATCGTGTTTGAATTTGCGCTTGTTTTTTTGCTTTCACTTTGCAATCGCGCAAACTGTGTATAGAGAGCGACAGCACTGATCTGTGAGTGATGATAATTTGTGCACCAATTCCTCTGACATTGTCTTATTAATTGTTAGCTTACTATGCAAACATGACAAGTGAAATCTCCCGCAGCTTAAACATGTGAGAGGTTGATCGCGCAGAGAATCACTGAGCTTATGTGAGTGCGGCAGGATATATATTTCACTACGATGACCTGGATGATTGAGAACCTTCACAGACAGATATATATTTTAGTTCTGCTGAGCCAAATAAGACAGGTCAGGGTGAAGAAGTGACAGCCAAAGAAAAGCTTACCACAAAACGGAGAAGTTATGACAAATCAGACTATAAGGCAAAAAGAAAGTGCAGCTTTATGGTTTCATGGACAAAAGAATTTCTGTGGCTGCAATATGACGAGCTAAAAAACAACACGCACAAGGGTTAGGGTTAAATTTAAAAACTGTACTTTTGTGTTAAAATATATATTTATAATTTTAATAAATGACAAATTAAAAAGGCTTGAAAATTTTTTTGTATCGAAAAAATATCGAACCGTGACACCAAAGTATCGAACCGAACCGTGAATTTTGTGTATCGTTGCACCCCTAGTAAACACATCTCACATGACCATTCATGTGCACTGTATGTGCGTAAGATGCTGTAAACAGGAAACGGAGGATTAAAAACATACTAAAAGTGAGATCAAGGATTTCTTTACTCGAACTGCCGATAACATGGAAATGTTACAGAACCACAGGAGCGGCGGGAGAACATAGATTAGGGGATTGTTGCACCAATATGGTGATTTAGTAACGGGTATTAGATCGGTATCCACTGCTAGAAGAAGTCATTGCAATGAAAAAGCAAAACTATGAAATCTCACAGGTAGCCTAGCCATAATATTTGAGCTTAATATACCCTCACTGGCCACTTTATTAGATATACTGGTTCAACAGGTCATTAATACATGTGTAAACCAATCATCTGACAGCAACTCGATGCATTTAAGCATGTAGACGTGGCCAAGACAACCTGCTGAAGATCAAACACATCATTAGAATTATGATTTAAATGACTTTGACTGGGGCATTGTTGCCACGTGGGGTGGTAATTTGCAAACTGCTAATGTACTGGAATTTTCCTTAACAACAGCATCTCACAGAGATGGTTTACAGAGAATAATTTGAAGAAGAGGAAAAATCCATCATCATCATCAGCATCTTGCCGCACAGCAAGAAGGTGCTGTTCAATTCCACCATCAGGCTGGGGTCTTTCTGTGTGAAGTTTGCAGGTTCTCCCCGTGTTTGCGTGGGTTCCCTCCGGGTACTCCGGCTTCCTCCCACAGTCCAAAGACATGCAGTTAGTGGGGATAGGTTAATTGGTTAATCCAAATTGCCCATAGGTGTGAATGCAGGAGTGAATGTGAGCAGATGGGCCACTTTAGTAGGAGAGCACATGGTTTTCACGCCTGTTAGTTAACAACAGGAAACCAAGGCTACAATAAGACCACAGAAGACTGGTCTGAGGAGTCTGGACTTTTGCTGCCACGTTTAGATTTTAGGGTGAGAATCTGGCATAAACAACATGGAAGCATGGATCCATCCAGTGTACCCATCTTCTAATGTATAATACACCATGTCACAAAGCTCAAATCATCTTAAACATCTTTATTGAACATGACAGTGAGTTCACTGCACTCAAATGGCCTTAGCAGTAAAAAATCTCGTTGTGATAGAGCACCTCTGGGATGTGGTTGAACCGGAGAGTCACATCATTCATGTCAGTATGGACTAAAATCCCTGAGGAATGTTTCCAACACTTGGTTGTATCTGTCACCATTTGGACAATAAAGTGCAACCCAGTACTAGGAAAATGTATCTAATAATGTTACTAGTGACTTTAAGATGATGGAGTAGGGATGTAGCCATTTTTTAAGACAGCATTGTTCATCATGTGCTTCAGGAGATCCATCAGTTTTGGTACGCCTCATTCACGACAGTCAGCTGAGACTCGACAAGATTGAAGATCACACTGAGGACGAGTTGAGAAAAGTCCTGGACTGCTGTGGGGCAAACATCGCCCCAGGTTCCACTAAGGTACGTGTGTGTGTGTCACTTTTTTCCTACTAAATAACTGGAACTGGAACTAAATTTACTACTTATGAAGCAAAATCTTCAAAAATCTGTTTTCTTGATCATTAATTTGCTTTGTTAATTCGTTCATTTTCTCATATTTGTGTGAGAGTTTGTAATAATAAAACCCTGCTTTCTGTCTCCATTTGAATGAATTAGAATGAGCTGCTGGCCTCTCTGATCTCCTTATACGCAGTCGTTCATAGCGGCCTCTCCACTGCCACACAACCCCCTGCACACCTCACTGCTGGCAAGCTGTCCAAAGTCTGCCCCCACAAGGTAAAAACAGCAGCCAGATGTTATCCAGATGTGTCAAAACAAATGAATTAAATGGATCAACTTGTATCACATGCATCCATCTGCAAGTGTCATTTGGCGCAAACACACCAAAGTATTTTAAAGAAGTAACAAACAAAAGTGATTTTACACACTTTAAAAAGTATAATTGTTTTCTCTGTGATGCCTGTGCCCAGGTCATGTGCGCGTCTAAGTACTTGGTGAAAGGAGAGACGGCTCGTGACCATGTTGATCTGCTGCTGTCATCTCGCTACTGGCCTCCAGTCTATGTTTGTGACAGTGCTCGTCAGGTGGCCCTTTGCACTGACCTGCAGTACCCACAGCTGGCGAAACAAATGTGGGGCAGAAATCAAGGCTGCTTCTCTGACCCTTTTGAAAAACCAGTGGTGTGTGATTCCAGTGTTTAGTGTGATCGAAATAAGCTGTTATTATAGTAGTTTGCATTCAAAAGTTACGAGGTAAACACTCTGTGTGGTGCCTTCCTCAGACAAACTGTCCTTTGTCTTCTTTAGCTCGTGTCATGTCCGGAGCTCCAGGACCAGCTGTACAGTGCTGACCTGTCCTCCGGAGCAGAGAACCAGCAGGTCCACCCCATCACCAAGTCCTCTTCCTGCTGGCTGGTTCATCCTCCACAGGAAACCCAGAAGCCTGCTGCTCCAGAACATCATTCTATGGTCGTCTGCAAAGACCTCGAGCCCTATGTTAGCCTGGTAGCTGAGATAGAGATGGAGAAGGGCGAGGAAGATGACAAGAGTGCTCTGGATAAAGAACAGTCAGATACACTGAAGAGTGACTCCACAGAAAGTTCTTCTAGCGTTCCTTCTGTGAGCCGTGCGCTGAAACAACCTATTGTTTTCAACAACACTGCTTATTATTACCTGTACAACCGTCTGGTGGATTTTCTCACCAGCAGAGACATCGTGAGCCAGCAGATCAGTCAAGTTGTAAAGGCCTGCCAGCCTGGAGAGGTCGTGATCAGGGATTCTCTGTACCGACTGGGAGTGGCGCAGATAAAAACGGATGGCGAGGAAGATGAAGGAAGTGGGGTGGAGGGACAGGCACAGGAGGAAGTAATAGAGACGTTTGAGGTTGTTCTGGATGAATAAGCTAATTTGGCTTAGAAAGCGAGATATGTGAGCAAGTAGGCAGGGAGGTGGACTGAATGTATAATGGCTGCAAAAATTTAGAAACATGCAAGTTCTACTAGTGATTGTAGTGATTGTAGGGTTAACCCTGACAATAGTAGTATTTTTAAGATGGTGATCTTGTATCAAGTTGTTGAAACAGTTTTAGAGATGTTTAAGTGTGAGAACAAGTAGATCAGATTGATGGTAATGAAATGTCAAAGCTGTCCTTCTCAGTTGACTAAATGAATGTAACCTATGTATATATATGTTTTTTTAGCAACAGGAAATAAAGATTGAAAAAAGAACAGAACATATATGTAATGTATGTAAGTAACCTTGAGTCCTGCTCGTAAATGAGTGCTTTCCTCTGACTGAAAGAATGTAAGCAGGGTTTTATTCACTCAGCTACGACTTCAAACATGAAAGTAAATATTTAGCTTTGAATTATTTGGTATATTTATAACCCTTTGGCGTTCCTGCTTTACATTTTTACACTCTTACCTCTCAACTGCCACCCGCTGCCTTTTGGACTGATGTTTATTTTGGGAAGCGATTATAAAATGTTAATTGTAATATATGATAATGTGGTGATAGACCCTTGTTGGTAGTTTTTGCTTTAATTTGTGCCACACTGAATGAGTTGGGTTGACTCAAGTGAAGTAGCCAACCTTTAAAGAAACAGCTGCATAAAAGATATGTAATATATCTGTCTATGTGAAGTATTCGTGTTTTTTTTTTTTTTCATTTTTTCTGGTGTTGATAAAGATAACGTAGACTTTGCCTGGCAGTTAAAATGAACAATGGATGAACAGAATCTCTATGGAAGTATTGGGGCTGCAGAGTTGTTAGTAGGGACACCTGTTGATCAAGTGGCACCGAAGCAGCCGTGTATAGTGGTAATATGCAAAAGTAGTCTGTAAATTAAACTGCTTCTGTCACAAATAAATATAAAGAAATTAATGGCTTTGCAGCTTTATTTAAATGTATAAATAACATGTGTATAAACTGATAAACTTAGACTTGACAACAGGAAATCTGAAACTTTGTAACGGTTTAATGTCTGCTACTGTAAATCTGTTGTCTGTGAAGTTTCCTTACTCAGTTCTACATCAAAGCCACCCACAAGCAACACTGACATTCAGAATTACAAGAAGTCATCACATGAAAGAGGCTGCAAACATCAGGATGGTTTTTGAAGTCCCACAAAGGTAAAAGAAGTGAAACAGCTCCAGGATACAGTTTCTGACATCATTCATTGCTTGAGGAAATGAAGAGAGGTTTACAAGTAAGCAAATTACTAATTATGTTATTAATTCAGTCAATGTTGGGTGTACTTTGGGGATTAATGAATTAATATATAATTATGATTAATTAATATATAATTAGATGATTAGAATAGAATAGATGTGAAGGGAAAAAAAGCAAGTTTCTGTTGTTTTTTTGCAACACTGGATTTTTAATCAAATATTAAGTAAACAATTAGACGGCAAGCATTCAGTGTCGCGCTGACCTAGTAGGTGTGGCTGTTATTCCTCTCTTCCTCCTCCTGCCCACTACCTGTTCGGTGCTGCTGTTTGTGCATGGCCGCTGATTAGACCTTGGGTGCAATCAACAACCAAGCACGGCCTGGTGTGCGCCGCCCTGCCAGGTGAGCCACATTAGAGCAATCAAGGGTGGGCGTGCCTAGTAGACCTTAAAATGCATGCAGCAGTCATTTGACCCGTGTGCGACATACTGAGAGGACAGCAAACAAAGTACGATCCACTTTTCCACTGTGAGGAAGACTTTGAACAAGACGGGCTATCGGTAAGCTCAGTTGTGCAAATGTTTTACGCTTAGGGAAATAGTTGCTGCATTTAAGTTAAAAAAATTATATTGACAAAAAAGAATGTTTAAGTTTGAATAAATTGTTTGTGCAGTTAGTGTTCCCACATATTTATGTTACTTAATATTAAAAATAGTTACCCCAAATCCTTGGGTGGATCGTAAAACTAGTGAATAAATGTTTGGTTTTGATTTAAAGAAAATAATTCTTTGTAAGGAAAATCCTTAGTTAAAGTCTCTATTAAAATGTTTGTGAACTCTAAAATGTATACTTTAAAATACAATTGTTTATAAAAAAGTGTTAAATGCAAAGAAGACACATTGTGTATATTTATTTAAGAACCACAGTTAAATTAACACAGTTAACCACATGGTAAATGGCTTTACTGAAGTGTATTTTGTTATTTCATCTGTCTTTTGTGTAATGCATGTAATTTATCTGAATGGTTAATGAAATGTTCTTTATTTTTGTGTTGAAAGGTTTTTTACCTGCTGCTACCTACCAGCTATCAAACTAGTTGGTCTAAATAAAGTTGAGTGAAATTCAAAGTCTGGTCTTTTTCAAGTGTGGACACCTCAGTCAAAGGAACACTTGACATTCAGCTTTAATTGAAGGGGTTTATAAAAGTTGTGAATTTACTTGAAAATCCTTTGTAGTGAATAACTACCTTAAGTCTAGAATCCATGGACATCAACAAATTCTGTCTTCTGCCTTGAGATGATTTGCCTTCAGTAACTGAATAGATGCTCCGTACTAACCCAAACGTTACAACAATTCTGTCACTAATTAGCTAAAATAAACTAATTTAAATGTATTAGCGGCAACAACCAACAGACCATCCCAGTGACATAATGTTTTATACAGGCATAAGAAGGTGCTACACATGCTCAGTCTCAAATCTTACACTTTAACCACTTAAGCATTTCTTCAATCCAGTGTCACAGACAGCGTTACAACTTTTTATATGCTTCCTTTAGCTGGTATCATTCAATCTTTTAGCGACCTGTCTTATCATTTTTATGCTGATGACATTCAGCTCCATATGTCCTTTAAGCCTCATCTGGATAGGCTGTCCACCCTAGTCCAGTGCTTAACCCAGGTTTCTGATTGGCTTTCAAGCAACTACCTCGTTCTAAATACTAACAAGACCGAGACCATGATCATAGCTCCTCCTGAGCTACATTCTAAAATCAGTCAGGTTCTTGCCTCTTTCTGTCAATCTGTCAAGTCAAATATTCGAAATCTTGGAGTAATATTTGACTCTTCTCTGAGCCTTGACTCTCATGTAAAATCTTTGTCTCGTTCCTGTTTCTATCATTTAAGAAACGTATCTAAACTGCGACATATGGTTTCCTCAGCTGAACTGGAAAAGCTCATTCATGCATTTGTGTCATCACGCTTAGATTACTGTAATTCCCTGTTTACTAGCTTGGATAAATCATCTCTCTCCTGCCTCCAGACAATACAAAACGCAGCAGCCAGATTACTAACTCGCTCTACTAAGCGTGTTCACATCACTCCCATCTTATATTCTTTACATTGGCTCCCAATAGAGTTTAGAATTCGCTTTAAAATTCTTGTTTTAACATACAGAGCACTAAATGGCCAGATTACTTATACAAGCTTCTTATAAAATACACTGCTGCTCGTCATCTCCGCTCACAGACTCAGAGTCTCTTAGTTGTTCCCCGTACACGACTAATGACAAAAGGGGACAGAGCCTTTCAGTCTGTTGCACCAAGGCTGTGGAACAGTTTACCACTACAATTACGTTTGCTTGACTCTGTGGATTCTTTTAAAAAAACAGTTAAAAACTCCTCTGTTCAAACAAGCCTTTTGTTTATCTACATATTTTATATTTTTTACATTATTTACATTTGATCTTTTACATTGTATATAATGTCTATTGATTTTATTGTTTTAATATTTGTGTACAGCGCTTTGTGATTGTCTGTCCGTGAAAAGCGCTTAATAAAGTTTACTTACTTACTTACAACTATTTCAGTTTTTGAGAGCAGCGCTCCACAATGTGTGTTAGCCTTGATATGTGTAGTGTTTCATGTCCTCTTTAACATTAGAAAAAGTGCAAGTTCAACCATATATATTTTTTTTCTGCATGATAAAGAAATGCTGCTGAAGTAAATGAACTCCATCTGCATGACTCTTTGGAGTTAAATTGCAAGAAATAAATGTATAAAATTACAGAAAAAAGTTGTGCTAGCTTATTTTCAAGAATGCCCAGAAACTATAAAATTGAAAGATTTTGTTAATTCACAGATAATGTGAATTAATTTTTTAGTATTATTATTACAATTTGAAGTTCATCATTCTACAGTGAGAAAGATTATGAAAAAAGAAGAAGCTTTAAAACAGTTGGCAGTATTCCCAAGAGTCAATTCACCCCAAGGTCAGAGAAACTGCAAGAATAAAAAGCGTGACATGTCAAACTCTACAGGCACAGTTAACACATTAGACGTTAAAGTTCATGAAAGTGCAATTATAAAATGAACGAACAAATATATCTCGACCTTAAACTTTTTTAAGTATACTGTATGTTGGTGTAAAACCTCTATTTCCACTCATAATTGCAGAGCTTGAAAACAATGTGACTTCTTCTGACTCAGGACTTCCTTTAGTTAGATGTTGTGAAGATCTTCATGCACTTGAGTTGTCCTCTGAGGTCTTTCAGGCCTGTTGGTGTTGCTGAGCTGGTCATTGCATTCATTCCTGTTGCTTTGGACACTCCTAAACCTTTTACTCTTTCTCTTCATTTTTTTTTCCAGTATAATGATGTCGTTCTTCACACTGAGATCTCTTTGAGTATCACATTTAAAATTACAATGAAAAACTATAAAATTCAAATTTGACACTTGGAATCAACAGATATTAAGTCTGCTTCGTTTTTTTTTTAAATAACACCCTGTCAATAAATTGTCCAGTTAATTCTGAGAAAATGGGTGACTGTGTAGAAAAATTGCCGCAATTTCTTCCAGCAAATTATGAACCTCATTACGCACATGAACTTCCTCTTGTAATCAAGGCATGAAGAGAAGCATCTATGAAGTCCCAGCAAATGCTTAAAAGCTAAAATGTAAACAGAAGTACTGTTATTTACTCCACGACTTTCACGTTTTTCATGAGAAATAAGATTCAAATCTGAACCAGCTTCTTGATAAAACATTTATATTCATTTAAAATAAAGTAGGAACAATTTGAGTGGACAAAACAGATACTTTACAGTTTGTCATATGTTTCAAGCCACAGTAAGAACGCACGTCACATATATGAGAGTAGATTCTTTTAAAGTTTTACACACAGCAGCTGACAAAAAGAGTACAACCCAGTGACGATAGTGATGATGATCATGCTTTGCTCAAAATCAGTAATATCTCAGCTTCTTGATAGAGCAAATTTCAGCACCTGATAAAGTAGAGCAAGATAGTTCCTGAAAAGTGTCTGAAACTGATAGAGAATGAAATAGGTTTCTAACTGAACCCACACGGAGAAGGAAAAGAGTCCAGACTGACATAGAAACTGAAGCCGGGTTATTACTTCCCTATAAAGATTTTAGAGTTGCGCAATTGTTGACAGACACTGTGGGAAATGTGGACTGGATGTTATCCAATAAAAACAGGAAGCGAGGAGAGAAGAACACGAAGGAAACAGTTTCTGTCGGCACAGTTAGGAACAACAAAGGAAAAAAATGGTGTGAAATACAACATTTCAGTTGGATAATATAAAACTTTACATTGAAACACAGAGTTTCGGTGATAAATCTTTTAATGAACGCCTCTGCAGTTATGCAACAACTTAATTTGCAGCTTTTTTGTTGATTGTCTCATTTGCACAAAAGAAAAAAACGAGACATAACACATCTATGAAATATTCATGTTTCTCTTCTAAGTGAAAATAAAGATCATTCTTGATTCATGTGTTATATGTACATTATTCGACATCTCACTTCTGTTTCATTCAGATACAAGCACATTTAAAGTAGCCAAAGTCACAGAAATTGGCAGTCTCTGTCTCTCGTATAGCTTATATATATATATATTTATATGATCATATAATCTTCATACATTTGGCAGTGTAGGCTGACTGCTACATACACATGTGCATGAAACTTATCATGTAACGCTACAGGAAAGTACAAGATTCAGCTGCACCCTGCTAACCCCATCAACCCCAAACACCAAACATTGTTCTTTTGCTCCATAAGACATCTACCGATTTCCCTGCTCAGCTCAGTCGTACTCCTTGTTCTAAAATCACGCTGACTAATTAGATTGAAGTCGAACAATCACATGCTGCAACCCACTAACAGCTACTGCAAGTGTGTCACAAGAAATACAGCCGTGACCAAAGCCCAGCGAGGAAAACACTGCACTCATTATCTGCCTCCTCTTTGGCTCCTTTAGCATGTTTTAATCAAGGGAAAAACTTGAGCGCTTTATATTTTTTGATTGTAATTAATATAACACAAGTTGTCTGGAGAGAAGAAAGGCTCTCATTGTTTTAATTCAGTGTTTCCGACTGTTGTACCCCCAAAATAATGAAAGACAGTGATCCTGATGGAAGAACACATAATTCTGAGTCTCCTTTGGCGGTAATAAAAAGTATAATAAACATGGTGTGCAATAGATAATTAAGAGCACACTCACAAGTATAAAACAAAAGAATCAGGCGGATTCTTGCTTGGAAAAACTGACAGATTTGACCTCAAATAGAGAACAGAAGAAGGGCTAATAAACAGTCTGCCATGGAGCAATCTTTAGAATAAACTACCCTTTGATACCTTGTGTGACTTGTTGACATTGTTTCCTCCTTTCATTTTAGACGTGGCAATTTCTAGTCATGGATCGCATGCAAAACAGGCAGGTCACATGCTTGCCGCAGCTGCTCGTCTGTCTGGAGAGCAGGCACGACAGGCAAAAAATAGCTGATAAGACGACTCTCCGGCAATTGAAACAAGCTGCAAACTAGAGATCATGCCAGTTTTCTGATGCTTGTTGAAGAGTGATTGGTTTGCTGATTGATTTGAGCGTAAGGCCTTTCAACAAAACTGGTAGTTGTTGGTCTTCATCAGAGGCTGCTCTTCTTCTTGGTGGTCACAAGACTGGTCACAGGGGCTGTCGAAGCACTCGTCACACCCTTCACCCTCCGTGACCTGCTCCTGCACATTCTGGTACATTAACTGCGGAAGAGGTATCATCAAGATGGTGAGAGTTATACAAAACATGATTACAGAGTTTATATTTTAGACTGACATAAATAGTGGCATTGTGAGTATCTTCAGTTGGAACAACACCCAAACAGACATTATCGCAAAGAATCTAAATCGTGTAATTGGTCTTGGACTTCACAACTAAATTTGCTGTCTCTTAAGGAGCATTAAAAGAAACAGGGTTTCCCGAGGTCATCTTGGCCGGGCCGCCACATGTTTTTCTCCCTGGGTGCTTTCTCCCACACTGCACATGCAGACTAACTCACCTGTCCCTGCTCAGGTTGGTCCCCAAGTAGCCTTTGAATCATGTGACAGATTTTGCTGAAGGTGGGACGCTCTGTCGGCTCCAGATTCCAGCACATCTTCATGATACCGTAGCTGAAATCAAAAAGAGTTCTTTCAGAGAAACAATTCATGGTGTACATTAAAGGGGTTTTGCACTCTTATTTTCACTCCTCAGACTGTGTGGTGTAAAGCCGAGTTAGATGAATAAGGAGAGGCTTATGGAGGCGGTGACGCAGTTAAAAAAAAAAGACAGACTTGTTTATAAGGACCCCTGCCCCTCCAGTTCCATTTAGTTGCCATGAAATAGCAGTTACATGGCTCTCTAGCTTTGAGATCATGTGGCTAACAGGCAGAACTGAGGCCTGACTCACAGCAGAACAAGAAATGAATTGGCCCTGACTCAGATTCAGTCTATTTCCACAGCACATTTATTCCTGGCTAGTGTGACATGCCATGGCAAATCAGCACACACAGATGTTAGGGCTGTATCGCAAAAAAATAAAATCGTTTTTTTTTTTAAATTTCGATGGCTTGCAAAGTTTGGAGTTTGGACTTATTTAGTTTTAGGTTTGAGGTCAAGGGAGAACCCAAAAGCAAATGAAATTCATGAATAATGGAAGTGCATTATGAGGTTATCTCATCTGTCGGTTATTTCAGATGTCAGATAGCCCGCGAGACTGCAGGAAGGGGAAAAAATAGGATCTTTGTTCATTCATAAAGACCATTTAGAAAGCAGACTGTTTGAACTTTGGGAGGCTAGCGCCTATTCACAATCAGCTACATTAATAAGTCTGTTATATTAAATTAACCTATTACTAGTCAAAAGTCACCGCATGTTATCAGCTGATCTCACTGGTTAGTAAGCATAACTATTGCTTAACTACGTGTCAGGAGCTGATACGAAGGCCTTTAATTGGATTATTTGTCATTGTATCAGTCGTAAAAACTCTGCTGATAGTCACTTGATACGCCCGTAAAACTCAACTGATAATCAGGTGATGGTTAGCAGGATAAGAGCCTCAGACAAAATAAAGTGTTTGAGAAAAAGGGGAAGCAGTGACTCATCCCTGAATGAGCCATGCTGCTGAAGTGTCAAACTTACATTTCAGGTGGAGCAAAGTCTGGTTGGGACATCTGGTAGCCACGCTTCACCATCTTGTAGAACCTAGTGTCCACAGCCATGCTGGGGTAGGGGCTTTTGCCTAGTAGTGAATAACATGTGATTTTCAGCACCAACCCATGAAATAAATACAAGCACAGATCACATGTTTACGCATTCTTACCTAAAGAGAAGATCTCCCACAAGAGGATGCCATAGGACCAGACGTCACTCTGAACGGTGTACACGCAGTCAAAGATGCTCTCGGGAGCCATCCACTTCACTGGCAGACGTGCCTTTGCACAAAACAACACACAAACAAATTAAGTGATTTGCAGTGGATACCATGTAAGCAATATTTAGCTCTTATCAGATCAAATGCTTACATTGCCTTTCACCACATAGTTGGAGTCATTCATGATGTCCCGTGCCAGACCGAAGTCACAGATCTTTGCCTCTCTGCGACTGGTCAGGAGCACATTCCTCGCAGCCACATCTCTGTGAATACACTGCACACACGCATTTCACACAGTTTGTTTCTGCTTGTAGAGCTTTGCCCAGTGAAAGACAATAAGATCAGTGGAAGGCTTAATTTAGAACGAAAGATCTCCATTAAGAAATGTACAACGTCAAACTATGACTAAATATGTGATGGGAAATACCCATCATAAGCCCAGAGGAGTGGTTTAACACACAGGGACGCTGTGTAAAAACAAATGAAAGCTGAAAGCAATGTTTTTGTAAGACATTAAGACCCCTTTTTTTTTAAACAGCAAAAAGGAAATAAAAAAGATTTTAAAACTGAAAGAAATATATGATTTTGATATCAGCTTTAAAAACATGGAAAGGGGACTGGTCACAGCAGGTTGTCTCACCTTATGAGATAAAAGATTTCAAATGCATTCTTTGTCACATTTTTTTTTAAATCAGATAATGCCTCATATTCATAATTCTTGCTATGGAGCCACACTCCAGCAATACATGCATAATGTGGGTTTGCATTTTTATGTCCATTTAAAGCTCCCCCTGTTCCCATAAAGATTTTTAAATTAGCCAAACCACAGTTCCTCTTCGTTGTCTATTTTTATTGGAATGTCACTTACGGATTAAAGATCAGCCATTGCTCCTTGTATGATTTTTATAATGACATTATGTATCTTAGATAATCTACTATCTACATCATCTGCAATATTAAACAGAGAAACATTATCCTAAACTGTTTGGTGACGCTCTCCACATTGTTACTTCTAAAAGTCTGAGCCTTTCCTGGAAGCTTCTTAATGAAATCATGTTACACCTGCGGTCAGTTAAATGGCCTGTATTTATATAGCGCTTTACTAGTCCCTAAGGACCCCAAAGCGCTTTACATATCCAGTCATCCACCCATTCACACACACATTCACACACTGGTGATGGCAAGCTACATTGTAGCCAGCGCGACCCTGGGGCGCACTGACAGAGGCAAGGCTGCCGGACACTGGCGCCACCGGGCCCTCTGACCAGTTAACCTCACATCCATCCTGCTTTCCAATGCATGATTTTTTTTGTCTCTGGTATGAAATTGAAATCATGAAATAATTTGTCATATAAAAAAACAACAAAGTTTCAGCATTGTTGTGTTGTACTATTTCAAATTAAATGCGGTGCTGTAACAATTTGTGAATCACATTCTGTTCTTATTCACAAACCAGAAAGCGTCAAATTTCTAATTTGTTAATGGAGTGTTAAACTCACATTTTTCCTGGCCAAAAAGTCGAGGCCCTGAGCTACTTGGAAGGAAAATCTGAGCAGGTCATCAATATCCAGCGGCCAGTCACCACTCTCCTCACAGACAAGGTCTAGAAAAGAATCAGATAGGAATAAAATCCTGCGATCAGCACACTGATCTGATCATTTTCAACAATTTAAACCTCAGGCTGATGACGAGCTTACCTTCAGATGATTCCACAGTTGGCAACTCTGCTAAGCGGCTGGGTCTCATCTCCAAGTAGGTGCTCGAGGTTTCACTGGAGATCCCGCTATCGCTGTTAAAAGTAAACAGAGATATCAGTGCTTGGATACATTTCACATGTCCTCTTTCATTAAGTGTGTTTGCTGATGTACCTTCGAATGAACTGCTTCTGATTGCAGATGTTCTTGTAGTCGGTAGAATTTTCCATGATGTCGGGAATATTCATGACAAAGTTCACAAATGTCTCTGCCTTCTGGCGAAGGAAGTTCAGGAGGTCGCCGAGGCTGCAGTACTCAGTGATCACAAGCACTGGACCTGATGAGGAAACCCGCTATCTTATGACGCTTGCATGCTTAGTTAAACAGGATTTTCCATGATATGGATGACTTCTAATTTTAACACAAGTTTTTGCAGTATTTCCGTTTCATCTGCGTTCTCTGACCTCCATAGGTGCAGGCTCCAAGTAGGTTGACGATGTTCTGGTGGTGACCCAGGTGACTCAAGATCTTCAGTTCAGACATTAGAGCCTCCCTCTCATCTGAATGGGCACGGGCTGCAGAAACAGGTTTTTTTTCAGAGGTCTAAATATAATGTCTTTTACACAGAGTCAGTCTGACTTGCTCATGTGGACAATAACCTCTCAGTTAGGTCCTATTTTCCATGAAAGATCTGTCACGCTCAACTCAAAAAAACTCACAGTGCAACAGTGGATCCAAACCTTTTAACATTTTCACAGCTACGCGCATCACATTGTCTTCCTTTCCCATTCCATAAGCAGTGGCCTCAACAACTTTTCCAAATGCGCCTGCACCCAGGATCTTCCCTGTTTGTAGAGAAAATACACAGAGGAGCATTTTGACTTCAACCTAGTCTGCAATTTACAATCAAATATTCAATTATTATTATTTTGATGTAATATAATGAGAATTTAGTCAATTTGACAAACACGTTGCACACCTAATTTGAGCTTGTCTCTAGGGAACTCCCACTTTTCATTGTAGGGCAGCTGCGTGGGGTCAATGAAGGTGTAATTGTTCCCATCTCTCGCCTCAATGATCTTCCAGCGGATCTCATACCTCGGTTTCTTAAAAATAAAGTCAGTAAAGAATGGAGTAACTGCTTTCATAAATGTTTTTGGGTGTCATATTTGGATGTTGGAGATGCTTCTTACAGTTTATTTTGCGATGTTATTTTTTAAGAATTGACTCAACCTACCTGCTTGTATTTGTAAAACAGGAAAATGAGGAGCACAAGAAGGATGGTCAAAATCGCTGCCGCTCCAATCAGAAGGGAAGTAAAGGGCCAGTCTGTTCATAGAGAGAGATTTCAATGTGAGTTAACCTCATTAAGACTGGCTGTGTGACATACAAGCTGATGTCCTTAAACAGAATTTATCTAGCACTTGCATATTTATTGAGGATAATTAATAAACATGCTCAGAAAAGAAGAGAAATAACATTTTTTTTTCTTTCCATGAAAGAAACATTAGATTAGATCTGAACCACATCCAGTAATGGTACTCTAGAGAAATTAGAAATTTAGAGAGCAGCCTTAAAATGGACATATGATCGAGTGCTCACCGTTAACGTTCACAGCAAGAGTGTCACTGCTGACGCCAGCGAGGTTGAAAGCCACACACTCAACCGTCATCCTCCTGTTGGAAAACGCCACAGTGAGGACGCTTTCCACTTCCACAGCCCCGTACTCCTCCCTCTGGACCTCCACTGTAGGAGCTCGGAGAGGGATTGCCAGCTGCAGTCCAGTATTGTTTTCATTGCACCTGCACAGATAGAGAAAGGCAATAAACTGACAGAAACGTCAGTGCTTAACCTTATCTCAGAGAGAAATCACTAAAATCACTACAGTTTGTGTTCATTCACAGGGTCAGAGACTGGGTGAGGTCTTTTATGCGCAGTTATACTTACGTGGGTCGGATTCCAAAACACTGATACCAGAGGATTCTGGGAGGAGGATAGCCATGCGAAGTGCAAGTAAGTGTGGTTACATTTTCCCATTTCACGACAGCAATTGGTCTCTCTGCCAGTGGGAAGAAATGAGGGGGAAAAACAATAATTAGTCAACAGTGAATGATCGAGATATACGACCAGTTGACAAAGAAAAAAATTAAACGATGTTAGTTTGTGTTTCTGTCACGTACGATACATCTGGACTTGAAATGTGATGGATGCGTTGGTCATTTCACTCTGAGCATAGAAGGTGTACTGGCCCTGCTCCTGTATATTCATTCTTTTCAGCTGCAGAATAGCATGGTATCTAAAACAAAAATAAATAAATGGTGAAAAAGAGGAATATCTACAGAACCAGAAGTGACTAATTTGGTGTCTTGAATTCAGACAGCTCCTATGCATCATTGGTGAAATAAAAAGAGAACAGCACTCTTCCCTCTTTGAGTTTCATGACCTGAGGAAATATAATGACCTGGTCAGATTTACACAGAATGCAAGGACAGCAAATCTCAAATTTAGTAAAACTTCCTCTTCCTGTAGTACACTTGATTTTCGCACTTTTCTAACTGTACTGCTGAGATACCAGAATGATGAGTAGGGGTATTGCACGTTTCTTTCCCATGAAGCTATTTTAGTCCACCTGTTGTTGTATCGGATGAGCTTGTTCTCCTGTGTGGCTGTGTTGAGAGATGTCGGCGTGTCCCATCTGTGCTTTGTGATGTGGGGGTATGCTTCGATGAGCACGCTGAGCTCCAGATCGTCTCCCTCGTTCACCTCGACCGAGAGGCCCTTGTGGGCCAGCTTAGGCGACAGCTGGGGTGATAGTCTGATGTAAGGCTTGTCTGCTCAAACAATGAAGAGACAAACATTTTATTTTATTGAAATCATTAAACAGTTTATAAAGTGAATACTTTAGGCTCTTCTTTATAAATTCCAAGAGGTTTTAGCTGTTGGGTGTTTTTTTGTGGCTTACCCACAACCAGCAGGTATGTGGTCGAAGTGTTCACCCCTGCTTCGTTAGAACCGATGCAGGAGATGTTTCCTGTGTCTGCCAGGTTCACAGCAGCAATAGTCAGTGTGCTCTCTATGTCCAGGCGATTTTCACCATTGGAGCGAACTATCTCAGTGATTTTTGGGACCTGAAGACAAATACATAAAGATGTTTAAAGAAGAAAAAGAAAAAATTAAAATTTTGATTAGTATCACTGTAAAACGTAGAAATATCTTGTACTGACTGATTTGGTTGTGTATTTCCAGGTGACGTTGTAGTAGAAGTTGGGATTGTGTGTTGTGCATGGGATCTTGAGTTCTTCCCCAACTATGCGTACATATTCCTCTGTCTCCAAGAAGACGTATGGAGGGAAACGGAGCTCTAGAAAAAGAGAAAAATCATACCCAAATGTCAAAATAGACACAAGTGGTAATGGGCTGATTCTTATATTTGTGTTTTGAGTGCCTACTTGAGCACTCAAAGCACATTTTTCTACACCTAAGTGCTTTCTATCTAATATTCACACATATTCAAATCCTATAAACGCATCAGAGAGCAACTTGGGTTGAGCATCTTGCCCAAGGATACTTAGGCATGCAGACCAGAGACAGAAGCAGCCAGTGACTGAACCACCTGCTCTACCTCCTGAGTTACAGCCACCCCAGACAAGTTTCAGTTTAGAGGAATTCTAAAAAAAAAAAAAAAAAAGCTTTGGGAAATTATTTTTCTCACTCTGAATGACATTGATGGAAAAGGCCTTAGAAGTCATCTCCACTCCGTTGACCCTGGCCGTGCACATGTAGTCAGCATTAAAGCTGGGGTGAAGGCTGTGGATGAGAATGCCACGGTCTCTGAAGATGGTAAAGTTCATTCCTGGTGGCACAGAAGTGCCATTGTTCATGCGCAGGCTTATGTCTGTAGCTTCTGGGTTGGTCAGTAGGCAGGGCAGCAGGTAGCTCTCACCCTCCTTCGCTACCACCTGCAGGGATGTGCTGCTGGTCCAGAAAACATGACTTGGATCTGGAAGAAGGATTTTCAAACAATTAACTAATGCGAAACTTAGCCTGAACACTAATAAACATCCAGCTAAGCACAAACTTCAGGAAGCTTGCAGCAGAACAACAGAAGCTCACCTTTTACATACACATACACCGAGGAGTCACGATGGGACCCGCTGGTGTAATAACACTTGTACGTTCCAGTGAATTCTGCGGTGGGACGTTCGACTTTAAAAGTACGGACACTCCCATTGCCCCTGGATATGTAGCGTCTGTGTTTGGGTAGTCTGGTTTGCCAGATTACAGGTGCTTCACCCTCACACCTCAGATCCAGAGGTCTTCCAGCTCTGACCACCACCTCAGCGCTCTTAACCACCTTGGAGTTTAACTTGATCACTGGACGCCTCCACTCAGCTAAAAATAAGAAAATGGCACAAATTAAAATGACATAGAAAAATAGGGTAAAACGATTTAATGAACTGAATTTGTTCCTGATGGTCTCTGAGGGTTTTTATTTATTTATTTTTTTTTGTGTTGCATATTATTTTTGTTCTCGCCATTTCATTATCTCATCTGCTCTGTGACTCAGAATTATTTTAAGAGTATGATTCAGGAAACAGATTGAAGACTCTTGGCTCCATCTATACTTGATACTTCTGCTTTTCACATTGTTGTTATATCTCAACAGTGGGGGTAAAAAAAACAGTTACTATGGGAAACTTCAAATATTACTGCTGTAATTTTTGCTTAGACCCTTTGCCTTTGACATCAAAAATAAAACTAGAGACACATTTAAGAATTTTAAACACATGAGAGCGGAGAAATATTTATTAGCCATTTCTGAGGAAGGGATTTCGTGTAATGGGCCAAACCCTGAGGGGTTAATAAAGCATATTTTTTTGCAACAAAGAACACTGATTTCTTTGATTACTTTGGTGAGAATCTGGACGTTTTTAAAAACTGGATAGTGCATTACGCCAAATTACCGACACTGGAGAAGCTGAGACGTCTTTCCAGTTAGAGGTCATAAAATTTTCCATTCGGCCTTTCTTACAGTGCGTGTTGAATCTTGAAGCAGAACTGAGATTCCACGTTCAGCATTTTGTATTCGCCACATAGCACAATGTAAGACACTGAAAATTAAATGTCATGTGAAGCCAGCATTTTATTTCTGATGTCCTGCTCAGCAGTGTAAACAGCTACCTTTGCCCCAAAGTCCTTCAGCTGTTTAAAAGAGCTATTCATGCAACCTCAATATGACCCATTATAAACGTTATACAATAATCAACCAGAAAGCAAAGCTAATTCATTCAGACCTAACTCAGCGAAACAAGAGATGCTTTTATCTATTAAAATGCAAATAAATGAAATTGCAATTGGATGGCTGTCGGGTGATACTTATATTTGTGATGTTAAATATTATCACAAGAACAACCCTAAACCCCCAAAACTGAAGACAATCAACAGCTGAGAAGGCTGTCAGCTCTTCTCTGCTGTGAGTACAAGTGCATCAGTCCAAATATGATGAGTATGTTGTTGACATGTTTACATCTCACATTTAAAAACATAAACAGATGAATGCTATTTTCTGTAAGCACATTTAATTTGATTTCACTAACTTAATCTTTTAGTGTTACACAAACTTTACTCACACAGTACTTTTCATTCTTTAAGTCTATCGGGGAATGTGACAGTTACGTGCTTTACCCAGTCATCTTTCACATCTAACAAATTGTGGTTTTAACATGTAAGTCCACATTAGTTTTCAAAAACAAGACAAAAATGAAAAGCAAACATCTGATATAAGGGGGCAAAATCACAGCAATTGAAATTGTTGCTTTTCAGAGCTTACCTGAAGCAGTGGAGGCCACAAGCCACAGCATAAGGTAGGACAACATCCTTGATCAACTCAGACCTGGAGTTTAAACATTGTTACTTATTAGCGCAGGAAGAAAAAACCTGATTTGTAGTGATGGGTGCGAGCTTAAAAACAAAACCCCCCAAAGAAGCAACTGTTGCTATCACTGAATTTCATCTTTTACTTCTTTCTGAATGATCAAGAAAAACACTGAACAAACTGTTTCCATTATTATTACCAGTGTAATAAAACCAGAATTGAAATATTCAAACTTGAGATCATAAAAACAATTAAAGAATGACATACCCCGAGAAAGAATTTCATTGGTGCATGTATTAAAAGTAAAGAGTCACTCTAACTTGAAACACAGAATTATGAATTATAGAAGCAGCCCATATTTCTTTCCAGTGTTTTCACCTGCAGATGTCTTCAGCTTGGATCTAATAACTTCCCTGAGTCAGAAGTTTCCAGCATCCAGAGCTGACACAGCTGAGTTCCTCGTTCCCTTTCTGTGCGTCTCCGCGCTCCTTCTTCTTTCTTGTTTACAGGCTTTTTGCCACAAGTCACACAGCAAACAGAAAGTTGTCTTGAGAGCAAGTGGTAGAGGGGTGGAGGAACAATGTGTGTGTGTGTGTGAGAGAGAGGCGACGTGTTGGGGGTGGGGGGGCAGTCAGCATATCATGCTCAACAAATTAATGAGGCAGTGTCAATTGGCCTCTGAAAGGCACAATAATATCGAAACATCCGCAGAGGTGAGACCAATCATCTTCATTTCCGCTGAACTTTGGACATGCGTCAGGCTTAGAAATGCAGCTCGGTAATAAACTGTGAAAATGGAGAGTGAGAAAATTAAATCACAGAAATATTACAGAAAGTTTTCCTTTTTTTAATGTGCTTGAGTTTCATTAACAGCAGAAATGACAGTGAGAGACACCAAAGAAAACACCAGTTATCCAAGCAATACTACGATTATACACTTTATTGTCACATTTACAACATAGAAAATGACACATATAAAAAATACATTTGTAAACGTTAAGAAGAGCTTTGGTACCATAGCTTGTGATAACAGTGATCTTGTGCATTTTACATAGAGTAAGAAAGGCTACAGGACATAAAAAGACGTGTTCTTCCTTTAAGTGGTGAATTACGTTGAAACACAGTTAGTGTTATCCAAAGCAACAGAAGACTACAGGTATTTTTTTTTTTTTTTTCGATTTTTTTCATGTGTACATATTTATGGCTATCTATTTCTTGAGCAGCAGCCCTTCATATGCAAGCAACAACAGCCCGAGACAACAATCAGTCTATACAAAGGCACTCATCTGTGCCATCTTGTGCTAAGGCAGTGATATGCTGTATTTATTGTTTTCACTTGAGAGTCACAGAAACTGCATATCATAATCACTCTAACATTAGATCCCCAGTTGCTGCGATGTAACTTTCACATAATTGAAATTATTTTTTTGTTATGAATATCCACATTTTCTACATAAAGTGCAAATCTGGCACAGAACTATGAGTTAAGCATACAGGACAAAAAGTTTTCATACACACACATCACATACAAGATAATATTCAAAATACACAAATAAAAACACAGACGCTGTGGCATATTAAACTAAAAAATAAAGTATATCTCACATTAAAACAGTGCATGTGGAACCTGTTTGTATTTACTACGATTAGTCCTCTTGACTGTACCCAAGGTAAGGTTTTCATTTATATATCGCCATTTCACATCTGATCATGCTTTAGGACAAAATGTTGTCATGTTGTCGAACTTGTCATTTAAAGGCAAATTAACTTCTTTTCAGGTTCTTGAGGATGTTTAACCTCTTACCTGAAAAGCCTCTTTAGCTCTAAAAACCCTGATGTGGGCTAGCAGGTCTTTAACCTCACGCCTGATTGTCATCTGTAGGTGGTCCTCATCATGTGAGTCATTAGGGAAACATGGGTGAAACTCACACTTTGACCCATGCCTTGGGTCTGGTGATCCTAAGAACTCACATGATAACAGGGTGGGTGAGCAACTCTTAGGACTACCTCCAAGGAGCCTTTCAGATGAGAGGTGAAATGTCTTCAGAAACCTAAATAGAAGTCTAGTTGGCTTCAATCGGCCACTTAAGCCTGTTGCAACGTGGACGAATTCTACACAGAAAAATGGATTCGAGGTTTTCTCACAATATTGTGTCAATGATTTCGTACTTTTTAAAAAAAGGAAATGCAGCCTACTTTTGAACAGTGAATATGGGGAACAGTTGTTGATTAGTTATCTAAAAGATAAAGCACTTATTTAATAAGGCCTCATAAGCCTCACTACACGTTGTAAACTAAGTGTAAATTGTGAGGAGGGTACCGCATTAATTTGTAGCAAATTTCCTAATACAACCGAATGACAGAAGACAATTTTGTAGTTAACTACTTGTAGTTAAAAAACAAAAGAAGAAACTTTCTGTGTGCTTAGTGAAAATACAGAGATTTCCATCTCAGTCTCTATGCTACATTTTAGTTTATTCACGTTCCCTTTTCAGCCCCAGAAAGGAAATCTGTTTCCTCTGGGCTCCTACATCTGGCTACAGGAAGCTGTCTTCTACCTCAGGTGTCCCGGAGGAGCCCAACAGAGCGTCTCTCTCGCTGGTCTCTTCCAGCCGGTCCTCCTCTGGAAGGGTGTCAGCAGTGTCCTGAGACATGGAGTCGGTCTCCTCCCCCACAACTACAGAGCTGAAGGTGAAAAAAACCATTCACAAGTTCACACAGTGCATTTAATCACAAAGTCGTACACAGACGGCTCTTTTTGAGGTGTTGTTCTAGATGAAGTATTTCAACATGAACTTGTTCATAAAAAGGTTCATAAAAACCACCAAAACATATATTGGTGGTATAAAAGCCCAAGGTGCTAGCTGTCTTATTATATCCGTATATATTATTTTCATATGCCAGCTAAATGGTGGATGTTTATTTGGTTTTTATTACCAAATATGATCTAAAAAAAATCAGTGATCTGTGTCAGTGATCTTGGACAAAGGTTACAAGGTAAGACTTCAAATATAAAACAAAAACATTTCCATCACTGGTTTGGATCACTCCCAAACTGGGAAAAAAAATCTATGTTCAAGTTAAATGTGACTAAAACTAAAACTTTGGTGGTTCAAACATTCATTTTCTCATTAATGCTGAGTGTGTGATTATCTAAGCAGTAAAAACACTTCTCCATAATACGGCTATTGTTTCAGCTCAACATCTGGATGAGTGGGTGTTTGGATGAAAAAACTGCTTGGGTTAAGCAAACACGAATTCATCTTTGTTTCAATCCCTGCTCTTGGCACACATTTGCAGCATCCTTTCAGTGACTCTGTACCTTCCAGGACTTTCCGATGGCACGTCAGTGAAAGCGTCTTCTGGCTTCGGGTCCGGAATGGGAATGATGTACTCGTTGTATGACGGTATGACTTCCTGTGCCTCTTGTCTGAAGTCTTGTCTAGGCCTTGAGTTTTGGTTGTAGGCATCCAGTGGAGATTGGAGTGTGACAGGAGATGGGGTGCCAAATGCTGGGTTGGTGATTGGAAAGGGTGAGGTCAGCCGAGGTTTGGTGCGGGCGACTGCCGGGTGGTCACTCTTCGTGAAGTTTTCGTTGGCTTGGTTGTATCTCTGTTGTCAGGAGAGAGAGTTTGATTACCTTAACAGCGTAGGAGCAGTCTGATGAGCTTGTAAGAAGAATGATGATGAGCATTTTAGTGAAATTACTTGTGTTTTTTATTGACTGTGACAAACCTAAACTCAGGAAGGGGTAATTTCTTTAACCTCTGATGATGATTTAATATATTCAAAAGAGAGCTACATCAATAGTCTCCAAGTCACTAGTTGCACTCCATTTGACAGGAAGAGCTGTCATATGGAGTGCAACTACTGCGCTATGATGCTCCTGCTTTTGGCACCTTGCTTCACACTTCAAGGTAGGTAGTGTGGCATTGGTGACATTAGCTCATTATAATAATGAATGCAATAAAAACATGGAAAATGTCATTCATTTACTTATTATTACTTACTGGAATAAATAAAATATTACTAAATAAATCATTCAGTATTTCTATTCT
This sequence comes from Mchenga conophoros, assembly GCF_057382185.1. Taxonomy (NCBI): domain Eukaryota; kingdom Metazoa; phylum Chordata; class Actinopteri; order Cichliformes; family Cichlidae; genus Mchenga; species Mchenga conophoros. The sequence continues at coordinate 29,859,191 of NC_140527.1, forward strand.
GTTTTCTGTTTGTCAAAAATATCAAAATTGTTAGAAAGATTTTTAAATATTGTGATTTCATTTTGAGGTTATATTGCCAACACTTTCTGAAAACACTTGCAACATATGTAATATGTGTTACTTATAAAATATGTATTAATGGTAAATGACTGTAAAAGAGTTTAAAAATATATTTAAATCACTGTATTGGTGGGAGGTAATACAAATACTGAATAAAAGAAGGGGTTAGGGTTTAGTGTGGAACTGCTTTATTTTAAAGAATAAAAAACAAGTAACTATTATTGCTAATGTCATAAGGTGACTGAAAAAGAACTTAAAAAACACCAGATTTCCATCTGAGTTTGGCTGAAGCAGAAGCATAAAAATATAACCATAAAACTGAAGTACAATTTGTTTTTGTTTTTTTACAAATTTTTTACAGTTCAATTTTAAGGTTAAAGTGAAATTACTGTGAAATTGCACCAATGTAAAGTACTTGAATGCTTGCCAATATCTCATCCAGCTACTAGGAAGTGTTATTATGTACCTTTTTATAGCTGTCTGTCAGCATATTCCCCACGCTGTGGACCAGAAATGAGAACTCGGGCCTTTTCTCATACTTTTCATCCCAGCATTTCTTCATAATCTCATAACTGCAACATGAGCAACATGAAATAAGGAAATAAGTGTGTTTCTTTTCAAAAGTTGTTGAAAAGGCAAGAAAATGTCACGGTGAAAGTGAGACTCACACGTCATCGGAGGCATGGGTGGGTTTGGCCATTCGGTAGCCTCTCTTCAAAGCACTGTAGAATAATTCATTCATGGGCAAATCAGGGTAGGGGGTCCCTCCTGCAGAGAACATTTGAGATCATTCAAAAGCTGACTTAGAAATCAGAAGCAAAGGCTAGGAATCTAATTGAGATCTGTATCCAACATAATGCAACCTTGCACACAGAATTACATTGTTTCAGCCTATGAGACACTGAGACATTGAGTGAATTTAATGGGTTTTCCAAGAAGCAGAACACTGACTTATTATTTCAACTTCAGTAAAGTAAAGTATTTATTCTGACCCAGATCTGTGAGAAAAATTGACCCATAAAGTCCAGTTAATTTCACATTTAGACAAGGAAATACAGAGAATTTCGTAAGTGTCTCGCTTACAAAAGCGGATTGTATGTTTTCACCACTCTTGCTTACAAGTGCATATCCTACAAACTGTCAACTTTGTTTTTATGGTACTTTCAAAAAAATGGTGAAAGGATGCTTAAAAACAAACAACAAAAAACTCACAATACTCTGAGTAAGGAAATGCTGATTTCAAAGCTTGACTGTGCCTAATTGGAAGACTGACCTCATATGAAGCTTCAAAGAAACTGGTACGTACTTGCAATTAGACATAGAACAGAAGATTTGCCATGGCCTCCTATACTCTCCTTTACTGTCACATGGAAATTGTATGTCTCTTTATTGGTTACACTTTAGGATAGAGAAGTTTGTAAAGAGTCCAGGAGAGTTCTAACCTGAATTGAAATTAAGATTAATACACTAACAATTCTGTTTTGCAGTGTTAGTCAGTAAGTGACTGGCTGCTCCCGTATGGGATTAGAACGATGCCCCCTTATCCCATAGTCCAGCCTATAATGCAATTCACACTTGTATATACGCAGCTAATCAACGTCGTTGACAGGCTATGACAGCGTCCTTATGTGCCGACACCTGTGTTTTAGCTAGCAAAGCGGCGTGGCTGATGTGGAGTGAAGCCACGTTAATGACAACGTGTACAATCATCTCCGATGATTGTACACGTTGTGTGGACTTTATACTAGTTTTGGACTTTATACTAGAGTGTGGACTTTATACTAGTTTTTAAATTGTGTCGATAGGCCACGTAAAACCAGAGTTATGATAAAAATATCTGCAATGTTTGGTTTTCTTCCTGAATATTATCATTGTTTATATTTACTGCAGGAAGAAACGGTAAAAACAGCGTTTTATTAGGAAAACGCTCGAAAGCACTCTCCGCCTGTGAGCAAAAACAACACCAAAAAACCCCACCCTTTCCTATTGGTGGAAAAATGTACCATGTCGACAAATCAAAAAATGATATGGCAACATGGTATTTAGATGTTTAGGAAGAGGGAAGTTTTAGGAGTGACGGAGGTGTTTTGAGATGTGAGAGATTTGCAATGTTTAGCGCAAATCTTGTGTAGTTAGTGTGTAGTGTAGTCAATAGTTTTGTTGTATGTCAGAACAATGAGGCGAATACTGAATGCTACAGGTGTTACAGGAGTGATACAGCTCCTGTTGTCAGGCCTGCAGGTATCAGGCTGTTGTTCTCCTTTATCTCATAGTGGACAGAAATTATTTTTTGGAGTGGCACAAATAATTTGTGTGGCATCAAATTTCATGCAGAAGAGCTGATTGTTCTGTAAATAGTTTGAAATGTATATTTAAAAAAACACCATGGCTGCATTTTTAAGTAAATAGCTGCAAAAAACTTTTCTGTTTGCATAACTCAGTTACTTTTTTGAAGAAGTAACTATATAATTAATTGCCCAACATTGGTCATTATACACTGTACAAAAAGAAAAAAAAAGTTTTGTTTTCAAAATTGGAGTTCAAGTTATTTTTACTTCCAATAGTGTTAACATACTACACAGGACATGAACAAGATTTTTTTTAATTTTCATTGTAAGTGGGTTAAAGCAGTTAATTAAAAGTAGTCTAACAAAAATGTAAATGCTGTAATTTGATTATTTTAATAATAAATAATAAATATAATAATAAACCATGTAACTTGGATGCTGGCATGACCACAGTGCACACGTCTGCTGTTGCTCACACTTGTCCAAGGGATCGCTCAGGGAGTTTGTGTGTTCGCTCAGACACATGAAAAATTAGTGGGAACATTGGAACAAAGTGTCCTATATTATCACTTACAAATGAGGTGATTCTCTTCTACAATATGAATACAGCACTTCATTAGTAGGACTAAAAGCTTTTTGTGTGTTGATGTGAGTGTGCCTGAACTGACCCAGTGTGAAAATCTCCCAAAGAAGAATGCCATATGACCACACATCGCTTAGGGTGGTATACAAATTATGGAAAATGCTTTCAGGTGCCATCCACTTCAAGGGAAGGAACGTCTGAATGAAAGAAGAAACACATCTTATTAAAGAACCACTGTTCCTAATTTGAAACATGCAACAGTCAGGAGGGCTAAAAGAGTCCAGCTAGAATTTATTTGCTGCTATTAAATTTCTGTTATACGCGGATAAAAAGCCAAAACAGGTGAAAACTTGTCAGAACAGAATAGAATAACTTTCCATAAGTTTTTCCATAAACCACTGGTTTTTTTTTATACTTACGTTGCCTTTAGAGATGTAGTTGGAGTCATGCATGATGTCTCTGGCCAGGCCGAAGTCACAAATCTTCACCAGCTTGCCCTCACAGATCAGGACGTTCCTGGCAGCCAGGTCACGATGGACACACTGCGGAGGAGGAAAACGAATATACCTGTTGTAATCATCATGAGGTTGCCACATAAGCACAATTTTTCCTTTTACATATTGCTGCAAATTTGGATGCTGATTAGCTGATCTCTATTTCTTCTGTCTTCTTTTGACACAGTCAGGCTACCTGCTTTCTCCAGTTTCTTTTCTCTGTTTCAAAATTTTTTTATGCTAAACTAAGCTTCCAATTCTTCTCTACATAATCGGAAAATTAAGACTAATTTTCTAATTTCATCTTTGTTTAAATGGGCACAAAATGGCAGTTATCTAGAAGGTTGAGATGAGTATTTTATAAAATATCATACGTTCTTAGAGGCAAGGAACTCCATCCCCTTCGCCACTTGGTAGCTGAATCCTAAAAGATCTTCGTAGGTGAGACTGGGAGAGTCGCTGATCACCAGGTCTAATCTGTTGACTCCTGAACACAGTGACAAGGTGAAAGGATCAGCAGGAGAAAAAAGAAAGGAAGGTGATGAACATGAATGAAGACATTGTCTTTTGTGATGGGGGAACTCTGGCTGTCCTGTGACTGCCTGGGTAAAAAGAGATCAGGCTCTTTATATGTTGCCACATTTGTCTGTACATTATCTCCAGCATTTGATCAGTTAAGAAAACAAGTATTCATTAGTCTATTATATGTAAAGCACTGTGCTTTTCAACCAGAAGTACAGCTTATAGTGGCAGAGTTCATCATCCATCATGGTTAAAGTGATTTTAAAACAGTGGTAAACTGGCTCAAATCAAACCTTGTTCCTGGTAGAAGCCGTGTTGGTAGAGAGCCTCGTACGGAGAAGGCTGGATATCTGCATATTTGATGGAATCTATCTGCTCTTGCATGGGAACGTAGACTGAGGGCTCATCTTTGCTCATGTCCATGTATCCTCCATCACTCTCACTTCCGAAAGACACATAGCTGGAGGGATGGAGATATATATATATTTATTGTGTCTGAAAAGTGCACTAAACTGACCTTAAAGGCATATTTGTTTATTTATGCTCCTTCATCATCTGAAACTTTACAACAGAAAAATATCCCCTTAGGAATCAATAAAGTATATTTACCTAATGTTTCAAAGTACATAAGAGGAGGTTTTAATAAAAAGAACCTCCCACATCATACAAAAACGCCCTTTGTGCAGCTCTGAAAGCTCCAGTCTGCTTCGCTCACCCTTTCCTCTGGCTGAGAGGGGTGCTTCCTCTGGAGATGAGACAACTGTAGTCCTGGTTTTTCTCAGCATAGTACTGCAGGAACGTGTGCTTGTTCCTGTGCAGGTAGTCCACCAGGTCGCCATAGCGACAGTACTCAGTCACCAGGTACAAAGGGCCTGTGATCAGGGAACAAGAAGTAAAACAATAACAATATTAATACAATATGTTCTTTATACTTGTATGTATTATGTATGCCTCATAAAATCAACTATAACTTTCAAAAATATAGAGCTTTTATACAGTACTTTTTTCACTGTGTGGCTGACTCTATGCTTTGAGCATATTTAACTGAGGGACTCTCTTTTGCTGCTTCTCTTTGCAAAAGCAGCTGTTCTAGATGGAAAAAAACCCCCACTTGTAAGCTCTGATGTGTTACAGTTAATGCACTTGGCTGTTTTCTTTCATTCAGCATTCTTTAAAGAAATTCCACAGCTATTTAAAGTGCAAGACATGCCAACACTCATTAACTCATTATCCAAAGTGCAATGTAATGTGAATTATATAATCTAGAGCAGGAGTTCTCACATCGTTACCCAAAAAAAGTGGGGTGGGAGTAGAATAATGGATACTTTTTTCTGTTGTAGAGTCAGTAGAGTCAGTAGTCAGTAGTGATGTGAGTATATTCACTATTAGATGTAGCAAACTTTTACATTTCCAAGGGTATTATTCTGAGAACCCTTTTGCTATGAATGGTAGAGTCACACTCAGAAGCATTGCATGCCATTTTAGGGTAAATCAAAGCACTGTTTTAAGAAGTTAGACAAGGGTTTAGGAAGTCTGATGAGGTAGTATAAAGAGCCATTTAGAAAGGTCCATTTAAAAAGCATGCTATGGTAAATGGGTTACATCAAATTTCTAACAAACAGGCTGGTTCAAAACCTTATTTTTACTTGGTTGACTAATTTTGTCCATTTTATTATGCTTTCAGTTTCCATTAGTTTTGTTTTTAATCATGTGTAAGAAAGCCAAGAATGCTTTTCTATTCCTTTGACCAGTGAAATAAACTTGTTTCTGTGCAAGAAAAGCAAACTTCCAAAATGATAAATTGTACTTTTCTATATTTAAAAAATCATTTTCTATTAGTCACATTTTCTTACTTGTAACCTTTTGTACTGATTATTTTGATGGTAAATGTATTGTGACTTTAATGTTAAAAAAATATAGGCCAATCCAGCACCAAATGCCACTGAACTTCCCGCCTTTGACTTAAACAAATCTTCACCACTATTATCCGGTACCTTTTGCATTAAACAAAGCTAAAATGAGCAGACAGACATGTGTATCAAAGCAGTTTTCCACAGTTTGTCATTGTGATGCATGCTCACCATGTTTGGTACAAGCCCCTAGCAAGTTTACGATGTTGAGGTGAGGACCCAGATGACTCATGATCTTTAATTCTGACATCAGGGCCTGAGTTTCACTCCTTCTGGCTGTAGCTGGATGTCAGAAGATGGAAAAAGAAGGGAAGAAAAAGCTGGAAAAATTAGATGCATAAACTTAGGGTAGTTGGAGATAGATACCCTGAGGGCAGGACACACTGTGCCTTTGCCAAACTGCTCAATGACCTGTGAGCTATGACTTGAATCAGGCTGGCAAGCAAACTAAAGCTCAGCAGGCTGCTGCTCTCTATGAGCCCAAAGGAATATGGCACTGGTGTCACAACATCTGACAGCTATGCGGGGGTTCATATAAGATAAGATAGAACTTTATTAATCCCTCGGGTGGGTTCCTCTGGGAAATTCGACAATATACTGTTCACACAAATTACGCACATGGCTTTCTGCTTTGTTTTTATATTGTAGGGCTTACATTTCAGCATTTTCACTGCCACCTTTGTGCTGGACTGCGAATGCGTGAGACCATACGCAGTTGCCTCGACCACCCTGCCAAACGCTCCTGATCCAAGAGTGCGACCTGAAACACAAAGAGGAGCTCAGAAGGACAGAGTCTGAATGGGGCCCACATTGGACCTGCAAAAGTAAGGGAGACCATTTTTAACTAAAATATTGGTGTCAGCAAATGTATGTTATTTTCTGAAGAAGGGAAGATTATTGCAGATAAATAGTATTTATTAAGAGCATATGATGTTTTTCTCGATGTTGAGATGTGTCCTGTTTGTAGGTGAGCAGCTGACTATGAACATGTCAGTCATTAGACATGAAGGTTTAAAAGCTCTCTGTGAATAGGGCTTTAAAAATGAAGTGCCACTGGAGCTGATAAGAGACGTTTAACAAGGTTTGTTTAGTATTCCAGTGTCGACTGTGCCCAGACAACACAAACCACCCACAGCACTAGAGCTACCGGGCAAAAGCTCCAGTTTAAAATGTCTGGAAGCAAATGCGTCTATTAAGACAAATAAAAAGTGACAAGCTGAAAATTTAGCTGCAGCTAACAACAAATTAGTGTCCTCAGTTGACTAGGCTAATTTTAATGCCTAAGATAATAAATATTTGTTCAATCCTCAGTGTGTTGATGCTTTAATAGATTTAAAACTGTTTTTTGTGCCACATAACTTTTTTCATATTTTTTTAACCACACATAATATTTTACCATTTATGGAAAACCTCTATTAAAAAGATTTAATGTAGTGGGAGAAAATTACAAAGACATTTTCTGTTCTGTTTCTTTTTTTCCCTTTTTTTTTTTTAAAATTATTTTTTAATAGTTTAAGCTAATTTAATTTGGTTATGCCATTTAAATTTGTTATTATGCTTCACAACATAAAAATATGATTCATATTTTTATGTTGTTGTTGCCTTTGTTTTCAGCATCATTTGTAACACTGCAATTTCTGATCTTCATTAAGTTGGGTTTCCCTAATTTGCATGAACGGGAGCAGATTTAAGTTAAACTGCACACATGCAAGATATTAGGATTTCCATCAGGACTAGTTTTTTTTAGCTGAGCTTAGCTCATCATCTCTCTTAACTGAGGACTCACCCAGCACTAGGTGGTCACGGCGCATTTCCCAGGCCAGGTCATAGGGCAGGTGGATGGGGTCCACGTAGATATACTCATGCCCATCCTGGCTCACAGATTCTATCACCTTCCATCTGATCTCATAGCGAGGTTTCTGAGAACAAACAGTATTGCTTTTGAAGAAAGGAAAATTGAAAAATGGAAACTAAAAAATGTTTGAGTTTCTCTTACCTTCCTCCAGATTGCAATGAGGATGATGAAAGACATGATAACAATGACCACTAAGGCTAAAACAGCAGCCAACACTGCCACCTGGGAGAAAAGGGCTGCAATAGGCAAGAGTACACAGAACATTAAACACAATATAAATAACATGAATCTCCACATGCTGGAAATTAATTTATAAGTATAAATGAAGCTATGTTTTGTCTAAGACATACAGTCTACTAAAGGATACAAAGTTTGCTTTGTGTCTCTATAAACTTATCAGACTTTCCTATAGTGTTTGTGCAGTTTAAGCCAAATACAATTTAATTTAATCCTATATTATCATTTACCCATTTAATAGTAAAGTGGCATAGTCTATATTTGTATAATAAAAAAATGACAAACTTAAAGTATAATGTTCTATAATATCCTTCATCTATCCTAATATATATATATATATATATATATATATATACATATATATATATAGATAAATAATCCCATGACACCTACAGCTGAATACCAGTTTGATGTCCCGCCTGCTGATGAGCCCCTCTTGATTGCTGGTCTCACACCGAACTGCGGCCTGCTGAGGTGTCTGGAAGGTCAGCTGGCTGCGAACCTGACTGACCTTTCTTGTCTCATTGTAGCTCACGTTCGTATGGATGCTCAGCACCTCTGGCTCTGGTGTCAGCGGCTTCCACACCTCTGTCTGGTTGCTACACCTGCAGAAGAACATTAGATCGGAGGGTGAAATATTTCCAGTCAAATACAGACGCACTGAAAGCAAAGCGTGTTTTGGTCAGCCACCTAGTGTTCCTTCTGTGACAGTTCAATGGAGAAATGGGTGGTAGGGACTCACTTGAGCATGCTGCCACAGCTGTACCATTGTATGGTTGGGGCTGGCACCCCTTCTGCAACACAGGTCACCAAGTGTTTTTTCCCTGGGAGACTGTGGTCGGTCAGGTCTTTAATCTGAGCGGGAACTAAACACAGGGTGGCAGCAGCCATTAATCATTGCTGACTCGGAGAAAAACACAATCTGTCCTCAGCTTTTTTCCATTCACAAACACCACTTTCAGACAGTCGGTCAAAAAATATAAAACACCACACAAAACCCCACAGCACACAAAACACGTGGGAACATTTCAGCTTAAAAAAAAGGCTCACCTTGGACCTCCAGGTCAAAGGTCATTTCCTTTGAGTCGTCTCCATTGGTAACAAGGACAGTGTAGAGGCCCTTCTGGTCTGTCCTCACCCTCACCAAGGTGAGGACACTGACATACCTGAGGTACAAAAAATTCATTTTTAAAAAATAAAATATACACTTTTTCTTCCAGTACTGAAAATGTTGACTATTTGTCTGGAGAAATCAAAGCTGACTGGCAAAAAGTTACAAATTTAATCAGACCTACTTTAATAAGAGACACAACACTCTTAAACCAAAAAGCAGCAACACTGTTTAAAATGTAAATAAAAACAAAATGCAATGATCCATGTGTAAAATCATTTTTTTAATTTTACTGTTATGTAAAAATATTGTAAATTTAAATATTAATTATGTTTTTCATGTCCTGTTGTGAAAAAATGTGGTTATATAAAATTTCTAAATCAGTGAATTCTGTTTGCATTTACATTTCATACAGTGTTCCAGCTTTTGTGGAAATGGGGCTGAACACTAAATGAACTGTTCTTTAGATATGAGAGCAAACTCATTTCTAAAGTCTTCAAGAGACTTTGTAAGATATGAAAATATTAAGAAGCACCCCGGGTTAAAATTTTAAACAACACAAAAGAAGATATAAAGTTTATGATGTACCTCATTATCAGGGGACATGACAGTTTTGTCTCATGTGTTGTACATAGCTGTCAGCATGGAGGTGGTGACTTTTTCTCTCTATTTGTGAACTACTAGAAAAAAAACAGCTTGATGTTTCTCTTTCTTATTTATTACGGCCGGAGACTTCATGGAACTCGTTAACATGGGTTGTTTCTTTCTAGCTACCTATCATCATCCCTGTGGTTGATATCTCACTTAGATATTTAATGTGTGTTGGCAGGAATGTGAAAACATAGCCTTCAAATTTAAGCTTTATTTGACATCCGTTTGAAAGACACAACTCAGTAAGTTGTGACAAGCATTTGGTGTTTATGGTTCCTGTGTGATGAACGATGGCGTCCAGCCCTCCAGAGGGTATCGTGTTTCTCTCTGTGGAGACCCTTATCTGGCGATGACTGACAGGAGCAGACTGACCTGTGGAGGCTGTCGCCCTATCATAGGTCCTGTGCTAATTGTTTAAATGTATCAAGGCCGTAGACGTGTTTGGGTGCTTTGTGGTGTGCGTGAAACTAAATACTGGTTGGATGTTCTACCTTATTTCATGCTCTTGTCTCGTGTTGATGATTTTGTCTCCCTTGATGGTGGCGCCATCCTTGGTCCAGTAAACCTGTGGGGGAGGGTACGCCTCCATCGCCACTCTCAGCTCCACGTTCTCTTGTAGCTTGACGGAAATGTTTCGTTGCTGAGGCGGTTTGATGTCCACAAAGCCGTTTTCTAACAAGAAAAAGAGCAAAGTATATATGCAATGCACTAAATGTAGTAAATTATTTTTCTCTTTAGCTTAACTACAGTACTGTGAAAAAGTCTGTTGCCAAAGCTCATTTTTTTACATTTTCCTAGGAAAATAGAAAACACATGTAGTGACTTATTGATGCACGTGCAAACATTCCAAGAGGTACAGCAAGTATTCTTCAGGAATAGTTCTCTCAGACTACTTAATGAACATTCAAGGTTCTTCTTTAGATGTTGGCGCTTTTTGTTTCATGACAGAGTATCAGCTGTATTCTACAGATGGCTGTAGACTCTCACTGCTTAAGTCCCGTTGCCACTGATTTTCAGTCCAGTTTGTGTGTAATTTGGCTTTCCTAAAGAATGGCTTCTACCACTGAGACCATTATGATGAGGCATCAGAGAACAATAGATGGATCAAATAAAGGCAAAGATGCATCTCTCAGATCCTGCTTCAGGTCTTTGTTGGATTGTTTTCCTATTTCTTAAAGACATAACTTTCAGGTCCTGTTCATCTGCTCTAGGTTATTTTTTAGGCCTGTGACTTCTCTTTTATTCTTCTCTTATTCAGATTTCCTCAATTTTTTTAAGGACATGCTGCACATCCTGCTTAGGTATTCCCAGTTTTTGGCTAAAGCCTCTTTGGGAATCACCTTGTCAGTGCAAAAATACTATTTTATGTCTGTCAAACTGTCTTATCTTTGGAATTTTTCATAGCTTTAACCAGAAAACAACAACAACAACAACAACAACAATAACAACAACAACAGGATGATGCTTCAAAATACAATTTAAAATTGGACAGAAAATGAGTTGGAAAAGCAGCCAGTATCAAAATCTTAATTATCTTAATTTTCATCTTAAGGAAGCCTGGAAAACTATTACTCAAGACCACTTTAAAAGAAATTCAAAGCAAGTCTGTCTCCTAGGAAGCAAAATATAAAGAAATAAGAGGTGGCACAAGACTTTTGCAGAATACCTACTCTCCACTCCACTGATATTTTTGCAACCAAAGATTTTGTCCAGGAGAGCAGTGAGACTGAACCAAAACCAAAACTCTGCAGGCCAGAGAATAAAAAGAAAAATCCTAAAAGATACTTTCTAGTTTCACATAGCTGGGCACTACTTTCCCCTGTTTCTATTCAGACTGCTTTTCTTGGTCTAAGGCTTTTTGATGTGACCATTTCTCTGTACAAAACCATTTATTAAGCTGCTTCTGTACTGCTGCTCTACATTCTTGAACCTCTGTGGTCAGACACTATGCATCTTTTCCACTGAGATGTCCAGTGTCCACCATTAAACTGTCCTGGCCTCCTGTCTCTACTAAACATGGAGCTTCGAGCTTGTATAAATATAACACACCTCAGTGCAGGTGGAATAAGCATTAACTGACCTATACGGCATGCAGTGACGGTCAGGAGACAGAGCATTAAGAGTACATATGATGAATCCCGCTTACCTTAGCAGCTAAGATGCTGACTTTCTGTATGTTAACATTTGAAGTCAAACCCCAGTTACATAAACACTGTGAGTCTAAATATAAAGTTGCTGTACCCACTGATTTACAGCTCTGTTTCTCAATGTATCACTCGAGGGATGTCAAAAGTTTATTTCACACTTTGAAGAAAAACAAATAGAAGTGATCTTCATTTCCTTTAAAAGTAACTCCTCTCCCACCGTAACATCCAGAGGTTGACATAATAAGCAGTCTTTCCTATGTCAGCAAAAGGTAATAATAATCTGCACAGCATCAGTTTGTTTTACTTTTGTGTCTATGTGTGTGTGTGGGAGGAAGGTGGGAGAAAGGTTGGGGGTGTGCAAGGGGGGTTTTATCTTACCAAGCACAGTGATGTTGACGCTGGCAGAGGCTCTCTGGTCTTGTATGCCCTCATGGACGTGGCAGACATATTTTCCACTGTGGTCCACCGTGGCCTGGGAGAAGACCAGGCAGGAGCGCATGCTCGTGGGGGACAGGACATCAGTCAGGGGCTCATAGAAGTCAAGCTTAGAGACAAGTACAAGAATAAGATGTGATGTTTTAATATGAATTTATTGAAATCGGACTTTCAGTGAGCTCTTATTTTTGCAGTCAGACTTATTAGGAAAAGCTGTGAGTTTGTTTTAAAACATGTTCTAATAAAGCCATAAAAATAAAACTTCATCATCAAAGATAAAACGGAAACATTTCAGCTTCGCTGTTATCCAAACAAGGACCTACAGAGACCCAGTTATTACAATACCAGCCTAATGTGAGCTGTGAGTAAAGTTTCACAGCAGAATAAAAACTATGAGGTGTGTCTCCACATCTTGACATAATTTGGGCTTGGTCCAGAGGCCTTAGAGTGATCACAAAGGGAAAACGGAACAATAGCGCTTGTTCTGCTCCACTCCTACTCACCCCTCTATTGGGAATATCCCAAGAAAAATTCACCAGCTCCACTCCGTGCACTGTGCAGTTTACTGTCAGTGGTTCACCCTGCTTCAGGACCGTCTTCGAGGCATTGATGTAGGCGTCAATGGCCTCTGGGACTGGGACGAGAAGAGAAAACACAAGGGAGAAGTGAAAAGGGTGTGGTAATGTAATGTAACTAAACAATAATGTCTGCACTAAGGCTGATCAAGTTATTAAGTTGGAAAGAACTACTTCTAAAACAAGCTCTTCAACCTGAACACCTACCCACAATGCTGAAGACATAGAAAGCCTGAGACTCTCGCACTTCCTCGTTCAGCTTTCCCCGACACACATAATTCCTGTCCTCCACCGGCGCCTTGTAGCCCTCACTAGGAACATACACCCCACTTACGGGTATGTCAGTGTCCCTCTCGTGCAAGGTGACAGTGATTTTTGGATTGGTGACCACACAGGGGATGGTGCTTTCTTCACTGGTCTTTGTTACCATGCCGTGAGAGCTCTCTATGAACCACACGTCAGGATCTGCAGACAGACACATTTTTTATGACAAAAAATATTTTTCTATTGATTTACTGCGTCTTCCTCAAAGAACTTCCTGGAGGTTTTTCACCTTACTCTTCTTCAGAGCGCTTTCAAAATCACAGTGTTTTCAGAAGCTCTTTATTTACATGCAGCATGGAACTTAGACAGTTTTTGTTCAATTGTACTGTACAGTTAGCTTTGCAAACTCTGAATCAGGAAGGTAAACCAAAGGTAAGCAAACCAGGCCCCACCTGGGACAAACACAGCCACCTCCTCTGTGTCTCGCGTGCGCTGATCAATGCACTGATACACGCCTGTGTGCTTCCAGCTCACATTGAACAACGTCAGAACGCTGGATGTGGCTCCGCTTTGCACGATCTCGTAACTCTGGTGACCCGGTTTAGATGGTTCCAGCTGAAAGTACGGCACGTCGTCCATCTTAAACTTCCACGTGGTCTCCCCTGAGCCGCTGCAGGTAAGGGTAAGAGAGGAGCCCTCGGCCAGAACAAACTCTTTGTCACCGGGCGTGATCTCCAGGCAGCGCAGCTCAGTGCAGAAACACAGCAGAGCTGCAGTTTGCACAGCAAGACAAAAAAAGGTCAGGATGGAGGTCACAGAGACTGCAGCAGGAGGTGAAAGGTTAAATCAACAGTGTTAGTCCTGCGCTATCTTTAAATGATGAAGGATGTGAGTTGTCTGCAGCAATTTAGTGGGAGGGCGACGACGCCTTGTCACTGATAAATACATTTAAATTGAAAGAGGTGAGTGAATGCATCAGTTGTGTTGTGAAATCCCACAGCTAATGAATCACAGAAGAAGTCGCTGTATTCTTTAAACATTCTGAACAGAATGACTTCATACTTACTTAATAAAACCTGAAACATGCTGTCCCCATAATCCTGACCACATGTTTTGCAAATTTAATAAGATATAAGTTATAACCCATTGAATTATATCCATTTTTTATATTAAATTGTTATATTAGATATCCAAATCATATTAAGTGTGATTTGTTATAAAAGAGTCCCAGTCTTGCAGTATCTATTTCCCCTAATTGTAAAATACTCCATCCAAACTTAGCTTCAAGCTTCTTGCTTCCCTGCAAATGACTTTTGCTTCTTCTTACACAGTTTCACTTTTTGTTGCTGAAGTAAAATTTAGGCCTCACCTGTAAATGTGACTGTTAGGTGGAGCGGGGATGCTGTCACCTTCCTCATCACGGAGGCCTTCAAGTCACTTTGTTCTGCAAAAAGAAAAACAAACAAACAACAAGAGTGATCCTTTTCAGAAGTATTTTGCCTCAACAGTTAAGTGAAAATGAACACAACAGCAAAATTCTGTTTTCTATTCAAATCAATGAAGACAAATCTTGAACAGACTTAATATCTGTCCATGTGAGGATGAGCTTCATATCATGATGGATTGGTTTCTGCTCTCGCAGGCTCCACAAAGTCAGGTTAAGTGAGAAAATAAATCGTGTGTGTCAGAACAAACGGCGTCAAATGAAAGAGAATTATACCAAACTATGCTTTTCTCCCACTAAATAGAAACAAAAAGTATTGAGTTTGTTATCAGGCTGCTTTCTTTAATAGCGACTGGCCCTCACAGAGAAACTGAGGTACCGATGCAACTCATCAGGTATTTGATGCCTCGCTGCACCAGGACAGAGCAACAATGTCTGGCTCTTTTTGTTCCCGGTTCACCAGCATTCTGCCCGCTAACAAACGGGTCACTGTGTTCGGCTTTGCAACGCGCTCGCTGGCAACAATGCTGCGTCCGAGCTATTCCACAGCCATGCTGAGCCATTAATTGGTTTTGCTAAAAACAAAAGTAAAAATGAGGGCAGTCACAAAAGCTTCTGACAAAGCAACCTTTGAAAGGTTGCTATGGTTTGGCATTACTAATAGGGTATCGAGTTGTATAGCAAAGCAATGTCAGCATCAATGGATTCAGCACTTGGGGGGGTCAAAGTTGACCCATGCTTACCATCATCGAAACTGTTATCAAAGACCTTGAAGTTCTAATTGTACAGCACAGTGAGAGGCCAAAGGAAAGTGGGGAGAGGTGGTTTGCTGTTATGTTTAGGATAGGGGTTAAGGCCTACAGCACAGAGGCGTCTGGAAACAGTTAAGGATGGATCACAGGCCTATACGAGGGTGGGAAAAAGAGAGGGCGGAAGACTGATTCTTGGGAAGAGCGAGGGTGGAGAAGGAAGAGAGGGAGTGAGCCAATGGAAAAATTGTGAAATGTATCTCTAGAAATCGCTCCCCAATTTAACATTTTTATAAGATAATGTACACCAATTGCACCACCTCTATTTTAAGAAACTGGGCCATTTTCCTGCATTACATAATAGAACACATGTTTTGAAGATTACATCTCTCCATCTAATCACGAACAAAAAGGCTTCACGCTTCATTCATCAACTAAATATCTTTGGCAAGACCTCCTTTGCTGTATCCATCGAGCTGCACAACGTTACTAAAGGTGGTGTTTTGAGGTTTAAACAAGACGACACAGCTGATTAGTTTGATAGTGGTGGTGAAGCACAAAAAGTTCTGTGACTAACCCAAGGACATTTACTCAAACCAGATACATGTTGTCTCTCTAAATTAACTGCCTCTGGCACTTCCGCTCCCAAAACGAAAAGCTCACAGCTCTTGAGTTGCTCCAAAAACATGACTGGTCCATTTCCTCCCCTGCCTCCTGCTTCCAATAAAAAAGGGTGAAGGAGAAACAGACAGAGAGAGCAAGAGCGAGTGAAAGAGATGTTATGTTTTTATTGTGTCGTAGTTCATTCACATGTGCACGTAAACATTCTTAGTGGCACATAATGGATACTGGATGCATATAATGTACACACAGACACATGCTGTACAAGAGTCCTGTCATACATACAACTTACACACACACACAGAAACACTCGCCAGACCTCTCCTGCCTTTTCCCCTTTTTGTCACTGATTTGGGTGTACAGTTCACGTTCCCACAGAAAAACTGAAACTTTCCCAGGGCTGCTGATACACTGGGGACCCTGCTGGTGATGACGGCAGAAGAGGAGGGGTCACCTCATCCCCGGGGGACCCCGCCAACATGCGACAAGGTCCGGTCCGCCGAGGAAGCCATACATCAGCACTCTACAAGTACTAGTAACCTCAGTGTCAACGATAGCGACAACAGCCAAACGCAGAGATGCCAAAGGCATGTGTCTTTTGGCAGTATGAAAACAAAACAAATAGCTCTGTGACTGGCTGCTGATGATATGTTTGCTAAAACAAGCCAAACTGGTACATTAAGGGCTACTACAGGATGTAAATTCACATCTAAAAATCAAACAACAGAGATCATGCTGAGATTAACAAGAGTCGAGGTGTTTTCATTAGGCTTGAGAAGGGACAGAAAAACAATGTTTGGTTGTTCCAACACTGGTTGATGGGCATTGGGACAACATGACCAGAGAACACTGAGAGGGAAAAGCTACTTTCAGCTGCCCCCATACTCACAGGAGTCACTACAGTGGGTGTTTGATTGGTTAAAGTTCTTATGCTGGATCCTCTTCCTGAACCCTTTTGTGCTTTCTTCCAGGTTCAAACCAATTATCTTTTGCTTGTTAAGCAAACGTGTAAAGCACTACACTGTGGAGCCACTGACCTCAAAGTGGGATGTGCTCTCAAGGATCATGGCCCAAAGGAGTCAGAAGACCACTTACACAGGAGTTAGGAGAGTGAACATTACCACAGGAGGGATACTTTTAACACTGAGATTAATGCTCATCTTTGCCTTGGTCAGATCTTTGTGCGAGATGGGAACAAACAGTGTTATGAAGCCTTAAAAGGGTCAGGCCACTAGTGAATCTGCCAAGAATGCTTGGCAACCTTTCAGAGATGTTAATAAAGCACTTGGTAACAGTTTGATCCCTGAACCACAGGACAGCTCTTTGTCTGCACCACAGAGGCAAAAGAGTCATTTACAGTAAGAAAGGTCCATAAACTAAGTGAAGGGCTTCTCAATCTGAGAATTAGAACGTGTAGAGGATCTTAAAGGATCTCAAAAGCATTTTTCTAACCCAGATGTTTATTGGTGTCTTTTGAATCTTTGAAATGGTATACTGCATTCCTGTAGTAATCTTGGAGGTCTGGAAAAAACAACAACAACAAAAAAAACAAACAAAAAACCACAAGTGATATTTGTGTTAGTGATGGCATAGTAATCACAATGGGGGATAAATTCTTATCACTCTGCATGAGGTTTCCCACAGATGCTTGGGAATTTGGTGGCTGATTGACCCTTCCCAGTTTTCATAAACAATCCTACTACACTCAAAGTGTCACCAGCTAATGAGGAAGAATGCTAAAGTCAACCTCCTTGGGATGCACGCAGCCCACGCTCAGCCTCAGGATTCAGCTAAGTGTGTAAACGCCAGTCCCCAGCACCCCGTAATCCCACTCCAGGGATTATCTATATATACTGTAGCTCCATGTTTCAGTTAAACATCTGGCAATGATAAAGCAGTCCTCGATGAGGTGGGAACGACTGTCAGAACCACATTTGTAGCAAACTGTTTGCTTGAGCGTCTCCCGAGCGGGGGTAAGCTTGCACTTGGAAAAAAGGGAGGGGGGGAAAGTGTAATCTCTAACAAAAGAGAAGGATTTTCGAAAAGCCTCCCAAAGTGCAGCTGGAAGGCTCCGACTTCCTGTTTCTGGGAAATTTTGCGGTCCTGTGTGGGTGTTAACCAAATGTGTGTCATGGACACAGCAGACCATCACAACCACCAATCCAAATAGGCTCAGAAACAACAATCAGTAGAAATCTAACAGCAATAAGACTTCTACAAGGAGGAAAAAAACATTCTTTGATTCACCAGCTTCACAGACGAAAGATGTAAACTCACCACCAGATATGAAAAACAACAGAGAAACAGAAACAAAACAACGGCAGGCAAGAATAGACCAATTAAACCAATGACAAAGCATGACAAACCATTAACACACCACAAAAAAAACTGCACACATCACCAGACCAGACGGTGGGATAAACAGCAAAGGGAGCACGCAAACATACGGAATATACCTTATGGGTAAAACCACATCAAAGAACGGAGTGAGCCAGCAGAAGGCGCACACACGCAGACTTGCATCACAGACTGTGATGTTTACTCTGCTGAAGTGCCCAGGAAGCCACCATACAAAAAAAAACAATCTTTCCAATGAAAACAATTATAGCTCAGAATGTGAACTATTGCTGACAATCAAGATTTTTATAGGGCATGCAGTGTATCATTAGACTATCTACAGTGCAGAATAAATGCACATGCCACATTTGTCTTTTTTAGTTTTTGTTTTTTGAAGGATGCGACGTTTTCCTGACGTATCTCTGAACAGCAGGACTTGGCAAGCTCTGTGGGAAAAAACTGACCCAGTGATTCTTTGTTAAAATAAACCTCCATTTTTATCACTCATCTTGAACTGATCATCCCCCCTGAGGAAAACCTTCTGGTCTCTCTGTAGCAGACCCATGATGCACTATTCCCACCCCAGGCGGCCTCATTGTCCATCAACTCCAATAACTCTACTAATGCACACTTTGTACATTACAGGAGCTGTAAAAATGATAGCACAGTGAAGCCCTATGAAAGGTTCGGCTACAATCTCATACAACTGATTTTTAGCAGGAACTGCTTTTGGAGATTGTGTGAAACTGAATACTTTTTGATTTACAAATACAACTGCAATGGAAATTGTTCTTTTCTTTGATTTGTAGTATAATCTTGGAACAATATATTGCATTTAAAGTAACATTAATTAATGTTATTGGCAACCAGGGACCAGCAGAAAAAAGCAGCTAGACACAAGCAGCTAGGATGTCCTTTGATGATTACGTAAAAGAAAATCAGTGCAGTGCAATTAATCTTAAGACACAAATTAAAATGCTACAAAAATACAACAATTTTTTTTTCTTAATTTCTAGTGAAATGTGCATCTTATATCTACATTTGTAAATAAAAGATTACCAAAGTCTACAGAGGTTGCATTATGCTATCAAAAATAAATGTTTAAGTTCAAAGTAGCAGGAAAAATGTTATTTTTAAACTCTGAGATCATCTTCTAGCAAAAAAGAAAAAGAAAAAAAGAAAAAGAAAGATATTGTAATGCTACAGGCATTAGATCCAGGGTCAAATTACCGAAAAAGGAAACGAGACTCTTCTTTCAGGGATCACAGAGGACACTGACCACCAGGGTATCTGGTGAGATGACCTGCTCTTAACTGGGAGGAGAGTCCTCATGTCTCAGAAAGCACTTGAAAAAATACCATAACATGCTTAAAAGTGGCATACTAGAATGACACAGAGTTAATACTTTGGCCTGTAATCAGTGATTCCCTTCAAATGTGGGGACCCGTCTCTCTATCAAGACTCTCTTTGCCAAGACTCTTCACTGAAAGGCTTCAAGTTGTCTGATCTGCACTTTGCAGTGCACGTTGATCAAACATACTGGCTGCGACTCATGATGTTTACTCAGTTATTCCAGAAGTGTTTCATTCATGCACTGCACCCCTGAACTCCTCAAGACATTGGAAGACCACTAAGAATAATGATGTCTGAATCCAATCCAGTTTTATTCATACAGCACTTTGTACATTACACCAAAACATCAAACAGCTAATTCTCAACCTAATATGGGCAGAGATGACTCCAGAGAAAAAAAGCACAGTTGCAACTGGTATTCAGTTTAATCTTAGAGACTCCACAAATCTCAATGACCTTGATGTGAAATGTGTAGTCAATAGCTCAGCCATATATCTTGGTGCTGATTTAAAATAAATAAAAATGTTAAAAGAATCCTAAAACGACTGGGGAGTCAGGGGAAGGAGGCTGAGTGGAAAAGTCGCTCCTCTTTATAAGTATTTGATTAAAGATTAGCAGCATTTTGACAACTGTGCAAATAAAATGTTGTTAAGGAAGTGTAACTCTTCAAATGAGTTGTAAAACTGATAAGATTTCACCTTGGATAAAAGCCTCTGTGAGAGAATTCATCTCCTTATCTAGTTTAAGATCAGACTCAGGTTTGACATTTAAGGTTGGTTATTGTGGGTTTTACATATGGCCCAAGTCCAAGAGAGGATCAGCACAATCACCACTGGGTCTGAACACAATAGCCTTAGTTTTACTTTCACTGAAATATTAAAAAAAATTAAGCATATCGATGCTTTTATGTCCTGATATCATTTCTTTTTACTGAAATGTAAATGCAGATCATCTGCATAAAAATGACACGAGAAGACTTTACCTTATCATTCCCCAGGTTAAAGTCCATATAATCTCCTACTGAGTCCACGTGTGAATAAAGCAGTTTTACTGCCCGGAAAATTTGCACACCCTCCTCAGCCTCGGCAGAAAGCTTAGAGCACACAGGGAGCAGCTCTTAAACGTTGGTCTGAATCAGGGTCACTTTCTTTAAAGATATAACTGCACTTTTTGAGTGTCCTTCCAGTTGATCTCATCTATCTAATTTTAGCATCTTTAACAAACTAAACAAATTTAATCTCTAACCTCTCACTCACTGATGATCTAACAGTTGCCATTTGCCAATAATGCACATGTCATACCCCACATGTCTTTCCACTCCAGAGCCTTAGGTGTCATGATGTATTTTCATGCCAGCCAACTTGTATAAAGGGCATTTTTTTGTGTTTTTGTGGTCATGACTAAAAAGGTTTCTTCAGATGTGTGACTCACTTGTTCTGACCTCAAAGTAGGTTTCACTATTATGCAGCAGGACACTATTAGAAAACTGTTAGACTATTAGAAAAGTCTCTGCTGGACAAAAAGTGCTTGTACGCTGAAACTTAAAAAGCTACAGCTGCACTGAAACCATCTCAAGTTTGCATTATCAGCACTGAAAAATCTGCCTAGTACTCCTGTAACAGGTTTCCTTCTGTTCGGTATTTGGACACAGTGCTTGTGAGGTCTTATCACAGAAACCAAAGTAACTCTATACTCATGCTGAGGCAACACATGTTTGGGAGACTGCGGATTTTGGTTCAGTGCCTTTTAAACAGAGTTGTAAATGCTGTGTGTAGTGGCAGTCGGGGGAGATGTAAAGAGCTTCTGTGTGAAACCCATGGATGTAGAATGACAGCCTTAGATGTGGCTAGCGTTTGAGATCAATTTAATGACTTTTCAGGAACCAAAATGAAGGAAAAAGGGATTACGATTTACAAACTTAAGCAGCCTCTGTCATTGAAGTCAGTTTTCCTCTTTCAAATCAGCTGGATGTGATTTTGTCACTGCCAGTCAACTCAATAAAATTGCTTATAGGGTATACAGATAATGCAGCTCATGCAGATACATTTGCTAGCATAAGCGACACAACATCCTTCAAAGATTTTCCTCCAAAAACGTCTCCACCCATGTTCATTGTGGTACCCTCCTTTTTTGCTGCACGATATGAGACCCCCTGCCTCATGAGAAATGAAATACGCCTACACACACTTCCAGTCCCTGCACTCCCTCCCAAAAAGAAAGAAATTGAAACAGCTGAATACAATTAGGACTGACTGACTTTAAATTCCATCTGTTTACCTAAAAAAAAAAAAAACCCAAGGAGACGGAGAAGGAAGAATAACAGTCACAGGGAATTTCTTTTTAGTGGATA
Organism: Mchenga conophoros; assembly: GCF_057382185.1. Lineage (NCBI taxonomy): Eukaryota > Metazoa > Chordata > Actinopteri > Cichliformes > Cichlidae > Mchenga > Mchenga conophoros. The sequence goes on from NC_140527.1 coordinate 29,881,177, forward strand.
ACTTGTGCTATTTGTGCATAAATTCTGTAATTTTAACTGCTGTGCAGTTTCCCACATTTTTGTGTCTTGCTTTCAGTGAAGCTAAACTGTGCAGATTAACTTAACAAAATGCTCCTTCATTTTTAACTGTGCAAAATATTCTTATCTCACAAAAGACTGTTTTCCTTTATCCTCCTTTCTCATTGCACTGCATCTCCATTTCCAACATGTTTTTGTTGGAAAGAGGACAGAACAAACTCCAGGGAGAAAGCCTGGTGCTTTAAACGAATCTGATGGAGACCAAAACTTCCTGTTGAAAGTAAGCCTGTATTAATCCTTATGCAATAAATCCAGAGAGGAACTCATAATAACACCTTACTAATGTTACACTCATACAAGGTTGGACACAGCTGTCAAGTCATTTACTTGAGTAAAGGCAGGAAAATCAATAAAAAAAGACCACATTATAAGTCAAAGTCCTACACTTTAAATAAAAGCTCAATATTTTGTGAAATAAATATTTTTCATCTTTTGCAAAGAGTTCAGTGAAAACATTAATGCAACTCTGGGGGTACTGATTAGCTTAGCTTAGCACATAGACTGAAAACAAGGGAAAGATGTAGTGGACCTTTCTCATCAGTTTCTTGGTTTTACACTTATTTAAGCTTTATTTATCTTTTTTTACACTATATTTTTGTAATATGTGGATTTAGTGTAGTTTTGCATTCAAAGTGTATTGTGGTTTTATGTAAATGAATGATATAAATTTTCTTTTTGCACAAAAAGCCCAACAAAAGACAAGGGTTGGAAATAAGCAATAGGTATAAACTGTGTGCAGCACATCAGTCCCATGCTCTATACTGGCCTTATGTCAAACTGCATTTAGTTACATAAATAAATAAAAAATATTTATTTCAGAAATGCATCAAAAGATACAACAAGCTCATTTGTGTCAGGCTGTTATTTCCCTTTAGCGACAACTCAGCAGCTGTTATTAGATCTTAGTTAAAATGTTACTAAATCTTGATCTGAGGAAACCTGGAACGTGACTGGGTGTTTACAACAAGATAAGTCATTATGGTGGAAGTAGTCTCTTAATAGTCTTCTAGTATTTTTCTGTACTGTATTCACAGTGCAATGGTTTTTTTTCCATGATTATGACACCTTTCTTTGCGATTTTAGGCTGATCCCCTTTCAAAAGTTTGTTATTGTGCGACAAGAGTATATATATAATAAATCAAATGAATGTTTTCTCAATGAACAAACTCACTTCCTGTCTTAAGATGAGATGCAGCTGCCTGACAGCTCTGTGTGAGTGGGAGGGAAACAATGAGGGGGAGGCCAGATGGACAGCCATACAGGATGCTTTACTGCAGCACCACTTGGTGCTTTTCATTAAAGCTGTGTGACTCAAGTATAAAATCTAAGTACAGCATGAAAGAACCAGCAACGTAAAAAGAGGCTCTAGACTGATAGTGTTAAGAAAAGCAACAGCTCATTCAAAAAATATTGGTGGTGGATAATGAGTAAGCCAATGAGTGTCCACCAGGGGATGAGTCAGAGTTTGTTCTGTGAATCTGAAAAACGAACCAATCCGTGTCACGACAACATGATGTGAGAGTGTGTAAGTATTTTAACTCAGTGTTTCCTCTGTAAACAAGTTTTTTTAGATGAGGGTTGCTCAACTTTGAGTTGAAGTCACAGAGGATAAATGAAAACAGGACAGAATGGGATCAGTATTTTTCAAAAGTTGTTGTTGAGCTCAAAATGTTACATATCTGCACATGTGAGTTAAATCAGACTCCTGGCATGCTTTCTGCATGGTCATAATGTGAAGCACATTTTCTCAAAGCTGCTGGCATGCAGAAGGCCTAGAGAGCCAGGAAACAGCTGATGTCGACGGATTAGGTCCGGGCCAGGGGGAATGGAGCCGGCTGGGCTGCACTTCATCGGGGCCGGAGAGGAGCACTCCGCTGGAGTACATACCAGCAGCCTGACGCAAGACAGGAAAATCCCCACTTGTCAGAGTCAAAACTAAACTAAGTTTTGCAAATCTTACAATAAAGATTTGTCACAGCTGATCAAGTGTTTTATAAGTTGGTGCAGTGAAAGTAGAAGCCGACTTTAAAGCTATGAAACGAATGCAATGCAGTCTAGCACCATTGATGGTAAAAGTATGACATGCATGCAGTCTTCCAGCGGTTCATCTACAAAAACAATGCCAGACAGTGCCTGGAGTGAAACATCCACAGCGCCAGAGAAGATCAAAAACTTCAAAAGGACACTCCTGTCTGTAGAGGAGGAGAAGAGCATCCACAAAACACATGCCAACAACATTTTGATTACAGCAGATGTCAAAAAGGTCCCCTGTATGCAGAAGATGAATGTGCAGCTAACAAACCCAACAACAAATACCAAAGTCACCATACACAACAGTCAGGCGGGAAGGCTTTCAGGTGCAAAACATGTGTTGGAATATACTGAAAAGACATGTATGCCACATGTGTCACAGCCATTAAAATGGCTCACAGTGCTATAATATAACTCGTTCCAGCTACTAAAATCTTCTGATGAACAGGAAGCGATGATTCAACTAATTATGCCGGCTGGACTCGGCATTCTTGAGATGAGACCAGGTTGCTGGTTTTACGACATATCTACATTACAAAAGGGAGACTGAGTAACACAACTATAAATTTAGGGTGGTATGTGTTAACACTTAAAGGGAATTCCTCCAAAGAGGATGCTGTTGACAGTGATAGATGCTGATATCAGTTCACAGCCATTGCTCTTCAATGAGCTTCTCCATGAATCAATGCAGAGAAGATTGAAAAGGGAGGAAAGTGACCAATGGTTTGGTGTAGAGGACCCCTGGTTCACTCTGGGTGACTGAAGAGGGCTGTACAAACAAGCCCTTTAGCAGCGAAGCACAAAGTGGAGAGCGTACAAACAGCTTGTACTATAAACCCTACTGTGTTTGTGTGTACGCTAGACCCCGGGACACCTTGTCAAATGCATTCTGTTAGTGGGAAAATAAACAATGTTAAAGTTGTCCAATGTCAAAGTGTCAAACAGTTGCTGTGTACAGAGATGCAAGCCATCACTTTGCTGATGTTTGAACAGGTTGCTTACGCTCTTTCACACAGCGTTGCAATGGCTGTTGTGTATACACAGACACACACACACACACACAAGTATGTGGGTAACGAACACCACCAAGAGACAGCAACAACATCACAAAGACATACAGTTGTTCTCTTGTCAAATCGAATCAGATTTTTTGTTTAAAAAAGCTATAAGAAACTTGGGTCCAGTGTTCAGGATGAAGTGCATCTATGTCAGATGGCTGTGAAAGTCAATCTGTCACAGTGGGCTTCCCGTACAGGATAAGTGAATTTTCAACACTTTGCACAGCCCTTTTTTACTTCTGCCAGCAGCTGTCGAGCAGCTGGAACTTATACTAAAATACTTGACGGTGACAGAGAAGTATGCTTCTTACCTTCAGACGAACCCCAGAAACACAGAAGAATCTTTCCTCTTTGACCAAGAAGGTTGCCGGCCAGCAGAAGGAAATTGGAGAGACTTCCAGTGAGATGTCTCTACAGGGGCTGCTGCTTCAAATGTATAGATCCCTCTGATGTTCACTCTGAGGTTAATCTCTCCTGTCCCAGGAGTCCGTTGGAGGAGGTACTGCAGTGAGCCCGGCTGTTTGTTTAGTCAAATCACATCACCGCGGGTGTCTCTCTCTCTCTCTCCACTCTCACACTCAGAAAGAGTGTTCTAAGAAAAAAAAAGTTCCCAACAGAAACATGCACACACACGCACACACAAACTGTGCACACTCCACCCCTGACAGATCCACACTAAGCAGAGCGCCAGTGTCCACCCCTGCTGAAGCTGAGAGAGAGCAGGACGAGGGAGAGGAGGGAGGGAGCAGTGAAACAGAGCTGAAGCAGAAAGCAAGAAGTTTCTAGCAGGGCGACGAAACTTCAAAATACAAATCCAGTTCTGCTTGTTGTTCTAAGGTAGAGGCTCAGAGGTCTGAGCCGGAGCGATTTGTTTATGAATGGAGTGGAGGTGAACTGAGACTGTCTCTATTGGCAACGGCAATCTGGACCGCATCTAACCCCCTCCATAAAACAACAAACACAATAAAAAGGAGGAGAAAGAGTGAGAGAGTGTGTGAGTGGTCCAGCCAGGAGAAAAAAAAAAGATTTTGGCAGCGCTGATTGCACCCTGCTTTGGAAACAAACATGGAAGTCTCAGTTTCTCAGGAAAAATAACTTCCCTTACATAATCACACTCTTAAAAAAAGGTATAAAAGTGGTTAAAAGTGGGGACTTTAGCTTTAGTGAACCAACTTTTTTTTTACATCGCTTTTTATATCATATTTTTTTCACGTGTTTTCTTTTTCCCCTGCATGAAATAACTCAACACCTCCCACCATCCCCACTCCCTCTTTCTCCCTTTTTTTCCCTTGGCCTTTTATCCTCTCTTTTATAAACACAAGCAAAACCATGTAAATATGTCTGCTCTCAATACTAGCTTTCTTCCTAATTCAATCCTTTCCCAGGATATGAGAGGATGATCTGAGATTCGCTACGCAACACTGCAGCTGAATAAAGACCTGTTCTATCTAACAAGCAGGTTGGGGCAGATGGGGGGAGGGGAGGGGAACAGGAGCTAAATTGGAAACTAACATGTTCTCCTTTAATTGAGAGGGCAAATCTAAAAGACCTGCTCGCACTAATTAGAGTGCCAGCAAGCCCCCTCCAGTTATTAGATAGGAGGGGAGCAACACCACACAGGGACAGTTCCTCCTTTTACATCTTTCTAATTCTACCTATGTAATTAGCACCTACTTGCAATAAACCTGCTCTAAATCCACTTATTTGAACTCTTGAATCTATTTGTAGGCGTTTCATTGCTTGTAATGTCAATAAAACTGTAGACCCAAAAGATAAAAAGGCAGTAATACAGCAATAACGTGCTCGTCAGTCACGTATGTAAACACTCATGAACACACGATTCTTTATCAGCATGAGATGTATAATTTTAGCATCTTTTTACAAAGCAGTGCTGGAGAGAGTCCACAACGGGATGTCTACTGCTCTATATATGGCAGCAGTCCTTGTTTACCCCCACAGAGTGGAGCAGCTCTTAACAAGTGGGATTCCAAAATATTCTGCCTCAACAATACTGAGTCTCTTCAGCCTGTCAGCAGCTAACAAGTAGTTTCTCTCACTGCTGATCTGAATTAGTGTTATAGCTTGAGTGCAAAGCAGTGCAAACACACTATACGCTTGTTTTCCTGCTGGGTTTCAGGAAAAGGTAAAAGTTACACCGCTGTGTTTGTCAAGCACAGGCCATTATAGAGGTACAAGAGTTGAGACAAAGACCTGGAGAGGCAGGGAGCATATATACTCTAGACCTGGAGCTGAACCTGCTGGACCTCTGATAGATGAAGACTGACAGAAATGTTTGAACTACGCCTGCCTCCATTTCAAGTTGTCCCGATAAAGGATATATGACTTTGGGGCACCTTAAAGCTTGATTTCGGCAATGTGATGGGACTAAATCTGAGAATGAACCACAGTTATAAGACATTCGAGATAGACATTCGAGATAGACGAGATAGCAAAAATCAAGAAGAAGCAATACAACATATAACATCATCATAACAGCATCATCACATATGAGATAATAAAACACGATAACAAAAGGACCCGAAGAACACAGCCTTACAAGTCAGCTGATATTTATTTGCAGGGCTTTTATTAGCGCAGCCTTCCAGTTGCCTTTGTTGCTCCACACCACACACAACAACTCCTGTCAAGTCTCAGCAACCTACTGAAATAGGGAAGGCTAGCTGTGTTGGTCAACCTCCCCTAACGCCATTTCCTGAACCCTTTACTCCACCCCCCACCCCCACTGCAGCTGATCTGCAAACTACACCCCGCCGCAAACACACATCCATCCACTTTCTTCTCCTTATCCAGTTTGGCGTCTTAGGGGCCCTGGAGCCTATCCCAGCTAATATACACCAAAAGACGACATACAACTTGGTGAAGCTGCTATCACTCGCTAAGACACAGAAACAGACAGCTCACATTCACACCTAAAGCCGGTTTAGAATCACCAGTTAACATAAGATGCATGACTTTAGATTGTGGAACTGTGTACCCACAGAGAACCCATGATGCAACGACAGGAAAACCTACAAACACCACAAAGAAAGGCCCCAGCTGGGTGCTGGATTCAAACCCAGAGTTTCCTTCCGTGAAGCAATATTGTTAACAATGGTTAATGGTTAATCAACTAGTTTATAAACTAAACCAAAAACAGAAAACCTTCTATGGTTCAGGCATCTCCAGTGCAAAAGAGTTTCTGCTTGTCTTAGCCAAATGTTGTGATCAATTTACAGATATTTAGTTTAGGGCTACTGTTCAAATGGAACGATTTGTTTGATCTGTTACTCCAAGAACTAGTTATGGGAATGAATGAGATTACTGGAGGAGAAATGACAGAAACTGCATCCGCGCCCTCTCTCTACACTCACATCTTAGTGCAATTTAGTTGCATGGTGTCTAACACATTGTCAAAAAAGAGAAGACAAAGTGGGACAGACAACAAAACAACAATGCATTGCTATCTATTTTGCATTTAGGGAGTGTGGTTGGCTTAAATTTAAACTAAATATATAACTTACCACGATGCTGATTGTAAAGGGTAAAACATTCCTTATACCAGCTCTCTTTTTGGAGCGGTGATTTTTGAATAGATTAAAAAAGGAAACAGGCATCTTAAGGTTAAACAGATTTAAACTAAATCTCTATATATGGAATTATAACTATACAGTAATAGAAATGTTTAGGGTTTATCGAGGTCAAACTTTACTTTGTACATTAAGACATACCCTCATAAGTGCTTTTACCACATTTATTTATTTTCAGGCAAGCTGGCTTGCATTGTGGTCGCCATCAATGTATTTCAAGCGTTGGATGATATGTTTTCATGTTTATGTTGCAATTTCCTTAATGATCAGGCCATTTCCATTAACTTCAGCCAGCTTCCTGCTAACAGCTGATAGGCACTGTAGCTGAGAATGATTATCTTGATAGTGACATGAATCTTTTATGATCGTTTTATATAGAGGACCTCATGCACGGACTTGATAAGTGCAATATATAGCATAAGGCACAGTGTCAACAGAAGATGGAAAGAATAAAAAGCTAACAGTGAGAATGATGATGACAAATAAACTGTGTGCATCTTGTTAACGACAGGTCAGTTGTATGACTGAACTTGAAAGACTCCAAACCAGGAAAGTTATCTGCTATTATTCAGCTTTTTGCTGCCCTCATATGGACGTTTTGAGCCATGACATAGCGGGGAGCAAAGCAACTTTGCTTTTGCTTGACCTATGTCACTATTGGTCTTACATCAGAGCAGACTATAAATGATAAAGAGCACTGGAGTGGTTTTTCAGGATTTTTATCATTTGTTTTTCTGGTTAATCAAGCTCACAACACAAAGAGTTACAAAGGAGAACCATGTTCGATTTTGTTTTGTGAGAAACTAAAAAAGAAAAAGACAAAATAGGAGAAAAACCTATGTAGTCTGAAGGACTACAAATGTATATTAAACAGCTTAAGAGAATAAAAAATTCTTTATATTTGCCATAATGATGATACTGAAGTGTATTATCTGGTCAGAGCCATAGCTGCCACTGAAGGGAAGCAGCCCATTTCTACAGCTATGTTTTCTACATGTTCTAATGTTCCTGTGATGTATAGAATTAAAATATGGACTTTAACTAATTTAATTACATGTACATTTTCCATGTTTTTTTCAATACAGTATGCAAATGTAATATGCTTGATTGGTTTACATTTAGTTCATACAATGCACGTTTTTCCTCACGATTTCTTATTTGAGTAAATAAACCTTTAATTTTATATATTTAAGTTGTATCTTACTCAAATGTTTTACTTGCATGTTTATTGGGGTTGAATAATTAAGTTCTTTTTAGTGTATGAAGATTAAGTTGACAGTGAAGAAAAACAACATTTAAGCTTTAAAATAAGAAGCTAAACTATATCAAAATAAAAATATAAATTAATAAATGAATGTGCATTTTTTTAAATCTTCGGCATGGCTAGACGAGGTCTTTATGGGTAACCGGAAATCCTGACCTGATCATTTTTCAACATATGTAATTTTATATTTTAAAATTTTCCTTGCTTTGAAAAAAACAAACATATAGTGGTATGTTTTCCTGCTTGTTTGTTTGTGTATTTGTTTCCTTCCACCTCTGTCCGTATTATTATTATTATTATTATTATTATTATTATTATTATTATTATTATTATTATTATTATTGGTGTTGGCCTGTAGTCTCTGCGCTGAATCTAAGCCCCCTATATACATGCACGCGGAGGCACATGGACTTCCCACGCATTCCACACATTGTACCGCCTTATCAAAATGATTCATCAGGGCAAACCTGGTAAATCGGGGTCATTGCCCTGACGTCGCAAAGACCAGCAGGCAGGTGAGTCTCAGGTAAAGCGTGACGTCAGGATGATACTTTCGAACTCCTTGCCAGTAAATCTATAAAGGTGTGTAGTCTTACTGCACAGGTAGCCTGAACCTTAGACTGAAATGAAAACAGAGCTTGCTGAAGATAAACTCGGGGGCCTAACATGCTCTTGGAGGTTTGATTTTTCCAGGTCTTCCAGAGATTCACCCTACCTGTCGAGCGAGGATACCGGGATGTACCCGAGCTCTGCTTCTATCAGACAAACGGCTCAGGCTCTGTCACTGAACAGTCAGTACATTCCGCCTCCGTATGACTTCCCCAGCTACCACCATCACGTCACGGGAGTCGGTGATTTGTCGGCAAGTACCTGGAACCCCCTTTACGCGCCCCGGGAGGAGTATCCCTACAGCTTCCCGGGGTCAAGCCCCAACACCGCGCAGGTCAACTTCACCTACCCGGATCTGAGCAACGTTCCTTCCGCCGCTGGAGGGGGATCGCTCACCCCTTACAATTTCATCTCTGGACAGGATCCCCTCATTCCCAGGAAAAGACCACAGGAGCCCGTTAAACAAACAACTTCAGGTGGGACTTTACTTTGTCATACTTATTCTTAATCATAGGCTTATTTTGGTCTGCATAATGTATTCAGTGAATTATACAGATATAAAGAACATTTGTAACATCTTCATCTAAAGTTGCTTCGTGCATACAAATATCTGTTATCTGGAGTACTTCAAACGCACTTGTCTCTGTTTTTTTTTCTTCTTCTTCTTCATTCTCGTGACTGATCACATATTAGCTGTCTTAAATGTTAACAAGTGACACAAACAGGAAATGCAGCATCTTGATAAGACACATCCTATAGGGGAAGGAGATTACACAACCTCCTGGGTTACCTTTGTAGCTGTCACTGTGGTTGCATGACTAACTAAACCTAAAAAAAAAAACGTACAAGTATGGGTAACACATGAGAAACACATGCAAACCTGTTTTAAGTGAAAAACAAACCCAACTTCAGCAGGCGCACATTCATCAAGGTGTTCGCCTCTCTTTGGACAATCATGCTGTGAGATGTCAATGCAAAGCTAACAGTGGAGGCCATGAAGTCTACACAAGTCTCACACCCCACCCTCTCTGTCCACTGGGTGGGTGTGAGATGGTGACAAACTGGATAGATAACACTGGAAGTGCAGGAAGTCTGCAGAAGTTAAACGAAGTCTCCTCTAGAGGCTAACCCTCTCTTAACCCTCTTGTGTGTATCTGTGTGTGTGGGTGTGGCTGGATCAATGCTGTCACATGAGCTAGTTTTCTGATCAATAACTGTGACTCCTAGTTTCTTGAGTGTGTATGTGAACATGCGTGTCAATGAATAGCTGCCTATGTAAAGAGCTGTGTAGACAGCACTCACGGTGATAAGGAGAAGCACTGATGCAATGCAGTGGGGAGTCTTTGCCTTCGTTATAGTGTGAGCACGATTAGTAGAATTGATGAGGTTTTAAGTGGCGCCTGAACTTGAACGTGGCACCAGACTGTTTGGTCACGACACACACATTTCGTGACTCACTGACACAAAATTATTAATTCCTGAAAAAGATGTGGGCCATACACATGAATAAAAAATGACTCTATTTACTTACATTCACTGTCTTTATTTTTGTGCTTATGTTTACTATTCTTAATATTTATTGATTTTTTACTAAAAAGCAATTTTTTTGTCTGATTTAGGTGGGAAGACTCGCACTAAGGACAAGTACAGGGTGGTGTACACTGACCACCAAAGGATGGAGCTTGAGAAAGAGTTTCAGTTCAACCGCTATATCACAATGAGAAGGAAGTCAGAGCTGTCAATGGCACTCAGCCTTTCCGAGAGGCAGGTGAGAAGATTAGAGTAAATAAACGGTCAATGTAGAAAATATATAGAAACTGTCTAGGACAGTGAGACTGTGTAACTTTTGCGTTCTCTCTTCACATTCAAAGAATTACAAACGCCTAACACTTTTAAAGTAGCCAACCACATGTTCTGTTTTTCTTTTTTTAGGTTCCTCCTTAAGAGGAACGAATGAGATAAACTAAACTCACAGCAGAAAAACCCCATGAAGCAATGAGACAGAGTGTGTTTCGTTACTGTTGAAACTCAGTTAGGAAACAGAATGTGGGATTTGTTCGTGCAAACCCCCCATGGTTTGCCCGAACAAATCTATAGGCCAAGGCCAAGAAGTATATATTTGTCACCCCCTTTTGTGAGTGACAATAATAAGGAAGGTCACTGCAAATTTAACATGTTTATGTTAGGGGTATAAAAAATATGCCCTAATTTTTTTTAACCTTGTAAAGCCAGAACCACAAAATAATGACATTTTTTTTTAGTTACCGGAGTTTAACCTTTATCTCTATCATTATCTCAAAGAAATCCACTTAACTGCCAAAAATGCTGAAGTATGTTTAAAGTTTGCTGAACAATATTTAGACATGCCTGTGAAATACTGGGGGGAATATAGTCTGGTCAGATAAGACTGAAATAAACTCTTTGGATGGCAAAATACACGCCATGTTAGGAGGTCAATAGGGCAATGCATATCACCCCAAAACACCAACAGGGAAGTTAAGAGGTGGGAAGGATGAATAGAAAAATGTACCAAGACTTTTTTGATGAAAATCTTCTGCCATCTACCAGGATGATGATGATGAAACGAGGGGTGGACGTTTCAGAAAGACAATGATCCCAAACACAAAGCCAAGGAAACTCTTGACTGGTTTCAGAAACAGAAAATAAAGCTGCTAAAAATAGCCCAGCCAATCACATGACCCGAATCCAGTTGAAAATCTATAGAAAGAACTAAACCCCAGAGTTCATAGAAGAGGCCCACAGAGCCTTCAGGATTTGAATTTCTGTTTGTGTGCGACTAGTTTCTCCACACAGGAGGCATCTTGAAGCTGTCATCACCAACAAAAGCTTTTGTGCGAAGTATTAAATAAATGTCAGTAAATGTGTTCAATACTTTTTCCCTGTGTCACTTCTTATTATTACACATAGTTTATGGACATCCGCAGTTTAATTTGTCTTTGCATGTGCAGACTGGTTGGGTTGTTACTGACATCTGGTCAGAATTTCATACCATGTGAAATATATTTTGCTTTGAAAACTGGTGATGTGTTCAATACTTATTATACCCCATGTGTATAAACACACATGGGGTATAACAAAAATGATCTTGGCATTTTTGTGGAATTTCATGCTCACAGCATAAATCTGCATATACTGCAGATATCTGATTGTAAACAGTATACCACTGATGATGCACAGATCTCAAATATGGCATTAACTTTGTGTTACAGGGTTATTATCTCATTTGTGGGTTTCTTTTTTTTTCTTATGTGAGATAACAGGGAAGGTGGAGCTTGGATTTATTTTGTTGATGTTATTGTGCATTAGAAAAAAAACCCTGCATCTGCAGGCCATCTATTACCACTGTGCTGTATTTTACTTATTCCCATGGTTAAGTGTAGGGTTTCTACTAATGCAGCACATGTGAGCACAATGTTCTCAAACAATCCCCTCTGGAGAAACGAGCTCCAGAGAAAAAAACAAATTCTGCAAACCGTAATGTTAACATATGTGGCCAAACGCATAAGTAGTGTTAATGGTGAAACCCTCAATCTTACTGTCATTATGCTGTTCTTGTTGTTTCTTCTGCCTGCCCTTGCAGCTTCTTAAAACCACAGCTGAGTGCAATTGTTGTAGCTCCCAGAGTAATTCTGGGAAAGTCAGAGATTACTAAATTTCAAGTAGATGAAGCAAGGCAAGGGAACGTTACCACAGAAAGCAAAGTCGCTGCAGTTTTCAACTTCCTTTTAATGCAGCAAATAAGCGATTTATAGAAGAAATGAAAACGATAATGATGTGCTGTTTCTTTTGATGTTGTTTAGGGAACAAGCCATAATGCTCCCTAACTGAGAAATGTTCTTGATGCTGATATCTCATGCATGTATGTCTCAGGTGAAGATCTGGTTTCAGAACAGACGTGCCAAGGAGAGGAAGATCAACAGGAAGAAGTTGCAGCATTCCCAGCAGGCCTCAACAACCACACCCACCCCACCTGTACTGTGTGCACACAGTGACACCCACAACCCCGTGAGCCCCAGCAGGAACATTTTGTCAGACGCAGTATCGGAGGAGTACTAGGTGAAGTCTATGTGAAAGACTGGCACTGTATCTGTGTGTGTAAATAATGTTTTTAATAGTTGTACAAGTTCACCACAGAACGAATGAAAAAGATTCACATGAAGATCACCTCTATTTTACAATGTCACCACCACACGTTTGTCACATGGATCGAGTCGAGTGGGCATTTATTCCACTTGCTTGTGTTAATCATTATCAACGTCAAGATAGCGTTTTAACAGTGCATGCCCAAGAAAGAGGATTAGTGTCTTTCTTGTTGTCTTTTCCTTGTATATGTATCCATTAACAGGAATATAATGCAAATGCAGATATAAAAAAGAAAAAAAACTGACAGCCCTTCTTCTTGTTTCCAAGGCAGTACCGTGACACTAACACGCCTTTTTTATGACAACTTGAAGTTACAGGAAATCAGATGGGGAAAGCAGATATCTAATTCGAAAGGCGGTTAAATTGTTCTTTTTGTTTTTCTGAAAACATGCATTTACTCTACATTTTAGCTGCAGCAAAGCAAGGGCAGCATTATTAAAAGTGTCACTGGTTTTAGACATTCAGACAGGAGAGTTTAGCCACATCCTGAAAAACTGCTGAAGATTGCTCAACTGCATGACTCGTGATTTACAGTCGCTGTGGCACAGACATTCAGCTCTGGCATGGAGCTGGATATATTCGTTTTATTTTAAAAAATGTCTACACTTGTCTATTTTTTTTAGAACCCAATGTCTGTATATATGAAATGTTAAAGGATGTGCTGTACAAGCAAGAAATGCTGACACATTTTGATACTTCTTCACTGTAATGTTAAAGAAAAGGAAGGAGAAACAAAAGATGTGGAAATTTAGTAGGTATGAGTCATCTAACGATTAAAGGTTTTTCCATTTCTAAATAAATGACTGACTTATCAACAGTGCAGTGTGTGCAGTTGTGTAATCACAAATGTTTAGAGTGTAAGAAAGTCACTGTTTTCTAATTTAGCTCTTCCGAATTTCAGTGTGTTTGTGCATGCTTTTGTGTGTTTCAAGTGGAGTTTATGTTGGCTTTGCAGCTTAAACCCTCTCCTCAGCACTGAGGTTTTATTGATTTAGAGTTGTATTTTCTGTTAATTTGCTCTAGCCACATTCATGTGGATCAATTTGCTTTTCATACAACACAGTTTCTACAGGAAAAGGCTTCTTGATGAAGAAATATAACATTAGTATGAAGTTCTATCTATAAATGCGCAAAACGAATACATTGGCTTCCTGTCATCACTTTTAAGACTCTAAATGAGCCTACAACGCTTTATTTGTTAGATCTTTTTTTATGTTCACACTCCTGTCAGAGGTCTTCCAATCAGATGTGACTTCCATAAACTAGACTTAAAAATAAAGGTGACTTACGATTTCACACTAGAACTGCAGAATCTGTTTCTACATTTGAGTCTTTGCTCCAGCCTCATTTCTACTCTCTGGCCTTTAATTCGATCTAAACCTTGACATTTCCTTTTTGTTATGTTTTATTATTGGCTGCCTGTGAAGCACTTTGGTCAACTCCGGTTGTTTTAAAGGTGCTATATAAATAAACATGACCTTGACCTTGACATGAAATTCATCACAATAAAGCCTAAGATGACCTCAATTGTATATCCTTAAATTACAAAAAAAATAACAATAAATAAACACATTTACATTCCTTAACAATCTTTTTTCTTCTTTTTTTATTGTGTGAAAAAAGGAAAACAATTTTCAATTTGTACAAGGTGTATTAAAGGTTACAGAAAGAGAGGAAAGACACAGGACTATTTTGGTTTTCGGTTTTGTAATTTGCATTATTTATTAGGCAGTTGCCACTTTAAGGCACAAGTGTGTGTGTTTGTTTTGTGCTGTTTGTGCATGCATGCGTGAATGCGGTTTGTATGTATGGCTGAGTGTCTGTGTGCATGTGTCTATAACTGTCTGTGGAAAAACAAAGTCTTACATACACACTTTGTCTTACAGAAAAAAAGTACCAATTAAACTACAAAATCTGTACTGTACAATACTAAAGAAAAAAACATGTAAAAATGTTTTCATTCTCTTGCATTAAAAATATAAATGATATTCTGTTTGAAAAGTATTTATAGTTCAAGGCTTTTATCAATTTAAAAACTGAAGTGCTAAAGACCAGAGAACTGGCGCCAGTCTGGTTTTATAGTTTAACAGCTTTGGCATTGCGAGGCAGCATCACATGATCATGTCACGACAATTATAAAATCCCCTGGTGTGTATGTGCTTCAGCTTCTCAATAGTGAATGTGCAACAGTTCACTCGTTTGCATTTCCTATGCCACACACGCATTAAAAGGTAAAAACAACGTTGCTCATACTGGCGCGCTCTGATGTACAAAGCAGCATTTGCTGACTGATCACATGATCAAAAAATAAACTCTGAGGAAACTACAACTGTAATGGACCATAAACACCAATTTTATGGCAGTATGAATCAGCATAAAGTCAGTGCATGGTTATCAATCTTTAACCCCATATCTAACCAAATGTATTTCATCTGTTTTGTGCCAACAGTTGCAACTTCTGCATTTGTCAGGTGACAAAAATATTACCAGTATTTTGGAGCAAACACTCAACCATGAAAGGTATTTTCTTCTTTTTATATAACAGTCTAAATGCAGAAAAGAGGAACTGAAATGGGCAAACATTACAGTAAACCGAACAGGACCAAACTCATTCGGCGCCATTTCATTTAAAATATGGTTTATACAAATGTGTTATCGGCCTTCCTGTGCTTCAAATAGACGCGATAGTCGGCCTGACCGTGTTCACACCCACACCAAGGATGCCGGGACTGTGAATGACCCTATTTAGAATTACTCTGCATCTGTAAGAAAAGGTTCACCGTGCAGTGCTCTGCACGTGCATCTGTCTGAGACTCAAACAGCAATGAAACGTTTGAATCTTGAATCTCTGTAATCTCTGATTAATGACTTGGTCTAAACATGTGCATTATCCTGCTTTCAACGGTGATTCTCCTTTTAACAGCTATTCATCTTAAACATAATTACTTAGTTTTAGTTTTAACACAGGCCAAAATAATTTTCCATCCATGACTCTCACTCCACCTCCTGATTAACGCTAAAACATCTGCTTCAGCTGATTTTTGTTCAGCTGACCTTTTATTAATTTAAAATCATTTGAATGGATAACGGCAGTTCTTCAAACCTGCAAGTTAGAACCTTATATTTGATTAAAAACCATGCACTGTTTGAAGAGACTGATGATGTCATCTCTGGTTTTTTTTGACAGGTACAACTTAAACTCGAACCGCAAACACGTAGGAAGTGTAATTGAACTAAATATAGAAAACATAAGTTGATGCTGTTAAATGATAAACAGGTGGCTTCAGCTCAGAATCTCACATGCAGTAAAACAACTTTCTTCCTCAAACTACAGCTAGTTCACTGAACTCCTTTTAGTGTAGTCACAAATCATCAACACAAACATTTAAAGTACAGTTTAAAAATGAAAAGTAGAGGTGTCTTTACATTTTAAAATTGAATTTCTGAATCAATTTTACATTTGAAGGCAATTAGGAGACAGTATTTATAAGATTGCTGGTCTTGATACACTGAAACAAAACGTATTCTTTTTTTTTTAACAACCAGTGTCACGATTAAACCCACACAGCCCACTCCACTGTATTATTGCTCTAAGTGGTTATTGAACTTTGATCTTATCCAAACGGTTTGAGCAGAAAACAAAAGAAGAAAGAATGAAAACCAACTTCTGAGAAAAAAGCAGAAGTATTTGCATCATGGAAACAAATCCCCTCTCTCGTCTGCTTACTGTGAACTTCCTGAAACACTTCGCTGTAAATTTATCTTTGGACTGAAGAGCCAAAGGAAGACAACCTCCACCTACAAACTACACTGTTAGTAATTAGGTTTGTGTAAATCACAAGTCATTAACCACATGTGTTTAATAATCACACTTTAAATGGAATTTTTTTTTGTGGCATTAGATTGAAATTGGTCGTTTTAGGATAAATGAGTGCATCATGTATTGTTAAAACTATAGTAATAATGCAGTTTATCAGTGTTTAGACAATAAATAAGATAAAACATATCCATAAATTATAACTACGATTAAAACTATTACAACATCCTATAAATATAAAAGCTAATAGAAAAATATGAATAATTATGTTTAGAAATGTTAAATAGCTACAAAACTACCGCAGCTTGTGTAGCGTCATATGAAATGATAACCCAGATGTCACCTAAGTCTGAGTGTGCTGATGCTCTTTTATATAACAGAATCACAGTGAAAGCAAAGAAAATCAATACGTATGAAATCTGAAGGTTTTTTATTTTTCTGATGGGAAATTGAATTAAATAAAAGACCTTTTGGCATCTTGACATCATCTCTTCTCTCCACGGACATTCAGTCTGTGTGAACACACCAATAACCTAAATCACCGGAATCTTTGGACCTTTGCATACATACAATCATCTCCTGTTGGTTCAGTGTGCCGAGATCGCCTCGAAAACTTGACTTGGCCGTACTCCACCTCCACCTCCGCCTCTGTTGCTTGCACCGCTGGCTTCCCCTGTTGCTTCATGATCCTGACATCAGCATAGGTTACATCTTGGTCACATTCATCCTCTGCAGAGTAGCAAGAAGATTGTTACAAGCACAGTATTACAGATGGTTAACAGCTAAAGGTTTTTAATTTTTGTGAAGTTTTTTTGCTTTCGTTATAAGAGTTTCAAAAATATTTTCACAGTGATATCTGCTGCAGAAAGACCTGGTTAGCTTCAGCTCATAGACTAGAGAAAATGAGTCAGATACAAAAATGGGTTTTAAAATGAGTTCTTTGGCAATGCTTTAAGTTTATAGTCGACAGATTTTGTTACCTTTGTACACAGCGGTCTACTCGGCTTTTGTGTTGAAGCTTATTAGTTAACAATACCCACAGATTTTATATGTGACAGAAGAATTTTTGTACCTTTTGGTTTTGTAGGTTTGTTGTTTTGTTTTTTCCTCTGAGCACAGATCACCGCCACACCCACAAGTAAGAAAAATACCAGTGCTGAGAGAACGCCACCGATCAGTGGCAAATTGGCTGTTTCAAAAGTAAAATACATAAAAACAGATGTTTCAGTTATCAAAGATATGTTTTTTGTAAAGGAACATAAAGAAAGAGAAAGTGACATCAGTGGATCTAGTTAGTTTTCACTTACTAATGTACCATTGGTCATCACTGTTGGAAGTCACAGTTTCATTGTTGAATTGTGTAATTGACACTGTGCCAGTCTCCTTACCCACAGAAGTTGGTGTGACTGGGGTAGGTTCTGTTGTTGGTTCAATACACAGGCTGTTACTGTCCACATGCACCCACCCTAATATCTCTGTCCCATTGATTGAGGTGCAGTTAATGAAGCCTGGCAGAAAAAAAACCAAATAATTCGAGAAAGATGTTCGAAGTGAAATAGTTGTTATTATTGACTTTCATTCATAATGTTGTTACTCACGACAGGTCTTCTGTTCTTTGGAGACATTACTGATGTTGTTCCTGACTGAGCAGACCAGATGTCCTGAGACGTGCTGTTTCAGAGTGATGTTGTTAGTCTCATTATTTCCAGAAAGGAGCTCAGCATCTGTCAGTGTGCGTCCATCCAGAGTCCAGCTGTACTGAGGACTGTCCCCTCCCTCAGAGGAGCAGGACACCCTCATCTGTCTCTGGGACAGACACTCAGAGACCAGCAGGACAGAGGACACAGGAGCTGAGAGAAACACACACAGATAACTTAGATTTCAAATTTAAATCTTTGTCATTGTTGATACTGTCTAATGAAGAACAGGGAAAGCATAAAATACATGTAGCTTGTGTATTTTGTGCTATGTCACTAAGGTTATCAAAACAATATTAAATTTATATCTATAATTTGTTCCGAACAGAGAAAAAAAAATACCTTGAATAAACAACTGTAAAATCGGCTCGACTGATGATTTTCCATCTGAATCAAAGGTTTGAAGGGTATATTTACCACCGTCATTCCTACTCAGGTTATTGATCCTAAATGTTTGATTACTGAGAAAAACGAGAGACCTCTGTGCTATGGTATTAGAAATAACCGTATTATTTCTGACATGTAGTATTTTTAATGAATTCTTTAACAGTTCGTATCTAAATATTTCTGAGGTGTTGTCAATCAGCTGGATGTCCACACTTCCTCCCAAAGCTCCATAACACTGAGCTCCATCCTGTCTGCCATCACAGTGAGTTTCCACACCTGCATGGAAAATGTAAAAGAAAACAAAAGCAAAAACTAAAAAACAGTAATGATTTAGCTTACAGCTCCATCTGACATTTAAGTTTAAATGTTTTAGAAGAACATTTAACAAATCATCTTAAATCAGTTATATCAGTAGAAGTACAGATAATTAACTGTATGTCTGAGTTTTGAATTTTGCAAGTCACCCAGTGTTTTTCTAAAAAAAATCCTTTAGTGAATTTTTCAATTTTAGCGTTTTAAAAATATATTTAACTCACCCTATAATTATGATATTGTGTTGTTTATGAAAATGATTGATGTTAAAGCTAGAATGTTTTCATTTTTTAGTTTTTGTTAGCATACTGTCTGCAAAATACATTTTACTGTAGTAAAATAACCCTAAAATTTTTTTAGAGTGCACATTCATGTTAAAATGTTGAAATGATATTAGAATATAGCATTATTGTAAAGTTAAAGACTTCAGAAAATAGCACTGTTATTATGTTCGACATGTCATGAACTGAATTTATTTAATAATTTCTTTTTTAAAACGTCTGTCATTGACAGTCTTGGATCCTGTAATTGCAAAACATGCTATTTATGCACAGAAACGAAGTATGATGAATTACAACATGAAAAGCTCACCATGAGAGTATCCGAGCCACATCAGTAGCAGTCCAACTACAGCTTCCATGTCAGCTGCTGAGCTTCTGTTGATCGTCAGCAGCTTTCAAACCCTTTTCCTCAAAACAAATATGTGTGTGCCGCTCTGAACAGACTGCAGTGTGTCCTGTTAGTGATCAGCCTCAGAGGAGAATGTGTGAAAATCTTTACGTGAGGTCGTATTGAAGTTACCTTTTCATGCACTGAGAGGATGAAAGGAAGTGGTATCAGTTTTTCTTCCCCTTTTAGCCCTGACGAAAAAGAAAATTCATGTGTGATAGACTGAGAGGAAGAGAAGGAAATGTTTATCATTTATACTAAAAGACGTTTTGACTAAGACATATTATAGATTAACATGGAAACAATCAATCACACAAACATGTTTAGGTGGCCGAATAATAATACATCATGGCTTATAACAATGATAATAATAATCCAGCGTTCTAAACCACTTAAGCTTTCCTTACCAAACTGGTAGAAGTTACAACAACATTATGAGTAATGATTCTTTACACACACTGCATACTAGAAGACTTCAGTATTTTAAAACTCATTAGATAAAACTTAGATAATTGGAAAAAAAGGGTGTGTGGGGTGGACAGCACAAATGTAAGTGCAAATCTTAAGAATGTATGCATATCTTTTAATAAAGAAATACAGTTTTATATAATAAAACAGATTACAGTTATACTAAACAGAGGTAGAGGTTTTATTATTTGATTTTAAAACCTGAACAATAATGATCACGGGTTTTTTTTTTTTTTTACACAATGTCTCCCTCTAGTGGTAATGAATTATACAGCCTCAGAATTTACTGGATGCACACGTTGCTTATTTGACTTCTTTGTTTCTGGCAGCTTCACAGATACTTTTTAGATTTAATATTGTCAGTTGTAAATCTCATCACATTATCACCCCCCCCCCCCCAAAAAAAAACAAAACAAAAACTTTTTTAAAAAGTGTTTTGAGGGAAGAGCTTGCTGTGTCTGGGTGGGCAGTCAGAAATAACAGAATGACAACCTGACTGAGTCAGATACTCGAGGTTAGAGCAGGTCAGTAGTAACATGCAGGCTGCTGGTTTGTGTTCCTTTTCATATAAGAATAATTAACATCCCGACTAAAGTAATTTTAAGAAAACTAGTTTTTTCCAGTCTACAGGTGTTTTTCATTGGATGAAGATCAGCAGTCAGTACAGAAAATCAGCATCTTTACATTTACCTTCTGTAAGAGGAGCACAGTTACACAAATCTTTCTAAACCCTCACAGCAATGATCAGGCTTTTTGCTTATTACAATTACTGATAACAATTAACATGGTTAAAGTTGTAATAAAAGCTTGATGAAAATAACAATTGAACAAAGTTAATATTCACTGAAACAAATGTGACGTCATGGTTCACCTTCTGGTTTACTTATAAATATAACCTTTCATTGTTTCATAATTTTAACATGAAAATACCAACAAAAAACCATAACTTACATTTAAGGAAGGGTTAGCAGTAGACGGCTCTCTTTCAGTGTCCTGCTGCCACTCAGAAAGTATGCAAATACAAGTTAAACATTTAAGAAATCTATCATTAAAACTGGTAGCTTAGCCAAATGTCCGAATGTGTGTTTGTGTGCGTGTGACATAAAGAGAGAGAGAGAGAGAGAGAGAGAGAGGGGGGGGGGGGGGGGGGGGGGGGGGAGGAATCCTATGAGCACAGCTCACTAACATAGCCAAATATTTAAATTATTTTACTGGGTCCAGTTAGCAAAGCATAGAACTTCATCAAAATCCTTTTTGCACCAAATGTATCTATGTAATTGTAAATTACGGACAATGTTAAACCGATTGGTGGCAGCTCATTATCACATTACCACTGATATCCAAAGAGTTCAGTGTATCTGAAAATATATACATTAACAGTAGCTCTGTGTGTCTCTTATGTGTCATGGTAGATGTAACCAGGTTTTTAATTGCATGTTGGAGAATGATCACTCGGATGAGGCCTTGATGTCTCTAATAACAGGAGAATGAAAATCCTTAATCTGCAAGTCTGCTGTTGTGCTCTTTTTATAAGCTGGTAGTTATTAAACAAGAGCACCACCAATAACAACAACAACTCTTGAGATTTTAGGATGTCGATGGTAAAATGCCTCACCCTGCATCTGAGGCTGAATTTCAGGTGGTTCCTGTAATCTGCCATCTTATGTGCTGTTTACTCATACTGATGTACAAGCTTTAGGCAGTCCTTGCCAAAGTGGGTTAAAACTTCTTGATGCATGTTCAATCATCCAGGTAAGCAAATCTCCAAAAGTTGATTCTGTTCATCTGGACATAACGTTTTCAGTGGGAGAAACATTTCGTCACTCATCCAAGTGACTTCTTTAGTCTCAGCTGACTGCAGGTTTCCCCAATTTTATAAACAGTGTATTTGCATAATGACTGAAACTCGCACCACTGAAGGAACAATGGGCTGTGAGGTCTTAGATAAATAACAACATTGTCTAAAGAGTTTTAACCCATGTAATGATTCATCTGCTTTTTTGCATTTTGCAGAAGAGGGAAGACCCCTGGATTTAGTGATGGAGTACATGCAGAGGGTTAATGTGACAGAAGAGGTTAGGGTTAGGGCTGGGTATCGTCACTGATTTCTAGAATCGATTCGATTCCGATTCACAAGGTCCCGAATCGATTCGATCCACGATTCGATTCAATTCGATTTGAATCTGGGAAATTTTGAAAGTCAGATATATTACAATTCAGATCAGTACATTTCCATATTTTTATATCTATAAAAAGAAAACTGACACTTGCAAGACTTTATCAAAGGTGTAAGCATCACAGCAGATGCCTTTGTGTCAAACTAGCTGAGGATAAAACACAGAAAAACATGAAGGTGATTTTCCTGGCCTGGGATTTTATAAAAATATTCTGCAGTAGATCAAAAAGGAAAGAAACCCATTGACCAACATATGAACATTACCTGATGCTGCTGAAGTGAAACAGAGCAAAGTTACTGAGGTTTTACTAGAGACACAGCGAAGCGTTTTGCAATTTTGCATAATTGTAAAAAAGTTAAAATTTGTTCAGTAGCCAATTGAAAATAGGCAGAAATTAGGTTTTCTTTTCGGAAGTAAGTAAAAGGAAAACAACAGCGGCCGACAGCGCTGTAAACAACGGCAGACTTGTGCGCAACAAGCAAGCAAATAATGCAGAAAACAGATTTTAGACGCAAAACTGTTCTTGAATTATACAGAGAGAGAGAGAGAGAGAGAGAGAGATGTGCATGAAGTGTGATTTTATCGTGGTGGAAGCAAAACAGCAAAAGTCAGAGGGAATTCATGATGATGTTTATGTGAAGCGTAGTTTGGATCTTCTTTTGCTGCTGGTTTAGTCAATATTGTTTGTAGAGAGATAAAACCTGCAGCTTCAGAATCAGTGCAAAAAGGGCGTAAAAACAAAGCGCAGACCCGCCGAAACATCAGAATCAGCGAGCTGTCAGCTTTCAGCCCCGACCGTGTCCGTGACGTTGGGTGAGATTCACTGCTCTCAGTTACTGTTTTAGCTGTTTGGTAACTGTTGAAATTTTGTGAGGTTTAACCTGAGATTCTGGCGTTTCGGGCAAAAAAAATTATATTAAAAAATCGATTCAGAATTTTAATGAATCGATATCACGTTATCCAAGCTAGAATTGATTTTAATCAATAAATCGATCATCAAAACCCACCCCTATTATGAAATACATAAATAAAATGTAAAAATAAAATAAAAATAATTTGATATTTACTACTTTGCCATAGTGATATCTTATGATAGCTACTAGGCGATAGCTCTGGTGACTAGTCTATAATACTGTCTGAGAGTGACATAGCTGTTTAAAGAAAAATAAACATTTATTCAGTATTATTATTTATTTATGGCAACTTACTAAATAATTGGTTTCTTAAGTAAATTCCAATATTGTCTAAAAAGTTCTACTATATTTTTTTATTGATCTATTTTTTGCTTTTTGCAGGGTTGAGATGGTTTAGGCATATGCAGAGGAGGGATAGTTGATATATTGGACAAAGGATTTTTAAGAATAAGCTGCCAGGGAATAGAAGACCACAGAGAAATAGTCATTGATGTATTACTCACAGCATCATTAGTTCACTGCCCTGGGTGGTACTGCTGACTGCTTGGGTAAAACACACAGTTTGGGAGTTCACCGCTGCCAACAGCTAGCTGAGTGTCAGAGGAAGTCTTCAGTTCCTCATTAAAGGAAGCACTGACAAGGTGTGAAAACATGTGCCAATGCACATATTTTCACACTGGCCTTTAGCTTATGATTTTTTCCTGTTCTGAAGTCAAACTGTATTTATTATACCTTCTTATGTTCTCTCTCTTATGGTTTTGTCCAACACTTGTGATTTATTGTGATATAATGCTTTGCATGTATGTTTTGCACTGCTTTGCCCCTGCATGCACAAGTTTAGATAATAGTTTTCCTTAAAAATACTTCTAAATGTTTAAGAAGGTGTTTAGCTGAATATGTAAATATATGTATGTAACACCACTGTGAAGCAGGAAGTGAAACTTCACAGCTATGACTGTTGTGATATTTTGATACCATGGTAGCATTTACAGGATATTGTTTTGTAGTGATATTATACAGAAAAGAGTTACTCAATAAGGCCCATTTACTAGTTGTTTTTCTCTTTCTCTCTGACCCAAGAATTGATGTGTAAGAATCACAGGCTGGTACCCCAAGGTCGAAAATACCACAGAGACGAGACCACTTCCTTACTCCCATCCTCCCTTCCTTATCTTTTAGAAAAGAGCTTGTTAAAAAGCCAGGTGGTTTGTTTCAGAATTCACTAATGAAAGAACTCTGTATTCTATGTCTAGGAGTGTATTTTGCTGGGATGATCATAAATTGTAGCTGAACTGATAAACTACACGAAGGATACTTCTTTGCTCAGAAGGCAGGAAGACGTTTCCTTATTTGGTCTGTACCGGTTTGAACTGAGAACCTGCTGACACACGAACCTTTTTTTCCTCTATATAAGCTGTTTTGTACTAAATAAACCTTTGAGTTGGTTTGGGAAGGCAACCTGAAGCAGTCTGTGTTTCCTTGTTCTCCCAAGCTACTCCCGGCGCTGTAACTAACCCAGCTGAACGGCATACTTGAGCGTTACTTTGAATAATTAGGAATCTTATAAGGAAAGGACAAAACTCTGCTTATCGGTGCTCACGCCTTGGAGGGAAACCGGGACGGAGATTTTCTCTTCAATGACTTTCAGATTTTGTTCATTTCTCAGCTCTCACAAGACTTTCACATAAATGCTGTTTTAA
Source organism: Mchenga conophoros (assembly GCF_057382185.1). Lineage (NCBI taxonomy): Eukaryota > Metazoa > Chordata > Actinopteri > Cichliformes > Cichlidae > Mchenga > Mchenga conophoros. The sequence continues at coordinate 29,906,109 of NC_140527.1, forward strand.
TCATGACAGCAACGGACCAACATCTGTAATTAGACCCATATGAGACAAATACAGAAAGTTTTTTAATAATTAAAGACAGAATTTAAAAGACATTTGGTAAAATCAACATTTAGGAAGATCTACTAAATGCAAACATGAAGCTATGAGTGTATAATAAACCCTACAGAAAGTTTTATTTGTTGAACCTCGAAACAATGTAAAAATCTAAAATTGCCAAATTATGTGTTGGATCATCCGATGCTCAGCATACAATAAAGGTGCAATCTGTGATTATAAGGGTAGCTCACTAAACATGAAGACATATCCTTGGATGTGTGTGGTAAGACTGAGCTGAATCAATGCATTGAGAAGTTTGTACTCCAGACATGAGGTCAAGCAAGGACTGAGACAATATATACATACATTACAGATTGTAAGACACAGGAAGTGGAACTACACTCAAAGAACAAGAGACTAAATCCACTATAGTAAAACAGGAAGTTGATGGCAGACTCAAAACATGCAACCTTGACAGAAACACAAGAGATAAACACGAAGACAAGACTGAAGACACAGAATGGAAATACAAACGATAACACAGATAACAGGAACATAACCATCACCCGATAGACAGAAAGCTATGGAGCTCAAAGAAAAAATTTCATCTCAAAACCCAGAATTAACATCAAGACCTTTGGAACAGAAGCACAAAACAAACACAAAGATGATCAAGAATCCCAAACTAGAGAAAAACTAAACATCCCAAAAAACCCTCAAAAATCAGGAAACATAACATGACTAAGTACAAATAACATGCCAAGATGTTGAAAACAAATCCAGAATATTATCAGTATTGTGAGTAATATGTCTATAACAAGCACTTTGATGTTGCTTAAATCTATTACTGTAAGCTGTTTCTTGAGCTGAACATGAAGACATGAAGATGAAGCTGTGGTGACTTGGATAACCTTTGTTCTGTTAGAGATTCAACTGTACACAAAGACAGAAATTAAATGACCTTTAGGATCACAATATCACCTCCTCCCTCTGTGAACCTTTATTGGTGCAGTCCGTGTAAAAGCACTGACCACTTATATCACCTGACTTTCTGTATCTTGGCATACATACAGTCATCTCCTCTTAGTTCAGTGTGCCGAGGTCGCTTTGAAAACTTGACTTGGCCGTACTCCACCTCTGCCTCCGCCTTTGCTGTTTGTTCCATCCAGTTCCCCTGTTGTTTCATGACCCTGACATCAGCGTAGGTTACTTTCTGGTCATCTTCTTCATTTGCAATAAGGCATAACAATCAGGTGTGGCAAAAACGTAGAATGATTGTACTTATTCGCTTTCTTGATAAGAATTTAAAAAAAATGTTCACTTTTAAAAGTTTCCGTTGGTGAAGTGTAATATTGTTACTTTTGGGCAGACGTGTTTCCTCACATTTCTAGTTTAAGCTATGAGGAATAGTGATACTTGCAAATATCACTCACATGAGACACAGTGATCAATAAACTTTGCTCAACAGCAAAAAAACCAAACAAACAAAAAAAACCTGCAAAAAAGAAAAATATGCAAACTGAGTTAGCAAAAATTTAGTTTTGTACCTTTTTCTTTAGTTGGTTTGTTGTTTGGCTTTTTCCACTGAGCAAAGATGACTGATGCACCCACAACAATGAAAAATACCAGTGCTGAGAGAACACCCTCCTCTCTCCCTGGGACAGACACTCAGAGTCCAGCAGGACAGAGGACACAGGAGCTGAGAGAAACACACACAGATGAGTTTAGATCTGAAATTTAAATCTTTTTCATTGTTTAGAGTCTCTAATGAAGAACAGGAAAAGCAAAAAATATGTTTATCTTGTGTATTTTGTGCTATATTAATAAGGTTATCAAAACAATGTTTCTATTTCAAAAAGGAAAAAATACCTTGAATAAACAACTGTAAAATCTGCTCGCCTGATGACTTTCTATCTGAATCAAAGGTTTGAAGGGTATAATTACCACTGTCTGTCCTGTTTGATCCTAAGTGTTCTATTACAGGAAAAAAGCATAAATATGTGTTTTACGTTTTTAGAAATAACATTATTTCTGACAAATAGTATTGGTGATGAATTCTTCAAAAGTTGGTATCTAGATATTTCTGCAGTGCTGTCCATCAGCTGGATGTCCACAGTTCCTCCCAAAGCTCCATAACTCCGAGCTCCATCCTGTCTGCCATCACAGTGAGTTTCCACACCTGCAAATAAACAAAAATAAATAAGCAAAACTTTTAGAATTTTGAGTGTTTTGTCCCACAAGAATGACTGTGGCAACATTTACAAAAACAAAAACAATGGTTTTGTTGCTACTTTGCCTCTTTGAATCCAAACTATGAAAAAAAAAAAAACAAAAACCCATACATTGTTGTGCAGTCACAGATTATACAGATCTGTGACAAAAATACATTTAAGGCTTTTTTTTCACAGAGATGTGTTTTCAAGAAGAACATAATAACATTTCTGAAGCGAAAAATTCTTCTGAGTTCACTGTTGTGCATGGTACTTGTTCTTCTTACTTCGTAATGGGCAACTATGATACTTAAAACAGTAATTTTAAATGCTACATGTAGCCTGTAAATTGTTTTTAAAAAAAAGAAAAACGTGTCTCTTCATTCTCCCAGGTACTGTAAAAAAATGTTTTCACACTTTTGTTATTTGCAGCAAAATCCTAAAGAAAATATAAAATTACGTAAAAGACAGAAAATTTAAATTTGAATATATATGTGTGTGCTGCTCTGAACATATTGCAGTGTGTCCTGTTATAGATCAGCCTCAGACAACAGGTGAAAATGTTGCTGTCGGGTTTTATTGAAGTCGTCCTGAACTGTATTTGCTGAGTGCATGAAAGGAATAGACACAGCTTTTATTATGAAGCTTATCCATAAGTTCAGTAAGGAAGATCTGTAATCAGTAATCTGCCTGGTTCCTGGCTGCTTTTCTGTTCTCTTCATCACTACTACTAACATCTAGACTCACCACCAAGTAGATTAATTATCTCTCTCTCTCAATAAATCATGTTAAATTCTTTCAAGTGATCTCTGCTTATTGAGCCTCTTTTAGTCTTCAAGAAAGGGAGAATTCATGTGTGACTGACTGAGAGGAAAAGAGAGAAACATTCCTTATTTCTAGTAAAAGAGCGTTTGAGACTCATAGCATAAATTCCTCAGACACCCATGCTGACCTGGCATTCTCTTAAATGATAGATCTTGAAACCATATACTATCAATACATCTATTAAAAATGTATTTATCATAATAAAATGATATCATTGGCAGCATACAGTAGTGTGTATTTTACCTGCCCCCTTTCTACCCACACGTCTGAGGATAGTTTCTTCCAAAGTCAGTTATCATGTGGGATTAAAAAAAAAACATAAGATAGAGCTTCCACACTTTTTTGTAACGTCTGTGTTCAGTATTATTAGCATTAATACCGACATGGAGTCATGGAGGCTCATTGCTAGCCACACTCAGCAGGAACCCTCAGACAAGGAGACAAGAACACACTGTAGTCCACATCATGAACTAACAATAACAAGACCAACATAACATAACTGTGATAAATCTCATAACTGTAACTGTAACACAGTCGGCTTAACACTGGTCCGTACACTAGTGTGCCCTTCCCCTCAAATGAACTGAACAGGTGGGACAGGGGAAAACATTAAAATCAAATCCCAGCTTTTATGCACATTGTCACTGTATGTTCAGCCAGTTCAGCATGAAAACACTGTAGTTAACTTTAAAATAGCTGAGACAGAGGTTAGCTTTAGCAGCAGCTCACAACCAATATTCATACATGCAGGGCCGTGGTAGATGTTGGTGAAGGCATGAAAAGAAGGAGTTCATCAGGAAAACAGACAGAGAGATGGAAAGAATGAGAGCACCCAATCACAAAATATGCCATCTCAAAGGACTTCAGCACCAAAGGCCTCACACTATAAGGTAAACCTACCAGTAGCAGCTGGTCATATTAAATTGTATTTGGGCTTTGCAGTGGTTGTCATACAAGTAATCATGGATTGTGTGATCACTCTGGGGAATTTTTTTAATGTTTTGTTTGTGAAAATGGTGCTTTTAACATTTTGTCATTTAAGCATTAACAGCATGGCAGAAGTACACATGGTGATAAAATGTGTACATTCACACTTCTGAACCTCGTAGGTTTCATCTAATGATCCTCTTCTGTCCTGTTGTTTGTGATTTTAGATGACATTATGTCACCCAACACTGGAAACTTATCATTTAAAGAAACATAATGCTGTGAATGTAACTTTTGCGTTGTTTTGCTTCTGCAAGCATTCATTAAATATTTGCATGTTTTTAACAGTTTCACTAAATACAGAAGCATGCATATGCAACAGTAACACCTCTGTAAACCAGTAGATGGAAACTTCACGCTTCCCCATCTGAAGACATGTTGCTTACTTCTCAGCAGAAGTTGCCAATGTGTCTGTGAGCAAAGTGTCAGCAAAAGCCAACTTAGATAAACGGAGACATATTGCTTCAAAAATAAAGAGAGAAATGTTAATAAAGCTTTAAGTTGGGTGTTTAAACAAAGGTAATATAGCATAATGTAGCTAATATTTAACCAGAGATTTTTCTTTCCCTTTCAAAGTAAGACTATAAAACGTTAGGGAGTATTATTTTATTATATTATTATATTTCTCATATCTGGTTACACTTTAACAGAGCTAGAAATATAGTTCAATACCTGCACCATATTATTTTTAAAGAAGAAGTATTTATTTCTATATTTATCTGTTTTTTTCCACATTCAGTGAAGTATCGTGTTTGTAGCACCTCTGGCCTTTCTTCAGTGAAAACAGTGTTCACAAGTGGCCTCCAGCTAATTCCTTTAGTTTGATTTTTATATCAAGTTAAGCTGCTGAAGCTGCTGCTTTTAGTGTTTTTGGTTTAGGTTTCTTATTAAGGCTTTTGTAAAACTAACTGTAATTATTGTCATTTACTGTAATTTAATTTTGCTTCTGAACCTGTTTTTCTTTCCCTTGTGGGTCCAGCCCTGTTATTTGATCTATTCCACTATTTGATCTAATATTGGAATTAACTTGATTTCAGATCTTGACTTTGTCAGCAATGAGTTTTTGTGCCTCACAGTCATTTTCCAGTATAATTAAGGGTTGTTATTGGCTAATATTTTCTGGGGTGTAAACCACCAGGTGGTGTTGCTGTTCCTTTTCAATTATATTACTCCTGAGCTTCAGCACATTTGAGTCAGGAGTGAACGATTCAGTGACGCAGAAATGAAAGGTCATGTTAGGTCTGTCACAGGCAGGGTTTCACTTTGATTGATATTATGAAGCTTATCCATAAGTTCAGTAAGGAAGCTCTGTAATCAGTAATCTGCCTGGTTCCTGGCTGCTTTTCTGTTCTCTTCATCACTACTACTAACATCTAGACTCACCACCAAGTAGATTAATTATCTCTCTCTCTCAATAAATCATGTTAAATTCTTTCAAGTGATCTCTGCTTATTGAGCCTCTTTTAGTCTTCAAGAAAGGGAGAATTCATGTGTGACTGACTGAGAGGAAAAGAGAGAAACATTCCTTATTTCTAGTAAAAGAGCGTTTGAGACTCAGCATAAATTCCTCAGACACCCATGCTGAGCTGGCATTCTCTTAAATGATAGATCTTGAAACCATATACTATCAATACATCTATTAAAAATGTATTTATCATAATAAAATGATATCATTGGCAGCATACAGTAGTGTGTATTTTACCTGCCCCCTTTCTACCCACACGTCTGAGGATAGTTTCTTCCAAAGTCAGTTACCATGTGGGATTAAAAAAAAAACATAAGATAGAGCTTCCACACTTTTTTGTAACGTCTGTGTTCAGTATTATTAGCATTAATACCGACATGGAGTCATGGAGGCTCATTGCTAGCCACACTCAGCAGGAACCCTCAGACAAGGAGACAAGAACACACTGGAGTCCACATCATGAACTAACAATAACAAGACCAACATAACATAACTGTGATAAATCTCATAACTGTAACTGTAACACAGTCGGCTTAACACTGGTCCGTACACTAGTGTGCCCTTCCCCTCAAATGAACTGAACAGGTGGGACAGGGGAAAACATTAAAATCAAATCCCAGCTTTTATGCACATTGTCACTGTATGTTCAGCCAGTTCAGCATGAAAACACTGTAGTTAACTTTAAAATAGCTGAGACAGAGGTTAGCTTTAGCAGCAGCTCACAACCAATATTCATACATGCAGGGCCGTGGTAGATGTTGGTGAAGGCATGAAAAGAAGGAGTTCATCAGGAAAACAGACAGAGAGATGGAAAGAATGAGAGCACCCAATCACAAAATATGCCATCTCAAAGGACTTCAGCACCAAAGGCCTCACACTATAAGGTAAACCTACCAGTAGCAGCTGGTCATATTAAATTGTATTTGGGCTTTGCAGTGGTTGTCATACAAGTAATCATGGATTGTGTGATCACTCTGGGGAATTTTTTTAATGTTTTGTTTGTGAAAATGGTGCTTTTAACATTTTGTCATTTAAGCATTAACAGCATGGCAGAAGTACACATGGTGATAAAATGTGTACATTCACACTTCTGAACCTCGTAGGTTTCATCTAATGATCCTCTTCTGTCCTGTTGTTTGTGATTTTAGATGACATTATGTCACCCAACACTGGAAACTTATCATTTAAAGAAACATAATGCTGTGAATGTAACTTTTGCGTTGTTTTGCTTCTGCAAGCATTCATTAAATATTGCATGTTTTTAACAGTTTCACTAAATACAGAAACATGCATATGCAACAGTAACACCTCTGTAAACCATTAGATGGAAACTTCACGCTTCCCCATCTGAAGACATGTTGCTTACTTCTCAGCAGAAGTTGCCAATGTGTCTGTGAGCAAAGTGTCAGCAAAAGCCAACTTAGATAAACTGAGACATATTGCTTCAAAAATAAAGAGAGAAATGTTAATAAAGCTTTAAGTTGGGTGTTTAAACAAAGGTAATATAGCATAATGTAGCTAATATTTAACCAGAGATTTTTCTTTCCCTTTCAAAGTAAGACTATAAAACGTTAGGGAGTATTATTTTATTATATTATTATATTTCTCATTATATTTTATCTGTTTTTTTCCACATTCAGTGAAGCATCGTGTTTGTAGCACCTCTGGCCTTTCTTCAGTGAAAACTGTGTTCACAAGTGGCCTCCAGCTAATTCCTTTAGTTTGATTTTTATATCAAGTTAAGCTGCTGAAGCTGCTGCTTTTAGTGTTTTTGGTTTAGGTTTCTTATTAAGGCTTTTGTAAAACTAACTGTAATTATTGTCATTTACTGTAATTTAATTTTGCTTCTGAACCTGTTTTTCTTTCCCTAGTGGGTCCAGCCCTGTTATTTGATCTATTCCACTATTTGATCTAATATTGGAATTAACTTGATTTCAGATCTTGACTTTGTCAGCAATGAGTTTTTGTGCCTCACAGTCATTTTCCAGTATAATTAAGGGTTGTTATTGGCTAATATTTTCTGGGGTGTAAACCACCAGGTGGTGTTGCTGTTCCTTTTCAATTATATTACTCCTGAGCTTCACCACATTTGAGCCAGGATTGAACGATTCAGTGACGCCGAAATGAAAGGTCATGTTAGGTCTGTCACAGGCAGGGTTTCACTTTGATTGATACTTACAAGCCTGTAATGTCAAACTTCATTGAACCCCATGATTGATTGTGACGGTGGCTTATTAACTTAAGAAAATGACACATTAAGGCAACTAAATTAAACTAAACTAAAGATGACTTTTAAATGGTTATTAGCAAGGAAGTTAGATTCAAGTTAGATAAGAAACAAAATTCATTGTTGTATCAGCTAGTCATTTAACAGTATCTGCAAGTCATACGCTTCAATAATAATTTAAGTTTTTTTTAAGTCGCAATAATTATCAAAGCTCTGATTATCAGCTTTTTTTGTTGTTCTCACTCGTCACAGGGAGATAGATATCCTCTCCTCTTTGGAGACACACATATTGATGTTGCTGTTTACTGAGTAGGCAAGATGTCCTGCACTGTTCCAAAAAATAGTAAGTCAAAATTTTTTTACTGTGTATTTTACAGTTGTGTACTGTTTTTCTAGAATATCATTACATTTACATAAGTAGACTGTGATCTGACACGTCAAATGTAAAATAACATAACATCACTGTAAATGTAATAAAACACAATTTACTTGTTTGTTAAATATATTTTGTTGTACACATGCATATCTAGATCGTAAAAATACATCCAGAAATGTCTCCCATCATGTCTTGGGACATGTGCTGCTGTTTAGATGTTCTTGTTTTATTGTTCATGGTTACGTTACTTTTAACTGTTATCTTGAATGTTGTGTTTACGCCGTGGTGCAGCGTCACTGACAGTTGTTGTTTTGTAGAGAGAGTGCTGTACCATGAGTGACTTGTTGAAAGTTGAGGCAAATTGTAGCACCGGCAAGTGTTTTAATAGGGAGCTCCCCCTACCAGCTTAGGGTTAAATAACAAGTTCAATCTCTCTCTGTGAGCTTCTTTGTTAAGATTTCTCTGCATGCCACAATGTAAAACATTGTACGGACACGCTGTGCTAATTATATATTTTGAAAAAGAAATGTAGAGGTAGGAATTGCAATTAATATAAATAACATGACGCTAAGCATCGGCCAATGAATGTGAACTAACAACAAGGTCGCGGGTATGGCTGCGACCGTAGGAAAAAAACCCTAATATGAAGGTATTTTACTGTGCATTTTACAGTAATGTTCTGTTCTTCTAGAATATCATTAAAGTTACGTAAACTTTGACTTCACATTTTGAATGTAAATTAACGTTAAATCACTGTAATGTAATACAACATAATTGTCATGATTATTAAATGTCTGCCTGTACATATGCATATTTAGATTTAGATTGTTAAAATACATTCACTAATGTATCATAATTTCACAAATATCTGTCCGTTATTTGAAAGATTGAACTGTTGAATTCAAATGTAATGCTATGTAAAAGTATATAACATGATCCCTATAAGCTTGTGTTACATCACATAAGTATTATTATCGTTGCTAGTTAGGGCGATCGTGGCTCAAGAGTTGGCAGTTCGCCTTGTGATCAGAAGATTGCCGCTTCGCGCTCCGGCTCGGACACTCTCCGTCGTTGTGTCCGTGGCCAAGACTCTTCAACTACCGCCTGCTAGTGATGGCAAAGGGGCCGATGGTGCGATATAGAAGCCTCGCCTCTGTCAGTCTGGGCAATCAGTTATTATTTAAACCAACTGTTAACTGTATATTTCTGTACATTTACGTATTATGATTCATATTTCCACATTCAGTGACCTTGTTTATAGGTAATTTCATTGTTTGATCGCGTAAAAATGTTCCTAATTTAATTTCTAAAAGCACTTGGAAAAGGCAGAATCTCATGTCAAATTAGCGCAACAAACTGTATTGTCATTACTGAAAATAACCGTATTTTTATGAGGAAGTTATTTTCTGTTATTTTACGGTCGTATTTTGGCGCCCCAGCTGCCGGAATATTACCGTTGTTTTAGGATGTTTTTTTTTAACAGTGTGAGACGTGCTGTTTCAGAGTGATTACGTTACTCTCATTATCTCCAGAAAGGAGCTCACCATCTGTCAGTGTTCGTCCATCCGGAGTCCAGCTGTACTGAGGACTGTCCCCTCCCTCAGAGGAGCAGGACACCCTCATCTGTAAATTGTTAAAAAAAAATTCACAGATGAGGGTGAATGTCTAGTGTTGTTGCTGGCGGGAAAAATCGTTTTATTCACGATAATATCTTATAACATGTTAAATGGACTGATTCTTATAAAACGGTTTTCTAGATCACACTAGCACTTTTAAGTTCTTTCTAACTAACATTCACACACAGTCATACTCCAATAGATGCATTGCAACTTGGGGTAAGCGTGCAGACGGGAGAAAAAGCTCGAACCCCCAACCTTCCAATCAGTAGATGACCTGCTCTATCGCCTGAGCTACAGCCCACCATTATGCTCAATAATACACTACAATCATCAAATTAATAATAAGCTGATTTTCAGCTTTATCATTTCATTTTGCAAAGCTGAACATTGAAGGCATATCACAACTGCCACAATTTCTTTTCCAAATATAATGGCACCCTCTAGTGGTAAATAATAATAACACTGCTCCATTGTTGGCCATTATTAGCTTTGATGCCTTTTTTCAGCTCTGACTTTGGGTCTGAGAATGTCACACTGGTAAGAAATGTATTATCTTCAGCACTAGACCTCATCACAGTGTCATATCATTCAATTTCAAACAAAACAGGTTTTGAGATATTTTGTCCTTAAAATTACTGTTTTTAATGCAGTGAACATATACATTCTCACTGCGCTGGTGTTTCACATTGGTCTAATCCTCCTGTTCTTTCTCTGCAATGTTTTTGTTCTGACATCCTCCTGTTTGCTTATTATGTTACCCTCCACTGTTCATTTGTGATGTACGGAAATATGATTCCTGGCTCAAAGACTAATTGGAATTGGGAGACAAACAGACACGATAAGTTATTAGGTATTTTTCCCCCTTAAACATCAGGCATTTGTTAGCAGTGTTAGTCCTAGTATGCTTGGATGAGGTGCAGTCTGTGTTACGATGATGGGTCTTATGACCCAGCAGTTTCACTTTCTTGTGTTTTTTTCCATTTTGTATTATGGTTTGAGTCCACCTTGTTAGTTTAAAGGTTAGTCAATAGTCCCTCGGTTCTTATGTTTAGCTTTTGGTTGTTAGATTCCCCCGTGTCTTTGCTCCTGTGTCTCCCTCTGTGTATCTAGTAAGGAATACCAGGAGGAGTTAGCCCTCCGGTTACAGAGGATGATCTCCGGACTCCCTTGGCTATTTGGCGTGCTACACCTGCTTATTCAGGGCTTCCTCGTCTCCACCGTGCGTCCACCAAGAGCAGCAGCTTTAGTCCGGCCCGGTGTTCCAGATTAACTGGCGTCGCAGATCAACTGGCGTTGGTCGAACAGATGTGTGACTTGCTTTTCAGGAGCTGCTACCGACAAACCAGCAAATAAACACTAAATATGTCATCTGTGACATGTTGCTGACAGGTTAACCCAACACAGTCCGTCAGTCGAGTTGTGTGGTGAATTTAATAAACATTTTTAAGGAGATGGCAATTACTGTGAATTTACAGCAGTTACACAGTGATTAGTAAAAAACAGTCAGTGTGATTGAGTCGCTCGTGAGTAGAATAAAGAAAGTGAGTGACTCAGGTGTGTCAGTTGGTTTGTCATGTGCTTTTGAGAGTTAGCATATTTATATTTTAAAGCTAAGTTTAGAATATTTCCAAAATTTGCATATCATCATGAATTTTAAGAAAAACAATCAATACAGGAATGAACATATATACATTTATTTTTTATGAGAGCAATTTGCATACAGGTCTTCATAAGAATCAGTGACTAACTATATGCTATAAGCAATACTGTTAAACCTGCAGAAACATTTTGATTAAAAGACTGAATTAGAAAATAAGTAAAGGGAGGAGCAGCAATCTGCTGTGAGTGTTGGGGGTGAGAGGAGGAAGACAGGTCCAAACAGATGCTAAGAGCAAGAGATTTATGAAAATGGCCATTAAATACAAAGTGGTGTATAAACACCGAAATACCAATTTTAAACCATAACTTGTATTTAAAGGAAAAGTGAGAAGCAGACACTAAGAAAAGACATAATTAAATTGACACTGTTAGCTTAACTAAATAAAAATACAATAAAGAACAAACTGAGTCATCTATACTGGAACAGGTTGTGATATTTGGGACAGATTTTGTGAATTTGTAAATATCTATGGACACTAAAAAAATTACATTCTAAATACATAGCTAGAGGGTAGTAATACAGAAGCCAAACATACTTAGTACAGTGTTTATTTCACACTTCAAACATTTAGTAAGCAATTAAGCAAATACAAGTAATCTGTAATCTACAAGTAATCAATTACAGGTAGTAAGAAAATAAACTGCTAACTTTTTTACGCTACGTCCACACCTATACGGGTATTTTTGGAAAACGCAGCTGTTTCGTCCACACATAAACGGCGTTTGGAATCACCGAAAACTGAGATTTTTTAAAACTCCTTTTTTGCGTTTATGTGTGGACAAGGAATACACAGTTCGTCAGACAACGTCAAAGGTATGTGCTTTTTTCACGTCACGCTATGCACCACATTATTGTTTACATGAGATGAATTGCAGAATGGCAGATAGTCAGATTAACAGTATTTTGTCTCTATCTTCAGTTTTTACAGGCTTACATATACACACGCAGTTAATGTCCCTAGAAAGGCAGAGGCGTCACGGTGTAATTATTTTACGTGTAGTTGTTTTTTTTTCCTGTTTAATAATATTCAACATTGCTATCAATGCATTTTTTTAAAAAAATGCCTCTCTGTACAAAATGGGTTTAAAACCATAAACAGCTGTGGGATCCTGTTTGTCCGTGATTTAGACAGGGGGAACAAATCGTGGCAGGATCAGCCTGATGTTATTTGTATCCCACTGTAACTTCACTGTATAAAGAGCTAACATCTCCAAAATGTCAGGAGTAGTTAGTCATTACAACAAGTGTTTGTGAACTAAAAATCAAGAATGTGGGATACTGTTTGTCCATAATTTGAAGAGCCCAGCGCTGCTCCCAACAAAGGAAAGACCAGTTAAGCAGGGGAGACCTACCTCGGCACTTGTGCAGGTGAAACCAAAGGGAAGATATGCTTCACCATATTTTCTAGTGTTTGTCTTAGAATAAGGTTGGTTTGGAAACATATTCAGCTATGCTTCATCTCCTGCTTTGCATTTGTGTAGGAGCCCCGTGCTAGCAGTGTCCAAGCATTGTTTTTTTTTTTTTTTCCCTTTTCATACCGCGCCCCCCCTGCAATGGCTCTGCGCCCCCCCTAGGGGGCGGGCCCCACACTTTGGGAAGGTCTGACTTAGTACATGTATTATTATTATAATTTATTAACAATAATGAGTTATTAAATTATTGTTTTTATTCAATATGTAAATTTGTATCACTGTAAAGTGTTGCTGCAGTGAAATTTGTCAAACAATTCTGTTTTTCAATTTTACCTTATTCTTTTAACGAGATAAGTGAAAAACTTGTCACGCTGACATGATGACAGGAGGAAATCTCAGATCTTTAACAGAATACAAATGAAAAATAAAATAATAAACTCATGGTGCTTGTAATTGAGAGCCACCTAATACAGTATGGATTTATGCCTTGTTATGAACAACAAGTGCAGTGAAAGTGAAGAAAATCAATATGCATGAGCTTTGATGTGAAAAGCTCATACACTGAAAATCACAATAAATGAGAGACATTCACACATCTTGACAACAAGACCTCCCTCTGTGGCTCTTCAGTGGTTATTCTGCATAGAAGCTCTTAATTCACCTGACTTTATGAACTCTGGCATACAAGCAATCATCTTCTGTAGGTTCAGTGTGCTGAAGCGGCTTTGAAAAGTGGACTTGGCCATACTCCACCTCTGCTTCCACCTGTCCTGTTTGCTCCACTCGCTTCTCCTGCTGTTTCATGACCCCTAGATTAGCATATGTTACTTCGTGCTCACCTTCTTCATCTGCAAATTAGCAAGAAATGTGAGAAATTGTGAAACTTCTTTGCTTTTTTTTTTGATAGGAGTGAAATAAAAATATTCACTGTCATGTCTGCTGTGGAAACAGCTGTTTCGTTTTAGCACAAAGACTGGAGACGATGTGAAATGATTTGTCTGACTCTGATCAAAGTTCACACAAACAAAAAGATTTAAAAAATGTTTCAATAGTGAAATGTAGTTTTATTGTTGGGGGGAGCTGTTTCTCCTTCTTTCCAGTTATTGTATTAAAGTGAGCTGATCAGGGATAATCAAGTTTTTGTACCTTTTTGTTTTGTTGGTCTGTTGTTTTGCTTTTTCCTCTGAGCACAGATGAGTGCTACACCCACAACTAAGTAAATTACAGCTGCTGAGAGAACAATACTAACCATTGGGAAATATCCTGTTCAAAACAAAGAAAGCCACAAACACAGATGTTTGAGTCAGCAAACACACAACATGTTTTTATAGAAAAGGACAAGAAGGAAGAGGAAAATTACACACATTGAACTACAGGTTTTTATTTTCCACTTACTAATGTACCATGGATCATCACTGCTGTTAGTGGAGTTTTCTTTTGACACGATGCCAGTTTGTGTATGATCTGTTGTTGTTTTAATACACAGGGTGTTATTGGCTTTATACACCCACCGTGATATCTGTGACCCATTGACTGAAGTGCAGTTAATGAAAATGCAGCCTATGAGCAAAAACAGATTATTTATGTAAGACAAAGCAACCAAAATGATGATACGTGTTATTATCAGAATGTTCTCACTCACCACAGGTAGATATTCTCTCCTCTTTGGAGACGTTGTTTCTGACTGAGCAGGCAAGACGTCCTGAGACGTGCTGTTTCAGAGTGATGATGTTACTCTCATTATTTACAGAAAGAAGCTCAGCATCTGTCAGTGTGCGTCCATCCAGAGTCCAGCTGTACTGAGGACTGTCCCCTCCCTCAGAGGAGCAGGACACCTTCATCTCTCCCTGGGACAGACACTCAGAGACCAGCAGGACAGAGGACACAGGAGCTGAGAGAAACACACAGATGAGTTTAGATGTTAAATCAGAATCTTCGACCTTCTTTTAAGTCTCAAATGAAAAGCACAAAATACATGTGTCTTGACTTTTTTTTTTTTTGCATATTACAATGTTACATTGATATCTATTCATCTGTTATGAACAGAGAAAAAAATACCTTGAATAAACAACTGTAAAGTCCGCTGGCCTGATGATTTTCCATCTGAATCAAAGGTCTTAAGGCTATAATTACCACTGTCATTGCTGCTCAGGTTATTGAGCCTAAATGTTCCATTACTGGGAATAATGGTAGACCTGTTTCCTATCATATTAACCTGATTATTTTTCACATCTAATATTTTTAAAGAATTCTTTAATAATTGGTATCTAGGTAATTCTGAGGTGCTTTTCATCAGTTGGATATCCACACTTCCTCTCAAAGCTCCATAACACTGAGCTCCATCCTGTCTGCCATCACAGTAAGTTTTCACACCTGCAAAAAAAAAATAAAGCTGTCATAGGTGTTAGTTTATCCCCAGATTGCCTAATGCAGTGGCCTGAATTCTAGCATAGAGGGCTTTGCTGTGTGCCCTCCTTTCTCTTTCTCTTTACGGAAAGCTAAAGATCAGAAGTGGAAACAAAAGAGGGTCAAAACACCACCAGGACTCAAAGACTAGGCAGACCAACCTGAGCACTGGGTGGATTAACTCTAGGAACACTTAAAACTCAGTGCCTTACACATGGATTTTGTTGTGCTTGGCGTTATACAAGACTAAGTATTATAACAATACTGCTTCAGACTTTATTGTTGCCTTTCTTAAACTTGAAGTTTTGTACTGTCGTAATTCAGTTCTGTGCATTTAGGATGTAGTTAGAATGATGTGAAAATGTTCCCTGTTCCTCTCTATTCCGAGAGGAACAGAGAAGTCATGTATTGACTCAGCAGGCAGCTTTCAGACAAACTTCTCTACTTAACACAGATGCAAACTTGTACAACCTACATACAGCTATTTCCTGTTAGTGATCATTTCCAGATAAGAACATGTAAATATAGACCAGGCAGGAAGAGATTAGTATCACATCTTACATTTGCTTTCAGTATCTTAGTATTAACTACTTAAAGCACTTGCCAGGAGACAATATCAAGTTATTCATACTAAAATCTCCTCATCCAACTTAATATCATCTGACTGATTCCTGTTCTACATTCAAGTCACTGTTTTATCTTCTTCAAATTATTTAAAAAGTAAAATTGTTCACATTCAATATGCGTTATATTCACATTGGATAATTAACATGAATTTTTAAGTAAATAACAGATTGCTTTACATCTCAACTCTGAAATCATGGCACAAGAAATAACCATTTGCAAGTTGTTTACACTCATTCTATGTTAAGACAGTTGAAATGAAAAACATTTTAACGAGTAAAAATGAAAATGGATCGAAATGTGATATGAGACACATACCATGAAAACAAACAAAAAAAAGTGTGCAAACAGGAAGTTGGTTTTGTATAGCAGAAATAAATAGAAATAGTCTAAATAATTCCAGAGTATTAGATTCTAAAACGTATCCACAACCTGTCCAGGATGTACCCCACCAATAGATGGATGTATGAGATGTGCAGACTTTATATATTTGTTACTGAATATGGAAACGCTTTTTAGTACTTTAGTGCTCAAATCCTTTTTAATTATCTCTCATAATAATGCATAATGTAAAGCTTTTATTAAGTGTCTTTTAAAATAAAGTGCTAGTAGAAATACATGAAAAAAGCTCACTATAAGAAACTCCGACCAGCAGCACCAGCAGTCCCACCGCAGCTTTCATGTCTCGTCTCTGTTCAGTGTGTGTGACCCAGATAGAAACAGCCTGCAATGTATCCTGTTGAAAGCTTTGACCTATAAGAACATTGTTATAGTCATCTTTTTTTTTTTTTTTCCTCTGAGGTGTAACTAAGGAGGTCTTATTTTTCTTCTGCTTTCAACATCCCACGACTGGACATTTCTGAGCTGAAAAAAGGAAACAATCCTTATAAGTAGTCAAACACAGAGCTAATCGTTGCACGGTAAAAATTTATAACCACGGCCACATTTCTTCTGCATATGATGATAATAATAATATTGATAGATTTTATTTGAAAGCACATTTCAAGACACCCAAGGACACTTGACAATAGAATAAAACACATAATAGAACAATGACAACAAGGAACAATAAGAAAACTAAAGCGCAACGTAAGATAAACAAACAATAGGTTCACAGTGAATATGCAGATTTGAATAGATGGATTTTGAGTTGAGTTTTAAACTGGGGGAGAGAACCAATGTTTCTTATATCTGGGGGTAGAGAGTTCCACAGCCTGGGATCAGAGCAACTGAAAGCTCTGAAGGTGAGCAGTAGAAGTTTGTATTTAATCTGGAATTTCACAGGGAGCCAGTGAAGTTCCTGGAGAACAGGGGTGATGTGCTGGTAGGAGGGGGTTCTGGTAATAATGCGGGCAGCAGAGATTTGAACCAGTTGAAGCTTATGGAGGGATTTTTGGGGGAGACCATGCAAGAGAGAATTACAATAGTCAGTACAGGAGGTAACAAGACTGTGGACAAGAATGGACGCATACGTTTGAAGTGTGTAGTCGCCGTAATTTAGATTTTTATAAAGTCAGAAATATCCATGATACAGTTTTGGACAACAGTTTTGTCAGTGGCACCTGCCCCTTTGCTCGTCAGTGCCCCAAGTGCCCTTTTCTTCATACATTTTTTTGTTTGTCTTTTTAATGTGTGTGTGTGTGTGTGTGTTTGTAGTAATAACAATTGACTATTAACACCAATTTTGCTAAATAAAGGATCTGTCTTGCATCAGTCACATTATGACCTTTAAGCAATCCTCTCCCTTAATGACAGAGAGTGCTGCTTACAAACTGGGAACAAGCTCACAAAGAGCACTCGTATTTTTCAAGCATACAACACACGGAGACAAATAGGAAAAACAAAAATACAGAACTAAACTTTTACTAGAAACATGATACCAAGAACGCAGGGGAGGCACAGGAACAGAACAGAAAACCTAGAAACCAGGAACTATAAATATAATACAGACAGAAAACAATCATTCAAAGAATATAACTTAAATCAAAAACACAAATACTGGGTCTCCACACCCAGTACTGTGACAAGTTACAGTCGTAAAGTTCTGTTTATTAGCTTTATTGTGTAAAGGATCATTTCAAAATGTATTCAGAAACTTGATACCACAGCATGTGCATGAGTCAGAAACAGACAGCCTTGTTGAAAATATTGATCTGTGAGGTAAGTAGACGGACAAGGTAAGCGACCCATGTTGTAGGTGACGTCAGACGCCGGAGATTTTGGCGGAGAAAAAGCAAATGGTAGTGTAACATAGTTAAATAGAGTTGAAGTTAAATCCCGCTAAATGGGACATTGGCGCCACCTACTGTCGAAAAAGTGACCCTGCAATATTCACAAAGGGCAAGGGATTCTGGGTAATCCTCAGAATAATGGAGGATTCCTGCGAGGTAAGGAATGCGCAAATGTCGTGGGGAGGAAAAATCATATCGCAGGCTGTTAAAGTAATACAGTCTGACCCGATTATTTTTGTTGTTTAAACATCATTTGTTGCGGGTCATTTCTCATGTGCTTATGTTGAATTGAATGCACGTTTATGTGAGATTTCTTTTTTTGGGAAGAGAGGAAAAAAATGGGAGCACAGTTAGCTAACTCTGTTGTTGCCTTTCCATTTAGATCTTACGCTGATTGTCCACGACAATAAAAGAAAGCATTCTAACTTGTTGCCTTTTTGTTGTGAATGCAGGTATGTGACTGTGCCACACTGTTTAGAGTACACATTGTTTTATGCACAGTTCTGAAATATATTTCTGTATTCCTTTCATTTGGGAAATTTAAGATGGAGATTAATTGTGTTGAGGTTCTTCTATTTTGTTTGTATAATTTTACCACTATATGGGCACACTGCAAGTGGAAACGTAATCCTCAGAATAATGGAGGATTCCTGCGAGATCTTACGCTGATTGTCCACGACAATAAAAGAAAGCATTCTAACTTGTTGCCTTTTTGTTGTGAATGCAGACCAGAGAAGACACTACACAGAGGTCACATTGGTGCCGTGACTCGTTCGTGACGCTGCTGAATCGGGCTGGTGTCCTCTCGTCGCAGCATCATCGTGGAGCATCAGCTTCCTTATTGTTTAGTCTGTTGGGTAACGGAATCAAACTTTGGGGACTGTTGGACATACTTTTATATTGGCTTTGTATATTGCCATATTGTATTAAGTCCACCTTAGCTCTATTAATATTCTGCTAGATATGGATCTAAGTGACTCTGATGACACCCCAAATGTGACTCCCCTTGTTGTGGGTAGGGGCAGAGGGTTCACAACTGTTCCTTTTTCACTGGGTGACTGTCGGGTGGGGCATAGAGCAGCAGATAGTTCTTGTGAGCTGGTGGCTGAGTCGCAGTCAGTACAGTGCACTAAGTCATCTACCTCAGACCCCCCAATAACTGATGTGAGTCTAGTCGACCAAATGAGCGACATTGTGCAGCAAATTGGGCAACGCCTGGCTGATAGCATTCTGTCACACCTGACTACGCCACACACTTCGAGCCCTGCATCTGCTACATATACATGTCCTGAGGTGGCGCATGAAACAACAGATCTCCCCTCCAGCCGCTCACTAGATCTCTCTCAAGTCCAGCTGGTGGCTCCACGACAGGTTAAAGACCCACCTGTGTTTCGGGGGGAGAGTTCGGACTCATTGTCTGTTGATGAGTGGCAGGAAGCCATGCAGAGTTACATAAAGAAGAGTGCCATTCTTCCAGAAAACCAAGCTGAGGAGATTTTGATGCATCTGAGAGGCAGGGCAAAAGATGTTGTGAAATTTGGTGTGAGGAATGGTGGAATTGATGTCCAGCATAATCCACAAGCTATCTACAGACTTCTGCACAAACATTTTAGTTCCACCCAGTGCTCGTCTGTGCCCCTGGCTGACTTTTATTCCACCCTGCCGAAGGACCGAGAGGATCCATATGAGTACTGGCTGAGGCTGAACAAGGCTGCTGATGTTGTTGGCAACTGTCTTAAGGAGCAGGGGAAATCTTTTGAGAACTCTGGTGTGGAGGTTGCACGCATGTTCATCAGACACTGCCCCTGCAGAGACTTGGCTCTTATTTTTAGAACCAAAACATGTGATAAATGGTCAGCTCGTGAAGTTCAGGAGGTACTGGATGAGTATCACCTGGGTAAGGGGTTCCAGTCTCCTCCACAGACGGGTAACTGTGTCTATGTGAATAAGGCAGAGGTTAGCACAAATGGTACTCCTTGTTTGGCTGACCATGAGCAGAGGCCAGCTGTGAGTCAGGATGGCTCTGCTATTGAGAGGTTGATCAGCATGCTAGAGAAGGTGCTGCTTCAAGGCCCAGGCTATGCTCGAGCTAATGCCAGGCGACAGAGTGCCCGACTGCCGAGAATACCGGGCTTAGATGACACACCATGTTCCATCTGCAGAGATAGCTCCCACTCCACACTCACGCACTGTCGGGAAAACAGATTGTGCTTCATGTGTCACCTACCTGGTCATTCGAGACGTAACTGCCCAGAGGGCAAGTGTACTCCTTCCAGTGGTCATCAGGGAAACTGAACGATCTGCGTGGAGGGGAGGACAGCGCAGATCCAGCAAGTAAGCCTCCCATCTTGGATGTGACTGATATTAATGATTATGACACTTTGTATTCTACTTACAGTGGCATTGTCCCGCCAAATAAAACACTGATTGCACAGGGCTTGCATAGGCTCTCAAACACTGATAGTTTATTCTACTCTGCAGTGACTACTAGTGGTGGACAAGTTCTTAAAGCATTAGTGGACAGTGGCTCTATGGCGTGCACCATAAGTGAGACAGTTGATGAGAAACTTTCACAATCGATACCTGATATTGAGAGACGTTCAGCTGAAGATGTTGTCATTGTTGGTTGTGGGGGTCACCTCGTTACGCCTTCTGCTATGTATGATCTTACAGTGTCAATATATGGCTTTAAGGTGGTGATTCCTGTTCTGGTGGTTCCGGGCCAGGCTGATGACATGATTCTGGGCAGCAATGCGATAAAGTGGCTTATTTCACAGTTAAAAATGACTGTTGGTACCCAGGATGATGCTTTCCCTCATTTGGCAACTTTGCTGTCCTATTCTGATGACTGTGGTGGCAGAGCAATGCCTCCAAGTTTCGGCACTGCAAAGCTTAAGAGACGCATCACCTTGCAGCCCTTGTCTGAACATTTAGTGTGGGCTAAGCTGCCTGCTCCTGATGCCTCAGCGGTGGGAAGTGCTGTCATTATTGAACCCACTCAGTCTCGATCCAAACCTGCACAGATCCTAGTGGGGCGAGTTGTCACTTCCTTGTTTGGGGATGGTTGGGTCCCTGTTAAAGTGGTGAATCCCTCCGACAAGCCCCTCACTCTCAGGAGAAATGCTAAGGTTGCTGATGTGTCCCCCTGTCTTTCTGTGCAGGACTTACCTGAACCTGTTCAAATTCGATCCAGTACACAATACACACAGAACTCGTCGCCCGCACCGAGATCAGAAGCGGAGATGTCACAGCGCTTGTGTGATTTGGGCCTGCAGGACCTGGACCTCTCGTCCTGTGAAGTTTCCCCAGAATGGAGAGATAGGCTGCTGCGACTCATTGAGCAGTATGAGTCCATCTTTTCAAGGCACAAAATGGACTGCGGTGAGGCTGCTGACTTTGTCCACAGAATCCGCCTGGTGGATGACAAGCCCTTCAGACTGCCATACAGACGGGTCCCACCATGCCATTACGAGAAGCTTCGCACTGCCCTAGATGAGATGGAGGAGTCAGGGATAATCCGTAAGTCCCAGAGTGAATTCTCATCCCCCCTTGTCTTAGTTGTTAAGCCAAATGGTGACCTGCGCATATGCAATGACTTTAGATGGTTAAATGCAAGAACAGTTAAAGATGCACATCCATTGCCTCATCAGTCAGACGCCCTCGCAGCACTTGGTGGGAATGTTTTTTTTTCTACAATGGATCTCACATCGGGGTTTTACAATGTCAGACTCCACGAGGATGACAAAAAATACACGGCATTCTCCTCCCCATTTGGCCTTCATGAATATAACAGGATGCCTCAAGGCCTGACAAATAGTCCTGCTACTTTTATGCGGATGATGATGTCCATTTTTGGTGATGAGAACTTCACAAGTTTGTTGTGTTATCTGGATGACCTTATGGTCTATGCCCCATCCGAACAGGTGGCTCTTGAACGTCTGCAGATGGTTTTCTCACGACTTTCTGCCAACAACCTGAAGCTCGCACCAAAGAAATGCCACTTTCTTCAGCGGTCTGTGAAGTTCCTGGGACACATCATATGTGGTGAGGGTGTGAAAACAGACCCAAGTAAAGTGCAGGCTATAGACAATGTGGAGGAAGCAGACCTGATGGAGTCTGACGGGGTGACACCATGTGCAAGGAAAATCAGATCCTTCCTGGGGATGGTTCTCTACTACCATCATTTTATCGAGCGGTGCTCTGCAAAAGCTAAGCCACTGTTTGATCTTGTGGCTGAACCAGCTGCGCTACGCAAGAGAGGTAGAGGCCGTAAGCCTAAATTTAAAAGGGGCCACGTGAAGCTGTCTCCGGCTGACTGGACTGATGAGTGCAGGGAAGCATTCAAGGCCCTAAAACATGAACTTGTGCATAGTGTCACATTAGCCCATCCAGATTTTACTGCGCCCTTTCTCCTTGCAGTTGATGCTTCCTTTGACGGCCTTGGAGCCGTCCTCTCACAGTTGCCCCCTGATGGTAGCATCGCCAGACCAGTGGCATTCGCCAGTAGGACCCTGTCACACTCTCAGCTAAACTATCCAGCGCATCGTTTGGAGTTTCTTGCTCTGAAATGGGCAGTCTGTGACAAGTTTAGCCATTGGCTGAAAGGGAGCCACTTCACAGTGTGGACGGACAATAACCCGCTGACATACATCTTAACCAAGCCTAGGTTAGATGCATGTGAGCAACGATGGGTTTCAAAGCTTGCAGCATACAGTTTTGAACTGAAGTATGTCCCTGGCACCAAAAATGTTGTCGCGGATGCATTGAGTAGAGAGCCATTTGTCCAGTCGTGCATAGGCCACAGGCTAGTCACTGAACCTTATGCTGCCCTATTGAACCAAATGCACGGTCTGGTGGATGGGACTGTGCAGGATATGTTTCGGTGTGCTGCAAACTGCCAGTTGGTTGTGGATCAGTCTGAGGAAGGAGCTACAACTATCCTAGCTAACCCTCAAGGTTCTCTCTCGTCACAGGATGTTTCTGCTGTGTTGGCTGCACATGACACTGGTGGTATCAGCCATGTGAGAGGTGTGGGATCTGATATCCCTCAGGTCCCAACTATTGCCCGTCCAGCCTGTACGCCGAGAAGTGAACTCGCTAACCTGCAGGAACAAGATGAGGTTTTGGGCAGAGTTTTCTTTTATGTCCGGCGTCACAAGAGGCCCACCAGGCATGAACGTGCTAGCGAGTCCCGTGGTGTAATGAAATTACTCAGACATTGGTCCAGACTCTTGATTAAAGATGGTATGTTGTATAAGGTGAAGAAAGACAGGAACATGAACGTGACGATTTACCAGTTTGTTGTCCCAGACACTCTGAAGACTGAAGTTCTCCGAGGCATCCATGATACGGCGGGTCATCAGGGCCAAGTCCGCACCCTGTCTCTTGCAAGGCAGAGATTCTTTTGGACAGGGATGGAGCGTGACATCATCAATCATGTGAAAGGCTGTTTTCGTTGTGTGGTTGGGAAAACCCCAGAGCCGAATGACCGTGCCACACTGGAGAGCATTTGTACCACTGAACCGATGGAGCTAGTCTGCATCGACTTCTGGACTGCTGAACAGACTGACAAGAAGTGCGTTGATGTTTTGGTTGTCACGGACCATTTTTCCAAATTAGCGCATGCATTCCCTTGTAAGAATCAGTCTGCCAAGCAGGTTGCTCGCCGCCTGTGGAATGACTTTTTCTGTGTGTACGGCTTTCCCAGACGTATACACTCTGATCAAGGAGCCAACTTTGAGAGTCAACTCATTAAGGAGCTCCTGGACATGGCTGGCATCCAGAAATCACACACCACTCCTTACCACCCAATGGGGAATGGTATTGTCGAGCGATACAACAGGACCTTGGGAAATATGATACGGGCTTTGCCCCCTCAATCCAAAGCCAGGTGGCCGCAAATGCTTCAGATGTTGACGTTCTGCTACAATTGCACTGAACATGAAACAACAGGTTTCGCACCTTTTTTTCTCGTATTTGGGAGAATTCCTCGTCTGCCTGTTGATGTTGTTTTCCAGCATGTTCTCCCTGATGGTGCCGTTGTTGACCACGGTGAATTTGTCGCCCATTTGAAGCGTGACCTGTCTGAGGCTGCCCGCATTGCCAGGCAGAACAGCCGTATTGCCCAGGCTCGCCAGGCGAGGAATTATGACCGCAAGGCTAAGGGTGCGCCCCTCTCAGTCGGTGACAGAGTCTTGCTTGCTAATCATGGTGAGAGAGGAAAGAGGAAGATCGCTGACAAATGGGAATCCACAGTTTTTGAGGTGGTGTCTGTGAAACCTGACATCAATGTGTACCACATCAGAGACCCTGTGACTCTCAGGGAAAAAGTTGTTCACCGAAACCTACTACTTCCTGTGAGTTTCATTCCTGCAGGAAACGAGTGCATACCAGTGTCAACCTGCCCCTCGGTTGCGGATAGTGGACAAGGTGAACCAGAACTTCCAGGTGATGTGCAGGATGGTGAGACGAAGACGGTTCGCTGGCTCATGCAGATGGACCAAGCAAGTGACAGGGACTCTGCGGTTGGTCAGCCTGGTTGTTCTCTTGGTGCGGCTTTCAGCGTCCCAACCTCTGAGGCAGAATCGACTGTGGCCCCGCCTGCTGGGTGTGACCCGTTGGTTTCCCGGTTGCCCTCCCCTGCCCCCTCTATTGAATCTGTTGTGTCCCGGAGTGCCTCCTCGCAGCTTCTGGCGGGAGATGCTCCACATGTCCTTTCCCCTGAGCTTGTGACTGACACACGACTGAGTACCGGGGACCGTGTAGTGCGTACACAGCCACCACCTCTTTGTACTAGATCAGGTAGACCTGTGAAACCTCCAACACGTCTCATTTGTGAGATCAATGAACAACAGGTTGATGATTCAGTGTCGACAGTTGACTCCTTGTTTTCATTTGTGCGAAATATGTTTTCAGGATAGATTACTAGCCGTTTTGCAAATGTGCTGTTACTCAGAACGTTTTGGGTAATACCTGCGTGGAGCAATGTTCACATCATGGGAGGTGTATACGGCATCTTTCATATCTGGGTTGGCAGGGGAATTGGCCGCTCTCTTGCTTGCCTTATTCCATATGGAAAGTTTTTTTAACTGACTTGAACTATCTTGTGCTCCCACGGTCACACTGTTATGTTTTATGCATTGGAAGTTTCTGTTTTTCTGTTGTCATGCCCCAATTTAGCAGGATTTAAGGGGGGTGTGTGTAACATAGTTAAATAGAGTTGAAGTTAAATCCCGCTAAATGGGACATTGGCGCCACCTACTGTCGAAAAAGTGACCCTGCAATATTCACAAAGGGCAAGGGATTCTGGGTAATCCTCAGAATAATGGAGGATTCCTGCGAGGTAAGGAATGCGCAAATGTCGTGGGGAGGAAAAATCATATCGCAGGCTGTTAAAGTAATACAGTCTGACCCGATTATTTTTGTTGTTTAAACATCATTTGTTGCGGGTCATTTCTCATGTGCTTATGTTGAATTGAATGCACGTTTATGTGAGATTTCTTTTTTTGGGAAGAGAGGAAAAAAATGGGAGCACAGTTAGCTAACTCTGTTGTTGCCTTTCCATTTAGATCTTACGCTGATTGTCCACGACAATAAAAGAAAGCATTCTAACTTGTTGCCTTTTTGTTGTGAATGCAGGTATGTGACTGTGCCACACTGTTTAGAGTACACATTGTTTTATGCACAGTTCTGAAATATATTTCTGTATTCCTTTCATTTGGGAAATTTAAGATGGAGATTAATTGTGTTGAGGTTCTTCTATTTTGTTTGTATAATTTTACCACTATATGGGCACACTGCAAGTGGAAACGTAATCCTCAGAATAATGGAGGATTCCTGCGAGATCTTACGCTGATTGTCCACGACAATAAAAGAAAGCATTCTAACTTGTTGCCTTTTTGTTGTGAATGCAGACCAGAGAAGACACTACACAGAGGTCACAGTAGCATAGAGTTTAACAAAGGTTTTTCAAGCTTCAGTATTACCAAATATACTAATCAATTGTCATATAACTAACAACATCTGTTTTATCATCTCTAACACCCTGGAGGACAACGGGGAGAGTTTAGACGCTCTCCAAGATTACATCGACCGCTGTTTTCAAGATTTAGTAATGAAGAAGGCCCAGAGTGCATCTTCCCCGGCCAAAATTGAGACGCCGTCATCGAAGAGATGTCGCCCGGCAGACTCCCCCGGTACAACATCGCCTGCCGGCAAAGACATCGCAGACATCCTGGAGTCAATCGACAAGCGATTGTCCAGTTTCGATGCGAGGCTGTCCCTGGTGGAGATTTTACACCGGGAATTTAAATCTCTGAGAGAATCCCTGGAATTCAGCCAGCAGCAGGTGGAAACGCTTGCCGCTGTAAATGCCACGCTACGGGAGTCGGTCAAATCTCTCACCGATAACGTGACCCAGCTAAACATTGAAAATAAAAAAATAAAAGAGTTCGTTATCGATCTACAAGCCCGTAGCATGAGAGATAATCTTGTGTTTTCTGGTATTCCAGAAACTGCCGGAGAGGACGCAGAGGCAACGGTGAAAAGCTTCATTAAAATCCACCTGAAGCTGCCGGAGGACACCGTAAAGAACATCAACTTCGATAGAGTACATCGCTTGGGGGGCGTGAGGTCGCGGACCGGGAGACCACGGCCTATTGTGGCCAAATTCGGTCAATTCAAACAGAAGGAACAGGTGAAGAGTCGCGGCAGAGAGCTGAAAGGAACGGACTTCAGCGTGAACGACCAGTTCCCCAAAGAGATCCTGGAACGACGCATGGTCCTGTTCCCAGTTCGACGTAGCTTCATCCAGAAAGGCTCCCGTGCTGTCATCGCCGTGGACCGGCTCTAGGTGGACGGACAGCTCTACCGCGACCCCGGCACCACACCGTGGTTATATTGACTGCACTCCAGATAAGAACCCGCTACGCTCTTTTCTTATTCATTCACACTTTCTCTTTTAACATGGGTTTAACCTAGTAATATCAATATGATGTCATAGCAGATATAACACCGTCACCCTCCGTCATTGCTTTAATTGGAATGTTTCCGTTTCGTTTCTTTTTTGTTGTTGTTGCTCACAGTTCATGTGGTTTCTTTCTTTCTCTTGTCTTTCACTGCTGTGATCACCTACTTCCCCACTCACCTACAAACAACACCCTCTATTTCTCCATAATTTCACACCACGATCACGCAAACACATCAGCTCAACGGCAGCACATTCACAACAGCCTCACAGCACGCACAGACTTGCAGGACACATAAGCAAGCCACGCTTGTTCATATTAGTGAATATTCACACACATAGTCAGACTTATGGAGTCTCTCACCACACTTCTTTTTCTCTTTCTATTTACAAACAAGGGATGTTTCCACATTCTCTCCACCTGTCTAAACGAAACACCCAGCGTACATCATTAGACATACACACACAATTATGGGCATGCTGAGGTTTGTCACATGGAATGTAAATGGAGCTGGCACCAGAGGAAAGAGGTTAAAGATATTTAACCAGCTTAAAAAACTACAGGCAGATGTTGTTTTATTACAAGAAACTCATAAACCTGTCACAGGTTTAAATGAACTTAAAACACCTGAGTTTCCTAACGTGTTTGCAGCCGGTTATAATTCTAGACAACGGGGAGTAGCAATTTTAATACATAAAAATGTTAATTTTACAGTACTCGATACAGTTATAGATCCAGAGGGTAGATTTCTAATTATTAAACTATCAATATTGAACAAAAAACTATGTATTGTAAGTATATACGGTCCAAATGTTGATGAACCCTCATTCTTCCACGGATTTTTTAGTGCACTCTCTGAACACCTCGATTGCACACTCATTCTTGGCGGTGACCTCAACCTTGGACTAAATGAAGACATGGATAGGCTCAACACAACAGGAACTCAGCGTAATTGGCAGTCCACAAATATAATCAAACAGTATATGAGCGACTTTGGTCTTTGCGATGCATGGCGCTCTCTTCACCCCACCAGTAAGGAATATACTTTTTTCTCGCATGTTCATCACACTTACTCTCGTCTGGATTATTTTTTGGTCAGCAGCTCACTGCTGAGTGACATTTCAGACACTGAGATTCATCCTATAGCTGTCAGCGATCATGCTCCTGTATCTTTAACACTAATGCACAAGAATAACACTACGCCAAGAAAAAACTGGAGGTTTAATATATCACTACTTAAAGATGAAGACTTTATTAAATATTTTAAAAAGGAATGGACTTCATATTTAGACTTTAATGACACTCCCGGAATATCTGCTTCTGTTCTGTGGGAAGCAGGGAAAGCTGTGATGAGAGGTAAAATAATTTCTTTCTCATCACACAAAAAGAAAGAAGAAAACAAAAATACTCAGGAATTAGAAAAAAACATCAAATCACTAGAAGAAGCCTACGCGTGCGACCAAGATCAGGAAACATTGAACAAAATATGCAAAACAAAACTAGAATTAAATGAAATTATTAATAAAAAAACACAATTCCTTATACAAAGACTTCGCTTGCAGAATTTTGAACACAGTAACAAATCAGGTCGATTTCTAGCTAACCAGCTAAAAATAAATAAAGAAAAAACAACTATATGTGCTGCTAAAGATTTATCGGGGAACACAATATATGATCCTGGAAGAATAAACAACATTTTTAGGGATTTCTATGAAACTTTATACTCACCACAAATAAACCCATCTAAAAATGAAATTGATCTGTTTCTTGACAACGTAACTCTTCCAAAATTACTAGACAGTCAAGCAATGGAACTGGATTCGCCACTGACGCCAAGTGAACTCCAGTAAGCCCTAATAAGTATGCCCAATAATAAGGCTCCAGGTCCAGACGGCTTCCCTGCAGAATTCTACAAAGAATTCTGGATAATTTTGGCACCAGTATTCCACGGCATGTTGCAGGAAATCGAGGAAAATGGCAGACTACCACCAAATATGAATTCTACCAACATTAGTCTCCTGCTAAAACCAGGCAAAGACCCTTTATTTCCCTCAAGCTATCGTCCAATTTCTCTTTTAAATGTAGACCTTAAAATAATCTGCAAAGCTCTCTCAAAGAGATTAGAGAAAATGACCCCCCTCTTAATTCATCCTGACCAAACTGGTTTCATAAAAGGTCGGCACTCCTCAACAAACACTCGTAGATTACTTAATTTAATAGACTACTCATACGATAAAAACATCGAAACCATAATATTATCTCTAGATGCAGAAAAAGCATTTGACAGAGTTAACTGGAAATTTTTATTCGCAACTTTACACAAATTTGGTTTTGGAAACTCTTTCATAAACTGGATAAGAATATTATACAATTCCCCAACAGCTCGTATCAGAACAAATGACCAGACATCCTCCAGCTTCTGTCTCCTGAGGGGCACCAGACAGGGATGCCCACTCTCCCCTTCACTTTTTGCAATTTTTATCGAACCTCTAGCAGCAGCATTTAGACAGGCTACAACAATTAAGGGCATAAAATGTAAGAACATAGAACATAAAATCAGTCTCTATGCAGATGATGTGTTGCTTTTTCTGCAAAACACACAAACCAACCTCTCTGAGGTAATTACTCTAATAAACTGGTTTTCAAGAGTTTCAGATTATTCAATTAACTGGCCAAAATCTACAGTTCTCCCCATTAACTGCTCCTTCCATAATTCTTCCTCTGCCCCACTGCAATCCGGAAATATTAAATATTTAGGTATTAATGTCTCTCCTAAGCTTTCAGACTTAACTAAATTAAACCACATCCCACTTCTAAAGAAAGTAGAAGGCGATCTGACTAGATGGAAATCTTTACCCATATCACTCATGGGAAGGGTCGCCACTATAAAAATGATGATCTTGCCAAAAATAAATTACTTATTTTTGATGATCCCTAACAAACCATCACAATATTGGTTCAGATCTCTGGATTCATATATTTCCAAATTCCTTTGGAAAGATAAACCCCCGCGTATCAGCTTAAAAACGCTACAAAGAACCAAGGATAGAGGAGGATTAGATCTGCCTAATTTTCACCAATACTTCTTAGCCAACAGGCTTCAGTTCATCTCAGAATGGTTAAAACATACCTTCTTAGTTGAGCCCTGGCTAGATGTTGAACAGGCACTATGCAAGGATCTAGAGATTTCAGACCTACCATTTATTAGCTCAAACATCAAAAGACATGAATGCTTTAAAAGTATCAACATCAGCTTTTCTCTGACAGCATGGTGGGAGTTTCTAAAAATAACGGAGTCTTCATTAATCCCATGCAAACGTACACCTATCTGGAATAACCCTGACATATTACAAAACAATAATATGATTAATTTCCCAGAATGGAGTTGTAAAGGAATTAAATACTTAGAACATATATTAGAGGGAACAGAATTTATTCCATTTGACAGACTAGTTGCACAATATGGGATCAACAAGACAAGATTTTTAGAATATCAACAAATTAAATCCATAGTAAAAAAGAAATTTAACCTCAGTCAAGTTGAATTACAAACACCACTAAGTGCGACACATTTTCTTACTCTTAAATCCCCCAAATTATTATCTAAAATATACAGAACACTTTCTAAATTAGATGAATCAATATCCCTTCCTATTGCAAAGTGGGAAGCAGATTTATCAGTCAGCTTAGACCAAAACTTCTGGTCTCAGATTTGCTTAAAAACCTTTAAATTAATTAAAAATCCCAGTCTGCAATTAATACAATACAAAATACTACATAGAGTGCACTATACAGGTCATCGGATGTTCAAGATGGGCTTTACATCTTCCAACAACTGCTCACACTGTCAAGGCAATACACCAGACAATTACATCCACGCTCTTTGGTTCTGTCCACCAGTTCAGAAGTTTTGGCGCGAGATATGTGAAGACTTATCAAAGTGTCTGCAATGTAACATTCCAACTTCCCCCTTAGTGTGTTTACTGGGCAGCTTAGATAATGTCACTTCAGAAAAGAATATAGCCCATATGATTTTCACTGCCCTATGCATAGCCAAGAAAACAGTCCTCATGAACTGGAAAAATAAAAAGAATCTTAATTCTAACCAGTATAGAAATTATCTATTAGATTACATTAGTCTTGATACAGCCTCTGCCACCACATCAGATCAATTGCTCTGGGCTCCTTTTATCAGCTCCATCACCTAGTGGGGGTGGGGGGTCATAGTTTGGTCCCGCCTTCACTGTTGTGATTGGTGTGGGGGTAGGGACAGGCTTAGGGCGTCGGGGGGTTCCCCGGAGGCATCTTCCTTGGGGGGCTCAACCCGGGGTAGCGGTCATGTCCGGTTGGGGGCTCTGTTGGCTCTCAGGAGACTGTTTCCTCGCAGCTGCGTGCAGCGGGGCTAGGGGAGGGTCTGTGCTGACGGACGTGGGTTACTGACCTGGTAGCCTGGCTGGCCCTGGGTGGGTCCGGGATGGGCGTGAGGTTCTGGGGGCGCTCCGTCTCTGGGCTGGGGCCCGGGCCGGGCCTCGGGGGCTTGGGTCCTGGTTGGTGTGTTGCCGGGGTTGTGGGCGGGTGGGTGCATGGGGGCCCGGCCCTGGAGCAGGGTGCCGCCGGTGCGTCGAGCCGCCTGGGGGGCTCTTCAACTGGTGGGGGAGATGGTCACATCTTGCAGGAGCTTTCCTCTCTTCAGGAACTCTCTCTGCAGGAGGGGGAGATACAGGAGAGGTGGAGGAAGATCTCAGCCTGGGCGTTTACTGTCTTATGTAGTCTGGAAGATGAGTGGATGGTGGGGTGGGTGCAGTTTTCTCTGTGGTGGGGTTGGGTGGACTGTCCCGGGCTCTGTGGGGCCGGGAGGCGCTGCTGCGCTGGGGCCCGGTCTGGATGGGCCTGGGCCCCCTTCCCCTGGCGGGTCGCGGAGTGTGGGAGTGCCTGCTGGGGTCAGCGGGGGAGCTGGCCCCAGGGAGGGGTTACCTGCCCCTCCCTTCCTTCCCTCCCCATCTCCAGCTGCCTCCCTCTTCCCACTCCACCACAACCACCCACACATGCAGGGCCTTGGAGTAGGGGTATGTCACCAGGGTGCAGAGGAGGGTACCCCCCCCCCCCCCCCCCCCCCCCCCTCTGTCCCCTTCTGGCTGCCTCTGCCTCAATTTTATCCCACAACTTAGACATTCACATTATTCACACTCTCATTACACATACATATAGGATCTTGGGGGTGGGCACAATCACGGAGTCCAAATTACCATCAGGGTGTACACCTCACCCCTGGCGTCGTTGCCCACCTCTCAATTTTAAATACATTTAGACATTGAGGGCTATCAGGAGGGACTATGCGCTTACCTGCTGCTCCTTGGCAGGTAGCTCCATGCCCTCCTGGGTTTTAATTGCACCTTAGAACACACATGCATCAACACTACGATGAGCGGGTGGAGGGAGGTTTGGAGTCTTCTCCCACCCCCATTCTCTGCGGCCTGCTGGAGCGGGAGGGCTAGGAGGAGTTGGCCGTCCGACTGCGGTCTGGAGTGTGGGGCCTCCCTGCTGCTACGGAGTCGGGGTGGTCTGCCTCCCCCCACCGCAGGGAAAAGGGTAACACCACCTGGGTCTGGGTGCAGTTCCCCCCTCCAGGGGCAAGGGTACCTAGACCCGGTTTGTAGAGTACGCTTGGGGAGTGTGATCGTGTGTACAGCGTCTCTTTATGTCTGTCTCCACGTTGGTTGAGTGTGTAGTGAGTGCATATGAGAGCATGAGGGGGGGAATGGATGTTTGTGTCTGTGTGTGCCTGTATGTCTGTGTCAATATGTCAGGTTGGGTATCAGACGCCACCTCTCTGGGGACACCTCAGGCCCTCCAAGGTTTGGAGGCCTATCTCCACCCACCACCACTTCCCCTGCCGGTGGCGGACTCCCTCAGGTGTCGGTGCGTTGGTGGTTCTTTGTGTCTGGGGGTGGGCGTCCAGGTACACACCGGCTCACTCCTTGGCGGCCGCTTGTCGGGGCCTGGAGGCTGGGGCTCGCTCGGGCCCCTTCGGAGGTGGGGTGCCCCCGGCCTCTCGGCCTGGGGCTCGGTCACTCAGGCACAGCTGGCGGCCGGCGGAGCTCATGGGCGCGTCACTGCAACTCCCCCTGGCTTCTGCTCCGCGGCTGCTGGGTGAACCCTCATCTGGGACTCTCCTCAGCTCTTACTGGAACAGTGGCGCGGCTGCCCCTCTGTTGGTCTTCCATGGTCTCTTGTGTTCTGGGGGCCTCTGGATGTCTGGAGTTTTGATCTCCTCCATACCTGCTTCACACCCTGGAGGACGGGGCTGTGGCCCCCCCACACTCCCTAGCAGATCGTTACATGGAGAAACCTTTGGAATACAAGTGCGCTGATCCACACAGGTATGCACACGGGTGTTCACTGCTCGTAGACCCAAATTACACCTTTCTTGGCTGCTACTTCGAAGCACATCTGTCCTGCGTGCTGCACAACAACATTGAATATTTAGTATTTACTGCTGTTTACACTTAGCTAGATTAATGCGATGGTGTTGTGTTTAGTATGTTGCTTTGTTTTTTTTTTTTTTTTTTTTTTTTTTGCTTGTTTTCTATTCTTCTCTCAACAGGTGATCCAGGAGATTTTTTTTTCTCCCCCCCTTTCTCACTGTCCCTCTCCCCTTCTGTTTTTCTTTTCCTTCCTCTTTCTTTCTCCCTTTCCTATCCCTCACTCATGTCTGTCCCGTCTGTAACATCTGAAAATAAAATATAATAAATAATAAAAACAAAGATCGACCAAATGGACCAATACGGCAATGCCACGATGATCCATTTGGCAAAGTAAATCCATTGGGTATCCTTGTTGGTCTTCAGACAACAATTCTGATGGCTAAAGAACCAAATGGGACAGGCAGAAAAAAAAAAGAAAAAAAAAAGAAAAAAGAAAAAGAAACAGACAGCCCAAACATAGCATCCTATGTCTGTGTCAGCTCAGCAGCCAGATTCAGACTCGTACAACCTACTTTAAGCATGTTTCCTGTTAGTGTTGAGCTTCAGAAAAGAACGTGTAAATTTAGACTAGACAGGAAGTGATCATTATCACATGTGACAACTGCTCCAAAGTATCTTAGAATTAATAAATTAAAAAAGTTACATGACACAAGTAAAAACAAACAACAAAAAAGTGTGCAGCCAGGATTTTGGTTTTGTGAAGCAGAAACAGAAATAGTCTAAATGATTCCAGAATATTTGATTTGATTTTTTAATATATGGATAAGAATAGTGAAAAATACTTTTTCTTTTTTTTTGAGTACTATTGTATTCGGGATGCTTTACATATTGCTCTAATAATGTAAAACTTTTATTGACTGCACTTGATCGGATTTCTGCAAAACGTGTGAATAAAGATGAAAAAAGTCAACAGCTCACCATAAGAAACTTACCAACATCACCAGCAGTCCAACCACAGCTTTCATGTCTCCTCTCTCTTCAGTGTTTGTGACCCAGTCAACAGCTGCCTGCAGTCCGTCCTGTCAGAGATCAGTGTCAGAGGAGAATTCATAAAAACTTGACTAATAAGAGCATCATTATATTAATCTTGTTTTTCTGAGTAACAGGCTCCTATAGCAGTGTCGTACTTTGACACAGGATAAAGAAATTGCTGCTTCACTGAGTGAATGGGTTAAATGCAGAGACGAATTTCCCCACGGGGATCAATAAAGTATACATTATTATTATTATTATTACTACATCATTATTAAATTTTACAATAGAAAAAATGATGGTATTTACAGATGTATCCAGAAATGTGTATTTGTGTGTTGGAAATAGAAATCGGAAATACATGCAGCAATTTGTTAAAATGTGCAAACAAATGTTGGGATACCATATTTGAGAAATGTTTTTATTTAAGCCACCAGATGGCACTGTTCCTCTTGAAATGCCCCTAGTCAGGGAAGGAGATAGTGGATAGCTTGCACTGATCCAACATCAACAGTACTGCTGTTCAGTATGTAACATTTTCTTATCAATTGAATACTAAGTAAATACAATTTAGAAATTTTGATTAGTGTAAAGTTTCTAGTGTTGTATGAATTGTTCTGTATGAGTTGAACTGAAACCCCGGCATCATTTTACCGTTGTCACAATGTTATATCAAGAAAACTAGTTTATTCTAGTCAAACTATGATGTATGTATGATGTTTTCCACAGACTGAAGAACAACAATCAATGAAGGAATGGACATGTATACATTTATTTTGTATGAGAGCAGATCACAGGCCTTAACAAGAATCAATGACTAACTCTATTTAATCTGTCAAAGGGCTTATTACAAATTTTTGCTATAAGTAATATTGTTACAGCTTCAGTCAAATAATCAATTAATAAATAAGTAAAGTTAATATTTACTGAAACAAATGAAGAATCTTTATTTAATTTCTTCCCCTTCAGTTTTCTGTACATGTAAATATGACCTTTCAGCGTTCAATTCAATTTTATTTATGATGTGCCAAAAACAGACAACTAAAAGAGCTTTACATCCTATTGGAGGATACAATAATGTACAGAGAAAACCTCAACAATCAGACAGCCCTCTATGAACAAGCACTTTGGTGACATTTGGAAGGAAAAACTTCTATTTAACAGGAAGAAACCTCAAGCAGAACCAGGCTCGGGCAGGGGCAGCCATCTGCTTTGAGCGTTTGGGGGTACAAATTTTAAACCATAACTTATATTTAACCTCCCAAGATTCGAACTCTTCCACTGCATGCATTTTTAATTTCTCTTTGATATTTGGGCTGATTGGGACCTGATGAATGTAAAAACAAAGAATTACCAGATTTTTTTTCACCTAAATTTTGTTTCTAAGAAAAATGAGAGCCACATATAAGGATATTCGTTTAAAATTTCGATAGAACAGTAGCAGTATAATGTCCTCGTACAATTGAGTATTTATGTCTAAATAACCCAAAATGTGATGTCCACATATGTGGACGCCAGGTCCTAGGAGGTTAAGGAAAAAGTTAGAAGCTGCTGAAGTTCCCTGCTGCCATTAAGAAAAGCCATAAATAAGAGCTACCATCTAACAAATCTTTCATTACATCAACACTGTTAGCTTAACTAATTAAAAATACAATAAAGAACAAACTGAGTCATCTATATTGGAACAGGTTGGGATATCTGGGACAGATATAAACAATGATTAATGTTTGTGAATATATGGACACTATGAAAAATATACATTGCTACAGGGTAGGGAAGGGTAAAATATACATTTATCTTTGTCTAGGGAGCTTGGAAAGAATCTTTGAACAGAGGTGGTGGTTTACGACACCAATTGTCTGCCATCTGTAATCCAGTTTTGAGATCCCTTCCCAGACGCCTTAATGCACTCACACCCTGGGCCATCTGACCTCAGGAAATCACATGATAGGGTGGGGCTAGGTTTCACAATGAGCTCACCCGAAACCCTGGCTCATTGTGACCCACACATGTTTTCACACCTTGGCTCATGTGATTAGGTAGAGGATCATCAGGGGGTCCTTTGTTCCTCTTTGGGGGGAAACTCCCACTGGATTTATATCTGGGACTCTCCACCATTTGACCTTAGAACTGAAGAAGCTTCTCAGATGAGAGGTGAAATGTCTTTAAGCAACTTAAAGAAGTCCAGACACTTTTCTTTCCAAGCTCCTTAGACTACGATGACCTGGATGAGTGAGAACCTTCAAAGGCTAATTTACTATTAATAATAATGAGTTATTAATTTATTAGTTTTATCCAATATGTTAATTTGTCACAAATACCTTCTAATGACAGGCAGATAAGCCGCTCTCTCTCCACACAGATGATTTCTTTGTGTTTGTCTAGTCTTTGGTCTTCAGTCTCAACATAACTGTAGCGTGTTTGGAAGGAGGCTGAGCTGCTTTATTGTCAATACACTGACAATTTGCACTCCAGATATGTGTGTTAAAGCAGCTCTTAGGTAATTGTTAGTATAAAAAAGATGCCAAGATGTTAAAAATACAACTTCCCAGAAAATGATCAGTATTGATAGTATTATGTCTATAAGAAGTAATTTGATATTGCTTAATCTATAAATTTTAACTGTCCATTGTTTCTCAAGAATTTTTTTTAACACCATGTTCTCTTTTTCTGTGTTGCTGCAGTGAAATTTGTCCAAAAATTCAGTTTTTCAATGTTGCCTTATTTTTCTAACAAGACAAGTTAAAAACTCACTTAAATGATAACAGGAGGAAATCTCAGATCTTTAACAGGATACAAAAAAGAACACAAAAACCCCCACTCATAAAAGCTGTGGTTGAAAAGCTTGTACACTGAAAATCACAATAAATGAGAGATATTCATACATCTTGACAACAAGTCCTCCCTCTGTGGCTCTTCAGTGGTTAGTTTGCATAGAAGCTCTTAATTCACCTGACTTTATGAACTCTGGCATACAAACAGTCGTCTTCTGTAGGTTCAGTGTGCTGAGGCGGCTTTGAAAACTGGACTTGGCCATTCTCCACCTCTGCCTCCACCTCTGCTGTTTGCTCCACTTGCTTCTCCTGCTGTTTCATGACCTCTAGATTAGCATATGTTACTTCGTGCTCACCTTCTTCATCTGCAAATTAGCAAGAAATGTGAGAAATTGTGAA
The DNA here is from genome assembly GCF_057382185.1 of Mchenga conophoros. Classification (NCBI taxonomy): domain Eukaryota; kingdom Metazoa; phylum Chordata; class Actinopteri; order Cichliformes; family Cichlidae; genus Mchenga; species Mchenga conophoros. The sequence continues at coordinate 29,943,783 of NC_140527.1, forward strand.
ACTTCTTTGCTTTTTTGATAGGAGTGAAATAAAAATGTTCACTGTTGTGTCTGCTGTGGAAACAGCTGTTTTGTTTTAGCACAAAGACTGGAGATGATGTGAAATGGTTTGTCTGACTCTGATCAAAGTTCACACAAAAATGTTCCAGTAGTGAAATGTAGTTTTATCTTTGGAGAGAGCTGTTTCTCCTTCTTTGTAGTTATTGTATTAAAGTGAGCTGATCAGCAACAGCCAAAAATTACATTTACATATAACAAATGCATCAATAAACTCAACCTAAAACAGCAAAAACAGTTATTAAACAATGTAAAATGAAGATGTATATTTAACACCAAAACAAAATCCAAAAGGTACACTAACCCGAGCAAGTGACTGAGGAAAAAATAAGTTTTGTACTTTTTGGTTTAGTTGGTCTGTAGTTTTGCGTTTTCCTCTGAGCACAGATGAGCGCTACACCCACAACTAAGTAAATTACAGCTGCTGAGAGAACAACACCGACCAGTGGGAAATATCCTGTTCAAAACAAACAAGACCACAAGTTGGCAAACATACAGTATTTTCTTAATGAAAAGGACAAGAAGGAAGAGGAAAATTACACACATAGATCTACAGAGTTTTTATTTTCCACTTACTAATGTTCCATGGGTCATCACTGCTGTTAGTAGAGTGTTTCTTTGACACTATGCTGGTTTGTGTAGACTCTATTGTTTGTTCTTGTGTAGGTTGTGTTGTTGGTTCAATACACAGAGTGTAATTGTCTTCACGCACCCACCCTGATTTCTGTGTCCCATTGACTAAGGTGCAGTTAATGAAAATGAAGCCTATCGGTAGAAACATATACTTGATGAAAAACAGAATGACCAGAATCATTAAAGTTGTCATTGTCACAGTGTTCTCACTCACCGCAGGTAGATATCCTCTTTTCTTTGGTGACATCACTGACGTTGTTCCTGACTGAGCAGACCAGATGTCCTGAGACGTGCTGTTTCAGAGTGATGATGTTAGTCTCATTATTTACAGAAAGGAGCTGAGCATCTGTCAGTGTGCGTCCATCCAGAGTCCAGCTGTACTGAGGACTGTCCCCTCCCTCAGATGAGCAGGACACCCTCATCTCTCTCTGGGACAAACACTCAGAGAGCAGCAGGACAGAGGACACAGGAGCTGAGAGAAACACACAGATGAGTTTATATGTTAAATCAGAATCTTGATCATTCTAAAGTATAAAGAATAACATATAGGCATCCAAAATTTTATAAGATATGCTTTATAGATTAAAATTATAATTTAATTTATAGATGAAATTATAACTTATAATGTTAGCATTTTCCAACAGGGAAAACATTACCTTGAATAAACAACTGTAAAGTCCACACGTCTGATATTCTTCCATCTGAATCAAAGGTTTGAAGGGTATAATTACCACTGTCATTTCTTCTCAGGTTATTGATCCTAAATGTTCTATAACTGGAATTAAAGGCAGAGCTCCTTTCTGTGATATTAGGAATCACCTCATTATTTCTCACATCTAGTATTTTTAATGAATTCTTTAACAACTGGTATCTCGACATTTCTGAGGTGCTGTTCATCAGCTGGATGTCCACAGTTCCTCCCAAAGCTCCATAACACTGAACTCCATCCTGTCTGCCATCACAGTGAGTTTCCACACCTGCAAATAAAACAAATGTAAAAAAACATAAATTATTATTTTAGGTGTTCAAATAGTACTTTTTTGCTTATCTTCTGTCTGTTTCAGTGCCAGAGGAGAGATGGTAGCTTTAATGGACAAAGGGTCTTAAATATAGAGCCTTATGCAGGAGGAAAAGAGGAAGGCCTCAGAGAGCATTCATGCAGAGGGTAGGTGTGACAGAAGAGGATGCTGTGGATAGGGTGAGATGGATGCTGTGGTGACCAAGCTGAAAGAAGAAGAGTAGTTGGAGCTTCTTCTTAGTAAGAATAATGAAACTCGTTTTGTGGCTGTATGGTGTACAGCTTCTACCTAGCTTCAAAGCATATTGTTGAAACACCGTGAGGAGAGCTGAACAGCCTACCATGGGAGACTACAAAAACATAAATAGTCCATCTACAGCATCTATGCATGCTCACCATTCAGCCTCTGCTGATCCAGTCAGCAGCTATTAAACCTCAAACTCATCAAAAGAAATGATCAACTTCAGAAATAAGTTTAGGTGACAAAATTTAATAAAATAAATGATTTTTCATTGCCCTTCACAGTCAAATAACACTAATACTAATACTAAAACTACTACTACTAATAATAATTATAATACATTTTCAACCTCTACATAAGATTCCAGATTACAGAAGAATATGTAAAAAATTTGAAATTGTACTGTTGGAAATATTAACTCTGTCAGATTAGTCTTTAACGGCTTGACAAGAGTTCAATTTGGATATTTAACAGTCAATGTTTACAAAAATTAAATATCAGGTTTTTATTTCTTTTTTCTTATATTCCACTAAAACATTAACACAATACACAATGCAGCTACGCTAATTTTGACCTTTTATTGTTTCATTTTAAAACTTAAGCATTTTAGAAATAACACTACTTTCAAAAAATCTTTTCTACAAATGATGGCACCCTGGTGGTGAATAATAACAATGCTACTTCAGACTTCATTGACAAACTTTCACACCTTTGTTGCATTTCTTACACTTACCTTCCTGTACTGTCATAATTCAGTTCTGTGCATTTTTATTTTTATAGCATAAAATCACAAAATATGCCACCTCCACAAAGATGAAGGCCTCGCAATATTAGAGAAACCCACTATTAACATATTAAACTGCATTCAGGTATATTACTCTGTTTGACTGACATGATCCGTAGTGGGCTAACAACCCTCACGACCACTGGGATAGCCACCATCAGGGGTTTATTATATTGGAGTCTCCACCAGCTGTTCTAAAACTGAAGGAACATTTTGGATGAGAGGCGAAAAAAAACTTAAAGAAGACCATTTGTTTTATTTTACAATGACCTGGGTGGGCAGTACAATGGCAAGTGTTTCATTGTATACTCTGTTGTAATAGCAAAATAAGCTATATCTGATTTAAAGAATTCAATTTTCTAAAAGCAGACATCACTGATGGGGTTCATTTTATACTCCTGTAAGTTTTTTAAGTTTTGTGTAATGTTTTGGGTGAATGTTTGGTGGCTTTCACCCAGTGCCATTCAGGACAGGATAAGTTACAGTCTTACATTTTTGTTTTATTATAGTTTTATTGGATGATGTGAAAATGTGCTCCAATACTGGACTTGATAACACAGCTGGTACATGTGCAAAAAAAACCAAACAAACAAACAAAAATCAACCCCCCCAATAAACAGAATACTATAACAGACTGTTTATTGGGGGGGGGGGTGATTTTTCTATGTAATCACAAGGCAGCTTTAACACAAACTCCTCTACTTAACACAGATGTAAACTTCTACAACCTACACTGAGCATGTTTCCTGTTAGTGATCAGTTTCAGACAAGAACACGTAAATTTAGACCAGACAGGAAGTAATTACTATTACATTTGACATCTGCTTTCAGTATCTTAGTATAAACTACTTAAAGCAGTTGTCAGTACTCAATATCATCTCATTGGTACTAAGAATTCCAACCAAATATTGAACTCTTTGTCCAACTTAAAATCATCTGATTCATTCCTGCTCTACATTCAGGTGAAAATTTTATATCCTTCCAATTTTGTTTTAGAAAATAATATTTTTCGCAGATTGTGTTAAACCTCAACACTGAAATCATGGCAAAAGAAGAAAACATTAGCAAGATTGTTTCCACTTTTTCTATTAAGACAGTTGATATGGAGAGTTCAGTAGCCAAGATGAAAAGCTAAACTTTAACATATAAAAATCAAAATGGATCTAAAAGTGACATGACAACGATGCCATGAAAACAAACAAAAAAGTATGCAAAGAGTAAGTTGGTTTTGTGTTGCAGAAACAAAGAGAAAGATACAATTGATTCGGAAATGTGTGCACAACCTGCCATGGACTGACAACCTGTCCAGGATGTACACCACGTTTACCTCTACGAAAAGCCCTGGTTGAGAAATAGATGGATGTATGAGATGCATGCGCACATATTTTTTTTTTCTGAATATGGAAATGCATTTCAGTATTTAAGTATTTGAGATAATTTTTTAATTATCAATAAAGGATAATTTAAAACTTTTATGCACACTTTTATGTGCACTTCGTCTTATTTCTTCAAAGCAAGTGATTAATCATTTAAAATAAAATTTTAGTGGAAAAACCTTAAAAAGCTCACCATAAGAAACTCTGACCAGCAGCACCAGCAGTCCCACCACAGCTTTCATGACTCCTCTCTGTTACGTGTCTGTCACCCAGTCGGCAACAGCCTGCAATGCATCTTATTAGAGATCGTCAACAGAGGAGAAAGAGTGAAAACTTCAACCAATAAGAACATTGTTATAGTCATCTTTATTTTTCTCTGAGGTGTAACTGAGGGGCTCTCATTTTACTTCCACTTTCATCATACCATAACTGGACATTTCTGAGCTGAGGAGAAGAAACCGATCCTTATAAGTACTCAAACAGAGAGCTGTTCTTTGTGAGACGATGCATCTCTTCTGCATATGTTTAAAGTGAAGTCAAAACTCACTATCGTTACAGTTTTGGCCAAAGTTTGTGTTTTATACTTGTTGCTTCAGTTTTCAATTAGATTGTTGTTTACATGTTTATGATATAGTGACAATGATCTTGGACTTTTATTTAAAAGCTAAAGGCAAATAAAATGTTGCAATCTGTTAAAATATATTAATAAGTCACCATATGTATTTATATATGTACACATATAAACATGAAACAGAAAAAGAAAGCGAGAGAGAGCAAGAGAGTATCACTGATACTTTTTAAGACCTCTGGAAATCCTGGCGAACATTTGCTAAATCCTGCTTTTAAACGAGAAAGCCTGGCTTCTTAGGAGCCAAAATATAAAAAAGGGGAATGACACATGACTTTTGTACATTAGTTTTTATTTAGCATTGTTTTTTTTTTCATTTTACAAATTACAGGTTGTATGATATAAGCCCCAGATCCATCTGTCTATTTTCTATTATGACATGTATCAGACTGTGTCAGAGATTTTGTCTGTAATGTATTGGAACTATAGCCAGCCTGACTTGGCACCTCTGGAGCTTTGATGACCTGCACACCTCAAATCTGGCTGTGTCGAGTCCATCAAGAGAATAGTTAATTGGCAGAGTTCTGCTGTATTGAAGTTTGCTTTTGTAGGTCATTAATATGAAATTAGATAAACACTGAAAGGCATGTCTTTACTGATAATACACCATTAGCATCATATTTATTGTCCCGGAGAGCCTGGAGACTATCCCAGCTGTCTTAGGGTGAGAAGCAGGGTACACCCTGGACAGGTTGCCAGTCTGTCACAGGGCATGAATCTGTTCACTAACAGGACAGCTACAAACTGGCACAACCTGTTTGTAGCTGTGCAAAAGAAGCTCAGCTGAGAGCTGCCTGCTGAGTTGACAAAGAGTGAATAGTGATGAAGCTTTGTCTGTATGTCATTCAATTAGCAGTCTCTATTATACCCTCACTGGCTTGCTGAGTGGAAAAGATGTTTAAATACATGCCACCAGATGGTACTGTTCCTCCTGTAGTGCTCCTGTGAGGGCATGGATGCTGGGAAACTGTGCAGAGACAGTCCTTAACATTATTCTACTTTTTAAAGTACTGAAATATGGATATTTATTAAGTCTCAAAAGCTCTTTTTTTTTTATATGGATGATGAATGATTTCCTCTTAGTCACACATGAATTAGCTTTCTTTTTGAACGCTTGAATGATGCATTTCAGTCACAGTGATGCCCTCTGCACACAAACAAATGCATCTTTACAAAAACACAGTCAGACAGGCTGAAACCACAAAAGTACAAGTTCTGCTTGGGGTAAAAATATGCCAATATTACCTTTACATGATGACAATTGTGGTTTTGTTTACTTTTTTGTTCGTAAGTTAGGAGACTTCTTGTGATGGCTGACAGGATTGGGATGAAGTGTGAACATTTACCTAGAATTCTTTAAAAAAGTTAAAGAATTCATTAAAAATACTAGATTTAAGAAATAATGAGGTTATTCCTGATATTATAGAAAATAAATCTCTTTTTATCCCCCAGTAATGGAACATTTAGGATCAGTAATCTGAGCAAGAATGACAGTGGTAAATATTAATGTAAAATCTTTTATTCAGTTAGAAAATCATCAGTCAAGTTTAACATTTAAATTAAACACTTTTTGAAAAAAAAAATATATATATGATATATCTCACACAATACCAGATATGTGTATTTTGCACTTTTTCATTAACGACTACAAAGAAATCAGATCAAAAGACATCTGGGTGTGTTTCTCTCAGCACAGGGTACAGGATGATTGTACTGTGGGAACACCAAGCGGCAGAATAGTCATTCACAAGTGGGACACAAATATTTTGGTGATAAAATAAACGGGGTGGCTGTAGCAGAGGTGGTAGAGCAGGTCATCCACTGATCGGAAGGTTGGTGGTTCGATTCCTGGCTTCCCCTATCTACATGCCAAATATCCTTGGGCAAGATACTAACCCCAAATTGCTCTCAGATGCATCCATCGAAGTATGTGAATGTTAGCTATGAAGCACTTTGTGTGAATGGGTGAATGCACAAGTTGTGTAAAGCGCTTTGAGTGCTCAGATGAGTAGAAAAGCGCTATATAAGAACCAGTCCATTTACCAAAACAAATATAAGCTCCAATAGATGTACTGATGTTCTGTTGTGATAGAGAAGTGCAGTGAAAGTAAAGAAGATCCATAAATCAATATGAGCTGTGATGGTTTGTATTTTTCTGAATCACCTGAAGCATCTTGACATCACCGTCTCACTCTGTTGTGCAGTATGTATAAAAGCAATGATCACTCAAATCATCTGATTTTTGAACATTGGCATACAAACAGTCATCTTCTGTAGGTTCAGTGTACAGAGGTCGCTTTGAAAACTTGACTTGGCCATACTCCACCTCCACCTCCGATTTTTGCTCCATTTCCTTCTCCCGGTGTTTCATCACCCTGACATCAGCGTAGGTTACTTCCTCATCATCTTCTTCATCTATATTGTAGCAAGAAGGAGTAACACAAACATATTATTACAGTGACTGAGTAGTTTGACTTTTCACAAAACTTAGATCGTGAAGGACCTCAGCCATCCCAACAACAGACTGTTCTCTCTGTTGAGGTCAGGAAAGCGATTCCGCTCCCTGAAGACCAACACAGAGAGACTGAGGAGGAGCTTCTTCCCGCAGGCGATACGGTCTCTCAATCACACAGCACTGACCCACACATATAGTTCTTACACACACTGGACATTCTGGACATTGTTTTCACTTCATCACTTAAACCACTTTAAGCATATTTGCACTGCACAAGACATAATGTGGATTGCACAACACTGGTCACTATATTCTTCATTTCCAGTTAATACTTGTACAGCTGCTGTTATTGTGTATATATTTATATTTCTTCATACATTCTTATATAGTTCTATACTGTGTATTGTGTTGTACCGTTATTTTATTTTCAACTTTAATTTATATATTTTATCTTATTCTTTCCCAGTTAAATTTACCCTTCATTCTAATTTGTGTTGTACAGTTATTTCATTTTTAACCTTAATTTATATTTTATTCCTTCCTAGTTAAATTTACCCTTTTTAATTTTTCATATTTATTTCCTATCTTATTCATAGCCTTTTTTTTTTTCTTTAGGTCACGAGCAGTTGTCTAAGCATTTCACTACATATCGTACTGTGTATGACTGTGTACGTGACAAATAAAATTTGAATTTGAATTTTATTTTTTATAAGATTTAAACAAAAGTGCTCAGTCCTGTTTCCTCACATTTCTCGTTACTGTATTAAAGCCAGCTGATAAATGATGCACTCAAATTTTACTGACATATGCCAGAATTAAAAACTCTTGGGAGCAAATCAAAAATGTAGAGGTAGAGGCTGGTGAAAAACAATATTTGTGTGTATTTCTGTAAATAAAATCAAAAGGATATTAAACCTTCTCGAATCTTAGAAAAACTGTAAGAAGGCAGTGTGAGCTACATGAGTAAGAACAACAGGAATTTTCTTACCTTTTTGTTTTGTAGGTTTGTTGTTTTGCTTTTTTCTCTGAGCCCAGATGACTGCTACACCCACAACTAATAAAATTAGGAACGCTAAGAGAACAGCACTGATCAGTGACAAAATACCTGTTTTAACAGGACACAAAACCAAACCATTCAGAAAACACCTTTTTTTATTAAGAAAGAAAAAATTCGAAAAGAACATTAACGGATCTACTGTAGTAGAATTAATTTTCACTTACTAATGTACCACAGCTGAGCACTGCTGAAAGCTGGACTGAGGATATCATTCAGGTTTTCAATTGGCACTCTGTCAGTCCCTTCAGTCACAGCAGTTTGCGTGATCATTTTAGGGTCTCGTGTTAGTTGTGTTGTTGGTTTAATACACAGGGTTTTATTGGCTTCATGCACCCACCCTGATATCTGTGTCCCATTGACAGAAGTGCAGTTAATGAAAATGAAGCCTGAGAGCAAAAACAGATTATGTATGTAAGAGAAAGTGACCAAATGATCATATTTGTGATTATCACAATGTTCTCACTCACCACAGATAGATATTCTCTCCTCTTTGGAGACATTACTGATGTAATTCCTGACTGAGCAGACCAGACGTCCTGAGACGTGCTGTTTCAGAGTGATGATGTTAGTCTCATTATTTACAGAAAGAAGCTCAGCATCTGTCAGTGTGCGTCCATCCAGAGTCCAGCTGTACTGAGGACTGTCCCCTCCCTCAGAGGAGCAGGACACCCTCCTCTCTCCCTGGGACAGACACTCAGAGACCAGCAGGACAGAGGACACAGGAGCTGAGAGAAACACACAGATGAATTTTGGTAGTATAACAGGATCCTGGTCATTTCTTGTTATTTTAAATGAAGAACATATATGCTGCTATTAGATGTATATCTATTCTTAATCTCCGAACAGGGAAAATAATTACCTTGAATAAACAACTGTAAAGTCCACTCGCCTGTTGATCTTGCAGCTGCATCAAAGGTTTGAAGGGTATAAATACCACTGTCATTGCTGCTCAAGTTGTTGATCCTAAATGTTCCATTAACGTGGAAAATGAGAGATCTGTGTCCTATGGTATTAGCCTGAACTTGTTTGTCTGACACATATAGTAGTACTAATGAATTCTTTAAATATTTGTATTTATGTATTTCTGAGGTGCCGTTCATCAGCTGTATGTCTATACTTCCTCCCAAAACTCCAAAACACTGAGCTCTATCCTGTCTGCCATCACAGTGAGTTTCCACACCTGCAAAAAAGAAAAAAAAATTAAAGTCAAGAAAATAAAAAAATAATATCACAGTTTTGAGAGCTCAGTCTCTGTTAGAAGGTAAACATTTGCATCTGCAGCATGCAAGTGTTAACCTAAATCAAAAATAGCACTTTTGTGGCTACTGTGTGTCTGTCTCACAGTATGCAAATCATTTAGTATTTGCAGATGCATTATACAGGTTTGTCACTGAAAGACAGTGACGTTTCAGCTGATTTGTTTTTTGTAGAACAGCTGCTGTAGCTTCAGTATTCTGTTGTCCATGTTTTAAATGCTGCAATTCGTCTGTGCCTTTTTACAACAAAAGAAAAGAAACGAAAAAGAAAAAAAGCTCAGTAATTATAAAATTGTTGTTTATAAAAGAAGTTGTTACCTTCGTTTGTGAAGAAGACCCTAATAATTTTAAAATGATTCAAAATACCTAATATTAAAATGTGTATTTTTGCCAGCATAGTGCTATGTCCAATCTACTTTTTGATATGCTTAATTATATTTAATCAGTTTGTCTGCGTTTACTTTACTTAAATAATATAGCAACTGTTAATGTGTTTAACAAGCCCTCAACTGAAAACCCCCCCAAAAAACCCCCCCAAAAAACCCAAAAACATGTTTCATTAGCTGTAGTGGATCCCGTAGCCACAAAACATAAATAAAATATAGAAGTTAACATTGAGGCACCACATGGAAAAAGTTTAGTAGCTCACCATGAGAGACTCCGAGCAACATCAAGAACAGTTTAAATACAACTTCCATGTTCTGCATTTTTATCTCTTTGTCTCTTGCGTGAACAGGTCTCAATATATCCTGTTAGTGATCAGCCTCAGAGGAGAACGTGTGAAACCGTTGAGGTGAGGTTTTACTGAAGTTAAAATTATCTTTTTACATGCTGAGAGGAAGAAAGAAAGAGGTATCAGTTTTTCTTCCTCTTTTAGCCTTCAAGAAAAAAGATAATCCAGATGTGATGGACTGAGAGGGAGAGGGAACAATTTGTCATTCACGCTAAACAAGGTTTGATTAAGACAAAAAGTAGTCAAGTGTTAACAGAAAAATAAATATTTACAGAAATAAATTTACATGAGAGAATAATCATAAGCTACACACAGTTAAACCAAACTGGGCTTGAGTGTTTACTATTTGATTTTAACCTAAACGTCAAAGTAATACTACTATGTCAGAACTAGGGATGGGTATCGTTTAGGTTTTATCCGATACCGGTGCCAAACCGGTACTTTTAAAACGGTGCCGGTGCTCAAACCGGTGCTTAAAGAATGGAGAACACAAAATTGGTCCAAAAACCTCTCATGTTCAGCTGTTTTTTGTAAAAAGATAACAACGTTAGCCTTTTCTGCAGCTATGGGGCATATATGGTATCACTCTTGGCTGGAAGCAGTGCTTAAACAATGGAAAAAACACCAACTTTGTCCTAAACCTCTCATGTTTAACTGTTTTCCACTTTTTCTTTGGTCATTTTAGCCTTTTTGGCCAGGGTGAAGGGAGCATCTGCCATCAAACAAGAAGACAGCCGCATGTAGCTATGATGATGTTTGCTAGTTCACCTTACATGCATTAATGTAATAACGTGGTTAGCCTACTCAACGTAAATTACACACGAACAACATTAAGCTACTCACGCAGAGAAGAACGGCTGCTGCTGCATCATCATCCATCATCATTTCTGCTACACTGGCAGGGCTGGGGCCAGGACTCTCCTCTTCGTGTTTTTGGGGGATATTGCTAACTCCGGGTCCGATAACAGGCAATCCACCCGCAGTAGATGTGCTCGGTGTGAGGTCTCGCAGCAAGCTATCAAACACGGCGCATTTCTGGGCTTTTAAAAAAAACGCTATGTGTCGCCAGGTGTTTCATCGGATTTGAGGTGTTACCTCCTTTGACAGTATCACAGTATCAGCTTAAAGCACTTGTTGCTGCTGAGTTTGCATATTTTGCTGTGAAGTACAGCCAGGCTTTTGACCGCTTCGCCTTGGACATTTTTAATCTGTAGCTCTGCTCTAAAAGAACGTATGTACCTGGGCCCGCCTACTATCCTCGGAAACGTAAAATGATTGGCTAGAAGTGTATCACAGCTCAGGAAAAAAGAGCACCAAAATAAAGCACCGAAATGCGCGCTGCTTTTCGGTCTGGTTACTACCGTTTCTGTCAGAACGACACCGGTACCCATCCCTAGTCAGAACTATTTCTTTAACTATTGGCAGCCCCTAGTGGTAAAGAAGTTTCTTGTTGTTACAGCATTAACTTTCACTGGATATAAGGGGCTGAGCTGAACTTCTAACAAACAACCAAACACCACAATTCCACCTCTGCCAAACGTTACACTTGGCACATTGCAGTCAGACAGGTAGAGTTCTCCAAACACATACTAATCCATCGGATTGCCAGATGAAGAAGGGCGGTTCGTTACTCCAGAGAACATGTCTAATGCTGTAGAATATAGTGCCACCATGCTTTAAACCACTTCATCCGACTGCTTTCATTGTGTTTGGCGATGTAAGGCTTGGATGCACCTGCTCAATCATGGAAACCCATTTTATGAAGCTCTCTATGCTATTGGAAGGTCACACAAAGTTTGGAGGTCTATAACAGAAAGTTGGTGACCTGTGCACACTGTGCACCTGATGAACCTGTGCTGTGATTTCACATGAAATATCATTTTGTGGCTGAGTTGCTGTCATTCCCAATCACCTGGACTTTTTTTTAAAACAACTGACTGTAGAATATTTACTAGTGAGAAAATTTTATGACTGGACTTGAAAATTGGCATACTATTACGATACCACGCTGAAATTTACTGAGCTCCTAACAGTGACCCATCCTTTCACAAATTTTTATACAAGCAGTCTGTATACCTAGGTGCTTAATTTCATACACCTGTGGCCATGGAAGTGATTGTAGCTTCTGGATTCAATGATTTTTAGTGGGTGAGTGAAAACTTTTGGCAATATATCCTTCAAGCTTAGGCCTCTACCAGAAACCTGGGAGTTTTGAGCATCCTGTGAAGTATCTTTGCTGTTCCTACAACTGTGCTCATTTGGTAATCTCAGATGACTATCCAGGAATGACATTGTGATCCCCTAACTGGCTGTCACCTTCCGCATCTTCCACCTTCCCCATTATCTTCACCTTCTACATCGTCTCTAGCCCTTGGTATTAATTTAGCTTCTTGTGTTCCAATCCTTCTGATCTTTCTATAGCTTGGTTTTGCTACATCTATCACTACGGCCGTCTTGCCCAACACTACAGTGTCTGATTGGTTAGCCATCACCAGTTTGTCTGTCTGTAAGGACATCACACGGGATCTTAGCTTGGTCATTCTCAACAACTTATAGCGGCATATACCATTTTGACCTCCAGGCCACACTCAGGATAGATATTTCAGTACCCTGTGCCAGGCACTATGTTATGGCGTATCTCCAACCTTGGTGAGCCTGTTCTAATAAAGGGTCTCATTTATTAGTATCTCTGTGGAAACATTCTTACTGTACTCGAAAAATGACAACTTCACAGTAGTCAGATACCTTCAACATGTATCATCATCACCGTATCATCACAGTGTCCATTCATACATCATTAAAATCTGAAAATGCTTTTTGAGATGTTTTGTTTGTGAAACTGATGGTTTTAATGTTAATATATATCAATGTCATTTTCAGTATTCACAAAAAGGCACTACATGTGTACAGGTTGTAATAAAATAAGTTTATACAGTGCTGTTGATTCACACTTTTCTGAACTCATGCTTTTTCCTCACACTTTACTCAATTCATTAGAAATAGATGGAGGTGTGAAATGCATGTGTACATATTTATTACTGAATATGGAAATGCATTTCAGTATTTTAGTATTCAAGATTATTTTTAATCAATAAAGGATCATTTAAAACTTTTATTGTGTGCACTTTGTCTTATTTCTGCAAAACATGTTATAAATCATCTAAAATAAAGTTTTAGTGAAAAAACCTGAAACAAACTCACCATGAGAAACTCTGACCAGCAGCACCAGCAGTCTAACCACAGCTTTCATGACTCCTCTCTGTTACGTGTCTGTCACCCAGTCAGCAACAGCCTGCAATGCATCTTGTTAAAAATCAGCAACACAGAACAATGTGTGAAAACTTTAACCAATAAGAACATTGCTATAGTCATATTAACTGAGGAGCTGTCATTTTACTTCTTCTTTCAACATTCAACAACTGGACATTTCTGAGCTGAAGAAAGGGGAAACATATCTTAAGTACTGAAACAGAGAGCTGATCTTTGTAAGACAAAATTGTATAACCACAGCCACATCTGTTCTGCATATGTTTGAAGCGTGCCGTCACCTTAATTTAATCATAAAATCGTTACAGTTGTTTCCAAAAGTTTTGTCAGTGGCACACATTTTGTGTTTCTTGCTTGTTATTCAGTCTTTAATTAGATTGCTGGTCACATATTTATGTACATGTCACCATGATCTTCCCCTCTTGCCCCTGTGGGTGGTCTATCCTTCAAGCTCGCGTCCTCTACCAGAGGCCTGAGAGCTTGAGGGTCCTGCACAGTGTCTTAGCTGTTCCCAGGACTGCGCTCTTCTGAACAGAGCTGTTGTTCCTGGGATCTGCTGGAGCCACTCGCCTAGCTTGTGGGTTATTGCACCGAGTTCTCCGATTATCACTGGGTCCACTGTTACCTTCAACCCTCCACATCTTCTTGAGCTCTTGTCTGAGCCCTTGGTACTTCTTCAGCTTCTTGTGTTCCTTCTTCCTGATGTTGCTGTTATTCAGTATCACTTTGTCTTTCACTACAGTCGCCTTTGTCTGCTTGTCTACCACCACTATGTCTGATTGATTAGCCATCACCAATTTGTCCATCTGTACAAGTCCCACAGGGTCTTAGCTCAGCCATTCTCCACCACTCTCGCTGGTGTCTTTCATTTTGACCTCAGGACTTCCAGGCCATACTCGGCACAGATGTTTCTGTATACTATGCCGGCCACGTGGTTATGGTGTTCCATGTATGCCCTGCCTGCTTGCATCTTGGACAGGAACATCTCTAAAAAGCCTGCACCTGGGGTCTTGCATGGTGTGATAGACCCCAGCCTCTATGGATCTTAGAGCTTGTTCCTGAGCTGCCATGATTAGTGCCTCTGTTCTGTCTTTCACTCCAGCTTTGTCTAGCCACTGGTACGATTTCTGTATGTCAGCCACTTCCTCTGTCTGCTGATGGTACATACCGGGCAGGGGCACTGTCCTTCCATGATGGTTCCTCCTCTTTCTTGGGTTTCTGCTACCTGAGGTATTTGCTGAAAATTGTGGATGTTTGTTGTCTCATCCTGGACAACAGTTGCCTCTAGGTGTTTTCTATTGTGAGGAAAAGACCCAAGAAAATTACAAATAAAACAGCCAAAACTCTAACAATCATGTGACCCTCTATGAGTAAGCACTTTGGAGACAGTGGGAAGGGAAAACTCCCTCTAAACAGGAAGAAACCTCCAGCAGAAGTAGGCTGAGGGAGGGGTAGCCATATGTTATGACAGGCTGGAGTTAGGGGAGGAAACCAGAACAAATAACATACTCTGGAAGAGAGTCAGAGATAAATAATAACTGACTTCATCCAGAGAGATGTAAAAACACATAGTGGGGGAAAAAAAAAAGAGAGCCAGAGATTAATAACAAGTTTTCTGGCTGTATTTGGTTATCAATACAATGGTAACTCAAAGTCTAGAAAACCAAAGATTTGTGTGTTTAAGTGGCTCTTAGCTAATTCCAAGTGCAAATAAATTCACAATATGTTTAACACCTTCCCCAGAATGACTAATGAGCAGTTTGACAGTGCTCAAATACAAATTAGTATAAACAGCTATCACTGATGTGATGATTATTTTAATCTAAATCAAAATCAGAATATTGGTCACTCTGTCATTTTCAATGAAGAACAGAGACAGCATGACATATTCAATGTTCAAGATCCAAGAAATTTTTTGTCACCACAAAACACAAATGGTTACGCTGAGCATGAAATTCTTACTTTGCAAGTTCCCTTCATGCATGTCAGGGTTGGCTGTGTGGCAGGCAAGCAGAAGTGGTGGACCCAAAATTGCAGGACTCTTGGAGATGGGAATAAACTGAAAACGCAGCTTTATTGCTGGAGGAATGATTCACGAAATAAAACTTACAAAAACAAAACTCTAAACCAAGGTGCTGGAGGACAGGACAGGACATTACAAACACACAGCAAGTTGAGGGTACAACACGACACCAAGCATGGGAAAACACAGGGCTTAAATACACAGGGTAGTAATGAGGGAATGGCAGATAATCACAGTTCAATAATTAGTTAGTGAACAACAATTAGTCATGATTCAGTAACCTGCGGATAGAAACTGTTTTTTAGTCTGGTTGTCCTCTCTTTCAAACTCCTGTAGCGTCTGTGTAAACAGCGTGTGCTGTGGGTGGGTGCAGTCCCCAATGACATTGTCTGCCCTTTTTTCTGACCTGGGTGTTGTAAATGTTCTTGTAGTGATGGGAGGGGTACTCCACAGATGAATTGTGCCATTTTATTGACACACTGGTGAGCATTCCTGTCCTTAATGGTGCTATTCCTGTACCACACTATGATGGAGGTTGTGACTCATTGTTGAGCCTTCTTGATAATCTCCCGTGTGTTATGGGTCCAGTTGAGATCCTCACTGATGTGGGTGCATTGAAATTTGAAGGTGTTCCCCCTCTCCACCTGAGTCTCGTTGATATATAGTGGGGCATTCTGGTCACTCCTCATTCTCGGGTCAACAATCTCTCCTTAGTCTTCTCAGCATTTAAGGAGAGATTGTTTTCCAGCCACCAGGACACAAGTGTTGGCAGCCTCCTCTCCACCAGTGATCATCCCGAAGATGGTTGTGTCGTCAGTGAACTTAATGATGGAAGTGTTGCACAGGAAGGGAATGGAATAGGTGAAGAGGGTGTACAGGAGTGGACTGAGCACACAACCCTGGGGGATCCCTGTGCTTACTGTCTTTGTACCTGATGTCCTGGTACCAACTCTAACTGCCTGAGGTCTGCCTGTGAGGAAGTCCAGGACGGTGTCAGTCCAAGAGTGAAGAAGTTTCCTTTATTACAATTGAAGTGATTGCGATGGGGCGATAGCCATTCGAACAGGTTAGGTTGTTCTTCTTGGGGAAGGGAACTATGGTGGTGAACTTGAAGCATGTGGGCACAGCTGACTGGGTGAGGGACACATTAAAAATGTCTGTAAACACCTCAGTCAGCTCTGAAGAGCAGACCCACAAAGCAGGGCCGGGGATGTTGTCAGGGCCAGCTGCTTTCTGGGGGTTAGCCCTCATCAGAACCTTGCATACTTCAGTCAAAGTCACAGTTAGTGAGGAGTAGTGATGTTTTGGTTACATATATATATATATATATATATATATATATATATATACATATGAGTGTTTGTGTATAAATACACAAACAAAAGACATATGCTGTGTAATTTAAGTGATCTAGGTAGCTCTGTTTTGGAAGTTCAGTTAATGCTAGCAATGTGTTTTGGTGTTTTGTTTCTAGGGCCTACTGTATATATTTATATATAAACGTATATAAATAAAACCACATTTTTTTTACATTAGTAATTCCTTTTCTGCATAATTTTATATGGTTTTTGATAATAAATTAATTAGACCAACAAAACAACCTGAAGAGCCAGTTGGGAGCCGAAAGAGCCGGTTCTCTAAAAAGAGCCGGAATTCCCATCACTAGTGAGGAGCTCTGTGATGCCTCTACTGGTAGAATCCCTCTATGTTGGCTGGTGTTGAGGGTGTCGAAGTGAGCGTAGAACTCACTCAGCTCATCTGGTAGGGCGTTGCAGCGGACTGTGACCCTGCTGCTACTCTGTTGGAAATCAGTGATGTGTTGCAAGCCCTGCCACATGCATCAGGAATCTGAGTTGTTGTAGTATCCTTCCAGTCTCAATCTGTACTGCCTCCTGGTTTCCCTGATGGCCAAGGCCATATCTGTCCTTTCTTGAAGCCTTCTGCATCAACAGATTTATTATAATTTATTTATTTATAGAAATAGCTATAATATGGTGTAATATGGAGATTATAGCATAAATTGTAGATCTACTAAAGGCTTAATTTCCAAATAGGAAAAAAAAAACAACTATTTTGTATGATTTGTGGAGGCAAAAGAGGAATAGGATAGGAATAGGATCCCAGAAAGTCCAGGAAAAAACATGCAGTGAATAAAAGAGCAGATAATAGCAGGAATTAATTGAAGACAGAGGGTATAAATACAAAAAAGTAATGGGGGAAGATGACATGGAAGAGAAACTATGACACAGCTGAAAATAATCAAGAGAGAAGAAGTAAAACTAGACATGAGACACAGAAGATGACCAAAGAAATAAAACAAGAAGTGAATCAAAACCAAAGCTGACACACTGAACACAGGTGAACTTCACAGAAAGAAAACACAAAATAAATAAAGAAAACCAGCAATTTCAACAAATACAAATCAAAACTAGACAGACAGACAGATAGATAGATAGATACATTCTACATGGAACAAGTTTATACAAGAAATTGTAAGTAATAACAGACTCTACAAGAATTAATACAAGAACCAATTCAAAAAAATCACCCATAATAAAAAAACTAAAATGATAAAACAACATATAAAGCAACAGATGAAACAGTTCATGCTGCCTTGGTTGGGCGGAGGGAGCAAAGACAGATAGAAACAAGATGTTCAAACAAGAGGGGAGCAAAAGAGTAAGGACATGAAGGCTGGGAGAGATCAGGGGATTTAGGAGACACTTTGGGTGGCTGACCTTGACGAGGAGCAAGGTCAAGGGAATGTTCTGGGGGTCAGCTGCCAGTAAGTTTCAACACAGACAAATTTTAAAATGTTTGAGGAAAAAAAAAGACGTTGCAGCAAATTCAAAGCAACAAACGTAACTCATCATGAAGTATTTTTATTAGTATTTTAATTGTAGAATTTAAAAAATTAAAAATTTCTTTTGATTAAATCTGCAGTCATAAATACAAAGAACACAATTTCAGGCTCTTTTTTGGATGTTGACTTTTGTTTCCTTCTTTGTTAACATGATGCCACACTGCTTCAGTAATGTTAAGGTTCAGGTTCTGGTTCCCTCAGCCCTAGATTTAACAAGGCTGAGGGGACAATGCAGAGTACTTGATTACCAGTCAAAGGTTTGGACACACTTTCTCATTCAATGCTCTTGTTTTTTTTGTTGTGTTTTTTTTTTTCATCACACATAGCACAGTAAGTATATAGTATCTACTATACTATACTATACATATACTAGTATATGTACATATATATATATATATACATATGCACACTGCAAAAAACGTGGGAAAGAAGAAGCTGAGGTTATTTTGTCTCTGCCCTTGCTTTTGCTTCCTATATCACCTTTCCACATGTGTCTATTTTCAAGAATCTAAAACATGCTTTGAGTTAGTTCACTTTTTGTTTACTGCTTAATTCCATATGTGTGAAAATAAAGAAAAACCTTTAAATGAGACTGTAAGTGTATACATATATGGCTTAATATTTCTGCATTCCTGTGTTTGTAAAATAAATTAAAAACAAAAAAAAAAAATCTGAAACAAAACGTGGGAAAGAAGAAGCTGATGTTATTTTGTCTCTGCTCTTGGTTTTACTTCCTTTATCACCTTTCCACATACAGTTTGTGAACACCGACTGATGTGTAGTATCAGTCATTTCTTTTATTTATGCTGCAAACTGTATGAACACACTCTGAACAGCAAGAAGACATGGAAGCTGTGCTTGGATTGATAGTGATGTTGCTGGGTTTGTCTCATGGTGAGCTGAAAACAGTCGAGGAATTGTTTTTTTTTGTATTTCTTTTAAAATAAATTCAGGAACTGTTGAATACATCTGCAGTTTAGGAATGTTTTAATATAGAGCATGTTCATTTTCTTTTCCTTCATTTTCTTTCTTTTTAGTTAATTTCATTTAATTCCTTTTTTTCTTTATTAACACTTTTAATTATAATAGAAAACTCTGACATCACTTCATGTGAACAGCACTTTCAGGAAACATAACAACTATGTTGGATTTTCTTAAGCTGAGACACGACTATTGGACCCCATGTTTTTAGGGCTACAGTGCCAATTAAAATATTTTCATGCAGTTCATTATTTTATTTTATTTTATTTTATTTTATTTTATTTTTTTAACAATTTTAATAGGACGTCACAATTTATCTTACACTACCTAATACGGAAACGTGAATTTCTTGGGAATTTAAGTTGTCAGTTTCAAAAACCTCTTCTAGTATCATTAATATAATGGTTCTCTCTCTTCCTCTCAGTTCTAACACAGTAATTTACTTTTCTTCAAGGCTTGAACCCTAACTATGTTTCAGTCACAGACATGCCTGCATCAATAAATGTATCTTCACAAAAATACAGACAGGCAGTAGCCACAAAAACACCATTTCTGTTTTCAGTAAACATTTGTCAGTGCTGCCAGTCCATTGTAATAATTTTGCTTTTTGTTTCCTTTTTTGTGTGTTTGCAGGTGTGGAAACTCATTGTGATGGCAGACAGGATGGAGCTCAGTGTTATGGAGCTTTGGGAGGAACTGTGGACATCCAGCTGATGGACAGCACCTCAAAAATACCTCGATACCAACTGTTAAAGAATTCATTAAAAATACTAGATGTGAGAAAGAAAAAGATTCTTTATAATGTATTACAAAATGGGTCTCTCTTTTTTCCCAGTAATAGAACATTTAGGCTCAATTATCTGAGCAGGGATGACAGCGGTAATTATAGCCTTATAACATTTAATTCAGATGGAAAAGCATCAGACGAGCAGACTCTACACTTGTTTGTTCAAGGTAATGTTTTCCTTGTTTAGAAATACAGTAAAGCCATTAATAGATATAAAACAGAAAATTCAGATACATGTATTGTATGATTTATGTTTGTTCCCCATTAAAGAGAAACAAGAATGACCTAGATTCTGATTTAAAATCTAAACTCATCTGTGCGTGTTTCTCTCAGCTCCTGTGTCCTCTGTCCTGCTGCTCTCTGAGTGTCTGTCCCAGGGAGGGATGAGGGTGTCCTGCTCCTCTGAGGGAGGGGACAGTCCTCAGTACAGCTGGACTCTGGATGGACGCACACTGACAGATGCTGAGCTCCTTTCTATAAATAATGAGACTAACATCATCACTCTGAAACAGCACGTCTCAGGACGTCTTGTCTGCTCAGTCAGGAACAACGTCAGTAATGTCTTCAAAGAACAGAAGATATCTCCCTGTGGTGAGTGAGAACACTGAATTTTTATTACCATTACCTGGACCCCAGTTGTCTGCGCCTTCTTTAACGCATATTTACTTAACGACATTCAGTAACCACAAAAGCACCAGTTATGTTCTAGATAAACATTTTCATATGATTCTTGTTGTCTGTCTCTCTAATTTATACACATATTTCACAATGGAATTTCATTTTAACTGGAACATTGAAGCCACATTTTTAAAGGTGTTGTAAAGAACAGAAAGTGTTCTGACTGTGTGTGTGTGTGTGTGTGTTTTAAAAAAAATACATTTTCAGTTACTAACAAAGTAAGAAAAATTAAAAAAAAAGTTAAATGGCAGTTACAATACCATCTATGATTTTATTGATTTATTGTGGCACCATATGTCTACCCAAACAGTGAAATATTCAGAGGTCCATGCTACTCATGTGTGCAACAATAAAGGCATCTTCACAAAAACACAGACAAACAGTAGCTGCAATAACAACATTTCTGTTTCAGGTAAACATTTGTTAGTGCTGCCAGTCCATTCAAATAATTTTGCTTTTGTTTCCTTTTTTTGTGTCGTTGCAGGTGTGGAAACTTACTGTGATGGCAGACAGGATGGAGCTCAGTGTTATGGAGCTTTGGGAGGAAGTGTGGAGATAAAGCTGATGGACAGCACCGCAAAAATACCTCGATACCATTTGTTAAAGAATTCATTAAAAATACTAGATGTGAGAAAGAAAAGGATTCTTTATAATATCATAGAACATAAATTTCTGCTTTTTCCCAGTAATGGAACACTTAGGCTCAATTATCTGAGCAGGACAGACAGCGGTAATTATAGCCTTAAAAGCTTTGATTCAGATGGAAAAGCATCAGATGAGCAGACTCTACAATTGTTTGTTCAAGGTAATGTTTTCCTTGTTGTGAAATGAAGCCATTAATAGATATGAATATAACTTTAATATTGTTGAAGTAATCCATATCTTTCCATACATGTATTTTACGGTTTATACATATTTTTCCACTGAAGACTATAAAGAATGACTGATTTAATTCTGCAATGTCGATTTGAAATCTAAACTCATCTGTGTGTTTTTCTCAGTTCCTGTGTCCTCTGTCCTGCTGCTCTCTGAGTGTCTGTCCCAGGGAGAGAGGAGGGTGTCCTGCTCCTCTGAGGGAGGGGACAGTCCTCAGTACAGCTGGACTCTGGATGGATGCACACTGACAGATGCTGAGCTCCTTTCTGTAAATAATGAGACTAACATCATCACTCTGAGACAGCACATGTCAGGACATCTGGTCTGCTCAGTCAGGAACAACGTCAGTAATGTTTTCATAGAACACAGGCTGTCTACCTGTGGTGAGTGAGAACCTTATGAATAAAAGTTATTAAGCACAAATTAAATTTTTATGGTTATTATGTCTTGAACTGTTTGTTTGTTGGATCATACTATGCTTCATTTTTTTCTTTATTAACTGCAGCTCTGTCAGTGGGATACAGACATCAGGGTAGGTACATGAAAACAATGTACATTGAACCAACAGCAGACCCAGCTCTGCCTAACATGTGATTTTGGTGTCTCCTAACAGATAAGATGCTTATATGTGGTTTGCGAGCAGTTGTGGTCATTCTCTTGCTAATTGGGATTCCCATCTACTTTGCTTGGAAGAAAAAGAAACATGCCAAAGCTGAAGTCTCTGCTGTCCCACAAACAAGAGGAGATCCAGAGGATTCTCTTCTGATGGTTGAAATGAGTTCTGCAACTTACACCAACACCTAGTTTCACCTTTTACTTGCTGTTATTTATCTTTGGTTCACAAGCATGAAAATAGCATTTAGAGAGAAATTCTTCTGCTCTTTTTATTCCCCACAAATTATGATGAGAAGCTCTGTGGTTTCTGGGTTTTACATTTTTTAAATACAAAATCTTTACAATTCTTAAACAATAAAGTCTTGAATTAAGTTTACTTCATGTGTCAGTTTTTTTTTTTAATTTTCTGCAAATGAAGTTACTGAGAGAGGAGAAGGGGAAGCAGGAGATTTAACGGCTACCCTGAGGTACCCCTGAGCAAGGTACCGTCCCTACACACTGCTCCCCGGGCGCCTGCTTAGTGGGCTGCCCACTGCTTCACTGAGTGAATGGGTCAAATGCAGAGAAAAACAAGTAATTTCCCCATGGGGATCAATAAAGTATCCATTATTATTTTATTATTATTATTATAAATGAACTGGGGCAACAACAGCAGTCATGCAGATGCTGCACTGGTCCATTGAAGAAAGAACTGAGAGAATAAGAGCTTTAGATTCATGTTCCTAAGATCACCAATTGTCATGAGCTCTGGTTAATGACTGAAAGACTGAGATCACAAATACAACCCAAGGCAGGAGATTTTTGTCATTTTAGACTCCTGGGTCCCATCTGGGCAATGTTTACATTAAATTCAAATGCAGGTCACATGCACTTTGTGGAAAAACAATGTGATCAATGCTTACGTGGCAAAATAATCATGAAATGCATCTTGGTGTATATCTTTTAATTCTTGTACAGTGATAACATAAAACCATATTAACTGAACTGATCACTGTTTCATAATGTGAAATAAGTTTTTAGACATACTGCACAATATATTTTGTGGATGGTGAAAACTTCTATATTTGGAGTTTTATTATTTGAGTTTTAAAACATAAATAGGGGAGAGTGGGGTGGGTTTTTACTTAAAGTAAAAACTGGCACAACTCACTTTAAGATTTTGCTTAAAGTGAGGCCATGATAGTAATGCTTCCAACTAAAACATGTTCAGGATGTTGTGCATGCTTGGGAACAATCACTTTGGATCTGAAATATATAGTTGTGCCACAAGTGCTCTTGTGGCACAACTTGACCCCGATGCAGGGTAAGTTGCATCTTTGGAGAGAATACCTTGGGGTAAATTGAGCCAGCATATTTTGATCTCAGAAACTGTAATGCTATATAAAAGCTAGACAAATTTAACATATTTAAAATTATTTTACAATATCAAAGGCCAATTTTATACAAGCCACACGAGCACATCGAAAGTCAGTTTTCTTAAAAATGGCCAAGGACCAAATGAACTTGTTGAAGCTACCCACTGCTGTACCTTCTGGATGTACCACCAAGTTTTTGTGGTGTGGGTAGTTCTTTTTTTATGCACATCTTCTCGAGGGATGACTCTGTCACAATTGTCTTTGAAAGTGAAGATGGGCTTTCCATTCACAATCCCATTACTACTTCACCTTAAACACTTTGCACCAGTGTCAGTCAGCACCATCAACCAATCCATGTAGTTGTAGGATTTGATTTTGCCTGCAAACGTCATAATGACAATCACAATTACTTTCAATTATATGTCAAGCTATACACTCTAAATAAGTACCCAACTTTACTTCTTTGTGAACTATCTGCATTTTAATAACTGATAATGAGCATTTCCAGGGGAAATAATTATTGTTCCCTATATACTTTTCCTTAAATGGACACTTAACCCAACCTGCCTCTGATATCCCTGCTAGCTGGATCAAAATGTCATTTCTTTGTGCATATTCAAATACCATGAACTGGATTTTGAGTATGCACAAAGTAACGAACACATAAATGCTGCTAGTGCCTTCATATGTTCTGCCAGCTCTCTCTCCATAACACTTGATTGACAAGTCCAGATCTTTTACATCCTTTTATAGCCTTATGTCTCTTCCATCTATCTTTTTCTTCTCCACATATTGTTTTAATGTCATCATGAATATGTTCATCTTCCTCGCCACTTGATGAATGGACTTCCCCTTCTCACATCATTCACTCTGTCCATGTCCTGTAAAGGAGTGAAAGCCCTGCCTGTCCTCCCTATTATAACTCAATGGCATGATGGTCTATTTCTATTTTTGGTCTGAAATAAAGAATGTCACTGTGAAAAACGGTAAATAATAATAATAATAAAAAACAATCAATAAAATAATATATTTAAAATATTCATAAGTTGGGCACAAAGCACCACACCATATAGACTCACAGTGTAGCTTACCAAAGCACTAAAACATTTGTGAAATGTTTTTAAACCTGTCTGTAACTGTTTAGACAAAACAATCAAAAAACCTTGATCACAGAAATTTTTACCTTGAAAGGCAAAAATCGTTTTTGAACTTAAATATTCTGATGTAATGAGGTTCTCTTATTTGCAGGATTAGTAAAATGGCTGACTCTTCAAAAATGTGCAGTCACATGACTGATTTCTTCTATGGTTCACTAGAAACAAGGGGTACAAATCACCCTCTTTCTCCTATTGTGGGAATAGCAGCATGACAATTTTCAGTATTTTTTACACAATGTCGCCCTCTAGTGGGAAATGTTTGGACTTTATCATTGCTTCGTTACACTGTCCTTGCTTTTATTGTATTTTCCTTCACAAAAGACTTTACACTAATGTCAAGAACTTACAATATTAAAGAAATCCACCAGTACAGCAACATTTTCCCATACCAAATAGTTTGAAACTACAGTACATTAAACCTTAACAAAATAAAAGTACAGTGAAGTACATACTCAGTCCATGCTTAACAGGTTTGTGTATCTGATTTTATTTTTTAATTTTACAAGCAGAACGAACTCAGTGTCTCATATTTATTTCTGTGCTATTGTGATAGCGTGATGGCTGTGGAAGCTATAGCTCTGGCAACTGTGTTGAAAAAACAATAACTATTATTCATTTTTATTTTTACTTATTTATCTCAACTTCCTAAATCACTCATTTCTAAAATTACAGTATTGTTTAAAAACATTTTAGGACATTTATTCATCTATTTTTTGCATTTTGCGTGCGGTAAGATGGTTTAAACATGAGGAGGGATAGTGGCTATATTTCACAAAACATGTTAAAGATTGAGCTGCCAGGGGAAAAGAAAATGAAAAAACCACAGAGAAAACACGTGGATATCCTGAAGAAGGATATGCAGAGGGTTGGTGTGATAGGAGAGGATGCTAGAGACAGGGTGAGATGTAAGCAGATGATCGCCTGTGGTGACCCCTAAAGGCAGACACCAAAATAAGAAAAAAGAATTGGGCACTGTGATGTTTGTCTTTTATGCCAGGGGGCACTGCACAGAATCATTATTTGTGCGTCCCCAATGATACTGTACTAGTGTAGGAGGAAGGAGTTTAGTAACTTATTAGTACCTCATCACAGATTCAGAGATAACAAAGAGTAAAATATGTGTATTAACATTTTTTTATGTTGCAGTGTGGTCTGAAGGTCAGGTTTTTTCTCTATTTTGTTGGTGTTTGTTGGTGTCATTGGGGTTGCCCAAGACTTAGGATTTAATGTTAAATAATGCTTTGCATGCATGTTTTACATTGCTTCATCATTGTTTAGAGCATTGCTGTCATGGTTCTCAGGATCTGGAGAGGGTGTGGTGTGTGTTTGTCTCAGCCTCTCCAACAAGGCAGAACTGGACTTTGCTTCCCTGCCTCTGAACCCGCCCTCACAGCACACCTGTGGCTCATTCATGCTGATTCTGCTCTGGCTTCTCATCGCAAGCATTTTTCCTGGCAGACTACTTAAGACGGCAGGAGATGCTGCTTCCTCGCTGGATTGTTGCACTACCTAGTGTCAGTGTAGCCTAGCCTAGCCTAGCCTCGCCTCGCCTCGCCTCGCCTCGCCTTGCCTTGCCTTGCCTCGCCTTGCCTCGCCTCTTGAGTATCTTTTGTCATTTCCCAGAGTTTCCTTCTAACATAGTTTTCCCTGCCCATCTCTCCTGCTGCCTGGATTCCTGTGGATGTGTGTGAGTGGGCATGAGCATGATTGGACTGCCTGAGTGAATCACAGACTGTAAAAGAGGAGAGTGTGTGCCTTCCCTGGACCTTCCCTCACCTTCGGACCCCCAAACCCCCTGGAGCCCTGTATTACCTGTTCCACAGTATATATGTATATATTCTCACAATAAATCCTTCACCCTCTCTCTAAAAATCAGAGTCCTGCGAGTGAGTCCTCTGCCTAACTGAGAGTGACAACTGCATGTTTTTATTGAGAAGCTTTAATTAATAGCTTTATTAAACAAACATCTTTAAGGAACAACAACAACAAGCACCATGGAACAAGAAGGGAAACTTCCACATCTTCTTACTGATAAGTTTAAAGTTATGTTCACTTCTTAGTGGTCACCAAAGGCTTTTGAATCAATACTGCTTGTGATCATGGCATCATCAGGCCTGTCTAAATTTAGAATCACATTAGACAAACTTAAAACTGGTTTATACTGGTGTGAAATTAAAGACTGAGCTTAATAGTGATATTTTGTTTGCAAAGATAAAAACTTTAAGTGAGTACGGGCTATTATAAGTCACATCTACTCTTCACTTTGTAAAGACTACTCAGAATTACTATTTTAAACAACTAATGTGAAAATTGCTGCAACATATGATTTCTTTGTCGTACATACTTAAACAGAAGTCTCGTCTACTTGTAAAAAACATGCAAACTAATTGCTATAACAAAAGATACAAATAAGAGTTACTTGTGTTACTCAAAAGCTTCAGAAATCTTCCCCAAAACAGGTTCCATTCTCCTAAAAAAGCCACATATGTACAATTAAGGTAAAAACACAGTTCAAAGTATAGTAATACAAGTGTACATCAAAATGTAAAATGTGTATTTTATATCTTGCCTTCTTTTATAAAACAACTGACAGCACACATTCAGAAACTGTTTCAGTTGTAATAATGAGAGAACAACACACAGAGAGAAGTCGGTCACCTATAGAAATAGCCATGTTCCTATCCAAATGACAGGATGTTTAAAATCTGGATTCAAACATTAAAGTCAAATATGACCATTTAAAAACCTGACCGTCAAGCAACAGGGACACCTGGACACGAGTGTGGAGCACAGTGGTAAGGTTAAAATGGTGTTTGTTAGACAGAATTTGCAACCACTTCTTTCTTGGTGGTAAACTGGCGGCAGGGACGTTATCAAACACTGATCTCAAAGAGTGGTTGAGAACAGAAGAGGAAAAACAAATGAAGACTCTGCATTAGTCCACCAGAACAATATCATTAGGATTTTTTCTCTCTTCTCTTCCCATGTTATTATATACAATGTTTGCTTCACATTTATCCAGATTTATTAAGACACTTGCATTTCTTAGAGAAGAGGGGGCTGATCCCCAGATATAAATCTAAAGACAGGCCAAAGATGAATAATATTATTATTATTATTATTGTTGTTGTTGTTGTTGTTGTTGTTATAGTAGGGACAAAGTAGCCCATGAAGGTGTCACAGGAAGCTAAAGTGTCTGAATAGAATTCAGTCATCATTAATTTATTCATATTTGTTTTGTTCTTTATGTGCTGTTAGCTGGAACATTAGCTGTGTTTCAGCCACAGACTTACATGAAGCAACAACCTTTTGGCATCTTGATGTCACCTCCTCCTTCGGTCTGCTGTCAGTGGTGCAGTCGGTGTAAAAGCTCCAACCACTTAAATCATCTTCTGTTGCTTGAAAACTTGATTTGGCCATACTCCACCTCCGCCTCTGCTCTTTGCTCAGCATCCTTCCTCTGACATTTCGTGATAATGACATGAGCATAGGTTACTTCCTGGTCATCTTCTTCAGCTGCAAATTAGTAGGAAGAGGTGGCACAAACATAATGTTACAGTCAGTGTATTAGTACAGGAATGGTTTGACTTAAAGAAGAACTTTCACTCTCATGTCTGCTGCTGGAACAGTTGATTAGTTTTACCACAAAGGTTGAAGGCAGTGTGTGTGATTCTAACTGGTGCACTTTAAAACTAATTAAAATGTTTCATTGGTTTTTTGAGCTGTTTCCCCATGTTTTTAGTTGTTGTGTTAAAGCTAGCTGATTAGCCATACCAACAAATTTGACTGGCATATGACAGAGGTATGATTAAACTCTTGGCAAGACAACTGGTGTGACATCTTGGCAAGACAGCAAAAAGGTTTATTAAATTTTTTTAAAATAATTATATATGTTTAATTAATCAAAGTGGAGTGGGGAAATGGAAAGTTTTGTACCTCTTTGTTCTGTAGGTTTGGTTTTTTGCTTTATGATGTGTTCACAGGCACCTGCTACACCCACAACTAACAAAATGAGCAGTGCTGAGAGAACACCACCGATCAGTGGTAAATAGGCTGTTTGTGGTGGTAAAAAGGACAGAATAAGACAAAAACAAGTCAGCAAGTCTGAGTTTTTATGAAGACAAACAAAGAAATAATGAGAAACTGGCATTAGTCAGTCTACTGTAGCAAAGTTATTTTCACTTACTAATGTACCATGGGTTATCACTGCTGACAGTTTGATTGAAGGGTTTGATCTTAGTGGGGTTTTTATTTGACACTACGGCGGTCTCCTTAGACGTAGCAGTTTGTTTGGGGACTGTTGTTGGTTTAATACACAGGGTGTTATTGGCTTCATACACCCACCCTGATATCTGTTTTCCATTGACTGAAGTGCAGTTAATGAAAATGAAGCCTGAGAGCAAAAACGTATAATTAATGAAAGACTGAGTGACCAAAATGATCATATTTGTGATTATCACAGTGTTCTCACTCACCACAGGTAGATATCCTCTCCTCTTTGGAGACATCACTGACGTTGTTCCTGACTGAGCAGACCAGATGTCCTGAGACGTGCTGTTTCAGAGTGATGATGTTACTCTCATTATTTCCAGAAAAGAGCTCAGCATCTGTCAGTGTGCGTCCATCCAGAGTCCAGCTGTACTGAGGACTGTCCCCTCCCTCAGAGGAACAGGACACCCTCATCTCTCCCTGGGACAGACATTCAGGGTCCAGCAGGACAGAGGACACAGGAGCTGAGAGAAACACACATAGATGAGTTTAGATTTTAAATCAGAATCTCCCTAATTCTTTAGAGTCTCTAATAAAGAATAGGGAAAGCATAGAATACAGGGAAATGTCGTGAGATATATTGTATAGATTATTGTATAGATTACCACAACAATATTTTATTTACATCTATTAATGGCTTAATTTCCCAACATTTACCTTCAATAAACAACTGTAAAATCCGCTCGTCTGATGATTTTCCATCCGAATCAAAGGTTTGAAGGCTATAATTACCACTGTCTGTCCTGTTTAGTTTATTGATCCTAAATGTTCCATTACTTGGAAAATGAGCTCTCTCTCTTATGGTATTAGAAATAACCGTATTTTTTCTCACATCTAATATTTTTAATGAACTCTTTAATAATTGGTATCTATTAATTTCTGAAGTGTTGTCCATCAGCTGGATGTCCACAGTTCCTCCCAAAGCTCCATAACACTGAGCTCCATCCCGTCTGCCATCACAGTAAGTTTCCACACCTGCAAAACAAAAATAAAGTTGTCATAGTTGTTAGTTTTGCTCAGTAGATGAACAGATGTCCACATGCCTGATGCAGTAGCCTGAGTTCTAGCCAGAGGGCTTTTGCTGTGTGCCCTGCTTTCTTGTCTCCTCTTTACTGAACACTATTTAACAAATGTAAGCAATGTTTCAGAGAGGATATCAGAAGTGGTAACAAAAGGAGATCAAAGCACAAAGTAATGGTTAATAGACCTGTACACCAGAACTATAAGACCAGGAAGACCAACGTGAGGAGGCTTACAACTCAGTGCTTCTGGATTTATGTGTGCTTGGCTTTATACAAGGCTAATATTGCACTAATGACATTTACTAAGAACTCAAGTCACCATCAAATGTGGAATATCCCACACTTGATGCACTGTCCATATCACAAAGATCAGAGTGGAGTGACCATCAGCCACTTCTTGTCCATCGATGACATTATGCTGTATGACAGGAGTGACTGAAACACTGACTCACTGATCCACCTCACCAGGATCTACAGTGAGGACGCTAGGATGTCATTCTTTATAAATGTGGCAAAAAGGTTGTAAAGAGAGACTGATGGGGTGGAGTTACCATAAGGACATACAGGACACACAGAAGAAGTGCTTGGGTATCCAACAGGTTAACGAGAGCTACATGATAAAGACACAATAAAGTCAGACACAGTCAAATACCTCCAGAAAGTAATAGAGGTGCTAAAAAATGTGAGCCATCAATATATATGTCTTCACGTCATCAGATACCAAACTGGAATAACAAACTGGCCACAAGAGGAGACATGAAAACTCCTCACAATGCCACTCAACATCCTTCCTCTGATTTCTTCAATTTCCACTCAAAGGTCTGAGACTCTGTGAACAGATGTGGAAGCTGCTGTTGAAATAAAAAATGGCTCCCTGAGGTGAGTTGCTCCAAAACAGCTGAAGACAGACAGTGATAAGGAACAGGAAGTGGGACCATCATGTATGACTGACCTGCAGATATAGCATCAACAGATAGAGGGAAGAAAAAGAACAGGGCCTAAGCACTAGAATTTAGAGGAAGGAGTCACATCTAACAGGGCTCAGAGACAGAGCAGCGTACAGTAACAGGGCTGGGACAGCGTACACTGACTTGCACAACCAACTACAAGAACATTTGTGCTGCATATGATCCCCAAATCCCGATAGGAGACCCCACTGAAGGTGGTTGAGAACAACAGTGCTAACTAAGGTCATGTGGAACTTTGAGTTCCACATAGACAGACAGCCAACCATTAACCACTCAGACATAACCACCGACCAGCAGCTGTGATACATGAAGCAATCCTAAAATCCAGATAGGAGACGGCAACATCAGAATGAAGGAGCATGACAAAACTAAGAAGTAACTTTTTTTCAGACCTAATTCTGATTGTACTGAAATTAAGTATGAAATAAGTATTTTTGAAACCTTGCATGAAAAAAAATTTGGTTGCTCACCATGAGCTACTCCGAACATCAGCAACAGTCCAACTGCAGCTTCCATGTCAACTGTTCAGTCTATGTTGACTCAATCGGCAGCTTTCAAATCTTTTCTCTCAAATAAGCAAATCTGTGATGTTACTGATTTTAACAGACTGCAGTTAACAGACTGTTAGTGCTCAGCCTGAAAGGAGAAATCATGAAAACGTTGGCTTTAGGTTTTAGTGAAGTGGTAAATAACGTCTCACATGCTGAGAGTAGGAGAATGAATTGACATTAGTTTTTCTTCCTCCTTTAACCTTCATGAAAAAGAGATTTCATATATGAGAGTAACAATTTAAATTCCTAAGAAATAAAAGTTCCAGACTTAAAATGAAATGATACATTTCAGAAATATGTTTAGATGAAAAAATAGACACAAAATTAATGATAGCACATGTTTCATCTCTAAAAAGAGTACAACATGAAAGTAGGATGCTTTCAATCTCTGTCAAACAGATAGTTCAGCATGTTGAGCAACAATGGTTTGAACATTCTTTGCACTGCACTGGTTAATGTTATATTTAAAAATGCTGATCACAGAAGAATTTATACAAATTACAGAATGTACTGTTGGAATTAAATATTGCTTTAGTTGAATCTTAAATGGTGCAATGGGGTCATTTAACATTCATATCATTTAAAGTTTAATTGAACAAAACTTCACAATATCTGATTGCTTTTGCAACAAATGCTTATAAAAACTAATCCAGATTCAAAACTACTGCTGAAGGATTTAAATCACAGTATTTCTTTTTTCATAAATGTGCACTCTAGTGGTAAATAATCATTAGCAAAAAAGTATTGTAGCTAATATTTGACATTTATTAACATACAAATAATTATTTTCCCCCATCTTAACTGTGGAATAACATTAAATTATACGGGCTGTGACAAAATGTGTATCTGATCCCTTTTTATACTTTAAAGAGGCCCGAAGTTTGAGATAATTTTACCAATTGAATTGATCAGTATTGTTTTTATTCATATTGTAGTTGTTATTTTAAAAACTAGTATATTATAAAAAACCAGTGCTCAAATACAATTTCATACAAACAGGTGCCACTGGTCAGATGACTTTATTTGAAGTGATGATCTGATTCCACTTTCGCTAAAAGATAGACGAGTTAAAATTACAGTCATAACCTTTGAAATATAAAAATGTGTTATCTAAAATATCAAGCATTTGTTTGGAATAAAAACAAGATGATTTGACTGTAAATATACTTTTTAGACCCATGAACAAAGGTCAAGTGACACCAGGTCTGGGGATGATGTATCAATAAAGTGCCGCATGAAATGAAAAAGCAGAACAGCTCATCCTCAGATACTCCCAGTGGCATCAACACAATGCCACCAACCTGTAAGCTGCAGAACTTACTGTAACACTAAAGACGACATCAAAATCTTTGTACTTATTACCACAGCACAGCATGCTTTGAATAAGTAAACACAGCTCACCATAAGAGACTCCTAATAGCATCACGAACAGTACAAACACAGCTTGCATGTTTTTTCTCTATTCAGCATCAGTCGACTCCGCAGGCAGCTCTTCTGCTTTACTGTGATGCAAACAGACCCAACCTACACTGACCATGTTTCCTGTTGATGAGAAACCTTCAGATCAAAACATATACATTTAGACCAAGCAGGATGTGGCTACTTCAGAATTTTTTTGTGTTAATTACTAAAAGCAGTTGCCAATAAATTTCATTGCTTGTCAATACTGATCAGCTTCAGATAAGTATGTATGAACTCAGACCAGACAGGATGTGACCAGAATTTAACTGCAGAGAAAGAAAAGAGAAAAGTTTAATTTAAATTTAATTCAACAGCCCCAAACTAATCATGTAATTTTATTGTCCAACTAATAATAATGCCGTTTCATTGACAGTTGTAATATTTACAGCTAAATTACACTGACAACTAAAATATGTTTATTTGCACGCGGAAGCAAGTTTAATGGGGATGGCATAAAACAGAGTGTATAATAAAGCCAGACATGTTTAATTTAATACATCTTAATAACAGATTTCATCAAACCTTGAAACACATTCACAGACATTTATGATGCCCGTGTTACTCAGTGGTTTTGAAATGTTATCATAAATAGAGGTTAAGTGTTGTGTTTCACCATAAAAGAACAGATTGTCATTGTATGTAGAAGGAAGTGAAACAAGAGAAACGGTCACCATACAAAACCAAAGGTACACATGCATCTTTTACCAAGAACAGCCAGTCCATTATTCTTCTGGTTATATTCCGCTCGTCTATATTTAAGTGTAGACTATGAACACTTGGCACAGCAGAGGTTTCGTTCTTATTATTGTTTTTATTAATAACAGCAGCTTGTAAAATGTGATAGAGAGCAAGAGAGAGAGAGCAAGAGAGAGAGAGAGAGAGAGAAACTTCTGCTTTCATATTGTTCACTGAGTTGTTCCTCGTTTCTTTAGAACTTGTTTTTTAGACTATTTTTAATTTCTTTTGTTTTAGTAGAGAGACAGCTGCTTGTTTGGCAGCCTAGGCGTGTTTGATGAAGTTCCCTCTTATGCATGTCAGTGTAAACATCAGGATATGAGTAAAAAGCACCCCTTGAGCTGCAGTGTGACATCACGAGTGAGCAACTGGTAGCACTGCCGCTCTGTAGGTTGTTTCTCTAAGTGGCCTGCCTTTAACCCTATTGATTAGTTATTTTGTTCAGCTGCTATTTTAACTAGAGTAAGACAGTGACAGTGAATCTTGTTGTTTTTAAGCAATGCCTGGTAATAAAGTGTTTTAATTAAATGCCTTGTGGTGTTCTAAGTCCTGTCACCTAATTTTCTGTTTTCTTTGGTGCAGCTCCATATTATCTTCAGTTAGTTTGTTTAATAAACTTATTGAAATTGATTGGTCACGCCTCTGCCTCGTCAGTAACGAGCATGAGTGCCTTTGTAACTGGTGAAACTTTGCACTAGTTAATGTCGTATTTCCTGGCGTGTAACTCCACCCCCAAGTGGCGTTGTCAGTACCATTTTGTTGCCTTTTCAGTTTCCTCCTCCTTCTTGCTTCCACATACTTATTTCTGATTATGTCCATCCAGGTCACTCCAATGAACATCCTGACACATTCAACTTTGCTACCTCAAGCTCTGACTCTTGCCTCCATCTCCAAACTATAAATCAAAGCAGGTCTCACTTGCATCTTGTAAACCGGTGGTATCTTGTATTCTTGTGTCACAAATCTTCCCTGACACTTGTCTCCACCCACTCCACCCTACCTGCACTCTCTTCTTTACCTCTGTTGTGTACTGTCCATTCAATCAGCTTGGTGACGTTACATTTTTCAGATGGTCCACTTTAAAAATTCACCTGAAGAAATAAGAGAATTCAGTAAAGACGCTTCTAATCTTTTATCACTTCTTTTGGATTTCTGTAAACAGATGAAATTGATCAAACATAATTTAGCAAATATTTAATGTTTTACCAGAAAAGGTAAATTTTGTAATAATGAGATTATTAAGAGTTCAAAAGTTAACTTAAAGGTTAACATCATGTGATTTTACTCTAGTCTTTCGTTTTTGAAGTTTATGGTTTTAATGTTGTTTCATGGCAACACTACACATGGTGATAAATTACATTCACACTATGCTGTTGACTCACATGTGTCTGAACTTCATAGATTTTCACATTAATGTTCCTGTTCTGAAGTTGAGTAAAATGTCTCAGGCCATCCTCCTCTTTAAAAAAACAAAAACAAAATCAAATCGCCCGAATCTTCTAAGACAAAAATCCTTGTTTAAAGCTTAGTGAAACTAAATGTTTCAGATGTTTGAATTAAAAAATTGACTTGACTGATTCCACCTTTACCAAGTTCAGATTACATTCACAACCTTTGTAATCAAAGCTTCCACAAATAAAAATGCAGAAAACCCTCACAGCTTAATTCAGCATGAGGTGCTTAAGTGAGGAACATAATTTGCCAAGAATATAAACAAAAATGTGTTGTTTTGTCAAATTTCAGTTGATAAAAGGTGAAACTAGGTGTTGGTGTAAGTTGCAGAACTCATTTCAATCATCAGAACAGAGTCCTCTGGATCTCCTCTTGTTTGCGGGACAGCAGAGACTTCAGCTTTTTCATTTTTCTTTTTCCTCCAAGCGAAGTAGATGTAAATACCAATTAACAAGAGAATGACCACAACTGCTCTCAAACCACATATAAGCAAGGAATTATCTGTTCAGAGACACCAAAATCACATGTTAGGCAGAGCTGTGAGTTTTCACTTACTTCTCATGGTAAGAAAGAAGAAAGTGTGTGAAATGCACTTCACACACACACAGTTCTTTATAGCCAGATGACATGTTTATTTTGAGTTTTCGTTTGTTGTGACAGTCCACAGTCTGGACAGCTCCGGTCTCAGCTGTTGCCAGCTTCCCCTCCGCTCCTCTCCCATCTCACTAAAAAGGGGAAGGAAAACCGTCATCAGACCAAACGCCATCACTTGTGTTCTCACCTGCCACCTGCCAGCACCGCCCCATTGAGCTCACTGCACCACTCCTTCCCTGCAGCCCGAGCCCGGGACCACACCTCCGCCACAAAGTGATGTAAATGAATCCAATTTACTGGAGTTAGTTTTCACTTACTATTGTGCCATGTGCCATCGCTGCAGGTAGTTTGATTAAAGGGTGTTATACTGTATTTTTGTGAGTTAAATCATAAAGATTTTCAAAACCATGTTAAATTTCTATCAAGTTCTTGAACTCATTCCTTACCTTACCTTGAATGAACAACTGTAAAGACTGCTTGCCTGTTTCTTTTCCATCTAAATCAAAGGTTTGAAGGGTATATTTACCACTATCATTCCTGCTCAGGTTATTGATCCTAAATCTTCCATTACTGGGAATAAAAAGAGACCTACTTTGTATTATACTATAAAGAACCTTATTACACAGTCACTACAACCACAATTCACTCACAAAGTTACACTAACAATGAACGTCATTCATAACTAATTTATTAACTAACTAAAAAAAATAAGTCACACAAACTCTCCAGTTCAGTCTAAAACAAACACTACATGTTTGTTTGTTTTAAAAAAATGAAAACTACAGGAGTGGAATCATGACTGATGACAATGTTGGAGAAAACAACATTGTCACTATTTCTTAATTTGTATGTAGAGTTCAGTTAGTCAGTTGCTAAGCTTTTAAATGGGAAATACCATAATAACAAAACATGATATCCATAAAACTTGAAAAAATTATATAAACTAAAAACTTCTTATTCATTCTAAACCAACAAGAATTACCTTGAATTAACAACTGTAAAGTCCATTTCCTTGATGATGTTCCACTTGAATCAAAAGTTTAAAGGCTATGATTACCGCTGTCATTCCTGTTCACTTTCTTGATCTTAAATCTTCCATTGCATTGAGAAAGGAGAGATCTATGTGATGTGGAGTTAGAAATACCCCTTTCTCTCTCACATCCAGTATATTTAATGAATTCTTTAACAATTGGTATCTAGGTATTTCTGAGGAGCTCTACCAGAAAATCATCAAGAAGAATTTCAGGACATGCTCAGAAATACGACAAGTCCACCTCTGAATGGCTCAATAAATAAATATTTTTAATATATATATATATATTTTTTTTAAATTAAGGCTTTGAAGTGACCTTAGTCAAAGTTCACACGTAAATCCAATTAAGATGCTCGCTTCACAGTTCTTGCTGCTAAGGGTCACACAACCACTTGTTAAAGTTATGAAGTAATTACTTTTTCAGATAGGAGTGGGTAAGTTTGGGTAACTTTCTTTTCCTCAATAAAAAATTAATAATTTAAAAAGAATGGTGGCCACCTTCTCGAGTTATCGCATTCA
This sequence comes from Mchenga conophoros, assembly GCF_057382185.1. NCBI lineage: Eukaryota > Metazoa > Chordata > Actinopteri > Cichliformes > Cichlidae > Mchenga > Mchenga conophoros. The sequence goes on from NC_140527.1 coordinate 29,981,226, forward strand.
TTAGAGTTTCAGATTACTGGAGATGTTACCTTTACCTAGAGGTCAAGGTCGCTTTCAGCAACAATACCTGATTGTGGCCACAAGATGGCAGTAATGAAAAAGATGGATGGATGCAAGGAACTAGACAGCATTATGGCACTATGGCAGCTGTGATATCTGCCTTTTGCACCAGGGGGTGCTACAGCACCTGCAGCAATGTGAAGCAGACTCAACTTTTGACACTGGTCTAAAACTCATGCTTTCACTCTTTTCCTTCTCTGAAGCAAAACCTAAATTTATCATTATCATTTTTGTTAAAATATGTGCACTTTTTAAAACTAGACGTTTTACTGAATAATAAATATCTTTAAGCTACAACATCCAGTGAATCAGGAAGGGAAACTTCATGCACCCCCTTTTTGATAACAAGGCTGAAATGTATGCTTACTTTCCGGTGGGGAGTATTTTTGTGTTCATGTGTATGTTTGTGTGAGAGTTTATGAGTGGGTGTTTGGGAGTTTCCCACTAAGTGAACAGAAACAAAAGTAGGTCACATGGTAATGTTGGCCATGTCAAAAGCAGTTGTCACTTTTTCACACACACACACACCCCCCCCCCTCCCTTCAGATTGTTCTAAGTAAGCAAATACAATGCTTCACATTAATACATGTTTAAAACCTGTGAAGAATTCCGAGTCCCCACCATAACAAACAGGAGAGGGCTGATCCACTGCATCATGCCCTAAAAGAAGACAGGACAAGACCCTGAGGAGGAGTGTGTGTGAGGGGATTACTAGTTAGATGATATTCTTTTGTTGGTTGAAGATAGGAACAGTGACCCTACAGTGTCTCTTTTTCATTAGTAGTGTAAGTTGTATTATTGGTGGTGACACAGCAGGCCATGATGCCGTCACATGAAGCTAAACAGGTAAATAAAACTGAATTAATTTAATTGACTTTTTTTTTCCCAGTTATAATATTTAGCTGTTCTTTAGTGTTGTTAGCTGAACCCTAAATGTGTTTCAGACACAGACTTGCATGAAGCACCTTTGCATACCATGGACTAAGACAGATGGGTGCAACCAAATGCTTTTTTCTGTTTTTGGTTAACATTTACAAATTGTGGTCAGAGTCCTTCTGGTTGGGACTGATAACTCGAAATGGTGATGCTTGCTCTTTTTCTATTTGCAGATGAGGAAACCTTTTGTGAAGGCAGGATGCACTATGAAGCTTTGGGGTGATCTGTGGCAATTTAAGTGATGGATAACACTTTATTTAGATAGCATATTTAGATTCTAGCTGTTAAACGATCAATCAAAAGTACTCACTGGAAAAAAGAATAAGGTTCTACTTTATAACACAGAAACAGGTTTGTGGTCCCACTAATGCAATAATTAGGATCAATAACCTGAGAAGGACAGCTAGTGGTGAATATATCACTAAAAGCTTTTGTTCAAGTGGACACATATCAGGCAAGCGGACTCCACATCCTAATACTCACAGCCATGTGTCAACTGCTATAAACCACCATCTTAATAGATCTTAATAGGTCTCTAAATGTCCCACAAGTTTTTCACACAGGGCTATGTAGGTTTGGATTTTATCCTCCCATTTTCTGTTTATTTGTCTTATCATTGTCTTTTATTTAAATTTGTTTGATGATCTGATCTTTGTTGTTCCTGGGACTGTGCTCTTCTGGACACAGATCTCGGATGTTGTTCATGGAATCTCTGAGCTGCTTGCCCATTTTGGGAGTCACAGCCTCAAGTGTTTTGATTACCACTGGGACCACTGCTGGCCTAACCTTCCAAATCTTCTCTAGCTTCCCTCTCACCCCTAGGTATTTCTCAAGCTTCTTGTGTTCCTTCTTCCAGATGTTGCTATCACTTGGTATAGCCACATCTGTCACTACAGTCTTTCTCTTCTGCTTGTCCACCACTACTATGTACTCACTCTCAGGGGTATATCCCATTTATATTCTACAATTACACTGTTATAGTGTATCTGTGCAAAAACCAAAATATATGAAAAGCTACATTTTTGTTCACATAACAAGTGTGGTACAAAAGACGCTTTATTTACAGTTATATTTTCATAAATGTTAAAATGCTTTCTCTTTATCATGTTTCCATTTACATGTTGGTCGAACCTTTACCAAGTGAAGAACTAGTCAAAGGCTTCCACAGAGTACAGATGCAGAAAACACTCAGTGTTTGTAATTAAATCAAGAGGTCATGTAACAATAGTTGTGTTAATGACCTGATATATTACAAAAGTGACAGTTAAATAGTCCAATACATTAAACCTTATAAGCTATGGTTTGTATTTTATACGGGGAATTTACATTAAATGAAGGACCTTTAGGCATCTTAACATCAGCTCCTCACTCCAGCTACTTTCAGTGGAGCTGTCTGTCCAAAAGCACTGAGCACTTCTTCACCTGACTTTATGGACGTTAGCATACACACAATCAGTTCCTGCTGGTTCAGGCCTCCGAGGTCGCTTTGCAGACTTTACTTGGCCGTACTCCACAGCAGCTTTTTTCTCAGCTTGGTTTGCCTGCCTTTTGACAAACTTGACATCAGCAAAGACTTCCTGGTCATCTTCTTCCTCTGCAAAGTAGCAAAAGGGATGGTTCAAATATAGTATTAAAATAAGTGAATGATTAAAGGAATACAAAGACAGTAGATAACATAAAATGACTCACACAAAATATGACATGGGTTCTTTAGCGAGCTTTAGAGTTTATAGTTTGTGGATTTTGCTTTGTTTAGACAGAGCTGTTTCACAGGTTTTTGTGTTAATTGTAGCAGGATAGCAGTATCTGCATATTTAACTGATATATGACAGAGTTATCAATAAACTCTTGACAAGAAATCAAAAATGTATTTAAAAAGCTTACTATTCCGTATATCCTAAAAAACAAAAAAGCAATCTGAGCAAAATAAGTGATGAAATAAAGTGTACCCTTTTTTGTAGGTTTGCTGTTTTGCTTTTTCCTCAAAGCACATTTGACTACTACACCAACAACCAAGAAAATTACCAGCGCTGAGAGAACACTACCGATCAGTGGCAAATTTCCTGTTTCAAAAATAAAAGGCACAAACAGATAGCAGGTTGAATCAGAAAACATGTTGGTTTTTTATCAAGACAGAGAATGAGCAAAGGAGAAAATTACATCAATGGATCTGAAGTTACTTTTTACTTACTAATGTACCATGGCTCATCACTGATGGTAGTTCCATAATCCTTACCCACAGAAGTCTGTTTTGGTGGAGTACACAGGGTGTTATTAGCTTTATACACCCACCGTGATATCTGTGTCCCATTGACTGAAGTACAGTTAATGAAAATAAAGCCTATGAGCAATAAAACACATAATTCATGCAAAGTTACTGTATTAATTAATGAATTAGTAATTATCATATATATATCAGATTATTTATATTCTCACTCACCACAGGTCGATATTCTCTCCTCTTTGGAGACATTACTGACATTATTACTGACTGAGCAGACCAGATGTCCTGACACGTGCTGTTTCAGAGTGATGATGTTAGTCTCATTATTTCCAGAAAGGAGCTCAGCATCTGTCAGTGTGCGTCCATCCAGAGTCCAGCTGTACTGAGGACTGTCCCCTCCCTCAGAGGAGCAGGACACCCTCATCTCTCCCTGGGACAGACACTCAGAGAGCAGCACCACAGAGGACACAGGAGCTGAGAGAAACACACACACAGATCAGTTTTTTAAAATAGTATTTGGTCATTCTTTATAGTCTCTAATGAAAAACAGGGAACGCAAAAAACACATGTATCTGAAATTTTGTGAGATGTATTATATGGATTACCAAAAATCTATTAATGGCTTAATTTCCCAACATTTACCTTGAATGAACAACTGTAAAGTCCACCCGCCTGATGATCTTCCATCTGAGTCAAAGGTTTGAAGGGTATAATTACCACTGTCTGAGCTGCTCAGGTTATTGATCCTAAATGTTCCTCTACTGGGAAAAAGATCCACTCTTATAGAATTAGAAGTAACCTTATTATTTCTTACATTTAATATTTTTAATGTATTTTTTAACAAATTGTATTTATTAATTTCTGAAGTGTTGTCCATCAGCTGGATTTTCACAGTTCCTCCCAAAGGTCCATAACACTGAGCTCCATCCCATCTGCCATCACAGTGAGTTTCCACACCTGCAAACAAAAAAGGATACACAGTTGGTTTGTTTGTTTTTAAGTTACAAATTTGAGTTTGGCAAAATCTGCAAATGTCTACCTAAACCAAAAATGACGGTTTTGTGCCCACTGTCTGTCACAGATGAACATTATACAGGTCTGTGAATCACAGTTAAGGTTCAGCTAGCAGCACTATTTTCCCTGTGCTGATGAACAGTTACAAACTAAAACTAGAAAATTACAAATTCAAATTATACAACTAGAAAAAGTTGCACTTCCTGCGAAAATGTAGTGTGAATGCCGTGTAGTGGAATCTGAAAACAGCAGAAGAAGGAGAGCTATCTGTTGAAAACAGGTATAGAAGCTGAACTCTGCTTTATTTGAAAGACTACACTGAAGAGTGTCAAGAAAGCAGATTACATGTAAGCAGGGAAGATGTGCAGCATCTGTCCCATGGTCTGGTCTGAGAACGGCTGCTCATCTCACCGAGCTAAAACATGGCTCAGCCCGGCAAGCAAAACTGGTGATCACACTGATAATGTGGTTCCTGTCAGCAAAATGGGCTGATTTCTTGACACTCTTCAGTATAGTCTTTCAAATAAAGCAGAGTTCAGCTTCTACACCTTTTTTCAACAGATGGCTCTCCTTCTTCTGCTGTTTTCAGATTCCACTACACGGCATTCACACTGCATTTTCGCATGATTTAGCTGCTGTAGCTTTAGGGTTTTGTTGATGAAACATGTTGCCTTATTGTTATACCATCATAGTCTTACTTCATTTTTATTGCTATAGCCTATATGGCCTGTTAATGAAGGTATAGCCTTCGTTAACAGGGCACTCAAATTAGTATGTTTTGTCACAAATATCAATAGTATTGATACCAGCACCGTTATTGGTATTGGATCGATAGTACGACAGGATCTATAGTTTGTGTTCAACATATGTTGAACAAAATATCTTTAGCTAAATATAGCTCTTTCTTATCTCTCTCTCCTTTTTAATCATGGCAGGAAACATATTATTGATTATGAAATTAATAAGTAGAGACGACATGACAAAAATAAGTTACTCACCATGAGAGACTCCAAGCAACACCAGCAACAGTCCAACTGCAGCTTCCATGTCTGTTCAGCCTGTGTTGATCAAGTCAGCAGCTTTTCCATCAAAAACAAAGGTGGGTGTGGTGCTCTGAACGGACTCCAAATTGTTAGTAAGCAGCCTCAGAGGCGAGTGAAAACGTTGGCGTCCGGTTTTGAAGTTGTACTTGTATATTCATGCACTGAGGGGATAAAAGGAAGTGGTGTCGGTTTTCCTTCCTCTTTTAGCTTTCAAGAAAAAAGATTCATGTGTGATGGATTGCGAGGAAGGGAGGGGAAGCATTTATTATTTATTACTAAGTGATGTTTTGAGCATGCCTAAAATATAAATTGGCCCATAAAAAATAATCTATTCATCTATAAACACTGTAAAAAAAAAAACATGTCTAACCCGTGACAAACAGGTCAACCAGCACATTTTGTGTTTACACACACTGTGCAGTATAGCAGTTAACTCCATGTTTAAAATCTAAGATTACTGAATAAAATATACAGTTCTAAAATGTATTCTTGAAATTAAATAATGGTTCATTCATTCATCTTTAAAGCTGAACAAGGGGTCATTTCAGATTTTTAGCATGTGAAGTATAACTGTACAAATCTTAACAAGACGTATAATCCACCAAAATACGTCACCCATATACTGTAACAACCAGTGTTGGTCAAGTTACTTGAAAAAAGTAATCAGTAACTAATTACTGATTACTCCCCCAAAAAAGTAATCCCGTTACTTTACTGATTACTTATTTTCAAAAGTAATTAATTACTTAGTTACTTAGTTACTTTTTAAAAACACGATTTACAACCTGAAGAGGTGATAAAGTGATAGATCTTTCAGCCCAATTCTACTTTTTCTACATAATCCATCATACAAAATGTAATCAAATGGAAAAGTCTCTTTTTTTAACTTGTTTTATCAGTTTTAATCTTTTAACTTTATGCATCAAGCAAAACATTTAATTATATGCAACATTCTCTGACTTGAATAAATTAGTTTAACATTTAAACCTATTTTCTACACATTCCAGCACATAAAATAAAATATTTTTTGTGTTTTCACTCACTCTTTCAAACAGATGCAAGTAAAACACAGCAGAAAATAAATAAAGTCAAAGACTCAGCAGTCCTTTTGCTCTATTTTCACCTGTAAAGCAGGAGCAGGGTAGGCGGAGGGTTACCCTGGTGCAGGTGTGCTGCGGTCAGTTGAAGAATCCGCGCGAGTGTCTCTGTGAGTTTCCCATCACGTCGTAGCTACTCGGTGCTTGCTCGGAAGTTTAGGGGTTTTTTTCGCTGTAAAAAGAAGTTTTCTTCCCACGCACGATGGACGCTAATGTTTTTGTCACTTTTTATGGAATCAAACTCAAAGTAAGGTCAGTACTTCCACACTTTAAACGCTGCACGCTCATACTCTCTCCCGCACTCGATATATTATCCATTGTTGATCTGCACACAGCTGCTGTCACCAACGTCGCACTTACTTACGTCACTGTCATGAGACATTCTCGCAAAAAAAATCACGGTTTTAGTAACGCAGTAACGCAGCGTTCCTACGGGAAAGTAACGGTAATCTAATTACTGATTTTGCAATAGTAATCCCTTACTTTACTCGTTACTTGAAAAAAGTAATCAGATTACAGTAACGCGTTACAAGTAACGCGTTACTGCCCATCTCTGGTAACAACTGCAATGAAGTTGGATTTCAGTTCTTATGATTTCATTTTAAAACCTGAACATTGGAGGAATAACTGTTCTTTCATATAATGGCACTCTCTCCTGGAACAGAATAATAATACTGCTTCAAACTTTTCATTGCCTAGTTACACCTTTGTTTCCATGAACACTGACAACAATTAGTTATGTGAGATTCTTTTTTCTTTCTTTTGTCCATGCCCTCTGTCCATGCTAAATTATATTTGGGCATTTTTACACTGGTTAACATAGTGATAATAATAATATTGATATTATTCTGTCATCAATCTGAGAACCCCTTATTGTCTAGTATATCATATTTGATACATACAGGTTTTTTTTTAGTTTTTTCTAAAATTCTATATCATCTGTGTGATTTTTTTTCCTGTGAAAGCCCTAAATAAATTGCACAATACACTTTTAAGCAATTGAAACTCTCAACTTTCAAACATTTAGAATTTTCTGGCACTTATCTCATGGCTCAGTTTTTAAAGGGTTAACATTTTGTCAGCTCTCTTATGTTGACGTCTTGTACTGACCCGTTTGTATATGATGGCTTCACAGTGGTCAGATGCACTGAGATGTATTACAATCAGTGTCGGATCCTATCACAATGTCATTCTGTTTAGTTAAAGACTCGAGTTTCACGATGTTTTGTTACTGAAGATGCTTGTAATTAGGCTGCGGGCCAAATTTGGCCCGCAGCCTAATTACATTTGGCCCGCGAAGCAATACCAAATTACTATCAGAGCTGGCCTACTGGTATTATACAGCTAATATATATATTGTTTAGTATTAAGCTTTGCTTGTTCCATATTCAGTTTTTAGCAAAATGTGTTTGAGTCCATAAGAAAAGATTCATTCTTATATCTGGAGGAATAAATATATTTCAATAAATATTAACGTTAGCCCGCGACTTTGTTCCAGTTTTGAACTTTGGCCCACTGTGTATTTGAGTTTGACACCCCTGGTTCACAGCAATGCAAAGGAAGTACACATATTGTACAAGGTGATAAAATATGTGCAGCCACACTGTGCTATTCACACTTTTCTAAGCATGCTTTTTCACTGTAATGTTCCTGTTCTCAAGCTAACTTAAGTTTCTCATGTTATCATGGTCACTTGGAAAAAAAGTGAAAAAAACTTAGAGCAAATGTATTTATTTGGTGTCTAGATATTTCTGAAGTGCTGTGCATCACTTGGTAGACCACAATTAGTGCACTAATTTATTCACGCTTTCTTCAAGCAGTTATCTAAGTTATCTCTAAAATTAGAAACACACAGTGAGCTCACTAACACTGTCAGAGAAAAGTTAAGGGCTTCTCTCTTTACCTGACAGAGGATAAATTATCCCCAGTCAGCCCTTCAGAGTCCACAGTCTGTGATCAGAACACAGTTAATGCTACATCTGTAAGTCTTCCATTAATTACTTATGTCAATGGATCCCCGAGGAAAGCCAAGAAAGCTGATGCTACACTTGCTAAATATTTTATAAAAGTAACAGAAACAACAAGTGAGAAAAAAGGCATCTTCTTGAAAGATGACCTGTTTATGCACAAATGGGCCTAAGTTAAAGCAGGAAAATCAAGATGAGGACTAGGGTGTGGTATGGCAGATGGTAGTTCCCAAGGGGTACAGCCAAGGTGTGTTGCAGCTAGCCCATGAACATTCACAGTCTGATCATTTAGAAGTTAAAAAAACATGACCGCATCCTCCATCATTGGCTGAGTGCTGGGAACAGTTTTTCTGGCTGGGTCTTAAAACTGATGTAGCTAAACCTGTAGCACTTGTCAAATTGCTGGTAAGTGTGACCACTTTGTGCAACCTGTTCCTATCATTCTGCAGTTGGTGAGTCTTTAGAGTGTGTAATTGTTGATTGTGTGGATCTGCAATCTTTAGGTATTTCGAAAATAAAATCTCTAGCCTCAAACAAACATCTGGCATCAAACTTTAAAGATCATGATGCACAAATACTGCCTTGAGACTGAGAGACACTGGGGTAAAGGTCTTGCTTTCCTGCTGTTTGCTGCTCACAAGGCTAAGCAGATATCTCTCAGTTTTATCCCTGCTGAGCTGCTGTTTGGACATAATGTGTGAGGGCTGCTAAAAGTGTTTGTCCTTGATGTTGTCACACAGTTCCGAGCCTCTTCTTTTCTCAAAGTAACATAAAAACGCTATATGATAGGAAAACTGTTCAGTGTTTTTTTTTTTTTTTCAACCTGCTGACAAGTGCTAGTGTTGGTACCCACACAGAGTTGTTTTCAGCAAAATTTTCAGGTCAGGGTTAAGTTAAAAGCAGCATAAATTACACCAGACTCTCCACACACCTGCACAGTGGAAGCAGACACGCCTGTGTTATACTAACATGCTGAAACTGTTCCAGTGACTTTAGGGAAGATCCCCATCTAAAAGACAAACCTTCTGAATCCACTTTCCCTGTCTCAGTTTCACTGATATCCGTGCCAGTAGATAGTGATGGTTCCTTCACTATTTTTATTCATGCAAACCTTTTCTGCTGTTTTGTTTTTCTTTGTTTGTGTTTTTTTGTTTCACTTTAGAGTTTAGTGTGTTCGTTTCTTTCCAGGAGGATTTTTTGTTTGTTGTTTTGTCCTTGGAGACCCTGAAGATGAATTTGCTTCCTTTTCTCCTCCTACTTAAGTTAATTGTAAATAGTTGTTTGTAAAATTGTAAAATAAATCTTTGACTCATCGTTTATGGGCTTATGTATGGCTTGTGCTGTTGCCCTTGTGTGTTACACCCTTGTGCCCCCTAGACTTCACAGACAAATGAGGGGTCATAACAGTGTAATGAAAATTGCAATGTGATTACAGTAACATGATATCAATAGATGGTGTCAAAATCACCCAACTTTGCTTCTCACAGAGTCTATTGACACATTCAGTAGCTGTCAAAGTATAAATATTAATTAGCCTCATCATACAGCAGCTACATCAGCCACAATTATAGTTACAGTCAGTGGTACATCAAAATGTACCAAGAATTACAATGAATTCTTTTTTGTGTAAAGTTTTACAAGCATAGGTGAAGCTTTAAGTTGCAGAACTTAACACAAAGGATGTTATTAAAAGCTACTCAGTGACTGTACTTGATAACAGAGCTATTGCATATTTTAAATAATTAAACAGAGCTAAACATAAGAAACTCCTAATAGCACCACCCGCAGTCCAAATGTAGCTTCGTGTTTCCTCTCTGTTTGTCTGTGAAGGTTCTCAGTCATCCAGGTCATCGTAGTCTAAGGAGCTTGGAAAGAAAAGCGTCTGGACTTCTTTAAGTTCTTTCCTCTCTGTTCACTTTCTGTCAACTTAGCCAGCAGCTTTCAGATAAACTCCTCTACTTTACCAAGATGCAAACAGCACAGGATAAATGCAAGCAGGCCTCTTTGCACACTGTGTGCATAGAGGCACAACTGGTTTCCTGTTGGTGACCGGCTTCAAATAAAAATGTGTGAACTCAGACCAGGCAAGATGTATGTCAGAGAAACCCAATTCTCAAAAGTACTTTTAATATTTACAACTGATTTATATCCAGTTTGAAGCTAATTGAACACAGAAATGACAAAAATACGCTGTATAATAAAGCCATATATATATATTGTTTAATACATTTAAAAAATAGAATACTTCAAACCTCAGAACACATTCACAGACATTCACGATCGTTGTGTTGCTGAAGTTTTGTGTGTTAAGGTTATGTGCATGCAAGTAGATTCTAATAATGAATAAAATGAAGTCAATCAGCATTAATAGTCACCATACAAAACCACAAGTACACATGTAGCTGTTACATAATCGAGCTATTATTCGTATTGATTGTATTGTGCTCTTCCCATATATTATAAGTCTGTACTGATGAAGATAAATATATATATATATATATATATATATATATATATATATATATATATATATATATATATATATATGTATATATGAAGGAAGCCAGACTAAAGTAAGAAAAAGGAAATAAAACATTAAATTTGCTCTGTCTCTTGTTTTTTTGACAACAGCACACTCTTCAAACCATGCATCATAGCAGGTCTCACTATAATCTCATAAAGCTTCCCTTTCACTTATGCTACTATTCTTCTGTAACATATCAGCCCAGACACTCATCTCCACCCAGTTTAACCTGCCACCACTCTCTTCCTTACCTCTCTAATGCATTGTCTGTTGCTTTGATTTTTTGTTATTTAAATTCATCCACTATCACTACCTTTTCTTGTTGCATTTTTACCTTTTCACCCATCTCCCTGACATCCACACACATGTATTATGTCTTGTTTCTACTGAATTTCACTCTTATTCTCTCCAGAGCATATCTCCACCACTCCAGACATTATTCCACAATGTGTTTCTACACCAATCTGCATTTAATTATTAGTTATTGTTAATCTCTGGCTCTCTTCTACAGTGTGTTTTTGTCCTGTCTTCATCTGCTCGCCCTCAACTGGTTGCGGCAGATGGCCACCCCTCTCTAAGCCTTATTCTGCTGGTTTCTTCCAGTTAACACAAATCTAACCAACCAACACGACAGTAGACATGATCACGATTACCTGCTGAAGTTCAAACTGAGCATTCAAATACGTAAGAAAGCTGATTTTGTGGCTGTGAACGTGGCATGGTTGTTGTGGCATTAGTTACTAGTTACTTCTTCAAAAAAGTAACTGAGTTAGTAACTGAGTTAAAATATTTTAAAAGTAATAACTCAAAATGTTAGAAATATTCCAGTGTTAGAAAATCAGCACTGCTCAGTGTTAGCCATTGTTAATCTTCAAAACTGACTAGGTTACTTTTAAACATATAACACTGTCAAAAGTGTTAATTTACACTCAGAGGTGTGGACCCATATAGACACTCTCTAGTGTTAATTTAACACTGGAGATTTTGCTGTGCACTTGTCCTGACAACCCAACAGAGTGAACATTATTGCCACAAACTGTCACCTTCAAGCATGAGCTGAGAGTAGCTATGTGTCTCTCCTGTGCCTCCACCCAGACCCCCCACACCTAGGCTATGCAAGAAAGGGTGGAGTTGGCTTAGGTTTCTCATTACTCATCTTGTTGCTTGTGAAACCTCCCATGCCCAATAATAAGGCTCCAGGTCCAGACGGCTTCCCTGCAGAATTCTACAAAGAATTCTGGACAATTTTGGCACCAGTATTCCACAGCATGTTGCAGGAAATCGAGGAAAAGGGCAGACTACCACCAAATATGAATTCTGCCAACATTAGTCTCCTGCTAAAACCAGGCAAAGACCCTTTATTTCCCTCAAGCTATCGTCCAATTTCTCTTTTAAATGTAGACCTTAAAATAATCTGCAAAGCTCTCTCAAAGAGATTAGAGAAAATGACCCCCCTCTTAATTCATCCTGACCAAACTGGTTTCATAAAAGGTCGGCACTCCTCAACAAACACTCGTAGATTACTTAATTTAATAGACTACTCATACGATAAAAACATTGAAACCATAATATTATCTCTAGATGCAGAAAAAGCATTTGACAGAGTTAATTGGAAATTTTTATTCGCAACTTTACACAAATTTGGTTTTGGAAACTCTTTCATAAACTGGATAAGAATATTATACAATTCCCCAACGGCTCGTATCAGAACAAATGACCAGACATCCTCCAGCTTCTGTCTCCTGAGGGGCACCAGACAGGGATGCCCACTCTCCCCCTCACTTTTTGCAATTTTTATCGAACCTCTAGCAGCAGCATTTAGACAGGCTACAACAATTAAGGGCATAAAATGTAAGAACATAGAACATAAAATCAGTCTCTATGCGGATGATGTGTTGCTTTTTCTGCAAAACACACAAACCAACCTCTCTGAGGTAATTACTTTAATAAACTGGTTTTCAAGAGTTTCAGATTATTCAATTAACTGGCCAAAATCTACAGTTCTCCCCATTAACTGCTCCTTCCATAATTCTTCCTCTGCCCCACTGCAATCCGGAAATATTAAATATTTAGGTATTAATATCTCTCCTAAGCTTTCAGACTTAACTAAACTAAACCACATCCCACTTCTAAAGAAAGTAGAAGGCGATCTGACTAGATGGAAATCTTTACCCATATCACTCATGGGAAGGGTCGCCACTATAAAAATGATGATCTTGCCAAAAATAAATTACTTATTTTTGATGATCCCTAACAAACCATCACAAGATTGGTTCAGATCTCTGGATTCATATATTTCCAAATTCCTTTGGAAAGATAAACCCCCGCGTATTAGCTTAAAAACGCTACAAAGAACCAAGGATAGAGGAGGATTAGATCTGCCTAATTTTCACCAATACTTCTTAGCCAACAGGCTTCAGTTCATCTCAGAATGGTTAAAACATACCTTCTTAGTTGAGCCCTGGCTAGATGTTGAACAGGCACTATGCAAGGATCTAGAGATTTCAGACCTACCATTTATTAGCTCAAACATCAAAAGACATGAATGCTTTAAAAGTATCAACATCAGCTTTTCTCTGACAGCATGGTGGGAGTTTCTAAAAATAACGGAGTCTTCATTAATCCCATGCAAACGTACACCTATCTGGAATAACCCTGACATATTACAAAACAATAATATGATTAATTTCCCAGAATGGAGTTGTAAAGGAATTAAATACTTAGAACATATATTAGAGGGAACAGAATTTATTCCATTTGACAGACTAGTTGAACAATATGGGATCAACAAGACAAGGTTTTTAGAATATCAACAAATTAAATCCATAGTAAAAAAGAAATTTAACCTCAGTCAAGTTGAATTACAAACACCACTAAGTGCGGCACATTTTCTTACTCTTAAATCCCCCAAATTATTATCTAAAATATACAGAACACTTTCTAAATCAATATCCCTTCCTACTGCAAAGTGGGAAGCAGATTTATCAGTCAACCTAGACCAAAACTTCTGGTCTCAGATTTGCTTAAAAACTTTTAAATTAATTAAAAATCCCAGTCTGCAATTAATACAATACAAAATACTTCATAGAGTGCACTATACAGGTCATCGGATGTTTAAGATGGGCTTTACATCTTCCAACAACTGCTCACACTGTCAAGGCAATACACCAGACAATTACATCCACGCTCTTTGGTTCTGTCCACCAGTGCAAAAGTTTTGGCGCGAGATATGTGAAGACTTATCAAAATGTCTGAAATGTAACATTCCAACCTCCCCCTTAGTGTGTTTGTTGGGCAGCTTAGATAATGTCACTTCAGAAAAGAATATAGCCCATATGATCTTCACTGCCCTATGCATAGCCAAGAAAACAGTCCTCATGAACTGGAAAAATAAAAATAATCTTAATTCTAACCAATATAGAAATTATCTATTAGATTACATTAGTCTTGACACAGCCTCTGCCACCACATCAGATCAATTGCTCTGGGCCCCTTTTATCAGCTCCATCACCTAGTGGGGGTGGGGGGTCATAGTTTGGTCCCGCCTTCACTGTTGTGATTGGTGAGGGGGTAGGGACAGGCTTAGGGCGTCGGGGGGTTCCCCGGAGGCATCTTCCTTGGGGGGCTCAACCCGGGGTAGCGGTCACGTCCGGTTGGGGGCTCTGTTGGCTCTCAGGTGACTGTTTCCTCGCGGCTGCGTGCAGCGGGGCTAGGGGAGGGTCTGTGCTGACGGACGTGGGTTACTGACCTGGCAACCTGGCTGCCCCTGGGTGGGTCCGGGATGGGCGTGAGGTTCTGGGGGTGCTCCGTCTCTGGGCGGGGGCCCGGGCCGGGCCTCGGGGGCTCGGGTCCTGGTTGGTGTGTTGCCGGGGTTGTGGGCGGGTGGGTGCATGGGGGCCCGGCCCTGGAGCAGGGTGCCGCCGGTGCATCGAGCCGCCTGGGGGGCTCTTCAACTGGTGGGGGGGATGGTCACATCTGGCAGGAGCTTTCTTCTCTCAGGAACTCTCTGCAGGAGGGGGAGATACAGGAGAGGTGGAGGAAGATCTCAGCCTGGGCGTTTACCGTCTTATGTAGTCTGGAAGATGTGTGGTTGGTGGGGTGGGTGCAGTTTTCTCTGTGGTGGGGTTGGGTGGACTGTCCAGGGCTCTGTGGAGCCGGGGGGCGCTACTGCACTGGGCCCCGGTCTGATGGGCCTGGGCCCCCCTTCCCTGGCGGGTCGCGGAGGGTGGGAGTGCCTACTGGGGTCAGCGGGGGAGCTGGCCCCAGGGAGGGGTTACCTGCCCCTCCCTTCCTTCCCTCCCCATCTCCAGCTGCCTCCCTCTTCCCGCTCCTCCACAACCACCCACACATGCAGGGCCTTGGAGTGGGGGTATGTCACCAGGGTGCAGAGGAGGCTACCCCCCCCCCCCCCCCCCCCCCCCCCCGTCCCCTTCTGGCTGCCTCTGCCTCAATTTTATCCCACAACTTAGACATTCACATTATTCACACTCTCATTACACATACATATAGGATCTTGGGGGTGGGCACAATCACGGAGTCCAAATCACCATCAGGGTGTATACCTCACCCCTGACGTCGTTGCCCACCTCTCAATTTTAAATACACTTAGTCATTGAGGGCTAGCAGGAGGGACCATGCGCTTACCTGCTGCTCCTTGGCAGGTAGCTCCAAGCCCTCCTGGGTTTTAATTGCACCTTAGAACACATATGCATCAACACTACAATGAGCGGGTGGAGGGAGGTTTGGAGTCTTCTCCCACCCCCATTCTCTGCGGCCTGCTGGAGCGGGGGGGCTAGTAGGAGGAGTTGGCCGTCCGACTGCGGTCTGGGGTGTGGGGCCTCCCTGCTGCTGCGGAGTCGGGGTGGTCTGCCTCTCCCCACCGCAGGGAAAAGGGTAACACCACCTGGGTCTGGGTGCAATTCCCCCCTCCAGGGGCAAGGGTACCTAGACCCGGTTTGTAGAGTACGCTTGGGGAGTGTGATCGTGTGTACAGCGTCTCTTTATGTCTGTCTCCACGTTGGTTGAGTGTGGAGTGAGTGCATATGAGAGCATGAGGGTGGGAATGGATGTTTGTGTCTGTGTGTGCCTGTATGTCTGTGTCTATATGTCAGGTTGGGTATCAGACGCCACCTCTCTGGGGACACCTCAGGCCCTCCAAGGTTTGGAGGCCTATCTCCACCCACCACCACTTCCCCTGCCGGTGGCGGACTCCCTCAGGTGTCGGTGTGTTGGTGGTTCTTTGTGTCTGGGGGTGGGCGTCCGGGTACACACCGGCTCACTCCTTGGCGGCCGCTTGTCGGGGCCTGGGGCCTGGGGCTCGCTCGGGCCCCTTTGGAGGTGGGGTGCCCCCGGCCTCTCGGCCTAGGGCTCGGTCACTCAGGCGCAGCTGGGGGCCGGCGGAGCTCACGGGCGCGTCACTGCAACCCCCCCTGGCTTCTGCTCCGCGGCTGCTGAGTGAGCCCTCATCTGGGACTCTCCTCAGCTCTTACTGGAACAGTGGCGCGGCTGCCCCTCTGTTGGTCTTCCATGGTCTCTTGTGTTCTGGGGGCCTCTGGATGTCTGGAGTTTTGATCTCCTCCATACCCGCTTCACACCCTGGAGGACGGGGCTGTGGCCCCCCCACACTCCCTAGCAGATCATTACATGGAGAAACCTTTGGAATGCAAGCATGCTGATCCACACAGGTATGCACACATGGGTATTCACAGACGCGGACTAAAGCTTTCTTGGCTGCTGCCTCAAAGCACACTGTGCGCTGTCTATCTTGCGTGCTGCACAATATCGTTTATTACTTAGTAAATACTGATATCTATGACTAGCTAGTTTATTGTGATGGTGCTTTGTTTTCTCTATTATTATGTTGCTCTTTGTTGTTTGCTGTCTCCTCTGTTTGTTTGTTTGTTTGTTTGTTTGTTTGTTTTTTCTCCATACAGGTGACCCAGGAGTTTTTTTTTTTTGTCTCTCTTCCCCCCCCTTCTCACCGTCTCTTCTCCCCTTGGGTTTTCTTTCTTTCTCTCCCCCTCTCTCTCTCATTCATTCCCCCTGTCCTATTTATTAAAAAAAAAAAAAAAAAAAATGACAAAGGATGAACTGAAGCTCTGCCATCACGTAATGTCGCATACTGCTGTTTCTGATGTCATTTAAAAAAAAAAAAAAAAAAAAAAAAAAAAGAAACCTCCAATGGTGAATGTGCTGTGGTTGATAAGTCACTAAAAATCCTCCATTACCACGTTCTCTTCATCTTATCTTCATTTTATTCCTGTACAGGTGGCGTGGGGCACCCGCAATTAGGTTGTACATGTACAATGACAAAAACGGTCTACTCTATTCCATTTTATTGTACTACAAACTTTTCAAAAACATTTAAAGGAATAAATGTAAACAAATTGAGTACAATACTATTCCTTTCAAAGTAAATGCCTTAGTAGAGGTTTGCACACTCTGAGTGCTTCTCGTTTCATTTTAAGACCTGAACATTGGAGGCATAACACCAAGACAACTATTGTAAATATCTCACATAATGGCTCCTTCCATTGACACATATAAATAATGCTGCTTTCATTGGGGTTTTTTTTGGCCATTTAAAGCTTTGTCTGACCATATTCTGTTTAAAGTGATTTTATTGAATGTAGTTTTTATTGCACTACCTCAAAGGCCCTAAATGTATTAGAGGAACCCAAAATAAACAGCTCTTGACAATAAAAGGTTTTTTAGGGTATTTTACACTTGCTGTAACAATAAGAATACTCTTTATCATCAACGCTTTCTTGGACTGACCTATTTAATAGTTAACAGTTTTACAGTAGTCATCTACAAGTTTGAAATCTATTGCAGTTTCTGACCTCATCACAGTATCAGTCCATGTATCCATTTAAAAACAAAGGTTTTGAGATGTTTTGTTTACAAAATTGCTGGTTGAATTTAACAAAACTTGGCTAAGCAAGTGGACATATCTGCTTATAAGCAGAAGCTCTGAAACTGTACATCTTGATAAGATATGGACAGTCACACTGTGCTATTGTTTCACACTCTAAACATCATGCTTCCTGTGTCACATGTCACTGGCTGTGTAGCAGGAAGGTTAGGACGCAAAGACAGAAGTTAAACTCAAAACAGCTTTATTGCTAAATGAACAAAAACTAAAATACAGAATAGAATAATTCAATCAAGGTAGAAACAGGAACTAATGAACTAGGTTTACTTGGTAGGACACATGAACAGCAGAACACACAGCAAGAGGCACACTGTCTAGAGGAAGAACAGAACATGAAACTAAATGAGACTGAGGCCATACATGAACATATAGGAAGATGAGGGAACAGGCAAGAGGTGGGAGTACAGACACTTATCCCAGGCTAATGAAATAAGAGAAACAAAACAGAACACAAAGCACAAGGGATGGCAAATTAAAACAGGAAATGACTAACATTAATACCTAGACTATGACATATGAGCTTGACACAAAGACAGAAAGTTAAGGAAACACAGAAAAGGCAGAACCAGACAGATACACAAGGTAAGCAAGAAAACGCAGCAATAAATAAACCTGTCCTGCAAATATATTGTTACAGTGTAGCAATAACAAAAGAAAAGTACACAGTATGAATCAGTGATGTTGATTTCAACCACTTGCAACAGTGCTCAAATTCAGTTTAGTACAAACAGTAGTTTCTGGTGGGTTGATTATTTCTATTTGCAATTATGTAATATGTATTTGATTTTAGGCCAAAAAATGTCTCAGATTAAAAGACTACTCTACTTATAGTTACAACATTTGTTATATTAGTTTCCACAGAATACAAATGCATAAGATACTCAGACCTTCTCATGGTAATTCAGTGTAAGCTGTGTAAATGTAAAACATGATTAGTGAATAAAAACAAGAGATACGTGTCATCTAAGTGTTATTTTCACACGCACAGAGATGTGAAATGTCAGTAGATCAAAGTTGACACTACACATTGCAAGAAGTAGAACTTCTCATTTCAACCATCAGAACAGAGTTGTCTGGATAGTCCATCATTTGTGGGACAGCAGAGACTTCAGCTTTTTCAGTTTTCTTTTTCTTCCAAGCAAAGTAGATGAAAATCCCAATTAATAAGAGAATTCCCATCACTGCTCTCAAACCACATAAAAGTAAGGAGTTATCTGTTCAGAGACACAAATATCACATTAAATTAGAGCTTTGACCAGGTTCACTTATGTATAACTGAGTTACCATTGGAGTAAGTGATACTACTAGAGGATTGATTCCTTACCTAGAGGAGTGTCAGAGACTTTTATAGGGCCCATTGTTGGTTTAATACACAGGGTATTTTTGGTTGCAAGCACCCACTTTGTAATGTGTGTCCCATCAGATAAAGTGCAGTTAATGAATATGAATCCTGAGGAATTCATTTGCTGTTTCAATAATTTATAACAAATGTAAAACTCATAACTCTTAAGATATTTTTGCATCATGTTCTTACTCACCACAAGTGCATATCCTTTGTTCTTTGGAGACACTATTGACATGATTTCTCACTGAGCAGACCAGATGTCCTGAGACGTGCTGTTTCAGAATAATGTTGTTACTCTTATTATTTCCAGAAAGGAGCTCAGCATCTGTCAGTGTGCGTCCATCCAGACTCCAGCTGTACTGAGGACTGTCCCCTCCCTGAGAGGAGCAGGACACCCTCATCTCTCCCTGGGACAGACACTCAGAGACCAGCAGGACAGAGGACACAGGAGCTGAGAGAAACACACACAGATGAGTTTTGATATTATATGTCAGAACTGTTCATTCTTAATAGTATATAAGGAAGAGAATTGTAGCCACAAAATACAGTTAAATTTAGAATTTTCAATTAAATATTCAAATTCAGTCTAATCTAATCTAATTTTATTAATAGCAACAAATCACAACAACAGTTGCCTCAAGCTGTTTATGTTGTAAAGTAAAGGACCATCTATACCACACAGAATATGAGATATATTATATAAGATGATATGTTATGTAGATTACCCAAAATAATGTTACATTTACAGGGCTTAACACATTTATTAGGCTACCATCTAATGCAACGTTTATACCACACCTGCCTTAAATAAACATTATTGATGATTAGCAAATATATTTTTTATGTTTCTATGATTTTTCATGCACCAATATTTATTAGCCCTTTAATCCAAATTATATTTTAAACACTATAAAGTATTTATCTATAAAGTTTAAAATGTTTGATGTTTTTATACATTTGTTAAGCACTATATATAATAATTGTAGTCATTTCTTGAAATGGAAAAAATTACCTTGAAAGATCAACTTGAAAGTCCGCTGGCCTGATGATTTTCCATCTGAATCAAAGGTCTTAAGGCTATAATTACCACTGTCATTGCTGCTCAGGTTATTGAGCCTAAATGTTCCATTACTGGGAATAATGGTAGACCTGTTTCCTATCATATTAACCTGATTATTTTTCACATCTACTATTTTTAAAGAATTCTTTAATAATTGGTATCTAGGTAATTCTGAGGTGCTGTCCATCAGCTGGATGTCCACAGCTCCTCCCAAAGCTCCATAACACTGAGCTCCATCCTGTCTGCCATCACAGTAAGTTTCCACACCTGCAAATTCAAAAAATATTTTTGTAAAAAAAACAACAACAATAAAAAAGATATTAAGCAGCACTGAAGCAATTAAAAAATAATTCTGAATATTTCACTCACAGTGGGTTAATTGGTTATAACGTGTAAAAACAAGGTATTATACCTGGCATTGTGTCTTATATGTCACAGGTAATGGAGGCACCAGTACACGGTCACTGCAAACATGGTCACTACAAACTTTGCAACAAACTTGCAACGTTACAGTAGTAAAGTCCAAAATTTAGAGATATCTTAACGACTAAATATACCATATTTTCAGATCATAAGGCACACTGGATTATAAGGTGCACTGTCCCCGAACGGGTCTGTTTTCATACATAAGGCAGATAAGCGTCAGATAAGTCAATTTTGCTCAACTCATTCTTCTTGCTTCTTCCATTTCCGTACCATTGATTCATGAATGTTGAATCTTCTTTCAGCTGCTCTATTCCTGTGTTGTTGCAGTATATTAATGACTAACCTTTATTGTGGATGGGTTATCTCAGTTGTTCTCCTGACTGAAGTTTGGTCTGTTTATAGCATCCTGCCATGCGATTGCATTTGTCCGAATACCATCGGGAACCCTCACGTTAACTTTTATTGAGTGGAAAAAAGTTAGCATTCGTCCTCTAGCTTCACTGTGTTTATGTTGTGCTAACATAGCTGTGTCACTAGCGATCATGTAGCAAATCATTATATACCAACCAGCCCAACTTTAGTAACCCTACAAAAGTCACTGCTGTTTAGTTTTCTGTCTTCATCTATGTTGGAAGTGAGAGCAGTCCCTAGTTTTATACTTGAAAGGTTTCACATCATTACTCTATGTAATAATACCAGCGACAGGCCTACATCTGTAATTAGAATCATATGAGACAAACACAATATGAGTTTATAATAGTGTCAAATTGAAGGCTTCAACTTGATAGCTATGTTTCGTCTTTTTACTACTGCTATTTGCAATTCATTTTATTTTTTATAAAATTTTTGTCCCTAGTTTTATACTTTGAATTTTGATTTATTGTATTATTTCATTATTTGATCAATTCATGGAGTCCTTTAAAGCTTTGCATTATTTCACAAATGTTTGTAAAAGTGGGCTGTATGGTGCTTGATTTAATATGCCTGCGGCAATGTAACCGAAAACACCTGAATTCAAATATTAAGAGATGCCTTTGTCTATATACACCATTTATATAGTGTACATTACCAGTGTTGGTCAAGTTACTTGAAAAAAGTAATCAGTAGCTAATTACTGATTACTTCCCCCCAAAAGTAATCCCATTACTTTACTGATTACTTATTTTCAAAAGTAATTAATTACTTAGTTACTTTTTAAAAACACAATTTACAACCTGAATAGGTGATAAAGCGATAGATCTTTCAGCCCAATTCTACTTTTTCTACATAATCCATCATACAAAATGTAACCAAATGGAAAAGTCTCTTTTTAAAACTTGTTTTGTTAGTTTTAATCTTTTAACTTTATGCATCTAGCAAAAATTTAATTATATGCAACATTCTCTGACTGGAAGTTACTGCCCATCTCTGTACATTACAAACGTCACTGCTGTTTAGTTTCTCTCTTCATTTATGTCGGAAGTGATAGCAGAGCTGTACGTCTTAATTTGTTTACGAAATCTTTCAGTCAGAACATGGTATATCCTGTTTAGGTGGAAACTAGCGAGCTAACTCCCTGCTAACTTCTAACTCCATTAAATTTAATAAATTCTGTTTTCATGGATGCCTCGATTTTGAACTTAATTGTTACACCTGGTAAAGCAGCAATGCTGATCATTATATTAAAGATGAAAGCATTTAGAAGGTTTTTAACTCCCAGTGATGGCCCAGTGTTCATTTATCTTTAGGACCTGAACAGACTCCGTGAGGCTCCTGACTATGTTATCCATAATGCTCCGACAGCAGTGCGGCTTCGTAGCTTACCAAAGTCGTACTAAAAATCTTTTTGACAGATTTTTGAGAACGGTTTATCACATAAAATTGGTTCGAGGTCAGTAAGCACAACCAGAATTCATACATGAGGCGCACCGGATTATAAAGCGCACTGCTGATTTTTGAGAAAATGTAAGCATTCTAAATGTGCCTTATAGTGCAGAAAATAGAGTACTACTAAAGCAATTTGGTAAGTAAACAGTGTATAATATGTCACCTATGACAACTACAATTACGAAATCATGGCAATAAAATTTTGAATAAACCAAGCTACTTTTTGTACCTTACGAAATTTTAATTTAAAGTTTTAACATTTAGTTGGAAAAGTAAACATCCTTAGATGTGGGAAAAAGAAAATAGGTAAAAAGATTCCATTATGAGGTAATTCCATTTCAACCACAAAAACTACAAGAAGAAGAAGTTGAAGAAGAAGTTGGTTTTGTGCAGCAAGGATGAACAAAAACTGCCTAAATTCTAAAAATGAATGCACAAAGTAAAGAATTTCTCCATTTATCTGCAGCTATATTTTTTCCAGTTAAAAACTTTAAAAAATATATCACTCAACACTATTGCATCATACCGCTACTGTAACTGATGAACACATTAGTCATGTTGGAAATCTGTATTTGCCAACATGACTATAACTCAGCACTGCTTGTTTTTACCTTAAGTGCATACTGTAAATAAGCTGAACTTATAAACAAATAAAAGACAAGAGATCCTTTGGCTGTTTTCAAGTAGTCAAATGTACTAACACATGCCATGGCTTCAAAACACACTGTTGATATATAAGATTTTTACATTATAAAAGTGTTGCATCTCAAATGCTGAAAAACTCACCCTGAGCAACTCCCAGTAGAACAATCATCAATCCAAGCACAGCTTCCATCTTTTCTCACTGTTCAATGCGTGCTGGTACAGTTTTCAGCTGTCCGAGTGATTCCTTACATGTGATAAGTGTAAATAGTAATCATCCACAAACATCAGTGGAGATTGTAGCAAAGAGAGCTTTCATTTAATATCCAGGCAACTTTAAATCCAAGGAAAACTTATAATGAATTTTATTTTTGTATAAATTTATCATAAGTGTAGCTCAACCTTTAAGCTGCAGAACACTAAAGATAATATTATCATCGATTCAGTGACAACACTTATTACCCCAGCTGCTGCATATTTCAAACAATTAAATACAGCTCACCACAGATATGATGCAATAATAGCATCATCAGTAATATAAAATAATAATATGATATCAGCATCACCTACACAAACACAGCTTCTGTGTTTCTTCTCCATTCAGCCTATTCAGCAGGCAGCTTTCAGACAAACTCTTCTACTTTACCAAGATGTAAAAAGGCACAACCTACACTGACCATGTTTCCTGTTGGTGGAAGAACGTGTGAACACTGACCAGGCAGGATGTGACTACAATAGAGCTGCAAAGAGAGACAAAAGAAAGAAGCTGCCTACCAATTTAATGAAAAACAGTCAATTATTTTTACCTGTCAAACCTTGAAACACTTTCACAGGCATTAATGATTGTTGTGTTTTTCAGTGGTTTTGAAATGTACCAAATTTCTGTGTGTCGAGGTCTCATGTTAGGTTTCGCCATAAAAGGAGACATCAATGTCATTGCACAGCAACTGTTACCATCACACAGAAAGAAGTGAAACACAAAAAAGTGTCAAACCACAAATATGCATGTAGCTTTTATTACACAGAGCCTCTCAATAACTCTTCTTGGTTATATTGTGCTCCTGCTCTATGTTTATGTCTATGTTTAAAATGTAGACTGATGAGCACAGGGTACACAATGCCTTTTGATGTTTTATTTTTTTGCTTTTAATTTTTAATAAAAATAGTTTAGGCAATGTGGGTGCGTTCAAACTATTACATCTGTATATGATACAGTATTTTGAGGAAAATAGATGCTGAAAGAAGAAATCCAAAGCAGAATATGTGTGTGGAGATTGAAATATAATCTCTGATATTATATATTAGTTGCCTGGGCAGATCAGGAAAACCACAGCTTTTTCATCTTCTTTTGTTTGCTCCCTCTAGAGGTCACCACGGTAGATTATCAACTTCTGCAGGCTTTCTGTTTTCCTCCTGCCTGGCAGCTCGATATTCAGCACCCTCGATTACACCTCTCCAGTATTTAAAAACCTCACCACATGTCTAAACCCTCTCAGACTTGCTTCTCTAACTTTGTCTCCAAAATCCTCAACCTGAGCTGTTCCCTCTGATATACTTATTTTGAGTCTTGTACATTCGGGTTACTACCATTGAAGATCTTAACATCCAGATCCAAACCATAAATCATAGCATGTCTCACTCTTCTTGCTATTCTTCTGTCACCCCTGACTCACTCAACAAAAACATAGTTAAGCCAAACTGGGTTTGAAATGTAACATTTGATTTTAAAACCTGAACACTGAATTCATAATGGAATCAGCTCAATTTTTAGATAATGGCGCCCTCCAGTGATTAAGAATTATACAGCTTCAAAGCATTTTTGCACTGATGTTTACAGGAATATCATAAAAACAATGCTTTCCCATATTCTGTCATCAATCTGAAATTGGGAAATTACACTTATTAAGTTTTGCCAGATTATTTGTTCTGAATTATTGCAGTGACATATTTGTAGGTGGCATCCTCACAGGGGTCAGGTAGGTTTGAAGTGTGTGTAACAGCTTAACTAAATTGATATTACAGTTTTTATTGATTGCATTTGCACAATTCTCACAGCAGAAATGTTATTCTCACCACTCTTAATACAGTTCTGAAATCAGTAACACATTAATCATTCTCATCATTTTCACACACTGCTGTTGTTTCTGCACATACTTCACCTCTAAGATATTTGTTACTGTTCTGTTACAGGTTGCTGTTAACACGGCCCCTGACACAAGTGATATGTGTTTGACATATTACCATATTTGACATGATGCAACGTTCACCATTTATCCAGATTTGTGACTGGCACCAGCCACCCCAACCCTAACCTGCCTGTGGGATTCGTGTGTGAACTTCCCCATCGAGCAAACAGAAATTAAACAAAGGCAGGTCACAGAGTAAGTCTGGTCATGTCCGCAGTTCTTATCACTTACTTTTTCCTTTCCGTCACATCATCTTAAGTAACAAACACAATGCATCGCATTATTAGGATAAGCTAATTAGGTAAGTTCAATTAAACTAATATTTAGATGTTCTTTAGTGTTGTTGTCAGATCTCTGTGTTTTACTCACAGACTTATATAAATTTTGCATATAATTTATTTACTTCAACTGATACAAACAGATCCAGAAAAAATATGTTTGTTTTAAATAAATATTTAAATTCTTTTTGTTTTTGTTTTGCTTCCTTCCGGAGTAACTGTGGACCTTGAACTGACGGGCAGCAGCTCAGAAATGTTTAGATACCAGATGTTAAAGGATCAATTCAAAGTATTCACTAGGAGAAACAAAACAGTTTTTCTTAATATGATAAAAACTGAGCTCTCTTTATTCCCAATAATACAAGGCAGCTTTATTGTGCTGTACAAACTTGGGTGTCAAAACAGGGAAACAGAACATATAAACTGGGATGGACGGAGTAATCTAACTAATCAAGAAATGGGAGAGAAGGGAAACACAGCTGGTACTAATTACACAGACCAGACGGGGAACAGAGGCTGAACATAGAGCAGAACAGTCAAAATAAAACAGGAAGTACATGACAGACACAGAGACCCACACTAGATACTGAACAGAGAGAACACTGAGTACAGGGACAGGAGTGACATGAGACACTACTGACTGGGGAACAAGACAAACAGGAGGACAGAACTAAACATAGACTAAACATGGGGGCACCAGAACAAAACTTAAAAAACTAGAATTACCAGAGCAAAGAAAGACTAGAGTGCTTAAACAGAAACCAAAACACTAGTAATCATAAACCATGAAGTCACAGATTAATAATAATAATAATAAAATAAATCCAAACTCTGGGTTACTGACCCAGGACTGGACAGTCATGGTTTGGCCTCCCCAAAACTTGCAACTCACCATTATTTAAGCAGTGTAGGATCATCTTGAAAGAACAGCAGAAATCACAGCCAACTTTCAAAGAAGAGCGTCGAATGTCCTTGAAGAACCCTGGATAACTATTCCTGAAAGCTACTTAAAGAAATTACAAGAAGATTTACTTAACAGAGTTCATACTGTGTTGAAGAATAATGGTGGTCATATCTGATATTAAGCTGCTAGAATTTCACTAAAAAGAGCCAGAGAGAACGAGGGAGAGATTCAATAAAGATTTTCAGTCCAGAGTATATTATTTGATATATTCTACAAATGAACAAATATTACAGTGTAGCTGTACGTAAGGAAAATATATGAAAGCCTGTATTTTCACATAACATCTTTGGTAGAGAAAGAAGCGTTATCTACTTTGTTGCGATCGTGGTTCAAGAGTTGGGAGTTCGTCTTGTAACCGGAAGGTTGCCGGTTTGAGCCGCGGCTCAGACAGTCTTGGTCGTATGTCCTTGGGCAAGACACTTCACCTGTTGCCTACTGGTGGTGGTCAGAGGGTCTGGTGGCGCCAGTGTCTGGCAGCCTCTCCTCTGTCGGTGCGCCCCAAGGCGGCTGTGGCTGCATTGTAGCTTGCCATCACCAGTGTGTGAATGGGTGGATGACTGAACGTGTAAAGCGCTTTGGGGTCCTTAGGGACCAAGTAAAGCGCTATACAAATACAGGCCATTTTACTTTGTGACATTTTTATAAAGTTCTCTTTAAGAACACTATTTACACATTAATTCCTAAAATCTATATGCCCTAGATCAGGTTAATAGTTTAATTTTTATATGTAAATATGCCACAGATGTTTTCTGATGACAAGCAGAAAAAAGGAGAGACTACACCACTCTAACCATGCTGACAGTTTCTTTGTATCTAGTTTTTCATCTTCAGCTTCAACATGACTGTAGAAGCAGAGTTAAGCTGCATAAATCTTATTCTGAGTTTTTGTATTTTGATGATATTTGAATTGAGACTGAGCTTGTAATACAGTGTCAAAGATCTTCTTACCTAAAGGGTTCTGTGGTAAACTGGCTCTGAGCTAATTGAAAATACAATTAAGTTGACAAGATGCAGATCACGTAACTTCCCTAAATGACAGAATATAATCAATATTGTTATTGTGATCTCTATGATAAAAAATCAACACAGTCTGAGATTCAAATATATGATGCTGGCAGGTTTTATTGTGTAATGTTTCTTGAGATGACATACATTATGAAGTAATGTTACATAAATTTGAACTAAACTGTTGTAAACATACCACAGCAGATTTGATGATTCATACATGAACATGCTTTTCAGCATACTTTATTGACACTTTTACTCTCTCACGGTTGCTGTCACAAACACATGGCTGCAGCTCTACAGCTGCCAGCCACACACATCACCACCAACAGCAATGACAACAGTTATAACACAGACTTTAAGCTGGTGAAGGGTGATTGCGGATGCTGTTCAGGTGCTCCCTCTCCTGCAGTGACACCACTTACCACAACCCACCACAACCGTACTTAAATAAGTTAGGAAATTATTTTTGTTTCGACTGTAAAATTTATTATGCAGATATCAAAGAAAAAATACAACTACAAAACTTTAATATAACGTGTTCTCTTCTTCTGTAACTGAAAAGTCAGCTGTGGGCATTCAGATCTTTTATCAATGACCAAAACCTTTTCTGCACTGAATTTTTTACAAAGTGTAATGATTTTAAATGTAATTATTTAAAAATAGTGTGGAAAACAGTCACAGTAGTAGTGTAACAGTAAATGCAGAGGTTCCCTAACAACAGAACCATTTTGCACAATACAGTGAAAATAAGATAAATTAATAAATCAATAAGCATGATCCTTGATGGTTTATATTTGTACGATGGGAAATCACATTAACTGAAAGACCTCTAGGCATCTTGGCATCACCTCCTCCGTCCATGGACTTTGGGTGATGCAGTCTATATAAAAGTAGTGACCGCTTAAATTATCGTGCATATTTTGGATGTTAGCATAAACAAAACCATCTCCTGTTGTTTCAGTCTGGCAAGTTCATTTTGAAAACTTGATTAACTCCAGCTCTGCTATTTTCTCCCTTTGCTTCACCTGCCACAACACCAACATTAGCATAGACTTCTTGGCCATCTCCATTCTCTGCAGAGCAGCAAATAGAGTCAGTGAATGATTAAAGAATTTTTCATGTTCTATGAAACTGTTTGCTAATAGTCAAAAAATGTCACTGTATGGAAAAAGTTCGTTTTACCACAAAGATGCAAAATGATTTGCATTTTACATAGATAAATAAATAAATAAAACATGACTTTTAACATTCTTTTGGGAGCTTTAAGCTTTACAAAGCTGGGCAAAATTGCTTTCAAACACTTTGTGTTAAAGGTAGTTGGTTAACAATACTTGCATATTTAACTGACACATAACAGATATCAATAAACTCTTAGCAAGAATAAAAAAAAAAACTATTTAAAAGTGCTCAATTATTCTGTTTATCTTCTTAAAAAATGCAAAAAAGAGCGACCTGAGTAATGGGAGAAAGAAAAAAAAGATGTTTGTTACCGTTTTGTTTTAGGCGTTTGTCGTTTTTCTTTTTCTCTGAGCAGATGATAACTGCACCCACAGCCATGAAAATTACCAGAGCTGAGAGTCCACCACCAATCAATGACAAATTGCATGTTTCAAAGATAAAAGACAACAAAAGATGAAAAAACTGATTTCATTGGATCTACTTAGTTTTCACTTACTAATCCATCATGATTCATCTCTGATGGCAGTTTCTTTTTCCTTACCCACAGAACTCTTTGCTGGTTCAGTACACACAGTGTTATTAGTTTTATGCACACACTCTGATATCTGTGTCCTGATGACTGAAGTGCAGTTAATGAAAATAAAGCCTATGAGCAAAGAAACCCACGTAATTTGCTAAAGATATACAAAGTGAGCATATCAATTGCTGAGTGATTATCAGATATTATTTACAAAGACCTCACTCACCAGAGGTAGATATCCTCTCTTCTTTGAAGACATCACTGACGTTATTACTGACTGAGCAGACCAGATGTCCTGAGACGTGCTGTTTCAGAGTGATGATGTTAGTCTCATTATTTCCAGAAAGGAGCTCAGCATCTGTCAGTGTGCGTCCATCCAGAGTCCAGCTGTACTGAGGACTGTCCCCTCCCTCAGAGGAGCAGGACGCCCTCATCTCTCCCTGGGACAGACACTCAGAGACCAGCAGGACAGAGGACACAGGAGCTGAGAGAAACACACAGATCAATTCTGATACCGTGACAGGATTTTGGTCTCCAATGAATAACTGGGAAAGCAAAAAAATATATCTGAAAATTGTCCACGGGAACTTGTGGATTTTAGTTTGTAGTCCCTGCCAGAAGGACTGTGGTTACATTTTCTGACGATTGTCAGTTTAAGTCCATTAATGTAAAGCTTTTATTTGTGAACAGATACGTATTATACAGGTCTGTGACTGAAACATAGTTTGAGGTAAGTTAGCAGCTCTAGTTTCCTTGTGCAGATATTCATCAAGATGAAAATTTACAAAACCTAGCTGGAAAATTGCAATTTTCCAAACGACAAAACAAATGTCTGAATTGTATTTAGCTGCTGTAGCGTTTAGACTCTGCAGCTGTGCATGTTGCCTTACCACACCATCATCAAATGTTTTAAGTAGCCTGTACTTTTCTACAAGAAAAAAAGTAAAAATGTCTGGTATGAAATAGAACAGTTGTTTAATGAGGTAATTTGTCATAGTTGTATTTACTTATATGTGTTTACTGCATATTCAATGATCTCAGAATGGCACATTAATGTTTAAAGAAAAGCAGGCCAAGCAAGCTGGAAAAATTTGTCTTTTGTTGTTGTTGTTCTTTTTGTTCCAAACTTATTTTATGGACTGTACTAGATTCCGTGGCTGCAAAACATCTCATTGTTATAAGATTAGGTATTAAGCAAGTTTTGTAGCTCACCATGAGAAACTCCGAACAACATCAACAACAGTCCAGCTACAGCTTCCATGTCTGCTCAGTGTTCAGCCTTTGTTGATACAGTCTGCAGCTTTCAACGTTTTTTACTCAGAAACAGGCGTGTGTGTGCTGGTCTGAACAGGCTCCAGTGTACCCTGTTAGCGATTAGCCTCAGAGAAGAATTCTTAAAAATTTTGGTGTCAGGTTTCATTGATGTTGTACTTAACAACTTCTTTTCTTTTGTTTGTTTGTTTCTTTTTTTGGCCCCACAAACACAAATAAATATAGACAATTAGGGGGAAAAGATTTCGGAATTATTTATAAAGGTTTCATTTTCGCTTCATATCATTGGTTGCACTGGATTACTTTTTGATAATCAACACATTTTTAAATAGTCTGACTTTATGTCTTCACTGAGGCGACACGGTTACGCAACTTATTTATAACTGACTGCATTCATGTTATATTTTCGCTTTCTGTTCATGATGTTGAAAATACTTGTTTAAAACCAAAAGTATTTTATGTTCAATATCAGAAGTACTGTACTGTATATTAGTGTGAAATGTGGGGCACATCTTAGGGGCTCATGTAAGGCAGCCCACACTTAGGCCATGTCCACACTAATACGTTGTCATTTGAAAACACATCTTTTCTTTCTCCATTTTGGCGTTTCAGACAAAAGCACCATTTTCAAATTTATCGGGGCTAGTGTGGACGTAGCCTTAGAGCAGGGGTCACTAACAGGCGGACCGGTGTCCGAGTCCGGACCCAGACGCCATCCTATGTGGACCCGGACCTATAGTTAACAAAATATTAAATTATATTTAATTTTGATGGGGCGATTCAATTTTAAGCGGTAACATTACATTGTATTAGACCAGGGAACATACAAACCAAGCGAGTGCGAGTTAAGCCACCCACGTGACACTACTTAGCCAATCAAATCTGTGCATTCAAGGCGATCGCAACGCTGAATGCAGACACAGACAGACAGAGGAAAGAGACGGTGAGAGGCGAATGACAAGCGAGGCGATAAACGATACAGGGAGACAAGACGTGAGGTGGAGTCACAAGAGGTAAAACAACTATGGCGCTTTCAAAAAAGAGAAAATAGAACTTTCAAGACTGAATGGACCGACGCATATATGTTCATTCCTCCAGCCGCAAGCAGCAAACCAGTGTGTCTCATATGTTCAGAAACCGTGGCACTGATTAAAAGTGGCAATGTCAAACGCCACTATGAGGCAAAGCACAAAGCCTTTGAACAATCATACCCACCCAAGTCTGAACTCAGGTCCCAGAAAATTAGCAGTCTCAGAGCCCAATATGATCAATCCACAAGGATCTTAACCAGTTCTTTCACCGCCCAACAACGTGCTCCTGACACGGAGGACGTGTCCCGGACCTCTGCTTGAGAAGATTTTCTCCAACTGGACCTCCTCAAATTTTAGTTTAATACCCCTGCCTTAGAGTGTGGAAATACTACTATATGTACAATTGGCCCCACTGTGGAACCCTCTCTGCTTAGTATGGGCAGCCCACACTACGTGCTGCCCAACTGGGGCCCATATTTCTTCATAATTCAGGAAAAAAATGGAGGACCCGGCCCATGACTGCGAAGGCCGGGTCCTCTGGTGGACGCAGCTTCAGAATTTGGACACCCCCGGCCTGTTTCCGGCCGGACAATAATAACAGTGACATTTAACTTGTTTTATTTGATAAATAAACACTGTAAGATTCAAGTTTTTTGTGTATATGTATACCACTCCCACCCCCCAACCCCCAACAGCCCTTTTGAATGTCTCCCTAATTCTGAGTTCTCAAAGTTGGTAAGTATGTGCTAGGCTTGGCCCACATCAGTCTAAAATTGTATGTAACCATGAATAACC
This sequence comes from Mchenga conophoros, assembly GCF_057382185.1. NCBI lineage: Eukaryota > Metazoa > Chordata > Actinopteri > Cichliformes > Cichlidae > Mchenga > Mchenga conophoros. Next base: position 30,013,597 of record NC_140527.1, read on the forward strand.
TGTCCACCAGGAGAGACTGGACAGTATAGATGTAAAACAAATATGCCAGAAGTTTATCTCAGCTAACGAAAGGAGAAGGCATGTGTTTGGCTGCTTCACATAGTGGACATTGAGTTGTTGTGTGGGGCACCAGTAGTCCATGTCTGTTGCTGTAACAGTAGTTCATGTTTAGAATAAAAAATCCCAGCTCACAGATTTGATAGGGGCAGTAGTTTACCTAAAATGTTGCATAATTTTTCTGAGAGATCTTTTACTTTGTGGTAATCTTATATGAGTAGTTTTGTATAAGAGATGTTGGTGTACTATAATATGAAGTAATGTTGTTAAGTCCTTAAAGTCATATTCTTTTATTGTCATGATTGTATTTGAAACTATTTTTATTTTTGAATACCTGATTTATATGGAATATGGCCGAGGTAAACTAAAGTCTAAAATACTTAGTCATTTGTTTAATAGTAATTTAACATTATATAATTCACATATAAAACTATGAATTGTGATTTTAAATGGTTTAAAAGCATGTAGAATAGCATATGTAGGCAAGTATATTTCTCCTCTTTGTATTAAGAAGCAAAGACAAAAAAAAAAAAAAGAAACATGGCAGGGTTCGGTGGCTGAATCATCTGTCCCCACCAATGCCAAAACCAAATCTTCGACCTTGCGCTGATATATAACATGTAAATATATATTAATGATATGCCACATGTAAAAAGCTGAAAAAACTGCATGAATGAGGAAAGGAGAATGATAAAGAGCGCAGTGGACACTGATTAGCCCAAAGAAGGTGAGTAAGAAGATGATTGGACTAGAGTAAAGATGACGGTATTGAGACTGACAGCGTGGGAAAGTGGCAGTGAGGTAGAGAACAGAGAAGCAGGCAAATGAGTGACTACAGATCTTCCCTAGTGAACTCACACATAACGTTCATTACAATCTATTTAGTGACTGTCTTTAATATCACGGTTGCTACAGGTTTCAAATAATTAAACCCAGTTCACCACAAAGGACAACTAATAGTATCACCTACACAAACACAGTTTCTGTGTTTCTTCACTATTCAGCCTCTTGTGACTGAGCAGGCAGCTTTTAAGTAAACCTTGTACTTTACTAAGATACAAATAGGCAAAACCTCTGACCATGTTTCCTGTTTTAGTGATCAGCTTCTAAATAAGAATGTGTGAACTCAGACCAGGCAGGATGTGACTACAATACAACTGCAGAGACTGAGAAGACAGACTGCAGTCATTAATTTAGTAATACTAAAACTCTAAAACTCCTAAACCAATTTTGTAATTTTATTCAAGATTCAATTCAGGATTTTTCATGTACATAGTTATACAAGTATAACACGAAGTGAAATGTGACCTGATACGCTCCTCGACTGTGCAAAATATATAGAGAAAAACATTATATACAGTAAGTAAATAGATATATACAAAGATGACATTATGTGCAATATTGTCCAACTTATTATGCTTTTTCATCGACACTTGATATTTACAGCTAAATTAAATTAACAAGTTAAAGGGGGTTTTTAAGCACTTTGAAGTACACAAAAATTACCAAAAAAGTGTGTAACTAAGCCACAATTGTTTTTAATTTAAGAAATATAAATAACAGATTCCGTCAAACCTTGAAACACCTTCACAGACATTATTTCTTGTTGTTTTGCTCAGTTTTGAAGTGTTGTCTGAAGTTCTGTTCGTTGATGTTATATGTCAGGTAAAACCGTCATTGTGCACAGAAGGAAACACAGTGAAGCAATAGTAAGTGCTACTACACAAACCACAAGCACACATGCAGGTTTTAAAATGAAAAGCCTCATTTTTATTATTTTATTTATTTTTGTTATATTCTACTGTGTCACTACATTTAACTCTGGATGAACACAGACTGCAGCACATATTTTAATGAATTCATTTTTTAATAAAAGCAGTTTGTACAATGTTTATAACCTGTGTTCATGATTACATTTATATACAATGCAGTATATGGAGAAAATGAGATATTAAAATAAGAGGACAGAAACAGAAGATGAGGTTTACCCTTTTATTATAAACTGTCTGGACAGGTCAGGAATACCTCTTCTTCTTCCATCTGATACTTTTAGGGGCCATCCCAGCAGTCCGTCTTCCTATCCCTAGTATCCTCTCCTATCATATCAGCTCTCTGCATGTCCAACATGACAACCATGTTGTCTCCAAACTGCTCAACCTGAGCTGTGCCTCTAATATACTAATTTCTACTCTTGTCCATCCTGGTTACTCCCAATGAAAATGAACTAAAAATATAGATCTATAGATGACACTCAAAGGTAAACAGAAGGTAGAATGTGAACAGAAGATTAATGAGCTTGAACACCAAACTCACCATTAACCACAATGAACCTAAAGCCCCATTGAACAAAATTAATTTGAAAAATGAGTAAAACCCCAAAACATCATAAAGCTCACAACCCTGGGTAAATCACATGGGTGACTTGGGATTACTCTGTCTCCACCTCTATCTCCCCTCTTTGACAACTTGCTTTCCTTGCTTTTGTGTGAGACTGACATCAGTAAACATTATTACCTGGTCATCTTCTTCCTCGGCAGAGAAGCAAGAAGAATAAAGTAACATAAGTGAGTCATTAAAATAATCGTTTGAGGTCTAAACAGAAGTTTACCATCATTTCTTCAGCAGACTGAAAATTGTGAAATGGTTTCACTGATTCTGACCAAAATGCACACAAAACATGACTTTTAATTTTGCTCAGTTCTGGCTTTTTTGATGTATCAACAAACTTTTGGCAAAGAATAAAAATTGTTTATTTAAAAAACAGCAAACAGAAAAATTGTTATATGTAATTATTAAAAGAACAAAGTTTTTTTTACCTTCCTGTTTTGTAGGTTTGTTTTTTTGTTTCTTTCTCCGAGAACAGATGACTGCTACACCCACAACTAAGAAAATTATCAGTGCTAAGAGAACACCACCCATCAGTGTTAAAATTCCTGCTCCTAAAATAAATGAAATTTAAAAAAAAAAACAAGTCAACATGTGTTTTTATGGCAAAACACAAGGAGAAAATAAAGACAATTACATCAATAAATTCATTGCATTAAAGTTTTAATTTATTAATGTGCCATCAGTGATTATTATTGTCCAACTGATTAATATGCAATCAATGAAAATGAAGCTTATAGCCCATAAATAAATGATTTATGAAAGGTGTACAAATTGACCATTTTGGTCGCTAACTTCCCAAGGGCAAGTCAGAGCAGAGACATATTCACACTACAGTAGCAGTACAAATATCTAAAAAAGACCAGTTTCTGTCTTTTCTCAAGCTCTCGAGACTACTACCATGAGCTGGATGACTGGGAACCTACACTGACTGAATTGCTGATTCAGTATTAGATATTATTTACAAAGACCTCACTCACCACAGGTAGATATCCTCTCTTCTTTGGAGACATTACTGACGTTGTTCTTGACTGAGCAGACCAGATGTCCTGAGACGTGCTGTTTCAAAGTGATGATGTTACTCTCATTATTTCCAGAAAGGAGCTCAGCATCTGTCAGTGTGCGTCCATTTAGAGTCCAGCTGTACTGAGGACTGTCCCCTCCCTCAGAGGAGCAGGACACCCTCCTCTCTCCCTGGGACAGACACTCAGAGACCAGCAGGACAGAGGACACAGGAGCTGAGAGAAACACACACAGATGAGTTTAGATTTTAAATCAGAATCTCTGTCATTTTCTATAGTCTCTAAAAAGAAACAAGGAAAGAACAAAATACATGTATTTGATATTTTGTGATATATTATTTAGTTTGCCAACAGAACAGAAAAAATACCTTGAATAAACAACTGTAAAATACGCTCGTCTGATCTTCTTCCATCTGAATCAAAGGCTTGAAGAGTATAATTATCACTGTCACTCCTGCTCAAGTTATTGATCCTAAATGTCCCATTACTGAGGAAAAGATACCTATGTTCTGTGGTTTTAAAACTGATCATATTCTTTTTCACATTAAATATGTTTAATGAATCCTTCAACAATTGGTATTCAAGTATTTCCGAAATGCTGCCCAGATGGATGTCCACAGTTCCTCCCAAAGCTCCATAGCACTTAGTTTCATCCTGGCTGCCATCACAGTAAGTTCCCATACCTGCCAATGCAAAGTAAACGGAAGAAAAATTGACACAATTTTGAGTGTTTAGTACCTACAAGAACTACAGTTTTTCTTTTCATTTAGCATTTGCACATGTTTAACAAAAACAGAAATTGTGGTTTTCTGTTTACTGTTTGCTAAAGTGTACACTATGCAATCAAGCATTTACGAGAAGACCCAAGTGCAGAGGCTTGGCGATAGTAACAATAACAAACAAGAAATCATGAACAATTAACTTTAACTTTACAATAGCTTAAAAAATATACAATAAAGAATAAGTTACAATAACTTGCCTTCAACTTTTCCATTGTCCTTAACATCCAGTGTGAAATGAATGTTTTTCTCTTGGACTCCATTTGAATTAAAGACCTCAATGCTGTATTGACCTGAATCATTCCTCCTCAGGTTTGTGATCTTGAGTGTCCCGTTCTTGATTATAAATGTTAGTCTGTTGTTAAATTCCTTGTCTGTTGTTATTTTTTCTTTCTTTATATTGAACACAGTTATGTTCCCCTTGGGAAGCACCTTCAAAAACTTCATTTCACGGCCACTAGCATCAGTCATCACTTGGATGTACACAGTTCCTTTAAGAATAGGAGAGCATGGGCATGTGTTCGTCCTGAGGTCACATGTAGTCTCATCAATTGGAACGAGAGCTGGAAAAACACATTTAATAGAACATGAGCTGAAATTATTCAGACAACAAATGGAAATGATTGCCTTCATTACTGGCAAATTTTCTACTATAATACTTCTTCTTCACTGCCTAAAGTACTCATTTAGTGCAGC